>NC_092631.1:0-1200000 GCF_039555335.1 Amphiura filiformis
TGGGATTTCCCCAATGTTCTAATAACAGACATTGCCATCATTGTTCATTATTGCAACATACTGATATCATGGGATTTTCCCCATGACATACATTGTAAATAGTCTTCATGAATGATGTTGCATACTGCAGTTACTGTCCGTTTTCCTATACACAATACACGTGCTCTTACCATTGACGCGTAACCTCTACAAATAGTGTATGTTAGAAGTATAGGCATTTGCCTAGTTAACGTCGCTGTGTGAAAAATAACCGGCCAATATTAAAAGTACTCTTCATACTGCAGTTACTGTCCGTTTTCCTATACACAATACACAGTGCTCTTACCATTGACGCGTGACCTCTACAAATAGCCTGCGTTAAAAGCATGGGGATTTGCCTAGTTAACGTCGCTGTGTGAAAAATAACCGGCCAATATTAAAAGTACTCTTCTAAAGTTCTAGAAAATATAGTTTTGTAACATGTCCTAAATTTTTAGCTAATTTAGATGTTTGGAAATATGCGTACTTTGGTGTTTTAGGAAGGATATGTAAACGACAGATAACACCAAAAAATATGAAGAAATTATTTCCAAACCGTGTTAAGTCTGCAAACCACCATGCTTCTCATTTTCAAGAACGCTGGTTAACAATAAGCACGTATTGTCTCATTTCGTAAACAAAACCACACAGAATTGTTCTCTAGCGCTCGCTTTATAATCGTTCACCCAACTGAAATTATAATCCCAGCTCATTGCTCCATTGTACGTGTAAAGCAGAAACATATGTTGTGTGTATTTAACCAGAGAAGAAATGATTTAATCAGTTGAGCTGTTTTCAATGAGTGTTATCTTGGTTTAATAGCTTTTAATGGAGTTTAAGTCCTGCAAAGGTCGAGGTGAATTCTACTGTAGACATGACTGCATCATGTCTGAAATTCTAGAAAATATAGTTTTAGTGTTTTAGTGTATGTTATAGGTAATAAGCCATTGCCTAGTTAACGTCACTGTGTGAAAAATAACCGGCCAATATTTAAAGTACTCTTCTGAAATTCTAGAAAATATAGTTTTGTAACATGTCCTAAATTTTTAGCTAATTTAGGTGTTTGGAAATATTCGCACTTTTGTGTTTTAGGAAGGATATACATGTAAACGACAGATAACACCAAAAAATATGAAGAAGTGATTTCCAAACCGTGTTAAGTCTGCAAACCATTATGCTTCTCATTTTCAAGAACGCTGGTTAACAATAAGCACACTGTTGTCTCATTTCGTAAACAAAAGCCACCACAGTATTGTTCCTTGCGTTCGCTTTATAATCGTTCACCCAACTGAAACTATAATACCAGCTCATTACTCATTGCACAGGTAAAACAGAAACATGTGTTGTGTGGATTTAACCAGAGAAGATCTGATTTAACATAGTTGAGCTGTTTTCAATGAGTGTTATCTTGGTTTAATAGCTTTTAATGGGGGTTAAGTCCTGCAAAGGTCGTGGTGAATTCTACTGTAGACATGACTGCATCATGGTTATTTCCATCATAGGGGTTTTCCACTTGAGGTATTTCATCCTCCTAGATGACCTTTGACCTCGAGGGGCCATTGAAAACCACCCCTTCAACAGCGCACGCCCCGTACCCATCTTTAGTCGTGTTCACACTGTCGGATATAAGTCACTTATTACCGGGTATGATAATTAACTTATTACCGGTAATAAGTGACTTATTACCGGTAATAATTGACTTATTGGTACATTGATGCTGGTTGGTGCATCGTGGTATGGTATTAGGCCTACATACAGATCGAAGGCACTTTGCATTTGTTAGGTTACCCAAGGTCAAAGGTCAGGTCAAATTTAAAGTTGCTCCGATAGGGCTGTAATATAATATATTTTTCCAAGGAAATATATATTCAATTTTTAGAAGAAAATATATATTCACCTAAATAGTTATTTTCTCCATCCAGGTTCCATCTTTCAATACAGCAATGATCCTCAAATTCCTAGCAATACTACTTTTGAACATCTTGTTCCTCAGGGACACCTTCGCCTGTACTTGTCATACGGGTACCCCTGAGAACGCTGAGTGTGAGAGGTGTGAGAACGCGGATACCCCTAAGAACACCGACTGTGAGAACGCGGCCGCCGGTAAGCTTAACAAATTATGTACAGATAATAAACTAATGTTACGACAAAAATTAATTTCTGTAGTGGATAGTACTTTTACGGTTAGGGGATGTGCAATAATTATGTGTACCCACGGTTTGTGCATTCTTAAAATGGTCTGCCAAAAATCGCTTTCCCCCTTTGGGCGTGCCAAAATTCTTTGCCCCCTTTTTTTTTTGATGGGCCAAATCCCTTTTCCCCACTTTTGATATGCCAAAATCTTTGCCCCCCCACTACACGTGCAATAAAATTAAATTGTCTAATCATATAATGTGAGCGCAGCGAGCAGGAAATTTTGCATATTTGAACGTGTTCCTTACGTTTTACTACACCTTTTGAGAGCGTAATATAGGAACGGAACCCAAAATATCAATGCCAAAAATCGCCCCCCCTTCGTCCTGCAAAAAATCGCTTGACCCCCCCTTTTCGACATACCAAAAATGCTTGACCCCTTTTGGCCTGCCAAAAATCTTTGCCCCCATATAACCCCCGCCCTATATATAACCACCCCGGGTACACATAATTATTGCACAACCCCTTACGGCTATAGCTGCGCCTAGTTACCGGTATTCTATTGAAAATCATTCAGTCATGCAGTGGTGACAGAGGCCGAGGGGAGCATGGGGCTTTCCATCCCACCCTAATGCATGCACCCCAATCTTGGGTAGGCCCATATCCATGGGGGAACTTAATGATCCACTGGTTGTTTGGACCCCAGAGGTAAAACAGTGGCGGATCTAGAGCCGGGGGAATTTTTGATAAAAGTTTTTCTGTAGCTATGGTAGCGCTGCATGACCTGTCCGAGGGGGGGGTTCCCTACCACGGGAGTTGAGAAAAAAAGTATGTCAAGATCGTCCATTTTAACAGTATCTGATCAAGTTTTTGATCAAGTTTGTATGATTTACCTGTCCTGGGGGTGACTGGGGATTTTGCCAAAATATATGTCAAAATCTAAGATTGTAAGAGTATCTAATCAGGTATTTCTTTACTTCTTTGATGCCCGAGGGAAAATCCCGTCGGAGTCGAGAAAATGTGCCAAAATTGATGTCAAAATTACCCATTTTAACAGGGAGACCGGAAGGAAAAGACCAAGACCAATGAAGACTGGGGGAAATGCTCCATGTTCCTTGCCGGGACTATTCCAATGGGGATATAACATAAACATTCACTTTGGGAGGCAAAGTGAATCTCGCCAATCGAACAGCGAGCCGGTCGCCGCTCCTTGCTATAGTAATCATGGTAATATGTATCATTGTAACCATTCGACCCGACATTCGACCCTTTCATTGCACCACTAAGATTACGGGTTCGAACCCTGCCGTTGTTCCCATTCAGTTAAAAACGCCTTTAGTTTCCAGTTCATACTCGCTCTTTTGTAGCTGGTGCTGGTGCTGTGTTTGTTGGTAGCCCCAAGGTTCCCAAGTGCATAGTAGTGAGGAAGCGAGCGAGGTGACTGATTTAACTCCATTAATGACATCAAGCTATACATTTTTCACAAAGCGTAACATAATTATAATAATGCTGAGAAAATGTGCATACCGAAGAAAAGAAACAAGAAAGCAAGAAACATGTTATCTCTACATTATGTCTACAAAACAACTTTTGCTTCCCATGTGCTTACACAGGAAGCGTTATCAGTGTCCACTATTGAACTGACTTTGAAATTTGAACTGGCATAAATGTATTTGATTATGAAATACTTTTCTTATTGTGTTTAAATTCATATTAAGAGGAATATTGAATGTTTGTCATGTTTGTAATACTTGTTTCTCGTGCTTTCCTTTTAGCCTGATCCTATCTTTCATTAATATCCGGACCTTGACATTTTTTGTTTTACTCCTCCACTTCCAGGTCAACATGGTCAATGCCCGCAATGCCCGCAATGCCCGCTATGCCCGCATGGACAGAAATGCCCGCATTTTTTCACCGCATTCGGAAACAACTGCTACCGTTTCTTCGGTTCTGTCAAGACTTGGGTAAATGCAGAGGCACACTGCAAAGCATTCTTCTCGGACACGGGTCGGCAAGGACATTTGGCATCCATCCATAGTAAATCAGAGTCTAATTTCGTCTATAAACTCTGGCATGATTCCCTGGTAGTGTCTTCTCAACCCCAGTGCACTATTACGGGCACGTCTCCGTTTGCTAGCATCTATCTGGGATTGACTGACGCGGCTAGAGAAGGTGTTTTTGTCTGGACTGATGGTAGTCCCACTGATTACGCCGAATGGGGACCGGGCCAACCCGATGGTGAAAACGATCATGACGATTGTACCAAATGGATAGACGAATCGGTAGACGTAGCGTGGAAACCATGGAATAACATACGTTGTGACGGCAACGTATTTCCTTCCCCTTACGTTTGCAAGCTTTAACTGGATGATAACTGAACACCGCCATGTACCTGAAAAGCGTCAATTGATACAAATTTAAGGTCAACCCAGAAATAAAATACAATCCATGTAACAGTCCGCGGTATTTTGAGCTTTTGCTTGATCAACATTATAATTGTTACGATAACAAAACAGTTACTTTCCCACTTGACTTAAATGACAAGATCCACCTTGCTATATAAACTTTAGATTTCAAGACAAATATTGAACTTCATATGATACTGGCACCATTGGATGTCTTTGAATATAACATATCTCAAATCTCAAAAAGTAATTCCCCCCCCCCCCCACCCCTTTATGAAGCAATACCTCAAAATGTATGCATCCGATTTTAAAACTGAAATACCAAAAAGAAGCCCAGTTTTGTTTTGCAAATTTAGATGCCTCATTTGTTTTAATAGCCCAAAATGTGTTGCCATGGTGACCCTTTGAATGAAAAAGATGCAGATTGAAAAGTTGCAACTAAACCCATTGAAAATGTTGCTTTTGTTCATCACTGGTCACCGCGTGTCATTCTTGACCAGTCATGTAGATGTAATGGTGCACTGACGTTTGAGTATCAAGGTGTCACCCTGGCTACAAATTTTGGGTTTATCCTTAGTGTAAGAGAGCACGAAATACTAATAGGATTAGAGTTAGCGTTATGGTTAGGATTAGGGTTGGGATTTGTTTGGTATTCTCTTACACGAAGGATACACCAAATTTTGAGCTATCCAAATGAGGTATCAAAATTTGTATAACTAAAATGGGTTTGTTTTTGCTATTTGAGTTTTAAAATGGGATGCATAGATTTTAAGTCATAAAAGGGGTAATTAAGTTTTGGTAAGTGTTTTAGATAGGATAGTATGTAGTGGTATTACATTGAACATTTTGGGACACAATAAGTGTGTTAATAGTAAACACCTACCAAAAAGTAATTACCCCCCTCCCTTTATTACGAGACAAAGCTCGGAATCTATAATGCATCAAAAAACTGAAATAGCTAAAACAAACCCAGGTTAATTTTGCAAATTTTGATACCTCATTTGTCTGGATAGCTTAAATATGTAGCCATGGTGCATGGTGACTCCTTGAATGACAAAGATGCATTTAAAGCTACTCAAGTCAGTGCATGTACCACACAGTGTCATCGCCCCGATATCTTCATGGCAGAAATCGCCATGGTAGGTTGAATCCACAGCCACGCATGGCCAATTTTTTCCGACCTTTGAGACGCATAATGAGCCGAGGTACATCCGACTAAGGCTACTGACAATAGCCTGGTAATCGACCTCTCTATGTGTGAGTGAGCATGTATACGCCATGATGAGGTCAATGGTCATCTGCTTTTAGATTGCTTCCACGAGTGAGTGGAGCTAGCCTATACGCTGCGCTATAGTTCGGCACATATAAAATCAGAATTTTTGTAAGTTTTTGAGTTCAAGACGCAAGCTTCTTTCTCAAGACGCAAGCTAACGACTATCATATCCGTTCAACGCATATATTCAAGTGCAAAGAACAAAATCTGGTTTCTTTAACTAAATCAATTACGGGAGATATTCATCATTTTCTACCCCGGTATCCAACGATTTATCGTCTGAATATCAAATCGTGCATAGCACATTCACGTGTATCGATCCCGGGTATTCATTTCAATGTCTCTGCTGTGTAATGTAATTATTAACCGGGCGATTTCGGTGTGTACCATTACATTCTCTATAATCATGACGGGTTAATGGTGACCCGCTGTATTATAACCTCTAGCAACAAAAGCAACATTTTCAATGGGTATTTAGGTGCAACTTTTGAACATGCATCTTTTTCATACAAGGGTCACCATGACAACAACTTTTGGGCCATCAAGACAAATGAGGCATCAACATTTGCAAAACGAAACTCTGTTCCCGGTTGTTATTGCTGTTTGAAATTTTGATGCATAGATTTTGAGTTATTATCTCTTATAAGGTGGGGGCGTAATTACTTTTTGGTATATGTTTATGTTTATTTAAATACATCGTACATGTATAGCCGAATTTTAAGCGCATCGTATAAGCCAGTTCTTATATAATATACTAGTAGTCTCGTTCCCAGCCGGCTTGTGCTCCTTACGAAGGGATTCACTTACTCACTTAAAGGTACTATCAATTGACTCACTGAATCTGGAAATGCAAGGAATCGTCAAAATCTTGATTCATTTTTGGGGTCCAAGCAGCAAAAAAAACCGATTTTCGTTATTTAAATCAATATATTATTGAAAAATAATACGTTGATGTTTTGCAAAAGTTCATTCTACAAATCATATACCTTGAAAACTTGCTTGTTAATGAGTTATGTACGTTTTACACGTGTTGTTGTTTCAGCCCTCTTTACAACAAAACTCAAGAAGCACAGGACCTACAAAAATATATATGTGATATTTGAATTCGTCTACACGCAGGGATACAAGCTGACCTGAAGGGAAAAGCCTGAAAAGTGCGTAAATCTGGGCCAAAAGCCTCCAAAACAGGCTGAAAATAAAAGAAAGTGAGGAATTTTGTCCTTAATGAAAGCAGGAATTCCTGCAAAAGCAGGAAAACTTGCATCCCTGTACACGCTCGCTACTATGAAATGATCAATGCAATTTTTGCCAAAGCTCACTACCATTCGCAAAATGCTGTGAACTACCAAATCGCAACACTTTAAAATAGTGTCTAACCTTAACAAGAGTTTCTGTAATTTATTAATACTAGCAATTGTTTGTTTGCTTATTTGTTTGTTTAAACTCCCTGTGAAGACACACTTGGGTCCTGGTTGGACCAGGCTCATGCTAACTATTCAAACCAGGCTAAATTTAAATAACATTATGTTAAAATATTTGCACCCAGCAAACACAGAAATGTTCTTAAAATGTTTTTTACAAAACGTTTTAATAACATTTAAATGTCGGGTTATATAAAGGTCGTGAAAACATTTTAAAAACGTTATTGTAAATATTTTGGGCAAAACATTTTTTGCAAAATATGTTTTCAACCCCAAAATAACATTCTGTTTAGAATGATTTATACCAAGTTTTCAAAAATGTTTTTGGAATGTTATTAAAACGTTTTTATACCCTTTATATAACCCGACATTTAAATGTTTTCTGTAAAACATTTGTGTTTGCTGTGCAGTAAATTACCAACAAATGTTATTTAATGTTATGAAAACGTTTTATACCATTAATGTACCCTTTATATAACCCGACATTTAAACGTTTTCTGACAACCTTTTATAACCTTTTGCGAATGATGTCGAAAACGTTTTGTGTTTGCTGGGATAGTGTAGATATAGATACACTTGGTAATGTAGATTATTAAAGGGAAAGAGGCATTGTGTAGTAGTTAGACTACCCTGTAGTCCACTTGCCCATTGTGCATACTCTGGATATTGTATTTAAGCTTAAAACTCTGATTTAATTAATGTGTGCACAATTGATAGATTTTCACATCTGATCAGTCACCCTACTCCCTCTGTTTGTTAGCTTCCCAAGTGGACTACTGACATTGCCTTGCGGTTAAGATTTTTAACACGGGACTCTATGGAGAGTTAGGCCAATTTCTGGCCTAACTAAAATTGGCGATGATGTAATGCATCTTTAAATGGATCCGCCTTGTGATTGGTCGTCTGGGCCCGCGCCAATACCATTAACTACACCGTAAACAACTGTCTGTGGTATTAGCGGCGCTTTTGTGTTGACGCGAAAGTTAATCTCTCATCAAACATCTAGCGCGTACTTGTGGTTAATGGACTGATAAACAAGTATGCTTGACAGTGTGTTTTAGAGAGCAAAGTCCAGGGGTAAAGTTCTGCTTACAATTCAAAGTTCATAGTCGAAATTTCGGGGTTCGCTATCAATAAACTGGTAGATTCCAAAATCAGAATTGTTCAGTATTAAAGTGAGCCGTTATAATTATGCAAGATAATGTTGCATTCAATTACTTTTATTATTGTCACTAATCGTCTGATATTTTTAACTCTTTATGACCATTTTACTATTGAATACTTTAATTTTAATAAACATCAGTATAATTTTGAATTCAACGAAATGGGTTCATCATGACTAATAATAACATATTTTTAATAAAATTCGACTATGGCATAGTCTATGTAGTAGTTTAAGTAAAGGTGTTATTTAAGAACAAAAGTGTCATATTCTTTACAACACATTTGGAAACGGTGATAAAAAGAGGAATGATATAGTTTGTAGAATTGTATTTTCGCTTAAGGATTTGTAGAAAAAAGGAGAGTTGGTTGAGGTTATTAAAAGGTTAATGTTAATAGAGATACACTTGGTAATGTATTAAGATTATTAAAGGGAAATAGAAACTTTGTAGTATTTTAAGTGGAAGGTGTTATTTTATTTTAGAAAAAACAGGTGTAATGTTCTGTACAATAATATGTATTTGTAGAAACGGTGATAAAAAGAGGAATGGTTTGTAGAATCGTATTTTCGCTTAAGGATTTGAAGACAAAAAGGTGAGGTGATTGAGGTTATTTAAAGACAAAAGGTTAATGTATTAGTAGAGATACACTTGGTAATGTATTAAGATTATTAAAGGGAAATAGAAAATTTGTAGTATTTTAAGTAAAAGGTGTTATTTTATTTAAGAAAAACAGGTGTATAAATGTTCTGTACAATAATATATATACGTATATATGTGTAGAAACGGTGAAAAAAGAGGAATGCAGATATGGATTGCAGAATTGTATTTTCGCTTAAGGGAAGGGGTATGAACGTTTGCACAGTATTTATTGTGGGACATTAGAGCACATCAGACATATCGAATTGCATTCTGAATATAAAGAATGTCCTTCTGATATCAAATAATTTTGATTTTTGAAATTGCAATGTAATACACATTTTATGGCAAATCATTAAAAATTTATATTTTTGATATTTAACAGTACTTGAAGTAAACTTTATAAATCTCATGATTTATACTTAAAGTGTATGTAGGTGGGATGAAAAGCCGACGATCAAATGAAAATTTTGACCTTTCGTATTGAAGATATGGATTTTTTCCCAAAACACCAAAAAATAGGTCTTTTGGGAAAAAAATCCATATCTTCAATATAAAAGGTCAAAATTTTCAATTGATCGTCGGCTTTTTCCTCCCAGCTACATACACTTTAAGAATATGTCATTAGATTTATAAAATTGATTTCGAGGACTGTTAGTTATATATCAAAAATATCAAATTTTAATAATTTGTCATAAAATTTGTATTATATCGTGAATTTCAAAAATGAAAATTATTTGATATCAGAAAGACATGCTTCGTATTCAGAATGCAATTCGATACGTCTGAGGTGCTATCATGACCCACAAAAAATACTGTTGAAACGCCATAAACGCTCATTCTAGATCCCTTAAGGATTTGAAGAAAAAAGGTGAGGTGATTGAGGTTATTTAAGGTGGTACTACACCCCCTGATATATTTTGTGACTAATTTTGCATTTGTCTCCAAAAATAACTACATACTGGTAACAAAAGTTATATATATTATAGGGGCAAAGAATCCAATTACTTCACTGAAATTTTAGTGATTCAAGGCAAGTGGTTCACCAACAAAAATCTGAAAATGGTCTTGACATGATTTTTTCATCACCTGTAGGTGACATTACGAACTATATGCAAATTTTCAAGTAGCTACCTTTAACAAAACAAAAGTTATGACCCAACAGGTAGAACTTTTTGAATGACCCTTGTACATAACTTTTGTTACCAGTGTGTTATTATTTTTTGAGAAAAATGCAAAAATAGTCACAAATTTATCAAGGGGTGTAGTACCACCTTAATAGACAAAGGGTTAATTTTTTTAGGATATAGACACTTGTTAATGTATTCAGATTATTGTGGTGTACTATAATAGTGAAAACAATTTTTTTAAGGAGAATTGATGGATGTTTCAGTGAAACTATTAATACTCTACAGGATAACACTGATTTGATAACGGCGTGATGAGGACACCGTCCTAAGACAAGTGTATTATTGGGCTATTTTAGTTGGAATCCATACACCTCCTGTATGGAATACATGATGACCTTAATCTCCCACACAGGGACTAGATTTCAAATGGAGTAACCCATTTAGGTAACTCCATTTGAAATTCTTACTCCCTAGAATATTAATTCGACTAAGGTCATGACTGACATAGGGGCGGGCTCGATAGTTGTAAGAGGAATTTTGTGATCATTAATCAATATACGGCCATGGGTTTGTTTAACATGTTAAAATTACATTTCTTGCAAATAAGTTTGGCATAGATCGGTTGATTTCGGACAAGTTCGGAGGCGAATTCCAGGATCTAATGGATCCATTTATAAAACTGGGTTGTGCTTGCATAATAGCTATCAACTATGCTAAATATTTAACAAACCAGCCAATCAGAGTTTGCCAAGTAGCGTGTTCGGGCCCTATGCTTTTTATAAAGCATGTGGGCTATTCACTTTTATTTCAATTTTAATAATTCACTTAGATTAAGATTTCAAAGGGGATGTTAGCTCTCGCTGTACGTCTTAAAACTCCGTTGCATCGTCACGATTATGTTGAATTCATCTTTGTCATTGTCTACTACTGGTATGTGGTTTGGCGTAAAATAAATTTAATTGGGAATAAAGAACTGCCGTGAAGAACTCGTTGTTTCATTCCCGACATTCCTAGACAATATTATACGGACCCGGGGAGGCACTTACCACAAATGACCACACAGGTATCCTCAGACCCCTTATTTTGGGGCCGGACACCTCCAAACATGCCAAAAGACCACTACTGAATTAGAGCGCAAAAGACATGCAATTGGTTTGTGATTGAGTTCTAATTTGATAATATCTCTAATTTCTGAGCTTTTCTGAACAAAATTTTCTCCCCTCCCCCCCCCCCCCCCCCCACCCCGAGAATATATTTCAAACGCGGGTAAGCATATCGGTCTTAAAATGTTCTTTCAATTGATTTTTGAAAATTCTGACTTTCATCGTTTGGAGGGGCGCAGAGTTGATGCTGAATCGGTCAATTTGGCGCCCCCCCTAAGTGTACGTTGCCCCCTCTGCCCCCCCTAGTTACGCCACTGTGTGTACTTACTTGCTCAATTAACATTTTGCGCAAATTTTATTACAAACTTGAACGCGGTTCTTTATTAACCCTTGAACTACGACCCCGTCATAAAAAAAAAACGCACGCCTTTACGTCCAAACGACCTAAGCTAATCGTAGATCCATCCTTTGACCTCATTTTAGTGATAAAAGGTGACGATGGGGGCCGGGGGTTGGTGAGGCCCGCCATTGGTTTCTACAGTAAAATCAATGATTTTCATTTTACTCTTGTAAATTTAATCCAAGAGCTACTGAATTTTTACTTAATAGTTAAATAGGTTGAAATAGTCATTTCATTTTATAGTGAGGAAAAAATTTGGTGAAAATCGTATTTTGTCTATACTTTTGTACATATAGCCAGAATATTGTCCAAATTTCCATGGGCGCCCACACATTATGACGTCATAACGACATTATGTGGGGATGTTTGTACTTAATTTTTGGTATCACTGGATAGAGGGATAGAGAAGACCCATAGCTATTGGTATACCTTCGTAGTTCGTGTTACAAAATATGGCTCATGCGTATAATGCTATCTTCAGTAGGTAGCAAAGTGTGAGTATAGAGCTATCTTCTGTAGATAGGAATGTGTGAGTATAAAGCTATCTTCTGTAGATAGCAAGGTGTGGGTAAAAAGCAATCTTCCTGTAGATAGCAAGATGTGTGTGTAAAACTATCTTCAGTAGACAGCAAGGTGTGGGTATAAAGCTATCTGCTTTAGATAGCAAGGTGTGGGTATAAAGTTATCTTCAGCAGCTAGCAAGGTATGGATAAAGCTATTTTCAGTATAGATAGCAAGATAAAAGACTACTTTTGGGATCGCTATAGTTGAGAGAATATGCCTATACCACCTAGAATGAACAGGTCGTTCATTTGGCAATGTATTGAAACAATTCATTGCTTTTAGTATTTTTCTTGGAGCCTAGCGGATTGCCACAGGTCGTGTTAGTGCGCCACCACTCTTGATTTAGATCATTATTTTGTGTACCGTTTATTCTCGACCGCTATGAAGGCAGAGAGAGGGGCATTTGAGGCTGCGGTACACATCAGACGATAGTGGTCGACGTTATTTGAATGCGGCAACAGCTAACATCGTAAGCAAAACAGACAATGTGATGGAATGGACTTTGTATTGGACACAATATTTTGTTACCGAAACAAAAGTGCACAGAATATATTTCCCAGTATACATTTTCACATGAAAATAAACATAAATTGGATTAAAGATGAATGGATCATAATGGCTACAAAACGATGATTCTCTTATAAATGCATCTACGCACAGTTTCCACCTCGATCGGCACCCGAGTACACGGATTTTTCCAAGCACAGCGAGTCTAGCCTCTACACAGTCTGTGTTTATATTACACGGTTGAGTGCATAGCATCATAAGAGCTGTGTGAGATTTGTGACTAGTGGAAAATACGGCACTTGTGATTGGTTTTTGTCAAAACCCCGAATGTTCCCTTCATCCAATCAGAAAAGTTTTAATATCAAACGAAAGCTAACACTTCCCGCTAAAACACTTTTTTTTAAATTCCGTCAACAGATGATGCAATTCAATGTTTATAGCAACGCGCATGTGAAAAATCTATTGAAAGACCTATTCAAGCACAATTTTTGACCAAGATGTATGTTTTAAAAGTCAAAACCTCAAGTGTTCCTTACAATACTTTTCAAATTTTATGTAATTGAATAAAAGAGCACACTTATATCATGTATATTGTCCATTAATTTTATACTAGCTTCATTTCAATGAGTAAATTTTATGACCAATTCTCTTTAAATTGCAAATCTTGTGCAAAAAGTTACCATTTTCGCCTGTTTTGTCATACGGTTGTAAATGTTAATGAACTATGACTTTGCTATTAAAAGAGCGCTTACAAATTAATATGAAACATTTGTCTATCCAGGGTATTGAACTCGGGACGCCCGGTCCGCGATTATTTTTTTCGGACATCATTGTCATCACTGTCTTCACTCTCTGATGAAACATGCGGTGATGCATCGACATCTGAATCTTCATTGTTTGAAACTTTATCATCAGTGTCACTTGCATTAAGTTGATCCACTGCATCTGCAAGGACTTCTGGAAGGATTGGACCATCGACCCACAGTGGTTCCACAGATGACGAGAGTTCAGAGTCCACCCATGTCCATCAGTTGGTGATGGAACATCTACAACGGGCATATCTGCCTGTCGCCATATGGCAACCTGATAGTTCACTCTCCGAATGTGTTGTTGCAGCAGTGCTCCACGACAGGATGGAAATGTGGAAAGGTCTACATTGTGGCCGCAACCTTTTGCCATCATAACACTTCTCTCTCCTTGATGAGGGTGTATACCTTGAATGTCCTTGAACTTTGGTCGACCATAAATGGCATATGTGAATTCCTCCAGGCCAGCAAACAATTCTTCCCACTCAAGTCCGAGTTTTGACAGGATGGGTTGGAACTTTGGGAGTGTCTGCGAGTGATGCAGAAACTTCCAAAGTTCCAACCCATCCTGTCAAAGCCTGTCAAAGGCCTTGCAGATGAAGTGGATCAACTTAATGCAAGTGACACTGATGATGAAGTGTCAAACAAAATTCATAGAGTGAAGACAGTGCACGTGATGACGATGCGTGAATGAACAAGAATAGAACTGTAAAAGTAACTTCAAAAGCTATAAAGGTGACGCACCTGTTTCACATCACGCTTTTGATGTTTTGCTCTGCAGCCATTTTGATTTAAATTTCACAATGGCTTTTATTAAAAAAATGATCAAGAAATATTTGCAATAGTCTCCCTGACACTATCAAAATGGTTAGGCACCAGAAGTATGTTTCTACAAGAAATCTGGATACATGGGGAAACAGTTGCTTTTATTATTTTTAGGGTGAAGGCTTTCATTACTGTTCTTAATGGATTCCGTGACAAAGTAAACATGGGTTTAGACACCGGAATTATGCTTATACAAAATCTCACAAGCTTATATATGGGCAAAAATAAGTTTTTTACGTGGCGGCCATTTTGAAATTTTAGCCACCATTTTGAAACACAAGACATAGGATTGTTATTCAGCTCTCACTGAATTCTTTGACCTTGAAAACATGGGTGTAGACACCACATTTATGCTTCTATATACCTTAGAAGCCGATTTATGCGCAAAAAAAACCATTTTACTTGGCGGCCATTTTGAAATTTGGCGGTCATTTTAAAACGCAAGATCTAGGATTGTTATCATTACTCTCATTGAATTCTTTGACCTTGAAAACATGGGTATATACACCAGAATCATGCTTCTACGAGTGTCAGAAACCGAGATATAGGCAAAAGTAGTTTTAAAATGGCCGCCACCGGAGTTCATCCCTACGGTTTCCATGTTAACATGTAAAATATAACTAAGAAGGGTCCAAGGAACAAAATAATACCACTCGCGGAGGTACTGGTGTGGGATGCATGGGGGCCTTATCCAGCTCATGGACCAATAGGTTAGCATGGTTAGGGGGTTAGCAGGAGGTGACGGTTAGAATAGTTGGAACTACGTTTGCGTATAGCATGTAACTTGGGTGACGTTCTTGCTAAATAAAAAGCCCCTTAAAAATCGCATAGCACCATAGCTTTTTAACCAAAAGGTCCTGAAACAAACCGGATTTTTTTGGCCTTAGGTGGCGTTTTTCTTGCCACACCTTGTATAAGAAACACGTGTCGAACTCAACGTGTGCGCAGTTGCGAGGGGCGTATACAATAAGTCAACCATGACACCTAAGGCCCTCCCAATAAAAGTTTGAGACCTGACCAATGTGAGGATGGATAAACGGTGAGTTATGAGGCGGCAAGTTATGGGAGAGCTAGTAAGGCCAAGGGGCGAGTTACAGTAAGGCCAAGTGGCGAGTTATGTGAGAATTACAGCAAAGTCAAGCGACGAGTTACAGTAAGATCACGTGGCGAGTTACAGTAAGACACAGCGGCGAGTTACAGTAAGGCCAAGTGGCGTAGAGTAAGGCCAAGTGGCGAGTTACACTAACGCCAAGTGGCGACTTACAGCGGCGAGTTACAGTAAGGCCAAGTAGCGAGTTACAGTAAGGCCAAGTGGCGAGTTACAGTTAGATACAGCGGCGAGTTACAATAAGGCCAAGTGGCGTACAGTAAGGCCAAGTGGCGAGTTACAGTAAGGCCAAGTGGCGACTTACAGTAAGACACAGCGGCGAGTTACAGTAAGGCCAAGTGGCGAGTTACAGTAAGGCCAAGTGGGCCTGTGTACAATATAGACGAATCCAATTGCACGCATTCCTACACCTCAATGGCAGTCATAGCCGCGACGGGGACCCAGCTATCTCACATAAAATGTGAAATGATGCGGCCTTGAAGGGTATTTTAAACTGCATTCTATCACCCGTGTTACACGCAGACAAAAGAATGATGACAGTTTACAACACAAAAGAATCTAACGTCGAATTTTAAGCGGGTTTAATCCACCCAATTGGGCACTAACAACACATGTTTGGTGCATGCGGGGAACCAATAATGGCCGACCAAATCCTGACCATGACCTGGCTCGTCGCCACCTGGCCTAAAAGGAACACTCCGGGAATCACACCATTATGCCTTATATGTTAGAAAATTGATAATCAAGTACGAATATCGTTGTTTTATTTGAAACAAACTCATATTGACCATAAAAACGAATTAATACAGTCGTCTCTCAACACGCGATATGCTTGAAATTCCCGGGCGCCGAAATTGTCCAGTGACGTCCCAGTAATACAATAAAGGCTGACAACAACTGAGCACAAATAACCATGACGTCATTGCGCTAGACAATTTCAGCGCGGGAATTTTGAATATCGCGTGTTTGTTAAGAGCCGGCTGTTTTTATTCGTTTTTATGGTCAAAATGAGTTTGTTATAAGTCATGCTTGATAAAATTATTTTTCTAACATAAGGGATAATGTTGTGATTGCCGGAGACATCCTTTAATGTAACTCGCCGCTTGGCCTTACTGTAACTCGCCACCTGGCCTTACTATAACTCGCCACCTGGCCTTACTGTAACTTTCCCATAACTCGCCGCCCCATAACTCTCCGATTTACAGAACGATACATCATTTACATGACTGTATACTTCAGTATTTTGAGTTTTATTTCCTCATATACGTCGTATATCACTGAATACCAGTAATACCAGTCACTTGAAACAACCGTCAGTTCAGCTCGAATATCTTGTATTGGTATCGGACAAGGAATCTGAATCGCAACTTTTTTTTTACGGTGAGTGCATTTTGCATAAATTGCATTATTTTCCAAGTACAGGGGTGTGATTCTTCAGGATTTATCCAGATTTCCTGGATTTTTTTGTGGCCAAAATTTAAGCAATTTGATTGATTTTCAGCCCCTTTTGGGGGGTGTTTTAGCCCAATTTCAGGCTGTTTTTCTGTATTTTCTACTCATTCCTGGATATTTCACAAGATTTGAATCACACCCCTGAAGTAATATTGGTAATAATTTAACAGTATTCTCCCTCTTAATGTTCTGCATGCTAGCCATAGTCTTCAACATAAAAAATCCAAAGTTTTGAAATATTTTCTCAAATTATCAAGAGCTATCTTAAGAACCACTGAACACATACCGTACTAAGCTTGTTTGTACTCATTTTCATGCTGATTCCAAATATGGTGTATATAAATAGAGGGGCCGTCAAATTTAGTCACGTCCTTTGAACTTGAATGTGTTGATAATTTCTTGCGATGAACGATTCATTTTGTCATGTACCTTTGCACTAATCATGCTAATGATCTATTGCAAAAATGAGTATCAGAGAGATGTTAGCTTTTTCTGAGACACATAGAAAGGGGACGAGCCGGGCGGGAGAAGGAGAGAGAGACTGGGATGGGAGAGAGGGGAGAAATATAGAGAGTGGGGGAATGAGAGAGGGAGGGCCCAATCAGTAGGTGGAAAGAGAGGGGAAGAGACAGACAGGGAGAGATATGAGCGAACTGAAATGGATTGATAGTCGTGTTTCAGGTTCCAATGCCAATACATACTGCTTTCGGCAGAAAATAACCCTGGATATGTTATGTTCAGTGTAACTGATCAGAATAGATCTACTAAATCTGGAGGGTAGGAGACTTGGCGAAGCCCAACGAATTTATATTCTAGAAATACTAAAGGTTATAATGGAGTCAAAACTTGGTTATAAAAGTTGAAATTTCTTATTAAATGAATATAGTCAGTATAGTGTATGACTGACTCTTTCACAGTACAGGGGCAATCAGTGAGAGCAAAACTATAAAAAAATCCCTTTAAAAAGGGATGCGTCTGGTCCAGAGAGAAGATTGGGTGCGTTGTGGGCATGGAAACAGACTTGAAGAATCAGGAATCAAATACTAGTATAATATGTACTCAGGCCCGTACGCAGGATTTCATTTGGGGGGGGTGCTGATTTTGAAAAAGTGGACCTTTTTGCAAGGGGGGGCGATTTTGTGAAAAGTGGACCAAATTTGGACCTTTTTTGTCCAAAAAAGCGTAAAAAACCCCATTTTTTTGCTCGCTACGCTCGCAAATTCTGAAATTTTGGGACCTTTTGTACACTTTGCCAGATTTGGGGGGGGTGCTCGCACCCCCGCACCCCTGCGTACGGGCCTGTATGTACTCTCATGGCGTTTTATTAGTCGACATATAAAAATAATTGTAGTTAGTGGTAATTAAAATATAAAAATGATAAGAAAGTTTCGATATCTTGACAATTATATTGGTATTAGAGATATAAGATGCACTTGAGTTATGTCTGAACAATTATAAAAAAAAGACTTAAGTGAATGTGCAAATTGCATTTGTCTAACTGATTGTATACTGTTTGAATAGTTTAGTAGGCCTAAACTGTTTGAATAGTAATATAGCAGCGACAGGTGTTTTCTCTAATTTGATAGATACTTTTTGACACCATTGATTTATATGACCTTTGACCAAGGATGACCTCTGATTGATGACCTCTGACCTTGGATGACAATTAATTCATTCATTCATTCATTCGTTAATTAATTAATTAATTTTTTTTTTTAATTTATCAGTTTTCAGTTAAAACTGAAAACTCTTTCTGTCACCATTTATTAAGTTATTAAGGGTTAACATATTTTTAAACCAATCCCTGTCACAAAATATGGCCACAAAAATTGTTGTGTACTTGAGGGCAACACAACAATATATTTTTTTGGCCTAGTTTCATATCGCCAGTCTATTAAATGGTAATATGAGATCTTAGCTCATATGCATGTGTGGGATGGAGAAAGTTCACTGACATCGACCTAGGCCAGGTACGCATGCTGCCGTCTCTGTCTCAGACACAGTATGTATATCTTCAGCTGAGTTATAACAGATAACTTCTAGAATGTGTCACTGGAACTCACTGGGGATTTAGTTCAGACACTATATCAGCGTCAGGTCCCGTGGGACCAGACGCGAAAAGAATACAGGCGTATAATAGGTCACGCGGCACGTGACAAGTACGAGTATTCGGCATTTTTATTTTCAGAGTGCACAATTCGTCGGCTGTATTCCATAGTGGCGTATAGTGATTTTTGGTCATTTTTTTGAAAATTGGCACATATGTTTTTAATGATGTTCTCTTTCATTTTTTCTAAGTCTCATCAGTCATAATTAGCTAATTAATTAGTAATTAATTATTTAAATGTGAAGTATAGTTACAAAGTGACATTTTTGTATTCCATAGTGGCGTATCGACCATACGCCACTTTTTATACACATTTTATAATTATGAAATATCGGCAAAATGAAAAACATCGTATGTCATAGTGGCGTACACGTATCGGACCTATACGCCACTATGGAATACGAACGACGAAAAGTAACGCCATAGGGATTACACAGCGACCGAGGTGGCGTACGGTTAACGTTAGGTTAGGGTATTGCGTTTTGTTCGTTTTCCATAGTGACGTATAGTTTTATTTTCAGTTTGCCAGCAATAGTATGTATTTATTTCTTTTGAAAAATATATAACAATAAAATCTATTTAGTTTACTACAGAAATTTCACATCATTTACAAAATATAATGAATGTCTGATTTACACAACTCGATTTTAAATTGGCATTTCTTCAAACCCGATTTTCTCGAAAAGTTGTTTATTCGCGGCGCCCCACTATACGCCACTATGGAATACAGACGACGAATTAAAAGTATTTCCAGCCCGGGGGGCAACCACTAAAAATGAGTGACGGGGATGTGTGGCCACATTGACCCCCAGTTTTCAACTCCCTCTCACCCAATGACCCCCTTTTTTGTTTTACTGAACTCCCTCTCACCCAATGACCCCCTTTTTGGTTTTCCTGTCACCAAAAGGCCCCATATTTTTCAAAAAAATTGGGAATATTTCTAATAATCTGTAATCTCTCACTGAATGACCCCGTTTTTTCATTATTTTTCTTCAAATTTTTCAAAAAATTTCAAATTTTACAACAAATTTTCCAATTTTTCAAAATTTATGAATATTTTGTATAACTTTTATATTTTGACCTAAAATTTTTCCCAGTCTCACTGAATGATCCCCCTTTTTGGGTAAAATTTTCCCCAGTCTCGCGGAAAGACCCCCTTTTTTGGGCCTTCTCACTGAAAGACCTTCCTTTTTTCGTTGTCTAGGCTCTCACCGAAAGACCCCTAGTTTCGAACTGCTGTCCGCACATCCCCGTCACTTCCAAAGTCGAGTGCCCCCCCCCCCCGGATTTCCAGACGATTTTGAAGTAAAAATAATTTCATTTTCTACATATATTATCTGAATTAATTTTGTAAACTATATGTAAACTAATTTATATGTTTGCATGTTTGCTTAGGTCTATAATCCTTGGCCCAAATCTGCGGTTTATGAATTTTGAAACTTTGATGACTGAAGAGGAAGTAATTCCCCCGGTAATTCTATATTTTTATCATCGTCACTATAATAGTCTTTTTATCTACCTGTAATGAACTTAATTGTTAGCTATACGGAATTCACGGGTTATTGAATCATTGCAAAATACAAAGGAAATTATTCAAGTTTCATTATATGAATTAAGTTCCCATGGAAACCTTTGAAAAAAATAATGTATAGATAAATTCCGGGGATATGGGTCATTCTGTCAACAATAACACGAAATCTGTTCATTATATTGTTATAATGATCCATATATCTCACGCGATCTGTTCATTATACATATGACCTTATTAGCTATATTCAATTTTGTATGACTATATTAATTTGACAGGAATTTTCAGCGTGCTCCGATATAATGACACCAAAAACTCAAAAAATTAAGAATTTAAAACCACAAAAAATTTGAACCCTATAGAAATCATCATACACGTATGTAGGCTACATTGTACATCGCCTCTAAAACCAGTATCAAACTAAAAAATAAATTTAAACAAAACACCGTCCTAAAAGGGTCTGATATTCCTGACAGCTAGGGGGCAAAGCACGTTTGCATTTGTTATATTAGGTCATCCAAGGTCAAAGGTCAGTCAAATTTAAAGTTACCCCGATCGGGGTGTACCGCTCAGTCCGACACGCCGCTAGTCCGACACGCCTCTAGTCCGACACGCCGCTAGTCCGACTACACAACTTAAGGGTGCGTCAGTCCGAAAATGAAAAACACTGCGCTAGTCCAAAAAAAAAAGCATGCGCTAGTCCAAAAATGAAAACCACTGCAACAGCCCGACATGCCGCTAGTCCGAATCCGAAATACACTGCGCTAGTCCGAATCTGGAAAACACTTCTTCAGTCCGACACTGCACTAGTCCGAAGTGCAGTGTTTTTAGATTCGGACTAGCGCAGTCGGACTGAAGGAGTGTTTACAGATTCGGACTAGCGCAGTGGTTTTCATTTTCGGACTAGCGCAGTGGTTTTCATTTTCGGACTAGCGGTGTGTCGGAGTGGCAGAGTGTATTTCAGATTCGGACAAGCGGCGTGTCGGACTGGTGCAGTCGGACTGGTGCACTGTACTGGTTTCAGATTCGGACTAACGGCGTGTCGGACTAACGCCCTGTACCCGCTCCGATCGGGCTGTAATATAATGGAAATATATATTCAATTTTCCAAAGAAAATATATATTCACTTAAATAGTTATTTTCTCTATCCAGGTTCCGCAATCTTCAACACAACAATGATCCTCAAATTCCCAGCAGTACTATTTGTGAATATCTTGTTCCTCAGGGGCACTTTCGCTTGTACTTGTCAGACCCCTGAGAACGCCGAGTGTGAGAACACGGATGACGGTAAGCTCAACATATTATGTATAGATAATAAACTATAATGTTACGACAAAAATTAATGTCTGCAGTAGATAGTACTCTTACACTCTAAAAATTAATTTACTCAACATGAGTAAATCGTACTCCTTTTGATAGTAAAAAGGTCACAGCTCATTTGTTGAGTAAACTTGACTCAACGAAAGTTGAGTAGCAACCCAGCAAACACAAAACGTTTTCGACATGCATCATTCGCAAAAGGTTATAAAAGGTTGTCAGAAAACGTTTAAATGTCGGGTTATATAAAGGGTGCATTAATGGTATAAAACGTTTTCATAACATTAAATAACATTTGTTGGTAATTTCCTGCACAGCAAACACAAATGTTTCATAGAAAACATTTAAATGTCGGGGTATATAAAGGGTATAAAAACGTTTTAATAACATTCCAAAAACATTTTTGAAAACTTTGTACAAATCATTCTAAACAGAATGTTATTTTGAGATTGAAAAAATATTTTGCAAAAAATGTTTGCCCAAAATATTTACAATAACGTTTTTAAAATGTTTTCACGACCTTGATATTACCCGACATTTAAATGTTATTAAAACGTTTTGTAAAAAACATTTTAAGAACATTTCTGTGTTTGCTGGGTGCAAATATTTTAACATAATGTTATTTAAGTGTTGACAAAATATTTGGCCAAAAATGTTTGCAAAAATAGTTTACAATGACATTTCGAAAACATTTTAAAAATATTGTTGTAGTGTGTTTTCATACAAAACGTTTATAACGATTTCATGACCTTTATATAACCCGACATTTTAATGTTATTAAAACGTTTTTACCTAAACCAAAACCCAAAATATAGCTTATTTAAAACGTTTTAAAAACGTTTTGGTGTTTGCTGGGAACTTTTAATATTCTCCCTTTGAGTAAACATTTTACCCAATTCCAAAACTCTGACTCAATACATGACTCAACATTTGTTGAGTTTAACTCTTACTCAAAACTCTGACTCAATACATGACTCAACATTTGTTGAGTTTAACTCTTACTCAACCTTGCTCACCAGTTGAGCTGTGACATTTTTACTCAACAGGGTGGTAAAAACTTACTCAATCCACAAGGAGTAATATTTTGCTCTGTAGTTGAGTAAATTTTTTGAACTTATATTGAGCTGACTGTTTGCCAACTGTTGAGCAACATGAAGTTGACTCAACTGATATTTATATAATATTGAATGGCTTTGAGTGTGATACAAGAATATATTGCACGAGATAGAAAAATATTGCACGAGTCGAAGACGAGTGCAATATTTTTCTATCGAGTGCAATATATTCTTGTATCACACGAAAATAAGCCATTCAATATTATTATTATTATTTATATCAGGCTTTTGCTATGCGGTAAGGGGCTGTGCAATAATTATGAGCCCCCGGGGGTAAAATTTCAAACGGCTCGCCAAAAATCGCTTGCCCCCCCCTCTCGGCCTGCCAAAATTGCTTGCCCCCCCTCACGGCCCGCCAAAATTCTTTGCCCCCCCCCTTGCGCATGCCAAATTTTTGGGATCCCAATTTACAAACCTTAAATGGTCTATATACCTGTTGCGAGCGCAGCGAGCAGGAAAATTTGCATATTTAAGCGTTTCCGTACTGTTTTCCTAAGCCTTTTTAGAGCGTTTTATTAAAAGGCGCCCCATGCCAAAAATCGCTTGCCCCCTCTCAGCTTGCCAAAAATTGCTTGCCCCCCCCTTTTGGCTCGCCAAAAATTTCTTGCCCCCCCCCAATTTTACCCTCCCCAGGGCTCATAATTATTGCACAGCCCCTAAGATGAAAATTTAAGCTTACCTAGCCACCGGGTTTAACCAATGTGTATTGTAAATGTAAGCTTACCTTTTGACCTTCTTGTTTTCTGCTCTTTACTCCCAAAGACAATTTCGGAATAATTATATATATAGGTTTATTTGTAGATGTGGATTATATTTCCTAAGGTTATCATCATCCAGAACTGCCGCGAATTAAGTTTGTGATTTTACTTGTTTATACAGTACGAAATCTCCTGTGAGCCGTTACGATGTCTGTAATGTATTGTTGTGCTGTTGTATCATGACGCGTGTTGGTGCCGTCACCATGGTAACGCGCGACGCGTACGCGATACGCGTACAATATTCAAGAAATATTGTATTGCATCCGGGTATTTTGAAAATATTGTACAATATACAGTTTTATTGTATCGCTCAAAAGCCTGATATAAATAATAATGAGTAATACTTTTGATGTTAGTCAAAATGTTTACTCATCATATAGCTGCAGGTTACTCCTTCCCTGTTGAGTAAAATGCCATACTTGAACCTCTGCTCCGGATATTTTGACTTTATATTCCTCACACTTCAAAGGAATGCAATCAAGATTCATGTAACTGTGGTGTTGTTACCATTTAATTCTCATAAAACAACACAAAACCTTCAGGAACATAATACGGTATCTTGTGCAAACAAAACATAATTTTTTGTCTTCTTTTGGTTATCTGGTTTGTGGAATAATCCAAGTGATACCACTTTATATGGCATGGCTCCAAAAGTGACTACATATGTTCAAAATTCAGAAGTCCTCTAATGTCACTGTCACAATTATGGTTATTGTCAAGGGTACAAAATTGCTCCAAAACTGTAATGGCTACAAATTCTTCGTCTATATCAGAATTAAACTACTCAAGCCAAAAGCTGCCAAAGTAGTTCTGCATTACATGTATTTTAATTAAAAGTTACCAGAATATGAAGTGACACGTATAGCTCATTTATACTGTCAGTATATAAATATATAAATTACACTGTAATTTACAGATTAATATAAATGCCTTATTTTGTCTAAAATACACGGCTTTCGGCTGAACCACTAGCAGGCTATGTTAGCACATCTATGACACGGTTGTTTGAACAATGATGGCGCTATTTATCTTAAATCTTGTTTGCATCTTTACAAGGGGTAGACACTTGTATAATGGTATTAGAACATCAGAAAAAGACTAATAAATGGAAGGAAATTTCAAAAAACTTTTTATCATGAAATGTACGGAATAACTCATTATAGATGGGCTAATTTAAGTGTAAACAGCGCCCTCAATTTGCACACAAAATGTACAGTTTATTGAATAAAAATTACCACAAAAAAGCAGAAAAGATGAATAATAGATACGAAAATCTATATTAAAAATAGCTTTGAAATATATGTGAATATTAGTGATAGCTGTTGGTATTGTCCAGGTCTAGAATTGAACATTGAACATCAAGCTATCAGTGTCAGACATTTTTCCCAAAGCGTAACATAATTATTATGCTGAGAAAATTTGCTCACCGAAGAAAAGAATCAGCAATCATTCAGCCTCTTGTCACACTTTCACGATACCGGACGGGTACCTATTCAAGCGCTACGAAACGTGCCTCTTCACACCTTACGAAATGCTTACTAGCGTTGCCTTGCGTTGCCCTCCGTTGTCGAGTTACTTAGGCTACTATTTCCTCTTACTTAATAAAAAGAAACGAAACAAGTTAGATTTTAAAATTCTACTAAGGATCCACCGGGGTTCGAACCAGCAACCTATCGATCCATAGTCGAGGCACTACACACTATGCTATACAAGTGGTTGTGTTTGAAAGCCGTCTATTTATTATACTTATTGTTTACGGAATAAAGCGCGCGCACACGGTATACTATTACTAGTATATTACCAATGAATAACCCTAACCCTAACCCTACACAGTGTCGACGCCCTATACGATAAATATAAATTTAATACTCCGTTGGTGAGCAGAAAAGGAGTTCTATCTGATTGGCTAGCAATCGATCGCCTAGATCGCCTAGACTACAAACTCAAAATGGAGCAATGTATTCAATTCGATTGAAATCGATATTCTATTATTGACGTAGATAAAGAGAGTGATAGTGTGTCAATAATGTACATTGTATAGCACCTGGATTTTACATGCATTCCTTTATATAATTAATTTCTCAAAGAGTTGAATATATCACAATTTTAACTGTGGATTTCAAAATCGTTACATCAAAATTGCAGTTAAACATATCAACAGCAAAATACCGGTCCTCACTAATTAGTGTATTTAATTTCCAGTTAGTGTATTTAAAATAAAACCTGTGATTTACCTGACAACAAATTTTCTTGCAATAGAAATATCATATGGGATACTGATATGGTAGGCCGCAACCGCCACAACGTGGAGCTGCTACGCGTAGCTGACTTTTTGCTCCGTGGAGCCAAATTGACCAATCATGTTAGAGTTTTTCATTACTCGGAGGTAAAACTGACCAATCAAGTACGACTTACTCATTACGTGAAGCGAATTTATTCATTAAGAATTTGCCAGACGAGCTTCAAGATATCCTCGGTCATGAAAGTTATGATTCAAAAAGTAGTTTATGAAAAGTACGAACCGACCTATTATTAAGATGGACATGCACTCATAAGAAACTCATACAGTATTGTACATAACTATATAGCTAGGCAGAGTGGTGGTAAACCATGCACACAATTCTGCGATCTGCGGTGTATCGCCGGGAGCTAATTTGTACAACTTGCGCGGCGTGGCCTGCGGAATTCGACCTTCAGCAAACCAGTTCGGATTTACTTGTAGTAAATACTAGTATATACTAGTAGTAGGCCATACATACTGTAGTTACTGTCCGTTTTCCTATACACAATACACAGTGCGCTCACCATCGACGCGTGACCTCTACAAATAGTGTATGTTAGAAGTATAGGCCATTGCCTAGTTAACGTCACCGTGTAAAAAATAACCGGTCAATATTTTAAGTATTCTCTGAAATTCTAGAAAATATAGTTTTGTAACATGTCCTAAATTTTTAGCTAATTTAGGTGTTTGGAAATATTGGTACTTTTGTGTTTTAGGAAGGATATGTAAACGACAAATAACACCAAAAAATATGAAGAAATTATTTCTAAACCGTGTTAAGTCTACAAACCATTATGCTTCTCATTTTCCAGAACGCTGGTTAACAGTAAGCAGACTATTGTCTCATTTCGTAAACAAAAGCGCACACAGTATTGTTACCTTTCGTTCGCTTTATAATCGTTCACCCAACTGAAACTATAATACCAGCTCATTGCTCATTGCACAGGTAAAACAGAAACAAGTGCAGTGTGTATTTAACCAGAGAAGATCTGATGTAACATAGTTGAGCTGTTTTCAATGAGTGTTATCTTGGTTTAATAGCTTTTAATGGGGTTTAAGTCCTTCAAAGGTCGTGGTGATGACAGTATCAGTACCGTGGGTGTCAGTGATCCTGGCCTGACACAGTAGACAAACAAACAAACAAACAAACACGCCACACACATGACACATGCATGCAAGGTAACATTGACTATACACTAATCAAACAATGGTATTGATCCTGTACAACTGGTCGTGGTTTATTTACATTCGATTCATTTTAAATCCCCATAGTAAACATTAATTTTGGCAAGAGTTTTCTCTCTCTGGAACGAGGATGCATCCACTGGCTCCGCGTAATGAAAAGATCTAACATGATTGGTCAAGCGAAAAGTAAGCTACGCGTAGCAGCTCCACGTTGTGGCGGTTACGGTCAGCCATATACTGATCATGCGAAAATCGTAAAAACATAGAATAGAAACAGTATGGCAGGCTCTGTGGGAATCTCAAATCGTATGCTTAGCCTGAGTCGCTCGGCCTATCTCGAACAAAATCACCATGCGTAGCTGTTGAAAAACGTGAGGATTCATCGTATTAACACGGCAATTTTTGACACGAAGATATAGGGATGATGACGGTGTGCCCTAATCCTAACCCTAATCCTAACCCTAATCCTAACCCAAACCCTAACCCTAACCCTAATCCAAACCCTAATCCTATAGTCCTAGTGCTCTGCGCCGGGCTGAACAGGCACCTGCTAAACGCATGCAAGCGGGTTAACCAGTGCCTTTTATAGTGCTTATAAGCGATAAAAAGTGTGACAACGGGGTGCAATCTTACAAAGGAAGCGTTATCAGTGACTTTGAAATTTGAACTGGCATAATGTATTTAAATATGAAATACTTTTCTCACTGTGTTTAAATTCATATTAAAGGAGTATTTCATGATCCTACATGTAGCATCCTCTTTTTATGACATTTTTCAGTAGATATCCACGAAGAAAGCTTATTCCCAAAATTCCAGTTGATTTCGATTTTGCGTTTGCGAGTTATGCATGATTATGTGTATTTACACTGCTCCATAGACAATGTGTTGTAATTTCATTCTGGTATACCAGTAACGTAATTCAAATTTCACGATATTTTTTGCTAAACGAATTAATCTGCAAGAAATATTTGACACATAAACATTATGTAGCGAGCGGTTTCCAGTGGTATAAAAATCTCAAGTTTTTTTTTATGAGAAAATTGGGGACATAGTGCAGTTTTGTCCACGGCAAATTCACCGTGACCTTTTCAGCCATAAACCATTATAGTAATCGATTGTCCAATGCACATTTCTTACCACGTGATAATATTAATCCAATGAGCAATCGAATTGTCCGCTACGGTCGACTAATCCAATCGATAATGACGCTATTGACATGCACGGGCGGAGCTCCACTGACTGAGTTTTGGGGATTTTTCACTGGTTTGCTATCATTTACTCATCAAGGCGCTCCACCGTTATTATAAGGACTATGCTAATAATTTAAAGATTGACATGTAGAAAATAAACCATACTTGACTGACAGAAAGTACTAAATTTGTACCTATTACGGTTTGGTGGTACCACTCTCCCAAATGCGACCAAGTCAGGGCGGCCCGGTGAAGAAAAATGTGCATTGGATTAACACGGGAGTTTGGATAAGATGGTAGATTTTAGAACTTAGAAATTAGAAAAAAAATGTGGCGGGCCACCCTGGGGGTGCCCGAGGGGGGAGGGGGGTTTGCCCTCGGAGTCAGAAAATGTTTAATATAGGTCACAAACACCCATTTTCCCTCTATTTTATCACAATTTATTTAACTTCACCTAAGATTATTGGGGGTGGGGTGGGGGCTGAAAGGTATTCCAGCCAAGCCCCCCCCCCCCCGCTTCCTAAGCCTATGCTCACATTTTATTTTACTCTTCCACTTCCAGGTGCAGGTCAACAATGTCGTCAGAAATCATGCCCCTTATTTTTTACCCCTTTCGAAGACAACTGCTACCGTTTCTTTGGTTCTGTCAAGACTTGGGTAAATGCAGAGGCACACTGCAAAGCATTCTTCACGGACACGGGTCGGCAAGGACATTTGGCATCCATCCATAGTAAAGCAGAGTCTGATTTCGTCTACAACTCTGGCATGACTCCCTGGTAGTGTCTTCTCAAGCCCAGTGCACTTTTCCGGGCACGCCCCCGTCTGCTAGCATCTATCTGGGATTGACTGACGCGGCTAGAGAAGGTGTTTTTGTCTGGACTGATGGTAGTCCCACTGATTACACCGAATGGGGACCTGGCCAACCCGTGAATCATGGCGATTGTACCAATTGGATAGACGAATCGGTAGACGTAGCGTGGAAACCATGGAATAACATACGTTGTGACGGCAACGTATTTCCTTCCCCTTACGTTTGCAAGCTTTAACTGGATGATAACTGAACACCGCCATGTACCTGAAAAGCGTCAATTGATACAAATTTAAGGTCAACCCAGAAATAAAATACAATCCATGTAACAGTCCGCGGTATTTTGAGCTTTTGCTTGATCAACATTATAATTGTTACGATAACAAAACAGTTACTTTCTCTTGACTTAAATGACAAGATCCACCTTGCTATATAAACTTTAGATTTCAAGACAAATATTGAACTTCAATGTTGCATTGATACTGGCACCATTGGATGTCTCTGAATATAACATATCTCAAATCTCAAAAAGTAATTACCCCCCCCCCCCCGCCCCTTTATGAAGCAATACCTCAAAATGTATGCATCCGATTTTAAAACTGAAATACCAAAAAGAAACCCAGTTTTGTTTTGCAAATTTAGATGCCTCATTTGTTTTAATAGCCCAAAATGTGTTGCCATGGTGACCCTTTGAATGAAAAAGATGCAGATTGAAAAGTTGCAACTAAACCCATTGGTTTTTGTCTGGACTGATGATAGTCCATTTGATTACAACGAATGGGGACTTGACCAACCCGATGGTGAAAACGCTGGAGACGATTGTATCAAATGGATAGACGAATCGGTAGACGTAGCGTGGAAACCATGGAATAACATACCATGTGACATGAACGCATTTCTTTCCCCTTACGTTTGCAAGGTTAAATTATCCTGATAACTGAACACCGTCATGTACCTGAAAAGCGTCAATGGATACAAATTTAAGGTCAACCCAGAAATTAAGTACCATCCATGTGACAGACCGCGGTATTTTGAGCTTTTGCTTGACCATCAACATTATAATTACGATAACAAAACGGTTACTTTTCTCTTGACTCCACCTTGCTATATAGACTTTAGATTATTTTGAAGTATTGAACTTCAATGTTGCATTGATACTAGGATCATTGGATGTCTTTGAATATAACATATCTAAAAAAAAAAAAATAAATAAAAAAAAAATTTCATGATATCTCAAAAAGTAATTACCCCTCCCCTTATTAAGAGGCAATACCTCACATTCTAAGCATCCCAATTTTAAAACTGAAATATCACAAAGAAATCCAGTTTGGTTTTGCAAATATGGATGCCTCATTTGTTTTAATAGCCCAAAATGTGTTGCCATGGTGATCCTTTAAATGAAAAAGATGCAGTTTGAACAGTTGCCCCTAAACCCATTGAAACTGTTGCTTTTGATGCTTGAGTCCCGGCTTGAGTGCCTGTTCATCACGTCACCGGTCTAGTCGCGTATCACTCATACATAAATTCTAGACAGTTCATTGGTTGATTACCATTTATCATTTTTACCATCATGCCTCTCCGTGTGATAGTTTTTACCATCATAGTGCTGCGCCGTAGTGCGCCTGCGCCAAGCCGTGCGCTGACTCTTAGACTCGCCGATTTAGTTATGGGGTGGACCCCAAAATGTGAAGTATATCACGGCAAAACATGGTGATATGTATGTTGATGAAAAAATGTATTTCCTACCTTAAATAGTATTTCAGAAATAGAATTTATGTACGAGTGATATAAAACAAATATTAACTGTCTTAAATTCGTGTAATGGTCGAAATATAATCACTCGGTGAAAGCTGTATTGTTCCATTACACTCGCCGTTCCGGCTCGTGGAATGGAACAATCCATCTTTCACCTCGTGATTATATTTCGACCATCACACTCAAAGACAGTTAATATTTTGTATACCAGTCATGTATTGTAGATAATGTAATGATCCCGGGGGGGGGGGGGACACTCACTAAAAATGGGTGACGGGCCACATTGACCCCCATTTTTCAACTCCCTCTCATCAAATGACCCCCTTTTTTGTTTTACTGAACTCCCTCTCACCCAATAACCCCTTTTTTGTTTTCCTGTCACCAAAAGACCCCCTTTTTAAAAAATGTTAGGTAAATTTCTGATAATCTCTCACTGAATGATCCCATTTTTCATTATTTTTCAAATGTTTCAAAATTTTGTATCAACTTTTATATTTTGACCCAAAATTTTTCCCAGTCTCACTGAATGACCCCCTTTTTTGGTAAGATTTTCCCGGTCTCACGGAAAGACCCCCTTTTTGGGGCCTTCTAACTGAAAGACCCCCCCCCCTTTTTCGGTGTCTAGGCTCTCACCGAAAGACCCCTAATTTCGAACTGCTGTCCGCACATCCCCGTCACTTCCAAAGTGGAATGAAAGGCCTACACTGACTTTCGAGTATCAAGGTGTCACCCTGGCTACAAATGTTGAGCTATCCAAATGAGGGTCAAAATTTTACAAAACTAAAATGGGTTTCTTTTTGCTATTTGAGTTTTTGAATAATGTGATGCATAGATTTTAAATTATTGCTTGTATTAAATAAAAGGGGTTTATTACTTTTTGGGAAGTGTTTTAGATAGGATAGTAGGGTACCTGCAGGTAATATGGGACCATTAAGGACGTTTAGCTTATGTGCATAAAAACTATAGAAGATATGCCCAAAAGAGATTGTTATGATGAACAACCTGTCCTTTAAGATTAATAAAACAGGCAATGTTATCTTGTTTTTATGTTTGTTTGGACGCTATGACGTCAAAATGACGTCATCGTCAAGTGTCCCATATTACCTGCATGTGCAGGTAATATGGGACACTGTGTTATCTCTATGGTGAAAATCAAAATGTTCAGAAAATCACTCTTTTGTTCTAAAAACATTTTTTGTTACATGATTTTGAATGTTAAATGCAAATTTCAACAAGAAAATTCAATTTTCTAAATAGTTTTGCTTTTCGCATTGACAATGCACACAATTTCCTATGTGTCCCATATTACCTGCACCCATTCAGTTGAAAATCAGAGAAAATAATCATTTATAAAGGAAAGTGCCACTTTTCAGTGGAATTTTACCTGCTGATAAGCTTAACCCATCACCTAAAGATCATAAAAAGTGACAAATGCACCCTCAGTACCAGAGTATTTGGATACACAATCATAAAATGTGGCGTCATTGATTTATATCAGGCCAAAAAAACGACGTAAATTTTTGGGCAATTTCACTCTTTTTGGCATTGATTTCCAAGAGTTTGATACACAGACTCCAAAACTGCATTTCTAGAAGCACAATTGATGTCTCTAAACACTTAACAAATCAACTTAAAGTGCGTACCTTCTCTAAGCTACTTTTTGTTAAAATGAAAACAGGTGTCCCAGTCCCATATTACCTGCTGTCCCATATTACCTGCAGCTACCCTACTATGTAGCGGTATGAACATTTTGGGACACAATAAGCGTGTTTATAGTAAATAATATACCGAATTTTGAGCACATCGTATAACTATAAAACATAGCCTCGTTCCCAGCCGGCTTGTCCTCCTTCGTGTATAAAAATAGGCCTGTCTTATTTTACGTGAAAAGGTCATATTATGGAATTAGAATAGAATTTATAACTCTATGACTGCTATTATGCTTCCATTGAATGCCTTTATATATAAGGGATATAAAACTCAACCAACCATTACACGTGGAAAATTTCGGGATTCCCCTTCTTTTCCCATTCAGTTTACCCTTTTTTATGTGAGTTCAGGTGCCAAGATTGAACCCCATTACACAAAATTAATAAAAGAAATTTCACCATTGTGGGTGTGGGTGTACAATGGCCGTGGCTGGTCATCCATCAGCTACCATCTATTTCACCAACAATTTGTCAATGGATTCCCACTAGAACTTTGCCATACCATGGCCATACTATATGCTGTTCATAGTCATGATAGTAGTGCAGGGCACTATCGGGTGATTTTTTTAGTTAGGCCTACTATCTAGTTTTGCTGCATCAGTGGAACCAATTTTTTTTGGCATCCTTACACCAATGTACACCTCAAATGATAAAGCCAGAATTGGCAGGCGGCATACATGTAGAACACGCGACACGTGACGTTCGAGGCTGGCGAAAATACAAGGCTGACAGCCCCATTCAAAATACACGGTTAGCAGTTATAAATTGAACAAGAATTTGTCTTTAAAAAAGACAAGTTCACGGATCAGGTGTATAGTACATGTACTTTGAGCTACTTTGATCTAACATTTAATATTCATATCTAACCTACTCTGCACTTATTTGACAATAAATAAGTGATATGAGGCTTAATAATGATACCTGCGTCTTGACTCTGGAAAACAATATTTTTTAAAAACCTCATTTTGCATTTAGTTTTTTAAGCCACCTCGGAAGCCACCTACAGGATCTCATTTTGCATTTAGGTTTTTATTGCGTTGCAAAGTAGCAAAACTTTCTTTATATATGGCCCAATTCGTGCCTGGAAAAGGCTATCCCCTCTTACAACCTATCGACAGGTCTAAAATCTATAATGAGGTGTCACCGGGTTTGCAAGAGATAATAATACCAAATTCACCACATCACGACTAAGCTCACATTGGGCGCCCATTCCTTTTTTAAAGGAATTTTTATTAACTCTTGCTAGCTTTTGTCAGGGTCAGTGATATTTGTCTTTGTCAATATTATACAGGTTTATACACATGGGTTATTACAAGAGTCAATAAACATTCAATTAACTATAGATAATGGACTTAGTTTTGTGCAATGTAGTTATATATTGAACTTTATCTGAAGTAAATCACCTGCTACACAAGTTTTCTATAATGATTTGTTTACTTTGTGATGAGGCCTGACCTAACCCCTGCTAGTTTTGATTAACCAATCAGTTATGTGTATTGTCAGCATGTGATAGCCATAAGCCAATTACAAACATGTTTCTAAAAAAGGCTAACAAATTCCTACGCTGGACAGACTCTTGGACAGGTGAAGTGTTAAATAGTAAGTTGTCAGTGGGGCAAGATTAGATAAAGGCATACAAACTAGGGTATGAGACATTAGGAATTATTTCCTAGCCTCTTAACCACAGGGTGGTGTGCTATGTAGCTATTCAAGACACAGGATATGTAAGGGATATAAACTGTACATATGAGATATGGGTGCAAGTGGCATCATTTCACTGCCGTGAAAAAACAACATACTTACACAAGTTACAGTGTGGTACATTATCGTACCCCAACGGTTTGATTATGTGTTAATCCAATGGCGACGTCAAAAATGACGATATCGCATCCACCACCGCCTGAGAATTGGTTCCTTTTTTTTTTCTACGCCCCCTGTACTTCCCATGGGGCCAAAAGTTAAAATTTGTTCTATCATATTGTAATGCCCCTCAAATTCTCATTGCTAGGAATAAAAAAGGGCAACTGTCATTCTGCACTAGAATGCTTAGTTCAGGAGTTATAAAGTAAACTAGGTCAAATGTCAAATATCTCATGCACAGAGGCCGAATTTTCAAAACGCACCGATCCAATCGCAAGTTGTCCCAAATTATTCTTATCGGCAATCGGAATAGAAAAATAATTTGTTTGAGAAATGTATACCTGAGAATGGGATGAAATCATGCACTAGGATCCGCAACATGCTCATCTATCAGGGGAACAGTTCTTAAACCCCATTTGTACATTCATTGATTGACCGTTGAAGATTTGGGTACAAAAACTCATACTCTGCAACTTGAGTTTATCCCACTGTGACCATGGTGACCCACTGGAGACTGTGACTATACTATACTTTTTCTAAATCCTTATGATGAGGGCAATACATTGGTATGGTTTTAAACAAGATTTGACCAACTTTGAAATTTCACCCCCTGCAGAAGCGGCCATTTTGGATTTATGCAAATTAGGCACTGTCCCACTGCTTGGACTTTGGGGGACTTTTGATATGTTCTTTAAGTTTAATATACTTTTCTGAAATGAATGGTAATTAAATGGTTTCTGTTGCAATTAGTGGTGGGTTAAGCCCTGATTTTCCTTAATTTGATTGGCCTATAGGCCCCCAAGATATGAAGTGCAAAAGCAGGAAAACAAAATTGGTTTGTGCTTTTTTAGGCTTAAAAAGAGATTTGGCTATAAAATTGGAACTATACTATACTCCAATTCCACGTTCACCTCAATTATACCCGACTATGTATCCAAGTGATCCAAACGGTCACATTTCAGCACATTACATCAAAACTCCCATTGGGCGCCCCATTCCTTTTTTAAAGGAATTTTTATTTTCAATAATTGTGGCATATAATATGTGGACACATGGTAAAATGTGCGTAGCGGGCTTGATTTCTGTGACCATATTAAAATCGGACACTTCACTTCTAGGCAGGCCTGTAGCCAGGATTTTTTTGTGGGGGGGGTGCTGATTTTGAAAAGTGGACTTTTTTTCCAAGGGGGGCAATTCTGTGAAAAGTGAACTTTCTTCCCCAAATTTAGACCTTTTTTGACCAAAAAAGCTTTAAAAATCAAACTTTTTGGCTCGCTACGTTCGCAAATTCTAAATTTTTGGACTTACAATTTTTTTTTGGGGGGGGGGCGTGGCCTGCTTCTAGGGATCAGTCACCCACCTTTTCACAGCATTTTTTGTGGGACCTGATAGCACATCAGACACTACAAATGAATTGTATTCTGAATACGAGAAATTGTGTGGCAAATTATAAAAATATTGACATTTTTGACATTTTAATAGTCCTCGAAGTAAACTAGGTAGACTTTATAAATCTAATGACGTGTTCTTAAGGGGTGGGGTATGAACGTTTGGACAGTATTTATTGTGGGACATTAGAGCACATCAGACATATCGAATTGCATTCTGAATACGAATAATGTACTTCTGATATCACATAATTTTGATTTTTTGAAATTCGCAATGTAATACACGTTTTATGACAAATGATTAAAAATTGATATTTTTGATATTTAGCAGTACTCGAAGTAAACTTTATAAATCTGATGAGTTATGCTTAAAGTGTATGTAGGTGGGATGAAAAGCCGACGATCAATTGAAAATTTTGACCTTTTGTATTGAAGATATGGATTTTTTCCCAAAACACCCAAAAAAATTAGGTCTTTTGGGAAAAAGTCAATATCTTCAATATGAAAGGTCAAAATTTTCAATTGATCGTCGGCTTTTCCTCCTAGCTACATACACTTTCAAAATATGTCATTAGATTTATAAAATTTACTTCGAGGACTGTTATATATCAAAAATGTGAAAAATAACAAATTCAAATAATTTGTCATAAAATTTGTATTATATCGTGAATTTAAAAAAATTAAAATTATTTGATATCAGAAAGACATTCTTCGTATTCAGAATGCAATTCGATATGTCTGATGTGCTCTCATGTCCCACAAAAAATACTGTCGAAACGCTCATTCCAGATCCCTTAAAGTGTATGTAGCTGGGATGAAAACCCAACCATCATATGAAAATTTTGACATTTCGTATTGAAGATATACATGAAGTTTCACAAAAGATTGATTTTGGTCTTTTTGGAAACTTCTTTAAATTTGGAAACTTTGGAAATATCTTCAATACAAAAGGTCAAGATTGGTATTATGATGGTCGGTTATTTCCTGATATCGTATATTGATATTGCTTTAGGAATGATCTTCAATTTTTTGTAAGTATATAATATTAGTAATTGGTTGTTTGCTTATTAGTTTGTTTAAATGGTCAAACCTTGTGAAAACACACTTGGGTCCCGATGGGACCAGGCTCATTTAATGACAAAAGAGCAATAGTAGAGATACACTTAGTAAAAGATTTTTGGGAAATAGAAATTTTGTAGTATTTAAAGTAAACGGTGTTATTTGAGGAATAGTTTGTAGAATTGTATTTTTGCTTAAGGACTTGAAGAAAAAAAGGAGAAATGATTGAGGAAATTCAAAGGGTAATGTATTAGTAGATATGCACTTGGTAATGTATTATGATCTTAAAAGGGAAACAGAAACTTTGTAGTATTTTAAGTAATTATAGGTGTTATTTTATTTAAGAAAAACAGATAGCTACAGTGTAATGTTCTGTACAATACTATATACATGTAGAAACGGTGATTTAAAAAAGAGGAATGATATTGTTTGTAGATTCGTATTTTCGCTTAAGGATTTGAAACAAAAGGAGAGACGATTGAGGTTATTTAAAGACAAAAGGTTAATTTTTATAGTATAGATGCACTTGCACTTGGTAATAATATATTAAGATTATTGTGGTGTAAGTGAAAGCAAATTCTTTTAAAAAGAGAATTGACGAATGAATCAAAAGTAATGTTTTTCAATGAAACCATAATACTCTACAGGGTAACTCTGATTTGATAATGACAATTGATGATGAGGTCGTCATCTTGAAACAATTGTATTATTAGGCTATTCCGGTTGAAATCAATACATCCCCTAGCTTCCCCTGTATGGAATACATGACCTTAGTCCACACAGGGACTGTTGTGTAGATTTCAAATGGAGTAACCCATTTAGGTATTAAACCCCATTTGAAATTCTTACTCCCTGGAATATTAAGGGGGTACTACACCCCTCAATAAATTTTTGACTATTTTTTCATTTTTCTCAAAAACTAATAACACCCTGGTAACAAAAGTTATGTATATTATAGGGGCAAGGAATCCGATTACTACACTGGAATTTCAGTGACCCAAGACAAGCGGTTCGATACTTGTGATAGAAAATGAGGTACCGCTAGGATGTACCTCATTTCCTATCATATTTACTGAACTGCTTGTCTTGATTCACTGAAATTTCAGTGTAGTAATTGGATTCCTTGCCCCAATAATATACATAACTTTTGTTACCAGTGTGTTATTAGTTTTTGAGAAAATGCAAAATAGTCACAAATTTAGCACAGGTGTAGTACCCTCTTAACATAATTATATAACATTGTACAAGGTAATGTCTTACATAGGGGTGTATAGATTTCAGCTGGAATAGCTAACATGGACATGGGTTTGTTTTAAGCATGTTTTAAGTACATTCTTGCAAATACTTTTGGTATAGATTGTTATAGATTTCGGAGGCGTATTTCGGACCGGGATTTCGAAATCGTTAATTCCCGGATATTGATGAATCCTTTCACAAATTATAAACCTGGGTTGTGCTTGTGCAGGGGTGCAAATTGTGCATTCTTCCTGAGGAGCAAGGTTTTTAGGCTCAAGATTTCCTCAATCATACCATGCATAAAAGAGCTTTATTCTGCACTTCAAAAGATGAGAATGTTAAAATAGCCTGTTGTTTTAGAGCGACTGTATGTTAGGTCTTAGAGCTTCCAAAAAGGCTTTTCGATGACAATGTGCACGCGTAGCGCGGAAAAATTTGGTATTTTACACTAGTTTTGGGGTCAATTTTGGTCAGACAGAGGCTCCTTTCCCCTTTTATTTTCCTTTACCCCCATTCCAGAGGTGTACAACTTGTTAAGTGCTTTATGGTTCTTCTTCGCAATGGTATTAGTGTTGATACACTGAATTCCTTCATAACTTTTGTTCCCATAAAATCCTCATTGCTGCCTCTCTATAAATTTCCTCAGATACGATTGCCGCCTCTCTAAATTTCCTCAGATATGAGCCCTGTTTCCACCTGTCTTCATCCAACTTCTTTTTTTTTTTTTTCTTTACATTACATTGAATGTGGTGATGAATTGTAAATGTCCTCATATCCCATTTCCATATTCTAACACCAACACCTTCCTCTTTTTTGCTCTTATTTCTTGAACAATAATGTGAATTCCTCCAATTTTTGCACAACCAGTGTCTTTAAAGATTTCCTCTCTTCCATTCAGTAGCTTCACTTCCTCACAGCCCTCCCCTATTATCTTGTACCTCACTCCTTCTCCTCTCTCTCCCTCCTTTTTTCCCCTTTCTTTTTCTTCCCATGGCATTATTTCCTCAATTTTGACTCTCATTTCCTAGGAGCGGTGCTCCCCGCTCCCGCACAATTTGCATCCCTGTCACAGCTTGTGCTATGCTAACCAGCCAATCAGAGTTCGCTGTGTAGAGTAATCGGTCCTTGTGATTTTTATAAGCATGTGGGCTATTCACTTTTGAATAATTTTAATAAATATAATTCACTTGGATTGGGGTTTCAGAGGGGAGGTTAGCTCTCACTGTGTGTCTCATAAAACTCATTTCATCGTCACAATAATTGTTGAATTCACTGTCATCTTCTACTACTGGTATGTGGTTTTAACGTAAAATAAATTTAATTGGGAGTAAAGAACTGCTGTCAAGAACTTGTGTATCATTTCCTACATCCCTATAGATCGGGGGAGACACTTGCCACAAATTACATACAGGTATGCTCCGCTCCCCAGGAAAGACCCCACCCCCTATTTTTGGACAGCGCAGCTCCGAAAGATCCCTGCATTTTACCACAACAGAGCGCGAGAGACATACACTTTATTTTGATGTCTAAATTGATCATTTCTCTCATGTTTCCAGTGGCGTAGGGGCAGGGGGCACGTGCCCCCCCCCAATTGATTGCAAAATTTAGAAAATCCCGTAGGAAAATTGCCAAAAAACGGCTTGTGCCCCCCCATCAAACCCGGTGCCCCCCAATTGGATGACACACGCTACTCCACTGCTGGTTTCTGCAGGCAAAACCCTTGGTTTTGACAGCTCCGAAAGGCCCTCTTTTACTTGTATGCCGTCAGCTCCCAGAGACATACCAGTTTCAGTTCCGCAGGAGCATACCCACCAAAACAAGAGCACCACTGGTGCTGTAGCTCATTTGTTATGGGTTATGGTCAGGAATACCATGCGTAGCTATGTATAGCCATGCATAGATATGTATAGCCATGCATAGCTATGTATAGCCATGCATAGTTATGTATAGCCATGCATAGCTATGTATAGTCATGCATAGTATAGCCATGCATAGTTATGTATAGCCATGCATAGCTATGTATAGCCTTGCATAGCTATGTATAGCTATGTATAGCCATGGATAGCTATGTATAGCCATGGATAGCTATGTATGGCCATGTATAGCCATATGTAACCATGTCATGGCCATGTATAGCCATGTATAGCTATGTATACAGGGCTGCCAACTTTGAAAAACACATTTCAGTATTCTCAAAATCACCATAGTGCTGTGATCAAGCACAAATCAGCATTTTGAAAATATACTTACGGTTCTCAAGATATTTATTTATTCAAGGCATTTATTTATTTGTACCTTTTGCTTGTCGAGTATCCTTTGATTTTATTTTGTTTAATACAGTTTTGTTTGTATATTTAATGTCTTGGATGCACCATCGGATAGATGAGTGCCACTGATGTAAAAGCAATTTCCAAATAACTAATTTCTAAAAACTTGAAACTTAAAAACTGCAACACTTTCATGGTAAATGGCATGCATAGCTATGTATAGCCATGCAATATGTATAGTCATGCATAGCTATGTATAGCCATGCATAGCTATGTATAGCCATGCATAGCTATGTATAGCCATGCATAGCTATGTATAGCCATGCATAGCTATGTATAGCCATGCATAGCTATGTATAGCCATGCATAGCTATGTATAGCCATGCATAGCTATGTATAGCCATGGATAGCTATGTATGGCCATGTATAGCCATGCATAGCTATGTATAGCCATATGTAACCATGTCATAGCCATGTATAACTATGTATACAGGGCTACCAACTTTGAAAAAACACATTTCAGTATTCTCAAACCTCAAAATCACTATAGTGCTGTGATCAAGCACAAATTAGCATTTTGAAAATATACTTGCGGTTCTCAAGATATTTATTTATTCAAGGCATTTATTTATTTGTACCTTTTGCTTGTGTATGTAGCTATGTATAGCCATGCATAGCTATGTATAGCCATGCATAGCTATGTATAGCCATGCATAGCTATGTATAGCCATGGTAGCTATGTATGGCCATGTATAGCCATGCATAGCTATATATAGCCATACCATGTCATAGCCATGTATAGCCATATATAGCTATGTATAGCCATGTATAGCCATGCATAACTATGTATACAGGGCTACCAACTTTGAAAAACACATTTCAGTATTCTCAAACCTCAAAATCACCATAGTGCTGTGATCAAGCACAAATCAGCATTTTGAAAATATACTTGCGGTTCTCAAGATATTTATTTATTCAAGGCATTTATTTATTTGTACCTTTTGCTTGTCGAGTATCCTTTGATTTTATTTTGTTTAATACAGTTTTGTTTGTATATTTAATGTCTTGGATGCACCATCGGATAGATGAGTGCCACTGATGTAAAAGCAATTTTCCAAATAAAAACTTGAAACTTAAAAACTACAACACTTTCATGGTAAATGAAATAAATAAATAAATAAAATTTTGCACACACATCTAATTTTCCTGACTTCATATTTCAAACAAGTGCTCCCTTCAATCTCAATCTTCAGAACAGGGAAAGGCCACTAGCCTAGTGTTTACCCCCAGCACTTCCCTGTTCAGACTTTCTGTTTGTCTGTTTTGTAATGTCAGAGGGGGTTGTCATGGTCCCATATACTTATATGCTAGGCCAGTGCCAGTCAAAAGGACATTTCACCTTGATTAAATGTTTACATAACTAATTGGGTCAAGATGTGTGATATAAAGTGTAAATGAGTGAGATGTTTGTTCATAGACAGGGTTGCCAACCAACAAATTGGTAGCCCAATAAGTTCAGATTTGGGAGAATTTGAGACACTATTTGCTCATGGCTCGTGCACAGAAGTAAGGGCCTATAGACAGCACAAGCCCAATTGGTGCTAAAAGCAACACTGAAAAGCAGACATTGTAGCCGCACTGAAACAGTAAAGTTCAACAATCTCTTTTACAAATTCGCACGATCAAGGAGTTTGTACAGTGTTTGTAATATGAAAAGCACCACAAACAGTCTACATAGGAGACTATTCCATGAAATTAGGTAAAACTTTTCAGAAGAAAATGCTCCAAAAATGATACTTTCCGTCCAATTTTTTAGCTAAATAAGTAACAATCATGAACCATCATGCAAAGATCGCCGCCTCAAATTACCAGATCCATTGCTCAAACGATGTAGCAAGAGAAAGAAAAAAACATACAGAAATATGGACTATGCCTATAGTGCATTGCGTTTACGCAATGAGCTAAAAATGACCAGCTCCAATAATAATGATACGCATGTTGCCAATCCACTATTAGGCCCTTGAAACCCGATCTCGCCTTTCCCGTCACTTTTTTCCCAGCTCATGAGCTAACTTTTTTCATTATTCATTATTATGGCGATTTCAACACCCTGCCCTGTCATCATCCCTATATCTTCGTGTCAAAAATTGCCGTGATAGTACGGCGAATTCTCTCGTTTTTCAAAAGCTACGCATGGCGATTTTGTATGAGATACCATCTGAGACTAATAGTCTCAGATACCATTATAGCCCTGCCATAGAGCCTGCCGCTTAGTTTCTATTCTACGATTTGCGCATGATCAGTACCACAAATGGTGTAACTATTATAGAAAATTCGATTTGTTTTCAGGTAAAACGCAGGTTTTGTTTCCAGTACACTAACTCGAAAAGCAATACACTAATTAGCGGGCCTTGCTGTTTGCTGTGGATATCTTTAACTGCATTTTATAAGTAAAGATTTTGAAATCCAAAGTAAAAATTGTGATATTTACAACTGTTTAAGAAATGAATTATACAAAGGAACCCATGTAAGATCCAGCTGCTGTATCTATAATTCAATGTACATTTACCGACTTTCTTTATCTGCGTCAATAATAGAATATTGATTCAATCAAATTGAATACATGTCTCCATTTTGAGTTTGTACTACACCTCTGAGCATTCAAGCGATCGATTTCTAGCCAATCAGATACGGTAGGCCTCCTTTTCTTGCCTTCGGTGAAATACCAACCGCCCGTCGCGTCGCTCACCAACGGAGTATTAAGTTTATATTTATAACACTGGCTGTTGACACTGTGCCCTGCTTGTGACTTGTTCTTTATCAAAAGTGGCATAGATTTCTTTATGACATGGGGGTGGTGTGGGAAAAAGAATTTTTGAAGTAAAGTGAATCCAGCACCTTTTGGCGACAGAATAAGTTTATTTTATACCTGAGACTAATATACCTGAATATTCAGGTATATTAGTCTCGGATTTTACAAATGTGTGCGAGTGCACGAACATTCTTGCCATATTGAGGCTAAAATTGAGAAGGGGCCCTATGGTGCAAAGTAGAACAAATACGAGCGAAGATCACAAAAATGGCACTTTTTAGGCCAAAATTGCCAAAAAGAGTAACTTGTGAGCATCAAAGTGCCATACACCAGTCGGGCGTGTACTTTTTGAAAAGATACAGGCCCGACAAGTGCGTAAAAGTCCAGCCCTGTCAGACACAAAATATCAACAACATTCCTTGTTTCCACACTTTATCTGTGATTTATCAGAACAAGGAAAACCACAACGATGTTTATGACATTGGCACCGAAATCTTGTTTTTAATATTATGGATTAATTGCAAGAGACGCAATAAAAACTACAAAGACGCAACACATATCATTTAACCTCCCCATGTCGTCTGCCAAAGTTTTATTGTTCCCAAATCAACAAGCACTTGGTCAAGACATTAGTTTTGATAAAATTATTTCCTCATTAGTATTTCTAGAAATACACCTCTCCCAACACTCTCTTTCAATCCGCATTCCTAGAAAATCACCCATCCAATCAAATTTACTTGTAACATCAGTGTTTCTAGAAAATCACTTCTTACAAATTTTATTCACAATTAAGTGTTTCTAGAAATTTTACTCCTCCCAACATTAAACATCACTCTTTCTAATTTTAACAATGGAATCCATTGTGACTTCACATCGTATTCTACCAACATTTTTTTTAATTCATCATTAATTCAGCCCCAGTTTGTTTCTTAGAAATGTCTTGGAATAAATCCTCTTCTCCTTCACACTCTCCTTCATCACTTACAAAAAAAGTCATTTTTTTTTTATTTTAAAACCTAGAAGAATTTATTATCTACAAATACTCCTCAGTAGCCATTTTGGTTTCATGACTACTCTATTTCATTTTATTTACACCCATAATGTCTACACTACTGTTTTGTCTATCATCACTGGAATCATCGTCTGACACTATTATAACAAACTTAAAAAAAGACACGGAAAGACTTACTATTTCTATGAGCATTACCTTTGTACAGCATTATTTTTTACTTAAACAGTAAAGGCAGTAAGGCCATTTTTTTCTTCTATTAGTTGTCATTTTTTACAGTGCACCTAAACGTGACCTAAATCACGTCTAAATTGGTGTTAAGTTTCTTATTGTCGGTACCTACCTACCTACCTACCTAAATCTAGCTACTTGCTACGCTACAACCTACTCTACGTTTAATCATAACTACAACCTATGGTTTTTTGTAATATCTATAACAATTTGTGCAAAACTGTACATCACCATGTTCACTGATACAACATCATTTTTATTCAGCACATAAACAAGAATTTGGTACAGTCTATTCCTAATTTCTACATACTGCCAAATTCTGCTTGTGCTAGACTTGCACCAAGTCTTGCAACTTACACACTCCAAATAGACTCTGTATTCCCACATATTTTTTCACACTTCATAATAATCGTTCTTTGACATGAAACATCAGGAGCTCCCATTATTCTCACTACCAAAGACATAGTTCTATTAGCCCATAGCACATTCAAAAGTTGTATGTGATGTGGGTATCAAACTAGAAATCAGTCATTCCAAATGAAAGGTCACATTATTGATCACACAAGTGAATGCAATTTTTAGAATGGTGCCTTTGGTTGTGAGGTGATTTGGGATCACAGATCTTCAGCCATTAATTACAAGACTGCCCTCGCAGGCTAAAACAGCAGTATCTGTTTTGTAAATTGTTACTAGATACTGCCTTTCACTTTGGGTTCCGACTGACTCAAAACAGGCTATTCCAGTTGATTTACATACCCCCTATGGAAGACAAGTCCTTATAATCTTCCGCACAGGAAGGTGGAGGGTGGATATTTGTGAATATCATCAAATGAGGCTACCAGAATGGGTGACTTCATTTGAAATCTACACCCCCTGTGTAGGAGATTAAGGTCAAGTTTTCCATACAGGGGGTATGGATTTCAACTGGAATAGCCCAATATTTGCCTCCCAGATAAAAAAAAGCAGTGTTTGCTGTTATTGAAGACACTGCATTTTGACTTTGTCAGGAAAATGATTCAAAAACATGTCGGCTGCTCAGTGCCAGAAGCGGTTAAGTGCAATAGCTGCCATGTGAAGGTGAGTACAATATACTGTGTGTAAATTGCCAAATGTTCACAGGGCAGCTATTGCACTTACCCACTTCTGGCACTGAGCAGCCGATGTGTCTCTCAAGTATAAAGGCAGCATCCAGTTTAGAATTTGTTCAACGATACTGTGTTTTTCCTTGGGAGAGCAGACCAGGATGGGCTTCCTTGCAACAAAACAAAACTCTAAAATGAATACCAAGCTGTCAGTTTAAATTCTACCTAATAAAATATTTAAAACTTAATCTTAAACTAAATAAAATTTCTTCACATAAAACATAATAAAAATACAATTTTTTAGTGACTTTCCATATCATCTTTCATACACCCCCCATCGAACAAACTCATGGTCACAGCCACAGTTTGACTAAACAGAGTATAGCTCAATCAATGTGGTTTTATGCAACAACAGTTCCCACTGAAATGAGCAAAACAATACCAGAATCAAGTTATACTAAATAAACAGTAGTATATTACCGTGCAATGTACACCACTCATTGTGAAAGTGAATCAAGTTGAAGTTGAACAAAGTATAGGTCTTACAATCTCTTGACACTTTCCAAAAATGTTTGATTAATGGTTAACAATGTCTTTGTAGTGTTCTAGCATTCTTCGCTTTAACGATTATGCACAACTTTTTGAAAATTTCAGAGATTTGCTAAAACTTTATCACAATTTCCCAAAATGTTTTAACTTCTGATTAATGTTCAAAGATGTACTTTGGTGTTCTAGCATTCTTCGCTTAAACGCCCAACTTTTGGACAGTTTCAGAGATTTGTGCGCAATCAGCATGCCCTTGTAACATGTTTATCCGACGACAGGAATAATGATACAAATGTGTGTAAAATAACAACATCTTTTGGTCTGAAAGATGCCTATCGGTAATGATTCAGACTTGAGCTTCATTCATTTTAGTTTAGGTACAGATATGTGGGTTGGGTATGTGCAGCGGGAATTTTGGTAACTGACTCTGAAATTTAACCCTATGAGATCTATCTGCCGATTGGCCGAAAAGAAGTTTTCATTATCAATTGGACCAATCAGGAACATTGTTAGAATAATTTCACCACACAAAAAAAATTGGGGTGAATTATTAACAAAGCCCCATTCTGATTGGTGATTAAAATAAAGATATCATGTAACTGACCAATCAGAGGAAATGTTAGATCGGCAGGTAGTGCTCAGGGGGTTAATGAGATAGATGCTAACCAATCTTATAATGGTGTAGATTTTGAAATTTGCAAAATTAAGCTTACTTGCAAAGTTTTGAACAATTGTGTGACATAATAATGAAGAATTAGCATATTTTCCAAGATTTTTGAGAAACTTTTGAAAAAGTATCCCTGCTCTATTCCAGTTTAGTACAATTTAGCAACACATCATTAATCATTATATCACAGAGCCTGGAAATTCAATCATTCTCAGCTGTACGTAAACACCCACCTGACCTCCAGATAAATTAACATAATATGACCATATCTTCTTTTCTAAAAGTCAAACAACAATAATTGTCCATTTATTTTGCGAACATTGTTATCACAACGAAAAAACTACAACTTCACAATCACCAAACTCTGCTAACTAAATTCACAGCCATATATACAGTGCATTTTGTTAGTAATCCACATGCTGGGTCACACCAAATGATGATGCTGCTGGTAAGTTGACCTTTGACCAGTATCACCTAAACCATTTAAATTAGTAGGAACATGTGCAGGTGCAATGGCTATTAGTTCTAGTCTACGCATGGCTAATGGGCTATTCTAGTTGAAATCCATGCACCCCTTATTGAAGACATGACCTTAATCTTCCAGAGTGTGAATTTCAAATCGATTCACCCATTCAGGTTACCCTATTTGAAATTCATACCCCCTGTGTCGGAGATTAAGGTCATGTCTTCCACAGGGGGTGTATGGATTTCAACTAGAATAGTGCAATGTGGTTTGATCACAGTAAATTAAATACTTGCCAATCAAAAATCATTGAATTTCTAGGATTTTCCCACAATTTTATTGAACCAAGCAGTTAAGATGAAAAATGGTTTTTGTAAAAAAAAATAAAAACCACACAAGCCAAAATGTAGACTGGAGTTTAGCCCAATTAAAACACTTTGACTATAGCATGCAATTATAGTTCAGTGTTATTTTGTGCATTGAAAAAGTGCTTTGGTGCAGTGCATTCATTCATCCCAATTTATACTCTACATTTCCTCCATATATCACATGTATAGTCACATGGGTGTCACATGAGAACCATATGGGTGTCACATGAGACCAAAATGGGAGTCACATGAGACCCATATGGGTGTCACATGACACCATATGGGTGTCACATGAGACCCATATGGGTGTCACATGACACCATATGGGTGTCACATGAGACCCATATGGGTGTCACATGAGACCCATATGAGTGTCATATGAGAACCATATGGGTGTCACATGAAACCCATATGGGTGTCACATGAGACCCATATGGGTGTCACATGAAATCCATATGGGTGTCATATGAGACCCAAATGGGTATCACATGAGCCTCATAAAAGTAGCCAGTGGAAAAATATTCCTCAGCTGGTTGCCTCTATGGTTCTTCACTTTGCAAGTGATCAATTCTTTTGGATAATGTAGTATGCAATTGATGAAAAGGTAGACAAATTGGAGTTGAAATTATTTAATGAAGTGATGGATTATTGAGAATAGAAAAATGTGTTGCGGGGAAAAGTGCAGTGCTGTATGATTGGGTTGAGTGCGGTTTGCAACCAGAGAATCCTCGCGATTCCTACCCGGTGCAGTGCAAATTGTGCGGCATGCATAATAACGTGCTTGTGCGGGCATGCAATGGGCTATTCCACTTGAAATCATTACACCCCGTATGGAAGACATGACCTTAATCTTCCACACACAGAGTGTGAATTTCAAATGGGGTTACCTGAATGGGTGACTCAATTTGAAATCTACACTACCTGTGTAAATGATTAAGGTTTTGTCTTCCACAGGGGGTGTATGGATTTCAACTGGATTAGCCCAATTAGTGCAACTACAAACTACAACTATTACTATCACAAACATCATAAACACTTATTTCTTTTTACACTTACTGGATTCTACAAAAACACCTTAAACATTAAAAACATTTCAATATATTAAAACTTTGATTTGCATGACAAAGAGATGCGCTACATGAAGATATGGTCATATTTTGTATTGTAATGTCTGCGGTGTGAAAGAAGTACAAAGATAACGACTAGAACAAAATTTTTAAAAGTGAACTAAAAACCTAAATTTTTAACCTTATTAATATAATTTTGCAATTGCTATGGTCTTCACAATAGACACTGCAACAGTAAAAGCCACACTTCATATTACATATCTGCCAACCAATGAAGAGAACATCTACCAAACATTTCCTCATTTTTAAACAACTCGGGTCTACAGAATAAGTCGTCATTAAAAATAGCTATTAAAAAAACTAATTCAATTTAGCTGACTGATCAAAGAAGAGAAAAAGAAAGAGGATTAAATTACAATTCTTATATAAGGGCTCATATTGAAATACCCTACCATGCTTTCACACAGAAAGAAGGCAGGATTCCCCTCGCTAAGCGTGAGCCTCAGGAAAGCTCGGTCATAAAACGGATGGATTATATGCATCAGTGATACACCCTGCCTTTTGAAGTGGTCTGGTGACAAGGATTATAATAAAAGTTTATCAAAGACTGGCAATTTTATTGATTGTTGAACTAATTGAACTAATCGGCTCACCGCACAACCCAGGAAAGCGCGCTCCTAATTTAAGTGGCTAATTGCAGTGTTATAATCACACAGGATTTTAACAAAAGAAGGCTAGCACAGGAAAGCTGCAGGATGGTGCACACCTTCCTGTGTAAGGGAATTTCAATATGAGCCCTAATTATTATATATTTGAGATGTTGATCACAGACTCAATTCAGTTCCATTTATTTTATATTAATTTACAGAACAGTCGGAATCGGAATTGTTTGTTTTCATCTTGCAGCAATCATGTTCCTTCATAAATAACCTCTTTTCATTCCCAGCTCATTGCACATCATTTTATTATGTTAATAAATATCAAAGCATAAATGTTTTGGTAAAAATTTACATGCCCTGAAATTCTCACCTTCAGATTGTAAGCACAAGCAAAAACAACTACTCCCTTTTTACAGTGTTTCTGATTGGCTAATCATGTGATATATCCATCTGAGTGGCCAATTAAAATACAGCTTCTAGATATTTAAGCTTAACCCTCTCCAGTCCCACCACCATTCTTAACATGTTTCTGACTGGCTCAATAAATCATAATAGTCTTCTTGTAACCAATCAGCAGGTAGTACTTACGTGGTTCAGGCTCTTCAGCCCTACTACCATTCTTACCATGCTGCTGATTGGCTCAATAAATCATAATAGTCTTCTTGTAACCAATCAGCAGGTAGTTCTCATGTACCACCATTCTTACCATGTTTCTGATTGGCTCAATAAATCATGATAGTCTTCCTGTAACCAATCACCAATTCTCATTCATTAGCCTGATGTTGATTTTGTTTCTTTGCAACTTAAATAAAACTGCTATTTGCTTTATATCAAAATGATGGTGCAATGAGCCTTGATGATTAATAAATAGTATCTACACATACATATCTTTCTTTCTTGAGTTGTTTTTCTTGCGTTTTAGACCCAATTCTTGCCACCAGTCTATAAATAACAAGCAGCCAAGAGTTGTATACCCGTCAATATCTCTTTTCAATATATTACAAACTCCGCACTATTTTATCTTACAGTTCTGACAAACATGCAAAAAAAAGAGGTTTATGAAAATGCTCCATCCTGAGAAGTAGCTGTTTTTGGAGTTAAATTTCATCTTTCTCAGTTATGTTTACTTTTAATCCACATGATCTACATGTGACAATCATATGTAACCCATATGGATATCACATGCATGTCATGTAGGTATCACATGTACACCACATGGGAATCACATGATCCACCAGGAGCTACATTTGCATATTATTTATCCCTGTGGACCAAGACATGCAAATCATAAGACCTTTTTTGCTTTTGATAAAAACTCTATTGAACATGTACCAAACAATCCCATCTCACAGTCTACACTTTATAGCTAAGTTCCAAAAATAATATTTCTTTGGATAAATGTTTATACCATCTACATGTATGATAGTTATGAGGTTCATAAAGGCAATGATGAAGAATAAGTTAGTTTAGTCGATAAACACAACTCTGTATGCTGAGGTTCAGTATTTCACCCTGCTTGATCCTATTTGAGGTGGGTATAGTTTAGAGAATACATCTTACCCTTCCCAGAATGCTTTGCAACATAATGCATCACCTCATGACACCCCTATTACTTTGTACAGGTTCCCTTTGTTTTCTTGCTGAGAACAGACTGGCTAAGCATGGGTTAATACTATTAATAGTCAAGAAATAAAACATATCATTGAGGTACTTTTTGTCACAATCAACCAATGTTGCTCACGACAGCAAATCAGTACGGAAAATTGAAATGGAAGAAATGCATTGTGGGAAGTGTAAGATATCTTCTCTGGGTATAGCTTAAAGCTCATAAATTCTTGTTCTCGTGGTAATTGAAATAAGATTGGTGCAAATCTACAGATGCAGAAGAGGTAGAACCAAAGAGTACTGACTCCGCCATGTTTGTGTGTCACTCATGGAAGACAAATTACTCCCAGATTATTTTACCAAGAGGCCAGCAAACTTAGATTGTTTGTGTTGTGTGTGTAACGTGTGGTGCTCGCTATAAAGTGCTATGTATGCAACCATACCATCAAGTGTGTCACAGGTCAATGGTTCATCATCTGATCAGTCAGCCTGATGATGCGTCTTGGATGAGACGCGATACTGTCGCTATCATTTCACTATATGAACGCAACCCTTTGTAATGCTCACACCAAGTCTGCTTCCAAGTTGGCTTTACACTACTATTTGGCCTCCATGAGCAACAAAGCAAAATGGTGGCTTTACCATAGCATTACACACATGGCAATTTTGAGTTGGTACTCTTTGGGTCTTACGTCCTTAACAGGTGCCGAAAGATGGCAATGACTACATTTCACAACAACAAAAAAGTGACTTTTAAATGTAAAGATGATAATCTTTTCGTGTGAAAGTGAAGCTGTGCTAATAATTTTTCTAATATGCTTCTTTTGGAGAGAGCCCAAAACCTGCTTTCAAACAGCATAATTATTTTCAAATTTACCAGAATGAAAATTCAACATCACAGCGTAAAAATGCATGCGATGTTGAAATAACATCCAGTGAATTTTACAATTTCTAGTATTAAGATATGTAACTAAGATGATTCCCAGGTGCACAAGCCATGTTCAAATATTTCTAAAAAATTGTATTACAGATGAAATCATCTGGGCCATGCCACAGGCAAACTAATGAGAGGATCACAAAAGGTCACCTGACATCACATGCTTCCCATATGGGCATCACATGCACCTCTCATGGGTATCACATGCACCCCACATTAGTATCACATGTATTATCACCTGATATTGCCTCCATATTTTTTCTTGCATAATCTCATTTATACCACTTGAACATTGATAATATCAGTCATGTTGCTTCATCTTTAATGTAATTACCTTCATCTCCATTCCTTTATGACTCACTGACCTTATTCTTTGATTTTAAAACTTAAACTACAAAAAAAAAAAAAAGCATTTTCTTCTCTCATGGGAATCAACTGTTTTTGACTCCTGTATGAATCAGTTCAAATTTGGAATGACTGACTTACATACAATTAAGCATCGCAAAACTGTTTTGTTTTTGACACAAAAAAATTGCTACATACTACAACATTACTCAACATATACAAGTGTACACTATGTACAGAAAGATCTATCCCTAGACATTGAGGTAATTTTTGCGACAAAACAGCGGAGGGATTTCTTACAACAACTGCATCTTGACTTGAACAACAACAGCCTCAACCCTTCTGTCAAAGTTAAATCACATGCCAATGAGGGGTAGAGCTACTTTCAATTATTTTTACACCAACCATGTAATCTGACATTCAGATATCGAATTGGACTTTGACAAAAGGGTTGAGATTCAAGCCATAGAAGACCACATTAGTGCACCACAATAACAATTCAACACAGATTTGTTTGAATTCCAAGTAATTCCCCTTTGCAGCATTCAATCTTGCTATCTATCATGCCATATTCAAGCGCTTCGATAAACCAACTCATAACATTTAATTTTCAGGCATGAGAATGGCTTTTTTTGTCTGAAAAAGCGTGTGAATTCAGCCTTAAAAGGCTAAAAACAGGCTGAAAAAAATAAATAAAAATGCGTAAATTTGGACAACAACATTGCCTGAATTCGGGCAAAAGCCTGGAAATTCTCATGCCTGAATTTTGTTAAATTAAGACAAAATTTTCTTGTTTTAACTGAGGTAAACAATAACAACGCTATGCATCATGGGAAGGCATGAAATTTTACTGTGATACAACCCCTTACACCTCGTGTTATATACAGCCTGTATTCAATATATCCCATCATGCACTATTCCAGGGGTAACTTACTTAAGTGGCATTCTTGTGGTGTACATGTCTGTCTTACTATTACACAGACATCACCTTTTCAAACCCCTTCAGAACTCAAAAACAAACAAAAAGCCATAAAATAGTGCAATGACCTAATATATGGAAAAGATCAATTCTGTCTGAAGGATAAAAAAAGCAATTCCACTCAAAAGGAGAGTACCAGTTGAAATCCATACAACCCCATATGAAATACATATTATGACCTTAATCTTCCACATGGAGTGTAAATTTCAAATGGGGTTACCTGAATGGGTGATTCCATTTGAAATCTACATTCCTGTGTAGGAGACTAAAGTCATGTCAACCAAAGGGGGTGTATAGATTTCAATTGGACTAACCCATTCCATGCTAAATCTGTTCTGCGGTGCACCTGTGCTTCTAAATATTTTTTAAACAATAGATCAACATAACATCACTGAAAAACAAACAAAATCCTTAAAAGTTATTTTTTTACTTCATTTATCTACAAATTATCTTAAAGACAAGTACATCTATCTGTACAAAACTGAGCAACATCAACATCGTCATGGTTACTTCACAAACGTAAAATGATGCAAAGCACATTTTGGGCTGTTCTGTGGCAAAGAGATGAATCTAGCATTTTTTTCGGAACCCTCTTACTTGCATAACTTCTAATACTACCTTTACATCCATGCACACATTTCTGACACTGATTTCTGTCGCATCCAACAAACACTGCATGATTCCATTTTCTACAGCAATTGACCTTTTTGGTAAATCCCATGATTCGTCATCCCGGACATCGTCATTTGACGTCTGGGGTCTAACCAACCGCAAGGAATTATGGGATTTACCAAAAAGGTCAATTTCTTGCTTAAAAGAATAGACTTGTTCCTCTACAAAAGTGTATACACCATCCGACAGAAGAAGAGGGTAATTTTGTCTGTGTAAATTCATAACAGCTACTATTTACACCCCTGGGTGAGGTGAGGCAATCATATGACATCTTGAATAAATGTGCAACATGGAAGCACTCTTCACTTTCTCAGCATAAACAGGTACCCATATTACACAACCATATGCAGAAAGCCAATCACGAAACGTACCTTACACACGACAGATATGCTTCTGGAATAGACTGCCAGATACACAAGTAGGTGGAGAGTGGTAATTGAAAAAAAACCTTGCATACGTTTATGCAGCATCATGGGAATTGCTGGGTTTAAAGACCTTGAAGTCATGATCACAATGCACTGCCGGATACCCATAGACACAAGCAGGTGGAGGGTGCCAATTGAAAAAATACTTGCACACGATGGGTATTGTGTGTGAATATATATAGTGCTAAATGAATCAAATTATGAAATATTATCCATATCACATTGATTAATAAAGCATAGGTGCATCACCCCCATCACACACTGATAATGGGTGCACTGTGCTATTCCAGTTGAAGTCCATGACATGACTTAAACCTCCCACACAGGGGGTGTCAATTTCAAATGGAGTCACCCATTCAGGCAACCTCATATTTCACACTCCCTCTGTGGGAGATCAAGGTCATGTCGTCCATATTGAGGGTGTATGGATTTCAACTGGAATATCCATTTTAGCGACAAGGTTTTCAACAGAGATTGCAGAGGCATCTTTCGCCACAGAACAGCCAAGGTTGTTTTCTTCAAAGTCGTCTGATTTCTTTGAAATAATCAGATGGGTCTTAAAATTCACATCTAAAAATTCTACAAGGTAGGCAAATTATCTACATGTATTAGACATTCTCTAAAAACATTTTTTTTCTCAGAAGCTAAAAGTTGTTGATGGCAACATTTGTACACATCTCTTTACGTGACTTAATAGGGTTATCGTTTCTTTAAAAATAGCTCCTTTTCAAAAAATAGCAAAATAGACTCTACGTACATGACGGGTTCCATTTATATTAACATCATCATAAATGATAATAACAATTCATCGTTTTTGTTTTAAATATCTACTCATTATGGAACTGAACGAAAACAAATGTGTACATTACAATAAAACGACAGTTTCAACATCAATTGCGCCCTCCCTTTTCTAATATGTACAACAACCGACGATAATCTGCAAGATTTGGAAGTGATGTGTGTTTGTATTCTATGTACAAGCTTAAACAATTACATCATTAATTCAGCGCGTGTTCAATTTACGACAATAAAAGTGCAGATTACCATCATCACGTGGAATTTTCATAAACATCGTGGCAGTCACGCACGCGCGTACGTACGTACGGTTGGGTTTCGTGAATCGGAGTCATTCGTAAGGCAGAGTAGGTCCATTAGTAATAAGAACAATAATTACTTGTTAATTTACGAGAAACAACTCGTTCACAACATTGCATGGAATTGTCGATCATCCATTGGCTCTCCTATACATATATGCAGACGTTCATTTGCTACTGTCATCGCTAATGCTCATAATACAAGGCAAATTGAATAAGGAAGATCCTTCTGTAACGTCACTTAAGACGGCAGAATATTGATAAATTGTTGGCATACACATACAGACTTTCAAAAATTTGTTTTTGTTAAAAAACTCACAAAAAAATCAACACACATGTTGCTCATGAAACAGTTATGAAGAAACTTACTGGCCTCAGAGAAAATCTAGAAGAGTTGACATTTTGCATCAAATAGTTCAAATTTTATGTATCAAGATTGGCGCACTTACAATGATTGATGGGGTTACATGACAAATAAACACACCCTAACATCGGCTGAATCTTTGTAAGTTTTTTGTAGTAATTAAGCCGCTGTAAACTTAAGTCGTCGACTGACTGCAAAAAGGTAGTAAGTCCATGTGTAATGAGAAATTTTCACAAGGGATTAATTTTCGTGAATTAAGAACCCTACAAAAAATGTGTAACTCATAGGCTTCAATATGTATCTGTTTGAAACTGAGACTAGTATACTAGTCTCAGGTTTGAAACCATGAAATAAGGGAATCAAATGCCTGTTCAGAACAGTTAAAATTGCGAAAAAAATATCCCTGCGAAAATAACTAGTAATACACATAACACTTACGACCTGTTTGCAATGAACTGGCAATGCATACTACAAAGACTTAAAATACATATTACATCCCTGAACTATTTGAAAAATACATTCTCATCAGCAAGGATCAGGTACAAATGCAAACCCGAGTTACCTTGGATGACCGCAAAGTTTGTACTCTGCACTGGTTGACTTACGATACATATAAGTGAGCACTTGGCACAAAACCTCTTGTAAATCAAGCAATCAGCTTACTAATTTGATCAACCAAATGTGAAAATGGACTATTCCATTTCAAAACCATGCTCCCCATGAACAAATGGAATAGCCAATGTAATTTATCTATCTTCCCAAAATCCATTGTTTTAGCCATAGCAACATGCATAGAATAAGACAGTAGTATGCATTCATCATACATTACATTACATCATACGTAACTTACACTAGGATCCGCACATGCTCATCTATCAGGGCACAGTTCTTTAACCCCAATACATGTGTACATTCATTGAATGACCTTTAAAATTTTGAGTACAAAAACTCATACTCTGCAACTTGAGGTCAAATTTTGCACTATGATTATGTAATTAAGGTCATTGGACTATGCCATTGGGATGAGGCTATTGTGGTCCATAGTGTTAGTTTTGGTTTTCACCGTATGATTGATGTATGCCAGTGACGCCTAAAATTAAATAAGTACACCTTTTGTTTTGTTTCTTACAAACTTTACAGACATTTTGGTCACACAGATGAACCATTTCTAGTTAATCCGTTGAACAGTTTTCACTCAAAGACTCTCTGCTACATACCTACTAGAATACTGTGGAAATATTGTTTAGGTGGTTTTCAATAACATATAACAACATGGAATCACCGTTACTGCATTGTTTGTTGAATTTCTCAAAAACTTGTAGAGTGCTCTTTGCCTTTTGCAGACAGCGATGTCAACACGCCAAAGCAGCTGTTTCGCATGTATCTTTCGATGCGTGCGTGTACGATAGCGCTTTGAACGAATCATCACGATTCATACCCGCACACAATGAAATTGTCTATGACAGCACCGACTGCACTTAGCTGAAAGCAATACAGCTTATACAATCTACAAAAAATACCAACCATCTGACTGACCATACGTATGTGCAAGAGTTGAAATGCATCTTTGATATCGCTCACCATAGGTAGTGTGACACTGGCACCCATTCTAGGCCAAGTATTTACTAGCTAGTTTAGTTTACTTGACATACTTCAGTAGAACTATGTTGAAACTCTTCTTGCCAATAAGTTCCTTTTCTAAATGGCCCTGACATTGCTATGACCACATTATAAGATACATTTCAATACACAAGGGCAAGTCAAAGTATTTCGACTTGGACCACATTTAATCAGTCAAATTCAACCCAGATTTATAATTATATCAAGATTTTATCATCTGTCTTCATGATTGGCATAATAAATTAATAATAATTCACCTTTTGCATGATTCATTTCATAACATTTTAATCACAATTAGAGAACTTGATTGATGGATGGTAGAAGTTACATGTGTGTCAATGAATAGGGTGACATCAAGGAGATTAGACTAGAGAGTCCATACTATGGTAAACGTGCCATCTTGGATTGTCAGGGATGGGGGACAAAACCAGAGTACCTCTGGCATTTATCATTATTGGTATTATTACCACAATGCATTATATCCAGAATGCAAACAACTGCCAACTTCATATGGTGAAATAATCCAAAGGTATTGTCGTTGGGCAGAAAAAACCTCCTATGTGTTTGTGGCCCATGAACACGTTTAAAACATAACTGCCAATCAGTTACATAGGTGGTTTTGCTTTAAACATGTTCAGGGGCCAATGACACATAGGAGCTTGAACTTGTACAAACATGGCGGAGCCTGGGCTCTCCAGTTTAATCTCTTTGAGCGAAATACAATAAAATGGGGAATCAATCGGCCATATTGGCTTGTCACACATGGGCATCATAAGAGTTTACCTTTAGATTGTTTGGGAGCAACTCAAACCCACATCCCAGTGGGCAAAATGAGCTCGTCGGTTTAACGTCCAATTTTGGTTGCATGAAAGTTTGTATAAACGTAATTTTACCTTTATAACGAAACAATGCAAAGGTACACACATCTCACCTCAATGGTAACATGCAAATATGGCAGAAAGCATTATCCTTATTACTCTATTAATGGTGCATGTATACACCATTAAGACCCCAATCGAATTATCTCAATTTATCACAAACAAATCCCCCTTATAGGTGCTCCATGAGCATTCAACAGTGACATCAAATCCCCCTTATAGGTGCTCCATGAGCATTCAACAGTGACATCAGATATGCTAAACAGGTTGAACTTTCTTAGCTGACTCTAAATCTAAACATCTTTTACATGTAGGAGAAACTAATAAGGAACCAATTATTCCCTACAACTTTTCTCCTGCACAAGGCTTCTTTATACAGGAAACAAACCAGCAAAATATCAACATATAAATTTAGCTGGTTTTCTATAATCCAAATGCATTGCAAATGTAAGAAAAAACAAGCATGAACTTAACTAAGTTCCCTGTCATTTCTCTCCAAAATAGCCTTTGTTTGTATGAAGTAGAAACCAGCAAAAAAAGTTCCACCCGCAGCTACCAATTGAACAAAATACACTTTGACTTCCTTCGAGAAGCTTGAACAAGATTTTAGTTACTTACTGTACAGTGCCTTAATTATAACTAAAACACAATTTATTGCGGTGGGTTTGAGTCTCGCTCCAATGATGAGTTGACTCAGTGTGTGCTATACATCCGTGATGTCGCTTCTCGTTTTTTCCATCTTTTTTCAGTCTTTTTAATTTGTTGCACCAATATTGCATCCATTCTTTAGGTATATACAAATATAACATTCATATCACTTTTCAATAAACACATTTTATAACACAAACCATTCACACATCATTTGTCGGTGGATCGAGTCACAATCCATATCGCCTCTCGTAATAAATCCGTCATTCTGGTCGATCGGTAAAAAAATCCGTCTTACTATTGCTTCAAACATTGTACAACACTCCACTGAAACGGAAGCCATTAATTTCTTCCTCATCACACCCGATCCATCACTTTTATGTGCATCCATTGAGCTGTAGCATTCACAATACTCTCAGCTAGTAGTGTTCCACTCAAATGTGCTGAAGAGGTGGTGACGAGCTGTATATACATAAATCTGGCACTTATTTTTTTGGAGTCGATGCTGAGGCTACTTACATTAAGTTTTTTTTTTAATTTCTCGATGATCTATTTGTACATCATAATGCCCACTTCTCATGAGGGGATTAAGCTTGGAATATAAAGAACATCCAAGTTGGAAGAAACATTGAATTTTCTTTTTTCTTTTTCCATCTACTGACAGTTCACCTGCTAATTCTGCAGATCCATTGAATCCTGAAAGAGAAACACGGGAGAGGTACATCATTAACTGCTCAATGCACAACCAACAAATTCTTCATGAAAATATAATTGCATAAAGTCATGATGTGAAAGAAGAGGCACACTATGCATATATATGATTTTACTGATGTACAGTCACATGGGGCAGTTAACATTTGGATTAAAGATTGTTATAAAGCAAGGCCACAATTTGGAACATCCAAATAATGGGTCACTTAACAAAACCAAATATGTCAACAAAATTGGTTGTACAGAAAGTTGTTTTTCTATCAAAATGTGTTAAAAATGTAAAATTGTTTGTTGTAAATGCCATTTGAGAATTGTAAATGCCATTGGAAAACAATAAGAATTGTGTTATTCCAGTTGAAATCCATACAGCCCCTATGGAAGACATGACCTTAATCTCACACACAGGGGGTGTAGACTTCAAATGGAGTCACTCATCTGCAGGAGGGTGTATTGATTTCAACTGGAATAGTCCATTGAAGAACCAGAAGACTAGATTGAAGGGAATCAAATGCATGGGGGTAAAGGGTGAGACAAGATGACAGATGGGAACAAATAGGCTATTTCATTTGAAATGACAACCCCTCTGAGGAAGATTTTTAAAATTCTAACAAAAAATAGCAGGTTTAGCCATACTAGATCCAATTTCATAAATAAAAAGTGGAAAAGATCTAGACGACTTTGAAATTCAGAACAAACTTGTTTAATTTTGGACCAAATTGTGCAATATCAACTGGATATTTTAATGTTAAAGAGGAAGCCCCACCAGAGCAGTTCTTCTGGGGTGAACCAAATCTGCCTGGTTATCAAATTAATCAGTAACAAGGTTATCTCTGAATTTGACAGGTGCTAATTGATGTTTTAATGTTATTGCATCAATTAGCACCTATCAAATTCAGAAATAACCTTGTAACTGATTAATTTGATAACCAGGCAGGTTTGGTTTTCCTCACAAGAACTGCTCTGGCAAGCTCCCTCTTTAACAACTGGAATAGAGCATAAAAATAGCAACAATTTCCAGCTGGATTGAACAATCTCCCACAGTGGGGGTGTGGATTTTAAACGGAATAGCCCAATGCATGAAATGATGGCAATCTTAAAAGCTTGTTTTTTCTACTTTTCTCCGCATCCCTACATGCACTATTTCTAACTCCACAGAAAATCATGTGACATGCACACATCAAACTATTACATTCAATACAATCGCTGAAAACTAAACGAGTCACTAAATATTTTTTCTTTTTCTGTTTTGTAAGTTAGGCCTGTCACATAAAGACCTGTGCTAGTGCATATCAGAATCAGAGTTATCTTACCGTCCATGAGAATTTCAAATGAATGAACACAGCGTGGCATTTAAGATGTAAACGTTATTACATACCTCCGCTGTTTCCCGTAATCTCATTGCGGATGCCTTCTCATGGTTGAGTAGTGGGAATGTGGACATTCATCAATTTATGTTCATTCATTTGAAATTCTCAATGTACATATAATTTATAACACACAAGTAATCTCAGAGAGATAGATTTGCGGACATTTTGACCAGTTTGTGACCATACCTCTACAGCCACCATGTGTTTAATATATACCACTTTACACCCATACGTGGCAGTGACGTCAGTGTGCATTTCATTGGGCGCAGCTTCAACTCGCTAGCGTTCACTCAAAGTGCTGGCATTCGCACACATGAACTTAAAGACGCTGCATAGTTACGCGTGCGAAACAGCTGCCTAAGCGTTCGCTTAAAGCGCTGGCATTCGCCCACACAGACTTAAAGACGGCACATAGTTGCGTGTGCGAAACAGCTGCCTAAACAAGTTGATGTCACTGCCATCATATCAGGGTGAAAAATGGCATAGCAATCCTGTATTATATATTTTTGAAGTGGGCTCTCTTGGGTAGTATTTCTTGATACAGATCCTGATTCCTGAACCAAATCTATTGCCCTGATGGAGGGTGTGTACTCAGTATATTTTATCTACTGGTGTATCAATGAAACCTTTCCTAGGAATATTTGGGGGGGGGGGAGGGAATTCTCAAATATGGCCACAATTTGCCAATAAGTTTAGGAATTTGGTTAATACTGTGCCAATTTGTGTCAAATTGATCGCAAACATGGGCTACAGGCACTAGGATCCACAACATGCTCATCTATCAGGGGCACAGTTCTTTAACCCCAATACATTTGTGCATTAATTGAATGGCCTTTGAAACTTTGGGTACGATAACACATACTCTGCAATTTGAGGTCAAATTTTGCACTATGGTTGTTTAATTGAGGTTATTGAACTATGCCATTGGGATGAGGCCATTGTGGTCAATAGTCAGGTCTAAAAATGGGTTGAAAAATAGGTAAAGCGATGACTCCACTTTTGGGTTTTAGTATCAAAACTTGAGTCTCTTGTGTGTATGCATACTTGAATACTGGTCAAGATGATCCAAGATCTTTGCCGCCAAGATTACTGTACCTACCACAGATGCCTAGTAGGCTGGATACTGACCTAGACTAGCAAAGCATGCAGGAACGATTGAACAGAACCTATTAGGCAGGTCATACAATTTGGGCATATTTTCAAATCACTGAATATTTTAAAGAGTTTGTAAAATTTTTCAAAATATTTACATTAAATTGGGAAAAACAGAATCACAATACAAGCACTTGAGATACAAAAAGGTATAGATTTGGCAAAAGTTTTTGACCAATATGCTATTCCAGTTGAAATCCATATACCCCCTATGGAAGATATGACCTTAATCTCCCAAATAGGGAGTGTAGATTTCAAATGAAGTCACCCATTCAGGTAACCCCATTTGAAATTCACACTGTTTGTGTGGGATATTAACATCACATCCATATGGGGTGTATGGATTTCAATTGGAAAAGTCTGATTTAAGTTGATTTGGTTGGTATGAGCACTAAAGGGAATTCTAAAGTGCAGGATACAAGCATACAGAAGCAAGCATGGAAAAAACTGTCTGATTCTGCCTAGTAGGTTCTCAACAACGAAGAAAAACCTAGCAATATCTTCATATACATGTATGCCAGTCAATACGCTAACACATACTAAAGCCCACACATGATAAGCATATGCAACATTGGGCACAAAAGAAGAGAGAAACTTTCGCTGCATGTTCACATTTTTGTTCGCTGGCTTATATGCAAAGATATTGCTGGAGAGAATTTTACGAGAAAACAGAGACGTTATACCTGCTTCAAAAATGGCTTAGAATTGTCTCTTTCTATTTTGCCGATTGAGCAGCTGTTCCATACATCAAAGCTTGAGACTGCTGGGCGGCGGCAGCAGCTACCTGGGCAGCTTCTTCCACCTGCTGTTCCTGATGGGGGGAGGGTTGAGATTGAGGGGTTGAATGTTGGTCACCAGATTGCAAGGGCATCATCAGTGCGGACCCGTCACCCTATTTGCATGAATGGTACGACCCGCCAACACCACATACGTTACCACAAAACACACCAATCACCAGCATAAATACAGAGCGGCATCCAGTAGCATAATATAGCGCCACCACAGTTAGAAGTCACAGAGATAGTAGGCGATTGATTGAGCAGGCAGGTAGGTAGGTACAAGATGAATGGGTGTGCGAGTGAATTAAAGAGAAAAAAAAGTGACAAAAAAACAACTACAGGTCAGAAAATCTAGCTACCTAATACTACCACTTCTACAACTACACTGACACTACATGCAGGTGAGAAGATATATACAGATATATATATAGAAATGGTGAGGTATATAAAATGGGTATGCTGTCACACATGACCCAGCTCATGTTTCTTACCATCAAACGTGCCAAACGTCTTATTTGCTACACAGTCTTTCTTATGTTCTACTCGAGCAAATACGGTTCGGCGATCATGTCCTGTAGAGTGTGGTAGAGATTAAGTGTAAAGACAGGGTTGGCATTAGACTTGGGAGCAATTGATGGTAAGAATACAGAACTACATCAACACCACGACTAGTGATACTATGGGGTAGGAGTCAGAGGAGATATATATATATTACTATGTTGTACAGCATATAGTGTGTGTTTGTGATCCGTGAGAGCTACGCCTCCTTGCGTTCGCATACATGCCTGTAACTGTGTTATCTTCAGTGTACTTTTTTCTGTAGCAGCACAGGGGTGTGCATGCATGTGTATGGGTGTTATGTATGTGCATCCCTGTGCATATGTATACATAATATGTCATGTCTCCATGAGAATGCACCATTGTGTCAGTGCAAGCATTTTTGTCATTTTACAGAAGCATTTTTTTTCGTTTCAATTTTTTTTTACTTATTGCTTCTTAACCTTAAAATATTGTATTAAAATATAAGTAAATGCTTCTAAGACTTGTAAAATAGCTTACAATATGTGCATTTACCTGCATGTCCATAATCCGTCAATTTCACTCAAAATGGCGCTTGCGACATTCTTGCACTGACCCAGTGATATATTGCGACATTCTTGCACTGACCCAGCAATATACAATACAAGTAGCAGGCGAGTATGTGCCAGGGTGTTTATATGTGTGTGTCTGTGTTGTGTTGTATATGATTTTGTTTTTTTATTTCTTTATATTAGCTTGATTTTATTAGCTTGTCTTTCCTACATATTTTTGTAGTACCTTGGAATAGGCTTTTTTAGATGGCACATTATAAATAAATGCTCTAGTATTTATATTATTATCATTATTATGATGTGACTTTGTCAGTGAGGTCCAATGGGGTGTGAGAGTTTATTGTTTGTGTAAATGTATGCATAACTGTCTCATTTTGCTGCAATTAACAACAGATTCAAACTAAATGTCTTTAATTGCGATATACAGAAGATGTTCACCTTAAAAAAAATGGAATAAAAATTATCAAATGACTATGTTTAAAGTTACTATAAAAATACTAACTAATCATTATTTAGATCAGCTATGATAACATCTTTACAAAAAATTAAAATAATAAATATCAAATGAGTATGTTTACTGTTTAAAGTTACTGTTTAAAGTTACTATGTTCTATCTAATCATCTACAATTCATTATTTAGATCGGCTATGATAGGTTTTTAGGTCTAAAGCGCTCACGGTGAAATAAAATAATACAAAAATTCATGGTTATATTCAAACTCTTCCTGACACAAACGTCACTGTTGAACAGCATACCCATTTTAGAAAGGTGAATAGTCAATGATGTGGATGCTTAAACAATCTTACATTTGTTCTTTTCAACAAAAGTGATTTTCTTTGCAAAAAAACACCAAATTACTGCTCATATTTCTTTTTGTAACAGAATAAATAAACAAAATATTTATGTTCTACAGGTATAAATATTTGAATGTTTATTAAAATTGGTCATAAAATTAATTTAAGTCAAAACAAAAAGAGAAATTTAGCCAAAACTTTTTTCTTTTAAATACAACTTGACAAAGATAGTTTCAAGCATTCCACAACACCTTCATAGTGAATAAGTAATGTGCTATTAAATAACTACACAAAACAGATGATATTGTAGCCCTTAACCAGTAGGTTATACACAGATATCTAGTGTTTTTGCTTCACCGCTGTTACAGTAATGGCTATGCTTTGATGCATATGATGCAAGCATGCCAATGTGCTTCTTTTGTATGCACATCCATGTATGCAAGTCAAAACAGATGGATCCAGTGTGAGTCTTGCATTTTTATACATGCGCTTGTACCTACTACCATACCCAAGTAATCACTTGTGCAAGTTTCCTCAATATGCATCAAAATATACATACGTGATGCGATCAAGGAAAATGAGTCGGATGTCGGAAATATTGATTTTGAGATAGAACCAATAATAGTATTCAACTTCCTTTGTATTTTACTGTTCTGAGCAACACTAAAATGGCCATATCCTGAGAACCATAAGTCTAAATTATGATGGGGTTTTTAGCAAAATGAAGCTCAGAAAATGGCTCATGCATTGAAATTGAAAACAGAATTTTGATTTTTATCAACATCGGACTCATTTAGCTTGATCGCATCACATATGTGTGCACATGACGCAAAACAGAGATGAAGAACAATTTCTCAAATTTACTTAGTGTATTGGATTTGATTTGTTCCCTTTCAAAAGCGATTTACCATTTCAAAATATAGAAAAAATGGACAATATAATGAAAAAAAAGACTTCCTAGACTTTCTAGTCATTACGTTTGGGTTTGAGCGACATACTGGTATTTTTGCTTATAAAAGCGTATAGTAATTTTGAACTAAAACAGCGCACTTTTGGATTGATTTTTTTCTTCAAATTAAATTCCTAAACCCCCTCTTTAATTTTCAGATTTATACACAACACACATGCAAATACCATGTATAAAAATATGAAATTCTATGGACCATTTCTATCATGCTGGTCCAGACTACACATTAAAAAAATGTATGCCACTGCCCCGATGAAGCTAAGTCACTGCCTCGATGAAGCAAAAACACTATGAGATAATGTATGAGCACCATCACGGTTTGCTCTGCTTGGTGTTTGCTGCTGAAATCACTTAAGATGCTCATATACTTTCTTTTTACACCGATACAGAACAAAATAATGTTAATTTATAATGTCTGAAAAGTGATCTCAACATGCAAACTCCCAAGCAAATGAATATTGAAAAATGGAAACATTCATCTTCGTTAATATTGTTTTCAGTATGTCCATGGGACTTTTAAGTCGACATGACATCACAGTATAGTCATTGAATGTCATGTGCCTCAAGGTGACTTTGACTGCACAGTATTTTGGTCCTATATAAAACATTGCTTTGGACACCTTAATAGTTAAGCCAGTTTTGACTAAAAATTCACTCAAAAAACATTTTGTATCTTACAATTCTGGACCAGACTTGAAAACAATATCTAGAATAGTGAAAATATGATTCTCTGAAGTCATGCTGCATGAGCCAATTCGATCACACCACTCGCTTACCAATGCTTCATTGTTACCAGTTATCATCAACAATATTGATATAGAATTAAGCATTTTCCTATCTTGATAATTCTGCAGATATTACTTTAGACAGTCTTCACTTCACCATGTTGATACACAATTTGCCATTTAACAGTAACATACACTTGCTTATGAAAGGCCAATCGCAACTCAATGTCAAAATCGCACATAGATTTTGGGTGTGCATGTACACATAGAACTGCTGCTGCACCATAACTATGATGGCACCGACTTGAAGAAAACGAATAAAGCCAATCACGTCATGTATACTTCCACTTCATTTATAAGAATGTGCAGATAAAAACTTGCATTTCGATTTGCATATCTTTAATAACAAATTAATTAAGTATTGATATTGTAAACTGCAACAAGCGATGGTACTTCCAAGCCCAATAATCAATATCATTGTGAATAACTTCAATTTAAAGCATTGATGTCGCTCATGGCAAGACCCATTTGTCATCATCACAAATTCAAAATGGATCTAAATATTCTTCCTTTTAATCCCATGAGAACTACCTGCCTATTGGACAAAAAGAAGTTTTCATTATCAATTGGACCAATCAGCAACATTGTTAGAATAATTTCACCACACAGACAAATTGAGGTGAATTATTTGCAACGCTCCATTCTGATTGGTGATTAAAGTGAAGATATCTTGTAATTGACCAATCAGGGGCAATGTTAGATCGGCAGGTAGTGCTCAGGGGGTTAAGGAACAAATATCCAGATCCTTGAATGTTTTCACATTGTGCAAAATACCAAGTTCATTAAAATTACCTTATTCTTTTGATCAAACATATATTCTTTTATAAAAATTTTTGTTTTGATTGTGAAAAACAAAACTGAACACCAGATTGGTCCACAAAATCTTAATTGCAATGTCAAATTAACTTGAAATTTTGCACATATTATAGCGATTGGTATGCAGGCTTCTTAAATGGTGTACAACAAGTATGTTCATGTATCACTACGATCCACAACATCCTCATCTACCAGGGTGCAGTTATTTAACCCCTATACATTTCTTCAATTATTGAATGACCTTCAAAAATGTGGGTACAAGAACTCATATTCTGCAATATGAGGTCAAAGTTTGCACTATGATTGTTTCATTGAGGTTATTGAACTAAGCCACTGGGATGAGGCCATTGTGGTCCATAGTGTATTAATAATTCCAAGTACCACTAAAACAGATGATCATGAGTTGAACAGGTAACATAATCCAAATCAATCAGGCCAAGTTTTATCATTTCCACCATCACATTATTTAGAATCGTGCACTGTGATTTGTCCAATATTAATCGCAAATTTTTGCATCTAAAATGCAGTAAAGCATGACACACTCTATGCATACAAGTTCAACATTGGATACATCTACGCTCTATCTTGATGTAAACAAGTTAAACTATTTGGCCAAAACAGTGTCATTTTTTCTTTAAATCACACTAGCTTGTAGTAATAGAATAGAAATAAAAGGTGTAGCATTATCCTCTACACCCATATGTGTCCTTGGCAGTTAACATGTAATGTTAAAATAATGGGTTCAGCTGTGCCTCGCCCATTATTTACCTTTTTACCGATTCAGGACATTACTTTGGTATAAAGGACACCCATTACCCTTAGTATTTCTTTATTACATATCTTATATGGTGTTTTTGCCAAAATACAAAAAACCTGAATTCTGTATATCGTCGTTGGGCAGGAAAAACCTCCTATGTACTTGTGGCCCTTGAACATGTTTAAAACAAAACTGCCAAGAGGTTACGTTACATAGGAGGTTTTGCTTTAAACATGTTCAGTGGCCATTGATACATAGGGAGGTTTTTCCTGGACAAGGACGATATTATTATGTTCCACAAGTTTCATTATCCCATTTATGCTACATTTAGCCTGATTGGTCAGATTATGTCACACAAGGAGTGATGTGGTGCTTCTCAAAAATTTGACTCAAAAATTTATTTAAATGCCAAAATCTGAAAATATATTTCAATTGAAAAGGAGTGCATATAGTTTGTTCTTTTTCTTAATTAAAACTGCATGTAGGCTATTCCAGTTGAAATCCATATACCCCCTATGGAAGACATGACCTTAATCTTCCACACAGGGAGTGTGAATTTCAAATGGGGTTTCCTACACGCCCAAAATCAAACTTGTAATAAGCACCACATTCACTGTTCATAAAAACTATCTTGACAGAATTATAATGCAAAAACAAGCATTGCTGTATAAAAACAGTACTGGATGTTTAGAAAAGTCATATATGATATATCAGCCTTCCTTATGCCTTGCTGGAGTAGTCACAACATTTTTCAAACAAAACCATAAAAACAAACGTTTCACACATTTTCAGAATTAGACACTGTTGCTTTTAGGCAGTTCGAAAAATGCATCAAGGCAGGCAATGTTTTTTATTTTTATCTCGTATCATCATGATATTTCTCTTCATCCTACCCGTTTCCCAGCTTGCAAAATATTTTCTTAACTACCTCTCATTTACATAAATCTATAAATAACATTTATTTTAACACATAGTGTCATATTCCTGGCATGCATCAACACTTTAATAGAATAGTGCCATCATCGACTCATTCTATCTTGATTTGACAGTATAGTTGATGCAAGCCTTGAATAGCAAAACTAGGTGTCAGCAATGATATACACAGAGTATCTTCAAATATTGCTAATATTTTCTTTCATGATTGCTCCAAACTCTGGTGAATTTGTCCAGTTCCTGTTGAAATCCAGTTGAAATCCATATACCCCTAATGACCTTAAACTTCCACACAGGGAGTGTGCATTTCAAACAGGGTTACCAGAATGGGTGACTCCATTTGAAATCTACAACCCCTGTGTGAAAGATTAAGGTCATGTCTTCCATAGATTTCAACTAGAATAGCTACATCAAATTTGTAATGTGATGTAGCTTTAGATTTATGATCACAAAGTTAAAAGTGGTGTCTGATTAGTTTATTAACAGCAGATACTTTGTTTCACTTTAGGAGTACAAAACAAGGAAGGCATTGTAAATACTGTTTTTGTATTTTGGAAGCGACCTGATTATTAAAAAAACCTCCCAAGTCAAAATGCATTATCTGCTATTTTATTTATTTACATATTCTACATATCGCTGTTATGGTAAAACTTCAATAGCTGCTATGTGTTAAATATGTACAATACATTACATTGTAGTGTACATATTTAACACAAAGCAGCTATTACAAGGTTTTGCCAGAACTGCGACGACATTTTAGGTGGGAGGGTTGAGTTTGAGCAACACATTAAACACTAGCAATATTGAAGAGACATATTCAATGTCCATGGTCAAATGATCATGGTACCTTCATGGTACATCAAAGGATGTGTCTGACACCCTGAGAGCACAGGCAAAGTTGTGTAGAATAAACTGGTGTACACTGATTGATGCTTTAATTTGTTCTTGACTGATTGAGTGAGTGAATGACAACATCATTATTGGCGCTAGATTTTTTTCAATAGAAAAATGCAATATTATCAAATTTCATTGTTTAAAGCTTGAAATTTCAAAACAATTCATAATGAATTCTTTTCCTGTCATAATAATATCCAAGAAATTGTAATATTTTGTTGACTGAGAAATGGAAGGAAACCAAGCTAAATAATTTTAGGTAAGATGCTAAAATCATACCAAGTGTCTGAACAGTTGAAGGCAAGAATTAGTACAAAATGAAATAAACAAAAGTAACAGGAATAATGAGGGACTGGCAAAGAGATGAACAGGGGGCTCTTTTGAATCTGTAATTGTGGGAACCTTCATGGTGCTTTTCACTCTATTTGTGGGGACATTTTTGCATAGTGGGGACATCGCAAAGTCCCCACAGAGCGTGCTATGTTCCCACTATTACGGTTTGGCAAGGAAGAGAGAAGGGGAGTGAGAGAGAAACAGAGAAAACAAGAGAGAGGGATGGGGGGAGAAAGGAGTGAAGCAGGGAAACAAGGACAAGGGTAAATTTAACCTTCCATCAGTTTAGATCAATCATAATCTTTTTACTTTACACAAATTCAAAGTCACCTGAACCCTTTTCCATAAACAAGTTTACTTCTAATGACAGACTGTCAGAGACAAGGGGCCCAGGCACCTCTCGCCGATTTCAAACAACTTATCGTCAGTCGTATGATCTAATTCCCCCATATCACAGGCTGATGACCTGAATTTGAAGTGCCGATAACACCCATCCAGCAAGTTGTCATTCGGCACAGCAAATCATGACCTATAAAGACTGTTTAACATGGACAAGGGGCCCTAGGAAAAGTCCACACTGTAAAAGCTAGTCACATCGGGCTATTCCATTTAAAATCCACACTACCCCTGTATGTGGAAGATTGAGCTAAAGTCTGCCACAGAGGGAGTATCAATTTTGAATAGAATACATTTGGGTCACTTCCATTTGAAATACTTACTCCAGTTATGGAAGATATAGGCAAAACCATAATACAGGGGGAGTATAGGTTTAAAAAGTATGAACTCTCACCAATTATATTTGAAAAACATACTCCCCCTGTGGAAGATATTTCCAAAATCTTCCACAGAGGTAATGTTGTGGAAGATATAGGCAAAGCCATAATACAGGGGGAATATGGGTTTCAAAATTATTAACTCTGACCAATTACATTTGAAAAACATACTTCCAAAATCTTCCACAGAGGTAGTGTGGATTTCAACTGGAATAGCCCATTATGCTATCTCCAGGGGTGTGAGAGGCCACAGACCAAAAACGATAAAAATTAGTAAAAACAGTGTAAAATCAGGGTAAAAACGCCAAATATGGGCTGAAAATAAAAGAAAACCGCGTACATTTGGCAACAAAAAAAGAGGAAATCAGCTGAAAAGAGGAACTCTCAAATCCCTGTATCTCCCTCTGTCACTATATACACAATGATCCGAGTTGAGAACGGAGGGCAGCAGGTAGAAAAAAATATCTAAATTGAGTTAGAAAGAATATAGAGGGGAAAAATGAAAAATTTATAGATACAAGGATGAAGAAGCAGCTCAATTTTAATTTAAATGAAAGCGGATGATTGATGCATTCATTAATCGTCCTGTTTTCTGGCTTTATGACATGTCAATGATGACTATACAAAATTAATGATTCCAAAATAGTATGAGTCAAGCTTAGAATCCACCATGTTTTCTTTGATACACCGCTCTTTTTGTACATTTTGTATTTTTCCTTGAAATTAGTGTATGAGGAACTTGTTAGAATATTAAGTGACTTTTCAATCTTTTTAATCTTGGGGAAAAAAAAGAATTAAAATTAAATCGAAAGGTTACACATTTCTTACCTTCTGAATATCATGTAATTACGTTATAGGATTACCTCAAACTCATACCAATAAACAAAGTTCTACATCCAAGTACACTAGTCAATTCAAACACTTTGCCCTGTGCACTCTGGGAGTTAACACACACCCACAGTGTTCCACGAATGGTACCATATTCAATGGTTTATAGTGAGCCATGGCATTGACTATGAGCTTACCTCAACCGTGACTGGTTGCATCATCTGAGCGGCTTGGTATGCACCGCCCATGTGGGCAAAGGAATGAGTAGGCACGTACTGTAGAGTGTGTAAAACATAGAAATTAACAGAAATCATTAATTAATGGTTATTGATTGAATAGTATGTTATGATTAATTGAATGTCTGCTATTACAAATATCATATAAACCAAACGTAAACTGAAAATATACTGGTGCTCACATGTGAATGCCTAATCACATATGATCCTACTAAAGTCAAAAACGCCATATCTGTCAATGAATAACATAACACATACAGTCTTTTTACTTGGGTTCCTTCTCCTCAAGTAACAAATTGGGTTATTCCATTTAAAATTCACACTATCCCTGTGGAAGATTTTGGGAACATCTTCCACAGGGGGAGTATGAATTTCAAATGGAATTATCAAATTAAACAACTCTATTTGTCACTCACCCTCCCTCAGTGGAAGATTCATGGTGAATCTATCTCAGAGGGTATATGAAATTCAAATGGAGCTGCCTAATGTGTTCATTCCATTCATACTCCCCCTGTGGAAGATATTACAGGGGAGTGTGAATTTTGATTAGAATAGCCCATGCAGGATCTACAAGTAAATGACCCAGCAGGTACTGTAAAGAAAACATTGAGAATCCTGCCCTGGACAAACAGAAAGAAGGACAGACGGAAGGGATGAACAGGAAGACAGACAGACACATACTTTCCTTTAAGGCATGAGCACAAATATCAGTTGTGATTAAATTGACAAAATGTTTGACAAACTACCCGGAATGGTCAGTGGGAAGGGCAGACAGATACACAGACACCCCCACTGAAAAACAGACAGACAGACATACACACACACCCCCACTTTCTTTTGCAGCATGAACACAAACATCAGTTGTGATTAACTTCACCAAATGTTTGAACAAAAATTCCCCACACGTTACAATGCGCATCACAACACAAGACAACGTTTGCAAACACATCAAAACATCCATGAATGTCTTCTGTGGTTTGAATGACAATGTAATGCCCAGATTAAACAAAAGTTGAATGACTGTGCTTTCTGTGATATTAAACGAGCTCTGCTCAACAACAAAAAATGTAATTTGTACAACATAAGTGGTCATCATTTCAGCTGCAGAAAAACAATTGTAAAGACATCATAACATCCAATGCAAATGCTTCTTGTGGTTTTAATTGACAAATGCCCACTCGTTTAACGAACCAATATTTGGCACTGTTAGTCACAGGGCAAGCAGTACTGCACACACATATTTATATAATCTAAGAATGTTTTCTGTGGATCGACTGACAGTTACATTCCTGTTTCATAACTTTGATTTAATACACTGAGCTGTCAAACTTTCAAATCCATCGGTTGAACAATGTTTGCAGTATGAACGATAAAATAACACTTGAAATTATAAATTTGTATATTATTTGTCTTTGGAATGACATTGAAATGCCCACTATCTGTGGTAGCATCAAAATGCCCACCCCTAATAGCCCCAAGTCCCATTTGTTGTCTCAAATCACTTAAACCCCACTCTAAGTACAAGTAAACATCATTTTAGAGACATGTGGGATCCAGCAAATACAGCCACTGCTACTCTGACATCACTCATGTATTTAACATCTTCCCATCATGCAATGCAATGCATAAAATACAAACATTGACCCACTGAAGGAGTCCTTTGGTAAAAGAGCTATAAATAAATATGGGACTCTGGGTATTTCAGGCTGACAAGCACCATCATTTTAAAGGAGGTTAGGGTGCAAATATATTGATTTTTATCAAAATTTGGCAATTTGAGGGAAATTAAAAAATAATGTCTCTTAGAAAATACTTCAGAAAAGATATCCTTGAGTGACAGCATGTTAAATTCAGGAAAATAAAAGGATGTTTGTGTGAAAATGAAATTAAACCAAACCAACAACAAATCAAAGGGCCTTAACCATCATCTATGTATAGACCAAAATAAAGGCATGCCCCTCCCCCTATTAACCCAAACTGAACCAAGCATCAAACAAAAAACCTGAATTGACAAAGCATCTGTAAGCGTGGGTATCCCACATGATGCAATTGCCCCATCATGCAAACAGTAATATGGTCACAGAAAACTTGGCTGGCCAAGGTTAGGTAGATCCCTGTGGCAAGGTTTGGCTGTGAGTGTGTCTGGCACCTGAGGTCCCTGGTTCAAAACCGCACACAAGAAAAAAGTTTTCTCTTCTTCTTTCTTCCTCTTAATTTTCCTCAATTATGAGTAACTTAATAAAGCTTTTGGTCAAATACTCAAATGCTATGATAGGCAGACCTGTAACTGACCATTTGTGAAAAAAGAGGAAAATGGCGCAAAATCATGCTAAAAAGGCTCAAATTGTGCTGAAAATAACAAACAATGCATAAATTTCAGGAATAAAAAAAGAGGAAATCAGCTAAAAAGAGGAAACGTTTCAGGTCTGGATAGGGATTGTGGGATAGTATTTTTCATCCTGCCCTGTGACATTAGCACACCCACTACAATGTCCCTACCAGGCAGCCAAACACAAATTAGCAACTGATGATGAAAATAATCATTCCTCTATTCGCCATCTTCAAATTTAGCATGGCTCTGCATTACTTGCTCTAATTTCTGACCACAGACATGTTGATGTAGCCTGTGCTTGATTTCAAAATATATCTGAGCAAATTTTAATATACTTGTTTAAATAAAAACAGACGGACACTGTATTTTGTCCTACTTAATGCCATATTTCAAAAGAATTTTTTCTAGTATTGATGCTTTATATTATATACTACAGTAAAATGGGGTAACTTTGGGTCAAAAATCCTGATTTTTCGAGGAAATTGGACATGAGCGACTATTATTTCTTTCAAATATATTTCTTAACAAATTGACACCAAATATGACTAAAAACAATATCGTTGTACGAAAATATGACCATTTAAAAAAATATATTTGACCGACCAAAGTTACCCCGCTGACCGAAGTTACCCCATTTTATGGTACTCCTTGGCTTGGGCAGGCTAGTTACTACTGGCCATATTGCTATGTGATTGGTGGTGTTTTTGCCATGGCTCTGACTAGATCTAATCATGGTTGTAGCTAGCCAAAGTAGAGTGCCAGGCTCCAATTAGAGATTTGTATTGTCTTTCACATCATCATACCCCGAGGGGGTTATTCATAAAGCATATGGCAATGTGCTGCTTGAATGGGTAGGTTTTGCACAAGAAATCCTATGGGTCGAAATGTTTTGAAGAAATCATTTTTCGATATGCTTCCCTTTTAAAAAATTTTCCACGCTATGTGCGAAAAACACATTGCATTAACTATTGCAATCTGAAATCTACCATCAGTTTAAATTAGATCAATCATAAACATTTTTTTCACATAAATTCAAAGTCACCTGAACCCTTTTCCATTTTATAAACAAAGTTACTGCTTCTAGTGACAGACTGCCAGAGACAGGGGGCCCAAGCACCTCCCGCCGATTTCAAACAACTTATCACCAGTCGCATGATCTATTTCCCCTGTATCACAGGCTGATGACCTGAATCTGAAGTGGCGATAACACCCATCTAGCAAGTTGTCATTCGGCACAGCAAATCATGACCTATAAAGACTGTTTAACATGGACAAGGGGCCCTAGGAAATGTCCACACCTTCGAGCTAGTCGCATTATGCTATCTTCCTCCGTCATTACATACACAATGATCTGAATGCCGCTCACAAAGCAAGTGCAAGTCGACAAATTGAAATATCTTCTCATTTATCTGTTTTGAAAGTGCATGGACTGTTTGACTTAATATTCATCCACACCATCAGTGATTCCAACGAAAGAGTAAAAAAATTAAAATTGGTACTAATTGCCTAAAAAGTGACAGAAATGTCAAAATTGTCGTAGCATTTTTAAAAAAATATAAAATGATTGGAAAAAGTAAGAAACTGGCAGTGTTTATATGAAGCTCCATTCAATTGCATGCAGCAACAAGTGTCCGTACGGATGAGACTCCCCAACATTGACTCAAATGTGACATTACAACCTTATTAGGTCATTTTCAATCTTAGGCCATAAACAATAAATTGTTTGTTTGCCTTCAAAAGAAAAGGGTCGGTAGGTTGATCTTTTCTTCTTTTTTTTCATGTGCTCTTCCTTCATTTTGACATATGAAACCACATCTAACCGTGTAACTAAAGCTACTGATGTGGCTTCAAAACACATAAACTTGGAAATTATTCATACACTTTTGGAAGAGAAAATTATGGAATTTTATGAGTTTACAAAAAAGTGATTTTTGTGTTTTTTGTGCCGGTCGCTTGTGGGCAAACAAACAATCAGCACACACCCATTTTCTTCCCAAAAATCTTATTTTTCATAATTTTTTTTTTAGATTTTCTGATTTAGTACCTTTAAAAAAGAAAGTAATAATACATCAGAAATCTCGCTAACCTGATTCAAGCATCGCCAACCGGCCCACCGGAAATGTATTCATCTACTTTCCTTTTTGTTGTGCACCAAGCCATGATTCCCAATGGTGAAATAAGACATCATTATTCTCCTGCGCCTGACTCGGGCCAAATGAAGCTTATCTCACTCTGTGCTTTACAAACTTGACACAAAACCCCCTGTGACAGGTAGTGTTGCTAAAAAAAATCTGCACTAATCGCGGGTCAAATAATCGAAAAGTCACCCAATTTTTCTCTTAACCATCTATATTATGATACAGGAATCCAACCGGAAGTTGAAAAGTCACCCATTTTATTTCTTAACCATTGGTTTCTATGGGACAGAAAAGTGTCAAAAGTTGCAGGGAAAATCTTCGAAAGTCGCCCAATTGGGCTACTAAATCACAGTTTTGGGAACCCTAGGTAGTAGTAACACAACATCTATGCTTTTTATTCATCACATAATGAGCTGTAATGATCTCAATTCCGATGGCACAGTTTAGTAACACACAAACAGACAAACAAATAAAGAGATGGTTTCAAACATCAAAAAACCAAAAAAGTAAGTTTCCAATGCTCTTTGAGGGGGCAAATGGTGTAAAAATTAGGAAATGGTTGTGGATAACATGATTTACCATAGAACAATGCAAATTACAGGTAATTCATAAGCCTATATGGTAATTTATACAAATATTGACCATGTAATACCTCTGCATTATAAAAAAAACCTGATGGAAAGGATAACATCTATTCACTTTTAGCAAAATGGTTCTAGGGGTTACACATACAGGACAGTTAGGGTTCTAAGTTTTTAGGAAATTGCAAGAACCCCAAAATGGTTCTTTCTGATCTTTACAGAACCTTTTTCATGCCTAAAATGGTTCTTTCTGGCCTTTGCAGTTCTTTTTATTTCATTGTAGAACTGTTACAGGATATCTTAAGAACCTTTTCAGGTTCTACTTGGAACCCTCGTTTCTAAGAGTGTTGTACTCTTAATGACTTACCGCGGAACCTTGGGCAAGTTGTAGTTGGTTCATATGTTGTGTAATTTGAGGCACCATCGTTGGGTTATGCATAGCTGCTAATGCCTGCTGCTGATCTACACCAGATGCTAACAATTGAGATGTCTGTGTGATGAAAGGAATGAAGAAAATTGAAAAAAACAAAATAATAATAACATTGCGATGAGATTACTTCATCCGTATCCACGTCAAAGTTGTTATGTAGCTATGGAAATTTGATACGCTATGTGTTCATTACAGTTTCACACCAACATGATTTTTAAATTGAAAACTTTCTGAGAAAGTTAATGAGAGGAACTGATAGAGACAGGGAAAGATGTAAAATTAAGAAAGAGAGCAAGAATACGAGCAGGTGAGAGCAATAGAGCAATAGAGAGAGAGAGGGGAGAGGGAGAGAGTGATAGAGACGAGAGTAAGTACTTTTTGCAGGTGGGTGTGGAATTTCCAAAACATTAACATTTCCAACCACCCCTTACAAAAAAATAGCAAAAGATGTGTACTTCACACCCTGAACATTTTGGGGCTACTTTGAACAGTGTAACATGAAAAAGTGGTCCCTTTGTTCATTTTTCTTTTAAATTTTTTGACCTTCCTGGATATTTTTACCTCAATTTTACCCGAAAAGTGGACTTCTTTATGAGGGACCTTCATAAAGGGGGTGTGGCAACAACAGACAGAGAGAGAGAGGAAAACAAGAATGGGCTGTTCCAGTTGAAATCCATACACCCCCTATGGATGACATGACCTTAATCTTATACACAGGGAGTACAAATTTCAAATTGGGTTACCTGAATGGGTGATTGCATTTGAAATCTACACCCCTGTGTGTGAGATTAAGGTCATGTCTTCCATAGGGGTGTATGAAGTTCACCTGGAATAGCGCCATGTACTTACACTGACAGGTGTCATATGGGGTTGCATAACATACTGTTGTTGTACCCAACTTGGACTAGTCGCATGCACTGGATAGCCTGACATTTGGGGTGTTCCTAACGTATATGGAGAGACCATTGCCTGTGTAAGACCAACTTGACTGCAAAACAAAATAAGAGAACAAGAACACTTGTAAATGTTGGCGTTGGAACAATAGTTGGAAGAATTAGGATAATGTCTGGATATCTGTAATCCCAACTGCATGATTTGGCTCTTGGAAGAAGTGGACCGACTCCTGTATCTACTATATAGTACTCAGAAGGTACAAGGTAAAATGCAATACATGAATATATTATATTGTAAATGTTAGGGTTGGAACAATAGTTGGAAGAATTAAGGCAAATCTTAGTCCGGGTAATGTCTGGATATCTGCAATCCAACTGCATGATTTGACTCTTGGAAGAAGTGGACTGACTGTATCTACTATATAGCACTCTTATAGTACATGGCAAAATGCAATACATGAATATATTATAACATTAACAATTAAAAAGTCAACACTGACAGAATCTAGAGGTCCTGAGTTCGATCCCGTTCAAGGAATTTGAAAGGTATGGAATACAACATGATTTTATCTTATCTGCTTGTGATAGTACTCCCCATTTTTAAATGAGAATAAAGATATGCAGTAGAATGCTAAATAAAGATATGCAGTAGAATGCTAAATCAGTCTGTGCAGATCCACTATGTAAGAGTTTAGCAATTTTTTAGCTAACAGCAATATTCTTTTTTTGGATAATGATTCGCTGAAGTTTGATATTAATTTACATTCATGAGAATTCAAGATTTCTTCTATACAATTAAAAAACAATGGATAAAAACACTACATTTTTTGTTGCCAGTAATTTTTGTAGCATAAAAGAAGGCAGTGTATTAATAGTCTTTCAGACGAAAAGATGTTACTTTACAGAAAGATGGTCCTATCCATCTCGGCAAATATCCTGGAGGCAAGCCGGTGCATCGTTGACTATTGGACATAAATAACTGCGGTTATTCTTGCTGTATAGCTGAATGGATACTTGGCAGACTAATCAATATGACTCCCAATTTTTTTTAACCCCATGAGAACTACCTGCCTATTGGTCAAAAAGAAATTTTCATTATCAATTGGACCAATCAGCAACATTGTTATAATAATTTCACCACACAAAAAAATTGGGTGAATTGTTTGCAAAGCTCCATTCTGATTGGTGATTAAACTGAAGATATCATGTAATTGACCAATCAGAGGCAATGTTAGATCGGCAGGTAGTGCTCAGGGGGTTAAGTAAGTGGCCTAATCATCAATGTTGCTGTGTCATGATTTTTTTTTTGCAGACGATATTAATTAAGCTTTAACATCAGGGCAAATAATAAGTTTTAGTTTAATTTGTGAATGCTCAGTTAATTGTGAATCACAAAGCATTCACACCTCGCATGTCCACCATACCCACACCGCACAAATGCGTACATACAGAAAAATCGCACCAACTGAACTCTGCTGCATTAAAGTAAACTCTCCCTCATGCATAAAGCACGATCAGTCAACTCTCCCTTTTGCCTAAAGCACGTCAGTAAACTCTCCCTTGTGCCTAAAGCACTCCAGCCAGCAGCAGACGATGTCTGTCTGGTCACCTGGATTTTAAGACACTCCAAAATAACACAATTTCAGTAAACAAATATCACTAACCTACACACCCTAATGTACTCTGCAAATTTGACCCGAGGATGAGTTTGCAAACCAAAATCACTCACTGTCGGGTACCGTGTTTACTGATACATTAACTTTTGTGAACCGTGCACTATGGTATTGGCATATTGTGTATCCATAAGTCTACCCAGACAAGTGTGTCGATTAGTATTTTTTACACTTTGCAGACAACATGTCGTTCCGGGCGGGAAAAAAAAGGTAGTCAACAGCAGACTTGAATATATATATGCTAAAGCATCAAATCCCATATAGCCGACTTTTTTTTTTTAGTATTTGTGGCTTTCTCTCAAGAGCATCAACCTATATAAGTGCAATTAAAGACAGTGGCTTTTAGCGGTTAAATGAACTTGTTTACTAATTTGTCACAATTGCAGTTGCGGTCAAAAAAGGGAGATTTTTTTTCCTCAAATATCATCTGCTTTATGCAAATGAGACAATTAGTCAGACATTGTGTGCTAACGAGATGAGCTGCGACTCATTTGTGGTATTACCTTGCGAGCAATGACCCCCATCACAATCACCCTTGAGTGGTGAGATGAAATCATGCCTGGGAAAAATATGTTACCCCACAAGCACTACTACCTTTCTTAATAAGCTTGTCACTGATTGGTTAATTGCATGATATAATCATCTCACTAACCAATCAAAATAGAGCTTAATCCCGTTCAGCTTTAAATACCGACTATTCTTACCATATCTCCAATTGGCTCAATACATGATTAAGTTTTCTTTGTAACCAATCAAAATAGCTCTTATTAATTTCAAGCCCTAAATGCCACACCCAAAATATCAAAATATTACCAGGTCTCTCTATTTAGGCCTACAAAATAGTCATATTGCCCTTTTCCAACCAACCAAAATTTTAAAAATAGGCTAAAAATAGTTTGATGTACAAATGAATACCAGCCCTATTTTCTGATTTTAATACTTTTTTGGGGGCAAAATGTTATTACTGTTATAATGCAACTTTATGTCTAAATTGACATTTTTAAACAGTTCAAAACCATCAGTGTAAACCACGCTAAGGAACAGCTTCTTACCAGCATGTACATGACATGCATACTAGGTCTGACCAAGCTATGGAGGCTCGTTAGGTATTGCCCGGCATTAGTATCGTTGGGGTGGTCAAATGGCGGGTGATTGACGGTAAAAATATCAACTGGTAATCAATGAACTGTCTAGAATTTATGTATGAGTAATATATTACAAAAACAAACCCAACATTGACCAGGTTGTATGTCAAACATCCCCTGTTTCGTAACTCAGACCTATTAATAATCTTGCGTCGGGGAAAACCTACCCATTTCTAGCGGCGCCATAAATACCATCGTATTGTAACTGACTAGCTTCGGCTGCTGTTCTTGTCCACTGTGTGGTGCCTTGTTGGACCTGTTGTTGCTGTTTGTTATATTGGTTGCGTTTTTTGACACCACCGTCAGCAAATTTGCATAGTAAAGGTTCCAGTTGTCCTGCAAGATAAAAATGAGAAAAAGAAATTGCTTTCAGAAATATTTCTTCTTTAAATACCTTTCAGCTTCTTTGAACTTCAGCAGAACCAATTTAAGAAGAAATTGAAAACATTGCTCTGCTCATGAAATTATTCCTTTTGATCACACTGAAGGGTTTTGTCACTTCCACAGTGACTTACGGATATTTGCTTGTAATTTACATCTGCTGGTTTTGCCAATGAACAAAAGCATTTAATGTTAGTAAGTTTTTTTATAATTTCACAAAATGACTTTTTATAATTTATTACGACAATTTGTAGACAGATTAACCTTATGAAAGAGAATTATGGTTTCCTAGTTAGGACAATTAACACTTGCTTTCAATTCTTTACATTTATAAGGCCCCCATTCAACATCCTGTAAACCGAATTTAGTGTAATATTTTAGCCAAAAAGTAATTAGTAAAGGGAGCTTATTTTATACTTAAAACTCTATCCATGCGGATGTCGACTGCAGACGACAAGTTTCAATTGTTTTTAATTCAAAAATTTCAAAATTGTACATTTTCATGACCATATTTGGAATCAGCATGAAAAATGCATTAAAATGAGTACAAACAAGTAGTATTTGGTTCAGTGGTTCTTGAGATAACTCTTGGTATTTTGAGAAAATATCTCATAACTTGTGACTTTTTATGTTGAAGACTATGGTTAGCATGCAGAGCATTAATAACTCTGCGATACTCTTCTGAAATTGATGCTGAAAGCAGGCCCGTAAGCAGGCATCCCCCCCCCCCCCAAATTTGGACAAGTATACAAAAAGTCCCAAAGTTTCATAAAAATCAGGTTTTTTACGCTTTTTTGGACAAAAAGGTCTACATTTTGGGAAGAAATTCCACTTTTCACAAAATTGCCCCCCCCCTCCCCTTGGAAAAAAAGTCCACTTTTTCAAAATGAGCACCCCCAAATGAAATCCTGCGTATGGGCCTGGCTGAAAGGCCCTTTCAGATTTCGCTACTCCGTATCTGACCATGTCCTTTATAAGGGCAATGGTGGGAACTCTCTCTCCATCTCTCAAAGCAGCCTCCCCATCTGTAAATCAAAGAAGTGCAGTATTATTTTCCTGCTTTAGTTCTAAATCCAACAGCACGGATCCAGCCAATATTGGATTTATTATAAGCTCTGAGCTGCTTTATGACCCTCGTCACACACGATTAATTTACTGCATCATCAGTCTGTTTGATGATTATAAAAACTTGCCAAGCATAAATGATATTTCCTGATATCGACACGAGTCAACAAACTTGCTGAGTCAGCGATTCTTGACTATGATCAACTCATGCTTGTCCAGTTTTGTTACTACAAATACATTCACTAATCATCAGATACTAAGGCAGAGCATGCAGCAAACAATTTCATTGTGTCATAATTTGTCCAACAAAAAATTTATCTCAAAAACAGAAAATCTAGGTCAGTCAGGCCAAAGAACAGTTTTTCATTGCCGTATGACTGAATTAACAGTGTAAGCTTATCTCCATTTTATCTGTGTATCAATTTGCTTTTTCTTTGCTTGCCTTTTTACACTTTTTGTTGATTGCAGAGGTGTCAATATTTTCCAGATACCTGTAATTATTTCCTGACCCTATTTTCCCCAATTTTGTACCCTACTTAAAAGCTGTTCTGATCCCACCCCTTACACATTTCTTCCCTAAAATGACTTGTCATGTGTATGTCGAGGGTTGAGAGCCAGAAAGCCTCAACTCACAATCACCTGCTCCCACCAAATGAGCATAAAGTTGCCAGGGCACTATAGAAGATACAGTTCATTAATCGTGACAAAATTCAATAGAAAACACTGTGGACATTGTGGAGGAAATACTGCCTTTTGATTGAAGACCAAAGCAAGGAGCCAACTTTATGCTCATTTTGTAAGAGCTGGAGTTACGACTTTCTGGTTCTGAACCCTTGATGTGTTAAACTTTCTATTAAAACCTCAAATCAAATTGCTGCCAAGTATTTCAGTTTTCAATTCAATTCCAGAAAGTAAATTTGCTTTTAAAGACAACAGAAATCACAAAATCTATAAAAAATCCAATTATCAGGCAGAATAAGGTGAATTGGATGTCAGGAGTCATTTTGTCCAGTTTTAGCCATTTACCTAGAAAACTGTGGCCTACTTATTAATATTAATACATTGATTTTAATGAAATGAGTCAAGGAAGCAAATAATCGCTTTAATATTTGCAGTTCCTGAATTAAGGCCAATATAATATGTTAAAACCAAAAGTTTTGAGCATTTTCCCCCCTCCTGAAAAAAACATGCATATGAGGAAGAAATGGCATCCCTTGTATCAAGACTTGGAATCTCCTTTATAGAACCCATATGCCAGCTATTCTCTTGTGAGTCAGCTTTGTTTGTCTCGATAGTTTAGCGCAAACACTGCTAGGTCATTCTCTACTCCGACCCGTCTTAAGCCAACGGATCTCACTTTAACAGCAATTACATCTCGATAAAACAAGCAGGAAGGATATAAGTGCTTTGCAATTATCATGCAATTATCACTTTTTTGCATTCAGTGAATAAATTGAATCGACTATTGTGAAGTATTCCATGCGTCCAATGAGCTAAATTGGTAATACTACTTGACCTCATGATATTAACTCTCTCCACGCGGGTGTCGACTGCAGACGAAAAATTTCAATTTCATTTGTCAAAAATTTCAGAATTGTAAATTTTTATGACCATATTTGTAATCAGTAGGAAAAATGCATTAAAATGAGTACAAACAAGCCTAGTATTGGTTCAGTGGTCCTTAAGATAGCTCTTGAAATTTTAAGAAAATGTCTCAAAACTTTGACTTTTCATGTTGAAGCCAATATGGCTAGCACGCAGAGCATTAAAAAATGATAGATGTCCATTTTTAGGCATGACAACAGCTATTCTGTTAGACAAATTTTAAAAGGAAATTGTCAAATGCTTCATGCTTGATCACTCCCCCCCCCTCAACTATTAATTGAAAGGCACTTGCTATATCCCATTGTAACAGTTTAAGAATAATAGGTTACTTATTCTATATACCACTTGTTATTTCACCTTCAAGAGGAGTCCAATGGAAATGTATATTTCTGATATTATTCGCCTTCAAAAAGTGTCACATGAAAATGAACATTTTTGCCGTTGGATATTTTTGACGCTTATCACCTCGTGCACTCAAACTGCACTGGTAGTCTGGGCAAGCGCACTTCGAAATTTGCATAGCTGATGAAGTTCGCTAACATCCAGCATGGCTCAGACAAAATATTTTTCCATTGAACAGTCTATAATATCGAATTGATTAATTCGAATTAAACAATTCGTTGATGTTAGCACTGGGTAGTAGCCATTACTGCCAGTAGACAGGAAATCTAGAAAGTTGACCTCAACGCTGTAGGTGGTCTTCCTGTGCTTTTGAATGGGACAGCAGTAACCTTGGCCAATTGTTAGACCAAAATTTTGGATTTTTCAGATTTGTTTTTAAGTTTGTGAGAGCATAACAAGACTATCCGTCGATGGATTTTTATTTTTGTCGGTAAATATTTTTAAAATTAAGTTTCTCATAACATATTAAAAAGGTAGAGACCCCTCCTTTATAATAAATCAGCTAGGTAAGTTTCGAGTAACCTTGGTGAAAATGATCAAAAAAGTGCCTATTCTTTTGTGTGTTTTCGGTCATCACCTGTCACTTGGTAGTCTTGTAACATGTCTAATGGCGCTGCCCATGGCCACTCGATAAATTGTTTAATTCGAATTAATCAATTCGATATTATAGACTGTTGAATGATCATTTTACAACAACAATTTGGCACATGCATATAAGATTGTGCTGTAAGACAATTTGGCAGTGCATATTTTGCTAAATTCAGTACTAAAAATTAAATGTGACTCTCAACTTTACATGAAAAACTTACCAATTGGTGAAAAACTATGAGTTTGACAGTTTAATTTACTTAAATTTTGTGATTCCATGTTCTGAGTGGCGAAATTCACTCAAAAGAGCGATGAAAAAAATTGCTGCAACTTCCATATTTATCAGAAAAAAATTAAACAAAAATTAACCGTTTTTGAGAAAATCTCAAAATTTGATTTCACTTTACTGACTCAAGGAAGGTATATATAGACTATAGCTGCAGTATTCCCGTTCTAGGACTGAGCGACTTGAAAGCATTGAACAGTACCGGTACATGTTCATTGACAGGAATAGTGTTTGCTATTGTTCCAGTGCAGCTTATTGATAATGTTAGAGGATAATATATCAGTAGTTAAGGGCCATACAGACTCAAATATTCAACATAGAATATTTGTTCAACAAGTATTTGTTATTCAATCTATTTTAATTCATTTTTATCATCTAATGAATGTTTGTTAATGGAAAATCATTTATATTTTGATTTTGAATGTCTCTTGGAGATATATCAAGAATTTTATGTCAATAACCACTCGTTAGAAGTTAAACATGATTAGATATATCCATGCTGCTATGATTAGATATATCGTGGAAATAGATTAAATAAAAAAGATGTATTGCATCAAATATTCTACGACAAATAATAAGTATGTCACTGCCCATATGAAACAGTACTAAAACTACATACCAGTCACAGATTTATATAAAACTACAGATAATCCACAAAGTTGCTAACTTTTGCCTTTTTGCTGGTACCCATTTATGCACCTGGGTGATGTGATACACATGGAGGCAAAGAGCTTCACATAAATGCTCAACACCAACGCTCTGCAGGGTCTATTGTTATATTGTTTACGATTAGAGCGCTGACATATTGGAAAATGTTGCCAATCAATATTCATGAGAGTGTACATTCAACGTCCAGTTTGCGAAATTGGGTGAGTTGTGTTTGGTAGGTGTGAAATATATCTGACTGGGCGTTTTAATTACGTAACGAATAAAGGCATTGACATCGTCGAATGGCTGCCCAGTGCTGTTATGTGTTTAGTTATTATATAGGCCTAATAATTAAATGTATTCATCATTCCTTTCTTTTCCCTTCTCTGTACTTATTTTTTCCTAGGCCTACATTTTATCACTCCCTCGCTCTCATTGTCCCTCTCACCCTCCCTCTCTCATTCCCATCATTTTCCTTATATTTCTATTTATCTACTTGCCTTTATTATCCCTTCCTCCAGCCCTCTCTCATTCTCCATATCCCCTCCTCCCCTCTCCCCCCTCCCAAGACTTCTCACAGAGGTGGATCTGTCCCTCCCCAACCCCCTCCCCTCTTTGGGTACGCCACTATTTCTATACCAATCTCCTTCTTAAAATAACATTAAATGGAAATTTCTTAAAAACAACCTTTATAGGCCTATACTTATACTTACATGTATACGTATAGCGATTACCATTATAGTGTAATATAGATATATGGACTGGAAATGGCAGCCTTCATACATTCTAATGTGTAATCGATCACCAAGAGCATTCAATTTATTTAAATGAAACACCTATCGTCAGGTGGGTGGTAAAGATGATTGCATCGACAGCTAAAGCCTCCTTATTAGCTACTTGCGGTTCGCCATTATGCACTATGTGCGGGAGAGCCTCGAACTGGCAGCATACATGAATGGGAATTGAACTAGTCATAACGTTCTGTGTAAGGTTACATAATTCTTCCTTTCATGTATGCTGCCAGTTCGAGGCTCTCCCGCACATAGTGCATAATGGATGAACTGCAAGTAAGTATGTAATAGTCTTCAGACCCACACAAGCACACATTTGGGATACATTGAGTACAATGGTACCACTTTACACATGACTGCCCTTACACATGACTGTAGTGTGGTCACTTATTGATACTCGCCTGTTGTGTAGAGCGTTAATATGATGCGGATCAGTGACCAATTTAATGGCGGAACCCCTTTATTCGAACCAATGGTACCACTTTTATGAATAGCCTGTCGCAACTTCTAATCGGCATCAAACGAACAAAAGATTATATAATCTATTGCGACTCTATTTCTATTTAAAAGCTCTTTGCTCAACACTACATGTATGGCACCACCAGGATGTGAACTCACAACCTTGCAAGATCATGAAACAATGCCTGTAGTGTGCACCACAGTGCTCTCACTAACAAGTCCCACAGTTTTCCAAAGTGCAATCATATCAAATACCTTTAACATGACCATCTAGGGACACTCGACATTGTGTAATTTGCCGGGCATGCATGTGCAATAGAACAGTCAGTCCTCATGAAAATATGAGAAGCTACAATCCTGGTGGAAATTTATTGCCACGCCAGTATTAGTGTTCAAAGCATGCAAACGCCAGAGCTAAGTATGTGATAGTTCCACATTATCTATGTATATTTGCAAATGAACGTTCAGCTTATACCCCACCATTTTCAATGTTAGGAGACTATAATGTAGAAATGATGGGCAAATCAACATTGCAATAGAGGAGCGGGGAAGGGTGTTGGCCAAATAACGCTTTGGTGTGGCAACCTTTTTCGCAAGGGTTGTAGGCCTGTACAGAAACCAGAGAAACTTTGTAGATTATCGTAGTTTCTATATCTATTTCTGATCCCACCATACAATTTCTTTGTAGTTATCTCATATGGACAAACTGCAGAAAACTTTAAACCATCCTTTTGTATTATACTGCCTGTAGAGGGCGATGTTATCAAAGTTTTGCAGAGCATAACCACTTTCGCCATGAGAATAATCTAAACACTACTTGATTATTTTACTTACCGGGAAAGTTTTTGAGGAACTTCCTCGTCGTCAGCCGATCTTGTTAGCTCTGATGTTTTTCTTGGAAATGGCTACAGACCAACCTGATCAGATGACGTCACACTAGATGATGTCACAAATATCGCAAAAAAATTCCTGCCCCTGGTGCCGCTGGGTTTGATCATCTTGTCGCATACAGGATCTAGTGCCAATCCTGTGTCATCTGAACAGGTTGGTTTCTAGCCATTTCCAAGAAAAACATAAAACTAACAACATTGGCTGACAAAGAGGAAAATCCTCGAAAGTGCTCCCGGTAAGTGAAATAAACAAGTAGTGTTGAAGACTAATTGAAATTATTCTCATTTTATTACCACTAAGACATGAATCTTCAATTTTACGCTTTTGCCATGGTTGCTACCTGCACTCAGTAAATCGTGTAAAGGATTTCACAAGTTACATAAGGGTATATATTAATAGGGGTGGTTTATAGAAATCTGCTATTCGTCCGTATGCGGAAACCAAAACATTTCACTGTTGCTACATTGAGTGATTCATTGAATACGTACCGTACTCACCTGGTAAATAAAATCCATTAAATTTGGTTATGACTTCTTCACACTTTTCCTTGGATTCCATCCTGCAATCGGACAAAAACAAAATGGAGAAATCAAGTTATTAACATGGGTCGAAAGAAGATCTTCTGAAGTAGGGGCAAATTATTTTGAAATTGCCCCTGGTTCATGTGTCTTTGTTTTGAACCAAGTGGCAATTTCACATAAACCTGAGGCAAGGCGAATGTAAAGCAAAAGTGAATACTATGCTGTTATGAAGATGATCGTGCCTTAGTAACTTGGGACAATTTTCAATAAAAAGTTGCACTTGGTTGATTAAGATTTCCATGGGAACCAAGGGCATTTGCACTTAGCAGGGGCTTCATTACCCATTGCTCCAGCTTATTTTGAACCCTGGTTATTAATACACACTTTCCAATAATGGTACATTGATGAAGTAATCACTCAAACAGTTGGAACTTCTCACTAGCCAACATGAATTGAGGGCTTTACATAGGTTAAAAAACATGTTCATGCAAATGTTTTCTAGTCAGACTGAAGTCGCCAAGTATTTGTAGAACTGGGGCCCGAGCATTGATGAAGATCTCAGCACCGCTGGATTTAGATGTGTTTGTTGACTTGGAACTTTTGCTGTGTTCAAGGAGTTATGCCAACACAGCGTTAAATTTTATAGGCCTTAATGGTGTCTGACATGTAACTTAGAACCTTACATCCACCATACAGGATTGTCACACATAGGAATCAAAGAGCGTCAAACATCTTACAGTAATTTTCATTGTCACAAATCATACATGATCAAATACAAAGGTTTGCACATATATACAGCGCTTAGTCTATCAGCAAACAAGTAATACAAGTCTGCAAGGTGTAAGCATTTATCAGCAATCTTGCAATACAAGTCTGGCAGGTATATGGTGAACCGATCCGGAGGTACATTATTTTCCCCTCTACGAGTGACATGCAAACATGGCCATGCCTACCTTCTCATGAGTTAATTCATTACACCTCACACACACCATACACATGATGCCATGCACCCCAATCCCTTACTGAGAATATAAGTCAACAAGAGTAGGCCTAAACCAAGTAAGTAATCAGTAGCCCCTTTCTGTCGTTACTGATGGACATTTTCGATATAAATTCATTTTCACACAGTTTCCATTCTTTTAAACTCGTGTGAAAATAAAAACATGTGAATCTGTTCATCTAGTGTGTAAATCTGTGTAAACTTGAAATTAGCGACATGTAAAACATTATCAAAACATTTACTGCAGCACAAAAAAATGAATCCTGCAAAAACTACCACTTTTACGGTAATTCCAAATCCATCTCCACTCAGTCAATGTGGCATCGTAAGTAACCAAGAGTCCCTTTAACATCCTGCTCACATTTGGGGCCACGTAGTAAACGTTGTAACTCAAGCATACACAACGCATCTTTATTTACACACTAAGAGAGTCCCTAGCTTATTCATCGATATACTTGGGAACACTTTGAACTTCATACACGCTGCATTGCGATTCTAATCATGTTCTAATAATATTTCCCCCATGAATTGCCATGATTCCTGGATCTTGTGTGCATTTTGCAAAAGTCACACTAACTCAAATGTGAGCGAAACATAATTGATTTCATTTTTTGTGGCGTGGTACACACTGTCATAGTTACCATTCGAAATATAATAATGCCACATGAAAGCTCAATTTAAGTATGACAATCACATTACAGCACTGGAAGACCCGAATTTGTCTAATTTCAGACCCGTTTATCAACAAGAGATGTAAATGTTTACTGAGGAAATGACTTAACACATAGGCCCCTTCATCTTTCTTCATGAATAGTCATTCAGACAGGACTTCATCTGTATCATTGGGGAACGATGGGGGCCTATTCAGTAAGTGATCCCCATCGTCAACATGGATATTACCATTCGAGCATAGAACTGAAGTACGAATAATGTCACTGTGAGTTTAAAACTCTTACAAGTCAACCAAGGACATGCTATGACATCCACTTGAATTTCAATGCTAAATAAATTTGTTTGTCCGATGCTTGAGAATTTCAAAAAGGGGCAACACCCAGGTTTTGTCAACTATATGCTAGACTTTTGTAATTGCAAATTTGCATCTATACTTAGTGTACAGTGAACTGAATATGTTGCTTGAGTTAAAATGATACTAAACAATGCTTCCAAATTCTGTCAGTTTAAAAAGATCATGATAGAGAATTTTTTTATTATCATCCAAAACATAAAGCACTCCATTGTCTCAGAAGTTAGTTAGGATTTGCCTCCCCCCCCTCCAAAAAAAAAAAAAAAATTGGAAAATTTGAGGGAGAACATCACTAGTGGTTGCTGATGATGACCTCTCTGCAATATTGGGATTTCAAAATGGTAATGCATTCATTTGACCCTGAAGTCTTTACATAATAGCACAAATGAACGCAGAATGTCCAAATGCAGGAAAATGGAACCCCTTATGCTGAATAAGCCATGGAACATCCCATACCCATAAGTTGATGCACATTTGGGCAGTGTATCTGAAGGGCGTAGTCACTTTGTACTGCATCGTGCGCTGGAGGAAGCAAAGCAAAGCTTGAAGTTCCTCTGGACAAGTAACTAGGTGCTCATTGTCCTGGTCTATCTGTATGAAACTCAGGGAGCTAATCCTGGCTGTGATGGTTATTCTATCTGCAGGATGATTAGGTATTGCACTAATCGGCACATAGTTCTCATGGAGTTAAATATATTTATCACTCACCTTGCAAATCCAACTCCTCTACTTAGCTGTGTGTTGCTATCTCTCAATATTCTAGTACTGATGACTTGGCCGTATGGGGCTAACATCTCCTCCAAATGCTTCTCATCAAAATGCTTGGGTAGGTTGGATAAGTATAGGTTTGTTGGGTCTTGTTCTTGTGCCTGCACGGAAAACAAGAAGAAAAAAAGCATGTTAAGCAAATTGGATAGACCGTACAGATTTTATGATATGGTAGCACTGCATCTCCTACCAATATTTGTTTTGCCGCATGTTTACAAACGGTAGTGACATTGGTTGCAGTATTGGGCTATTCCAAAAAATAGCTGCACACCCCCTATAGAGGAGTTCGGTTTTCCAGACTATTTGTCCAGTCGTGATTGTTGGAAATCCAGACTTTTAAAGTGTCCAAAGGCAAAAAAATCCAGCAGAAAAATAGTCGAAAGTCAGGAATCCTGAATTTGAGAGCTTATTTTAGACATTTCCGTGATTTTTCCTTCATTTAGTTGGATTTCCAAGCTTTTTCAATGGGCAACCGGAATTCCAGTTGTTTTCATAAAGCAGACTTGGAAATCCAGATATTTCTTTGATACGGTGTGCATTTATTTTCTGGAATAGCCCATTGAATCCCGCCAACTAACTGAATACCACAGAGGGTGTAAATACACACACATACAAGAGCGGTTTGTCAGCACACTTGCGGTGCAACCCCGTGCAACCACATAAATATACTGACATCACTACAAAACTCCAACTGAAAGTTATAGATTTGTTTGGTAGGTCTTGTTCTTGCAACTAGAAAGAAAAGAAAAGGGAAACAATTGAACAGGATGGTTATGTAGACATTTTTATGATTGTACGGCATCTCTTCCAAAATGCCTGGGTATAATGTTTCACAAGCATAGGTTTGATCATACCCATAGATATGGGTTTTATGACTACATAGCACCTCCTCCAAATTACATGCATAGATGAAGGTACGATTTGTTGTGCATGGATTTTGAAATATTTGAGTATTATGTAAGTTGTATCTTTTTATTTATAACAAGTGTTTTCTGGTAAAAAATAACTTCATAAACAATTCTGATGAATCTATTTCTACTACATGCAGTTTTGGAATGGTAATTTTGAATGATAAATCATACATGTCAATTTATTTTGCATGGCATCACAATTGAACATATCGATATTGATCTTAACCCAGCATGTCTAAACACTTAGCTAACTCCAAATGAGCAAGGATAATCCTGCCATTTATAAGGATAACTGTAGCTAAGAAAACACAATGAAAGCATTAAGTTTTTTTTAAACTAAGAAGAAAATACCCACGCAGATCAAAGCACAAAAACACTGCAATGAATCATTCATCAGCCAGAGCGCCAACTAACACGGTACCGGGGGTTCGTTAATTCCCTAGTTTGCGACTGAAGAGTGATTAATATGGGCTAATTATTCCACCATCTTGGATTGCGCATACACTGGAGAGGTTATACTGTGGTTAGCATTGGGTGAATGGCTTCTTGTGAACACCGTTCATTTTGCTTACAGATCGCCGTACAACTGTTTAAGTGATTGACTCTTTACTCCTTTAGTATGTAATTTTCTCACTTGTCTCAGTAGAATACTAGACTGATTTTAAGACCAGAGAAAATATCTTACTTTGCCCAGCATCCTTTGCACATGATACGTCACTTCACTTCATCAAATTACACTCATATTACATTTGTACAGGTTCTCTTTGTTTTCATTTTGAGAATAGACTGGCTAAACATGATTTTGCAACAACAAAAAAAGTTGCTGAGGAGAACGCCTCAAAATTTTTTTTAAATTCTGGTTTTTACACGATTGTAATGTACTTTTTAGTCAATGAAGATACTCTGCAAAAATCAAGACTTTAGGTGCTGTAGTTTTGTCAAAATCCAAGATTTTGAATAAAACGATGGAACCGGCGTTTTATTATTACGATGGAAATATTAGTCAAACATGTATGCCATGTATGCACAGTACGTACACGGCGTGCGGGATACACATACACACACACCCCGAGGATCGTACCGTATTACAACCGCGTGAGTAACATGCATGGGCGCTAGTAGTAAATTCCAAATTTTCTATGCTTTACCTCACTTGTTCGGCTCAAAATTAAAAGGGACATATCTGACAGTAAAAGCTAACATTTTATGGAAAATAAATACTAATCTATTTTTACAGGAATGTTATAGTATGGCTTTAACCTAAAGTCTAATCATTTCAGACAAAATGTCAGACAAATAGTCACGAAATAAACATAATTTGCAAGATTTGGATGTGCTTTGTTCATAGAGACCTGCCTTTCGTCACTATAAACTTATGTTGCACTGGATAGCAAATCAGTGCCGAACATTGAAATGCAATGTGGGAAATGTCATATATCTTCAAGACTATCCTATAATTGAAGACCGAATTAAAAAGACTAGTTTGCGTATGACGTCCTGTCAATCAAGACCAAAAATGCCATACTGCGCAGGTCAGCAACCAATCACACGCGCATTTGTCATGACGTCAGATGCAAATTAGTCTTTTTAATTCGGTCTTTAATTATAATCTGAAAGGATTGAAGAAATCTTATCCGTCCATTCCAATAAATTAGGTGGTTTTGTGGTAGGCCTATATAACAAAGCAAAGGTTGTGACATAAACACAAGAGAGTAGAAATGAATGTAAGTTTGCTAAAATTTAACATTATGTTTGTGACCCTAATCGTAACTGTGATCCCTAACCCACAGGCGTATAAACTATAAAATGCTCCAAAACACTGAAATATATACTCTTGATTACTCAAACTACTGCAAAGTGACAGCAAAGTCTCTTAAATGTTCTTCATGCTGGTGTCGAATGCCGACGACGAGTTTCAATTTTTTTCCCAATTCAAAAATTTTAGAATTGTAAATAGTTGTGACCATATTTGGCAACAGCATGAAAAATGCATTAAAATGAGTACAAACAAGCTTAGTATTGGTTCAGTGGTTCTTGAGATAGCTCTTGATATTTAAAAAAAATATCTCAAAACTTGGAAATTTTTACGTTGAAGCCTATAGCTTCCGCCTATGGCTAGTATGTAGAAAATTAATATTTTGACATGACATATTAATTACTCTGCTATCTTCAGTAGATAGCAGATAAACACACTTTCAATGAATCCTACTTCACATTTTCAACAAGTTTCTTTTGTCGTGTTATTGTGAAAATAATTTAAGTATATTACTAGTATAATACTTCTTCAAAATATAACCCATTGAGACAAGAATAGCTCATGTATATGCATATCATTAATATTTTGACATAATAATTTCTCTGCTATCTTCAGTAGATAGCAGCTATACACACTTTCAATGGATCCTACTTCACATTTTCAACAAGTTTCTTTCTACTATCTTCAGTAGATAGCAGAAAAACACACTTTCAATGGATCCTACTTCACACATTTTCAGCAAGTTTCTTTCCTCATGTTATTGAGAAAATAAGTAAGTATTACTATTATACTTCTTTAAAATATAACCCATTAAGACAAGGAAAGCTCATGTAGTCTAGACTATCACTTGATGCGGCAGATGTGCCATACTTCATCTCCCAATCTCTGTCTCTTGTCATGCCCATTTGTCTCTTGTCATGCCCATATTCCATGTAAAATACACACCACCCCTGTGGAAGATTTTGGAAATATCTACCATAGGGGGAGTATGATTTTCAAATGGAATGATCACATTAGCAGCTCCATTTTGAAACTCACCCTCCCTCCCTTTCTCATAGGGTGTATGAAATTCAAATAGAGCTGCCTAGTGTGTTCATTCCATTTGAAATTCATCCTCCCCCTGTGGCAGATATTTTCAAAATCTTCCACGGGGGTATAGTGTTGATTTCAAATAGAATAGCCCATTGTCTCTCCATCTCAGTAATAGAAAGACTCATTTAAATAATTCCTCCTCTCTTTAAAAAAAAATGCTGAATATACTGTTTTCATGTCTTCTCCTTGCTCTTTTTCATCTTTTGCATGCTCGATTTCTGCATTGGGTTATTCCAGTTGAAATCCACACTCCCCCTGTAGAAGATTTTGGAAATATCTTCCACAGGTGGAGTATGTTTTTCAAATGTAATTGGTCAGAGTTAATCATTTTGAAACCCATACTCCTCCTGTATTATGGCTTTACCTATATCTTCCACAACTGGAGTGAGTATTTCAAAATGGAAGTAACCCAACTGTCTTTTTTATTTGAAACTCATACTCCCTCTGTGGAAGACTTTAACTAAATCTTCCACAGGGGTAGTGTGAATTTCAAATGGAATAGCCCATTTACCGTTTAGTGTCTGTGTGTGGGCTGTGCGTACAAGTGTATTTGTGTCTTTAACAGTGTTCCCATCCCTTTTCCAAATATTAGTATCATCATGATTATTGCCACCAATTTTGTATCTCCTCTTGTGTGATTTATTGCCATCGGTAGTGATGAAGGAAGGCTGCCAGACTCTAACAGAAATAATCACTCAGCCTTTCAGCAACTTCTTCTAGCAATCGATATATCCACTGGAAATTCTGAGTACTATAAACTGCCTATCAAATCTCTCATATATATTTCATTATTTGTAAATTTATCACCATTTATATTTTCGGGGCTTTGTTTACCATGGTTACAAGAGAGGTGATTATTGTAATTTTATAACGGGAACGTTTTGCAGGTGAAGTATTGCCATGAATTCTGCTGCATTTTTTACTGCACAAAATTGCTGTAATAAATATGTTACTGGGGGTTTCATGAAAATATCTTGCACTCAATAAGTGAACTTTTTTCATTCAAACTGGTCTGGCACAAAGTGTGTTAAAATATTACATTAAGTTAGTTCTAGCATTCGATTAATGAGGATATGCCAAGCAATATAGCACCTCAATTGCTCAATTATTCTTTGGACAGATAAATTACTTTGTGGGATAGGCTCTTACAATGGGAGTTAGTAACAATTTAGTAAGTTTTAGTGGGTTCCCTGTCGGACAAGTTTTGAACTGAATAAGTTTTCTGCAGGTTCGTATGCCACTAAAAACTTACTAATTATAAATTAATTTATTCCATACCATACTTAATGTTATTCAAGCTATTGTTGGTATAAACTTCATGCAAATATATAATGTTTGCGACAAGAGTTTTCAATCCCATCCCAGTTTGGTTCTTTTGGTTTCCCCTACCTTCATATCTACTCCATCAAGTGTTAACATTTAAAACTAAGTAGTGCATAACCAACAGCAACATGACTAAACACACTTAGCAGACGACAATAAGCTTTTACGATTCCGTGTTTAACTTGTGTGATTTTCTAGTCAATTATCTTCTCTCTTTTTCAATACAGGAAATAGCTACAAATTCTATCCATCTTGTTTCTGCGTCGTTTATACATGGGCTGATTGCGTACCTAGTCAATCTGAATGCTCATTGCTCCTTGCTCAATTTCCGCATCACCAAATTAACCGTACAAAATGCCAATCTCCTGCTACACAGTTCCTAAACCCCAATCACTGCTACTAATATAGGATGACCTTACTTGTTTCTGGGTATCAAATCTCATACTCAATAATGTGAGGTTAATCTATGGTAAGTGTGTATCATGAACTTTGTCACAGGAAGTGATGCTACATTGGCTAATAGCAATATATTTGAAAAGCACAGTATATGTGGTATAGACGAAGAAGATGCTTTACGAAATCCTCTTGATTTTGGTATGCCACTGGAGAACACCAATGATACAAGATTTGCGTGCATGCAATACTAAGTGTGGAATCAATGACTGCTAAATTCGCACAAGATCCCTATAATAATCACAACATTACATGTCATTGGTGTACAATCATAACATCGCTGCACCATCATACCCCATCAGCTCGCTAGGATCCACAACATGCTCATCTATCAGGGCAGAGTTCTTTCATCCCAATAAATTTGTACATTATTTAAATGACCTTTGAAAATTTGGGTACAAAAACTCATACTCTGCAACTTGAGTTCAAATATTGCACTATGATTGTTTAATTGAGGTTATACAACTATGGCATTGGGATGAGGCCATTGCAGTCCATAGTGTCTCCAGCTTGTCGTTGCCAACAAGCCTACGACGGTATTAGGTTACTCGCAATAAAAACGATACCAATTTTAAATGCATAATTAATCACCGACATAGGTAAGCTTATGAAAAATTTATTTCCTGCTGAATAAAACACTATCAAGATTGCCAATGGTATACCGGTACATTTCAACTTTGAAAAAGTAAAAAAAAGTTAATGCCGCTTGAAAAATTATATATTTTACAGTAGCAACCATGAATGTTTAATTTAGTTCTGTTCAAACAATTTTCAGTAATTATTAATGTTTGATATTTCTGTTTGAACAAAATATTATATTTTTGTTTCAGTTCAAATATAGCTATTATTTGTTTTTTCTGTTTTAAGCAGTTTTAGGCAAATGTAACTATTTGATTTTTCTGTTTATAATAAAGTTTAAACTCAATTAAGTTTTGTTTGAAATTTAAGGTTATTTAGATACTCAATTTGTATCTGATGAAATCGCGTTGGAAAAACATTGCAGTAAATCTCACATTACATACAAATCAATATAATTTGTTCATATACATACAAGGCTCCAAGCTAATAAAATCAGAATCATTCTACAGAAATAAACTTGTCATGATTTCCATTGTTGGGTTACAAAAATATTGATTTTACAATATCCACTGTTTATTTGGCAAATTAAATTTGGATGATAATTGACATTTTCCACAATATGCCAGCCGAATTTGAAAATGGAAAAAAATTGCAAAATATGAAAAGAAAAGAAAAAAAAATGATATGACAATCGCAGTAATATTAATGTTTTGTGGAACAAGTCAATACTTTTACCTGTCACTAAAGATGCTGACCAACCAATTAATACTAAATGTGAAGTTAACAAAAAACAGTGATGACGATCGTGCAGAATTATTAATGTTTTGTGGATAAAGAAAATGGCACTTACACTTTTGTCCGTCAACGAGAAACTGACCATTCAGATGAAATTAAAATTTTGAATCCGTTATAAAATACAAGTACCATATCTAAAGCTAAACAAATACTCAATAAAACTGCTAAAAGCGACATCTGATTAAGATATGGACAAATTGTATGTGATGAAAAAAGATCAGTAATCATACTCTAACTATATACAAAATTACAATTTTACACAATTGCAGGAAAGTTGTTAATTTTCTTACAATATCAATTCTGACAAATGCATTAATTTGTTTGCACAAATTTGTAAGAATAAATGTTTCAAGCAGCATCAAATCTTGATTTTGATCATAAAAGCAAACCCTTTCTCATCTAGATTGATTCTTTATATAACTTTTATAAGGACCATCCTTTCAAGAGAGCAAGAGGGATTGCACTCCTCCAGCTCTCCTTAATGACCTGCATGCTAGCCATAGGCTTTAACATAAAAAGTCCCAGTTTGGAGATACTTTCTCAAAATATCAAGAGTTATCTTAAGAACCACTGAACCAAAACTAGGCTTGTTTGTACTCATTTTAATGCATTTTCATGCTGATTTTAAATATGGTCATGAAAATTTAAAATTCTAAAATTGTTGAATTTTTGAGAAATTTTTTTAACTTGGAAAGAGTTGAGCTCCATAATTATTAACACTACTTTCGGGCTCTGTTGCTATTAGTATACTATCCAGAGAGGTTGCGTCAGCCTCGCGCTGACGCGCTCAATTCAGAACGCCTCACGCTTAGCGCTCGCTAAGTCCGTGAGGGCCACAGACTGCGGCTACATAATTATATGAGAGTGATTTTCAGCTCCTAGAGGAATTGGTGCAAATAGCTCTTCTAAACCGCTCTTTATAGCAATTATGCAGATCTTTACCTCATTTAAAAAGACAGTCAATTACACTCCTTCCTTTTTGATGAAACTGTTCTACACATAACCGGGTCAAATGAATTGCGTTTGAAAAGATTGAAAATTACGCAGAATTGGTAAACTGGGTGAAATTACTTCTTAGGCAGTAAGAATAGAGATTTGAGCACCTATAAATAGTTAATTTCGCACAATTAGCACAGAAAATACCATTGTATAAATGCATTGAATTGCTCATAAAAAGATAACAAATTTTGTGGCATATCGTGGGATTTCACACTGCGAAAATCATGGGGCCCTGCTCATGACCTGAACTTGTTCATGAGCACCGTATCACCAGCAGGGAACGAGATGGGTATCATGAACTAATCAATACACCATGTTCAGATCCAGGTTCTCTAATATAAAGCACACAGAATGTTCAATCCAAGATGGTGTAAGTGTATAGTGATAACATAGCACTTATAACCTTCTTGCATACAGGTGCGGGGATGTAACCTCCCCAAGATGATATCATGGTAATTTCAGGTAACTGATCCACCAAAGTTTTTTAATTTAGACAAAAACTAGGTCCCCTTGTATCTAACGGCAAACATGACATATTCTAGCGTGCGATGCTATACGAGGCATGTTAGGAAACATTAATTTGCGATTTACTATTCTTGCCTGTTTAAAGATGCTTGCTCAGATCGGCACCCTCGTCCATACACTTTACCCAATCAAAATACAGACTTTGGTATCAGGTTAAAGCTCCTATTTTTCTCATAACCAGAGTAAAATTTTAGGCTTGGAATATGTTTTGTTTAGACGGTATAAACAAAACATGATCCAATACTCATGAACTGTTCTATGGGCCAGCCACAAGGATATTTGTTTCTAAAATCCAAATTGTTGGAGCAATTCAAATTTTAAAAATCTGGAATAGGGGGTGCATGGGTTTCAACTGGAATAGCCCATTTGCCCTGAGGGGGATCTATGCCACTTTGATGACCCCTTTTCACAAGCTCCTCTGCCACTCCCAAGGCTCCCTACATTTCATTCAGTTGCAGCTCTTTTGCTGCACTTTTTGCAATTCCCTGAAAAAATGAGAAATTGTTATGCTCAACTTATAACAATTTTGCTACATGGCAGCAGCAAGCACCATTCTCAAACAATAGGTCTATATACATGTGGTGGTGGTAGGGGGGTTCCAGGGGTTCCAAAGGCCCAATTTGTGGATTTATAATTTGCATGACTCTATTGTTTGGAAGAAAATAAGTTCCTGAGACTTTTATTTGAAAATCTAAGCAGCCATTCCCAAGATTTTTAATCAATGGATGTATATATATGAGCTACAATACCCTAATAATAGATGTAACAAATTTGCTCTTGCAACAAATTCTTTAAAAAACAAAACAAGATCTTTTGCATACATTTAATACACTACGGAACTTGGTAACGAGATACAAATTCATGATGTTTTGGAGTAGTTTTAAATCACACACTAATGGAAAAATACTTAGATACACACTGACAGTGGCTTGTTGAAGCTGTCTGGCGCAATTTGGTTTTGACTTATCAGTGCCACTTAAACAGAAGAAATTCTATCATCAAAATTATATTTAAAGGAAAAACAGGTATTATCCATCTTAACTTCTTAAATGTGTTTGATGTTTGTAATTGTGTAATCAAAATTATGACATCCAAGAACTCAGCTGAATATGAATTTAGTTAAGCAAAATAACATTTATTTTGAGAAAAAAAAACCCATTTATCATATAATTCTCAAACATTCTCATCTGCCAGTCTGAAGTTCATGAATCTATAGTGCACAGTACACTTCTGGAATGAACATTGACATCTTGGGTACACAAACTCATACTCCATAATTTAGAGTCAATTTTGCAGCAATGGCTGTTGAATTAGGATTATTGAACTATGCAAGTAGAGATGAGACATTTTGAGCTCAATAAGTGTCTGACTGACATGATTTAATTCATCTGAACTAGTTTTTATGTTTCCTTAAGCACTTCTATTCTACCAGCTATTCCATTTAAAACCCACACACCCCCTACGGAAGACATAACCTTAATCTCCCACACAGGGGGTGTGAATTTTAAATGGAGTCACCCATTCAGGTAACCCCTTTTGAAATTCACACTCCCTGTGTGGGCGATTAAGATCATGTCTTCCACAGGGGGTGTATGGATTTCAACTGGAATAACCCTTTTAAGAGTTAAGATGTTTAGTCTATGACTCTATTCTAATTGATGACAATCAACTTATGAGTGGGCTCATATTTATTCTAAACTATAAAAACTATAAAAGATAAAAAAAAAAGTATTATGAGCCTTCTGACAGTTACATGCACAACTGACAAAGGAAGTTGATTTCTTCACTTCCAATCCGACAATTCATACTTCGCAATGTAATTAATTACCACCGTGCACTTAAGACGACGTTGCAAAACACCTCTTTTCAGAAACATCAAGAATACAAGCCCCGACAAAATAACTCTCCTCACTCAAAGATAATCATAAAGACATTTTTCCTTCGCACACAAAACAGGAAATATATCTGCGAGCTAAAAGCGCCGATAATACTCCAAAGCGATTAAAAAAAAGACACACTGCTAAATGGAGATTTCTGTTCTATAATAGAAGGAAATATGTATGCCTCAAAGCATTGGCATGCAGATAGACTCAACTTACCCGCAAGGTGTAAATGAATAACCTTTTGTGTGTATGGGGCACAAAAATATTTATATCAATCAAAAATTTTAAATTTAGTTCAAATATAATCAAATTTGTATAAATTATCTTAGAACAATGTGTACTTTTATAAATAATCATGCTTAGTTTTGGATCAGCATTCCAAATTCGTATTAAATAGATGTAAATTTTTAAATAATTTTCTGAATCCGATGTAAAATTTGGAATTAAGTCGTCACTGGAGTGCTAACAACAACATGGCTGCATATGTGCGATCGCTATCTTTCACGGCACGATGTGACAGAAATGGGTTATAACGTATTAAGGCAGGGGATCGCAATCATTGCTGATATGTCATGCAACATCACATCATATCATTCTATGATCATGTCAAAGTCATTTTGGATTGGCATTTTGTCATAGTTTACACTTTCTCTAGTATTATTATACTTGATATAATTTTGCTTATACTTATAGATCATCTGGGATGCGAGTTATATAGGTCGCAGTGCTCCCAATAATCACAAAATACTGTACAGTGGGTTATTTTCGCTAGTTTAATTTTTCACAATTTTATCAATTCTGGACAGTTTAGTGGGTGTTTAATGCATGTTTCCAAATACGGTATATTCACATTAAGAACTATGTGTAATAAATATTTTTGCTGTGATTAAAATTTGCATCTGCATTTTTGACTGCAAAAAAAGCATGAAAATTACACCCCGCCAAAATTTCCCGCTATACAGACTCATAATTCTGAAAGGCTGCCTCATTTCTTCATTAGGCCAAGGAAAGTCGATTTTGAGTTTCCCGTCACCCGCCCTCACTTCATTTTCTGACCCTCACTTGAATTCATTATTGTGATTTTCCAAAAAATACCAATAAAAACTGGTTATATTTGAAAAACAAATTATGAATATCCCTTTATTTTTAGTGGAAAAATCACAAATCAAAACATGCATTTTGCTGTCAACCTTGCAGACTCTTTTAAATATACTTTTGAATCTCATTTGGGCTGAACATCCATCTTCAAGTGAGTGAGCGGCAAATAACAACACATTTTACATGCGTGTTGGTCATATAATGAAAGGCAGAAAAATAATAAATAATGAATAATGAAAAAGTTACCTCACTTGTTTTCAGAAATTATGTGACGGGAAACTCAAAATTGACTGTTAGGGGCCTTACTTTGATACTATGTCACTATGGGCTATTCCAGTTGAAATCCATACACCCCCTATGGAAGACATGACCTTAATCTCCTACAGGGAGTGTGAATTTCAAATGGGGTTGCCTGAATGGGTGAATCCATTTGAAATCTACACTCCCTGTGCAGAAGATTAAGGTGCAGAAGATTAAGGTCATGTCTTCCACAGTGGGTATATGGATTTAATGGAAAAGCTTATTGTCAGGTTTAACTACTCATGATTTTTTGGTCACATCTCCTATCTTATATCATTTTGGTGTTCATCATATGATCATTTCAACTGACATCGAAGTTAATATGAGTAAGCCAGAAATCATTATTACCTATTTATCATGCAACACTAAAATAACATATGCGTCTTTTTTCAATCATTTTATTTTGGGGAGGGGCTGACTTTGTTACATTTTAGAAATTCCTATTGTGTTCCAGAAGTTGGTGCTTGGTCAAAGAAAATCACATAATTTGAATATTAATTTATGATAATATTGCACAAGATTATCTCTAGTAATATCAAAACTGTTACCATTAAAATCTGTCTATTGTTAAACATTCATTATACATCTAGGATCATCTGGGATCTAACTTCATTGATAAACTACATTGATTTTGTTCGATGTTATGCATCATTTACTTTAATTCCCAATAAAAATATTACATTGTATGGTTAAGAACTATGGAAGTTACACGACACACCAATTTTGATGATTTTTGACCCATGCACTTTGCACTTTTGCAAAGACCAGTTCAGCAAACAATTTTTGGGGGGGGGGGGCTAAGGTGATGTAAAAGGATTCTGGGAAGGGTTAGACATCTTCTATTGCTGCTAGACTATTCAATTATGCAATTTTATGTTGAGATGTAAATAGAAACATCAAGAGATGCATGCAGTAAGGAACCATTGAGTGGAAACATTACCTTCTTCAAGTTTCTACTAGTATTCTCCATATAAAGTACTGGTTACTATGGAAACTGCACTATATTACTGGGGGAAAATATATTTCTTTCATTCTTTATCACATTCTCTGTGTAGCTTTTGACAAACATGGAAAAAGTGAAGAATACTATTTTAAGATATTTTAAGTCGACAGAAATGTTTATTTCATGTCTCTCTAAGTGCATCAAATAATTTGTCTGAGCCTAAGATGTAGTCAGTTTCAAGGGTTTTCATTTCTAAACATTTGTATGGAAATGAACAGTGCTTTGAGGATAATTTAAATCAGTCTAAAAGTTACAATTCTAGCAACAACAAGAGCTGCAAAGAGAACTTTTTAAACTTATGGGAGAAAATCTTGGAGTGGAGTATATGAAGAGCTTAGTTTCAAAACCCCTTACATCCACTTGCGGAATTTTGAGAACACATAAAAAAATCATCAACAAAAGTATTTTTTGGTGGGATGCTCATCCTACCCAAGCATCCCACCAAAAACTGCTTTTGTTGAAAACTCCCTTATATCAGTGATTTTTTTGATGATTTTTTATGTGTTCTCAAAATTTGGCAAGTGGATGTAAGGGGTTTTGAAACTAAGCTCTTCATATGTAAGCATTACCTGGAAACATCCAAATTGGGAAGTCCCAAATCAATGAGTATCCAGTGGTGGGAGGAGCAGGGAGGAGGGAGCAAACATTCAGCTGATGAAAGGGCAGGGTACTTCCAGTGCCCTCTTTAAGAAGACTATGGGTTTACATCTATGGTATCACCTGACTCGGTATATCCTAGCTTAGTAGCTTTCCTGTAATACAAGTTTCTTTATATATTATATTAACCCTTACACCCAAAAATACCACAGAATACCACGATGAAAAAATCAAATCATGCATGCATCCCAGGGTCTGCGATGACGCAATCAGCCTAAGCGTCAAATGCTCACGGAATTGCTGGCCGGGCAGCAATAACCGATCTTCTGTGACTTCCGATAGCAAAAAACCTGGGTCAGTGTTAGGGTTAAGAAAGATGTATTTTTCCACATTAGAGCCTATGTTAACCCTTACACCCAAAAATACCACAGAATACCACGATGAAAAAATCAAATCATGCATGCATCCCAGGGTCTGCGATGACGCAATCAGCCTAAGCGTCAAATGCTCACGGAATTGCTGGCCGGGCAGCAATAACCCGTCTAGCTCCCGGTCCGCGATCGTGTGCTTGGCATGCGGGGGGTCAAAGGTTCGAATCCCGGGGGTGCCAAGTCAAAAATTCTTCTTCTTCTTGAAAAATTCGGATCTTCTGTGACTTCCGATAGCAAAAAACCTGGGTCAGTGTTAGGGTTAAACAGTTCAAAAACAACCAGTTTTTTTACCTTAGCGCTAAGCCTTCAACAGAGGTGCTATAGTTTCGTTATATTTCACATTAACTTAGAGAGGACACAGTTGACACTAGAATACAAACAGGTCCACAAGTTGAACCCTTGCCTAAGAAACATGGCATCAACTTTAAACCAGAAAGTCAGGTGGATGACGCACTGGGATACATCAAGTAAGCGTGTCCACCCACTTATAGGCCTAGATTTTGTTTTTAACCGTCACCGACTTTCCTAAACTCGTTATAAAGCAGGAGCCTGGGAGATCAAATTTGTCTATAACCACCAATAGTTAAAACATACTGGGACTTGAGCGTTTACGTTGGGGAAATATCTCGATTCAAAAGGCTCTCTTTATTAGAAGCTTATATGTGGCATGTGCGCATCGGATGTCTCCAATGCGATTCTCATATGACCTGATTTACATTCAAACTAACTTTCCTTGCATGGTGTGTTCAGACTTAGGTTGAGCGTATTTATACTGAGCACCTCGCATTACTGCGCTGCTATTCCCCCTGCATTTTTAATCTTCTCACCGCCAACATTGTTGTTCCTGCTGCACTGCAAATGCGGGGTAATGATCCACTGCCCATGTATTTAGCAGGGGAAGTCTAGAAAAAACGTTTTTGTGACCACTTTATTGTAGTTTATCACAGCGACTTCCAGTGTCACACCCAGGAAATTAACACACCTACTGTTTCTACTGGGCACATCACCATGTATAACCCACTATTAATCACCTCAAAAACTGGTTGCTAGTGAGGTTAACTAACATCACCCTGCATTACTCTTCACCTGATCTGTTTCTATAATTGACCCATATTCCTTACATCACCCCACATTACCCGTCACCCCTTTCTTCAGTAGAAATTAGACAGTTATGCCAGAAATTAGTAGAAATTATGCTATTATACTCTCCGAATCACAAGCAGGGTTTAGACCAGGCCGTAGCACGGTTGACCAGCTTTTTACACTAAGACAAATAACAGAAAAATACACTGAAATAGACAAGGCGCTGTATCTCTGCTACATAGATTACCAGAAGGCCTTTGACACCGTGTGGCAAGATGGACTATGGGCAGCAATGAAGCACCTAGGTTACCCGGACAAGATAGTTCGACTCTTACAGGCTTTGTATGGCACATCGAAAAGTGCGGTGAGGGTGGACAAAGATATCACACAGTGGTTCAGGACTGCCACAGGAGTAAGGCAAGGTTGCATCCTATCACCACAGTTATTCAACATACTACTGGAATTAGTCATCAGTTTAGCAATCCAGGACCTGGACACTGGCATCAAAATCCAAGGCAAAACCCTCAACAACCTGCGGTTTGCCGATGACATTGTTTTAATGGCAGATTCAGAGGAAGATCTTCAATCACTTGTAACTCTAGTACACACTCAAAGCAAGAAATTTGGCCTCACTATAAACAAGGGGAAAACTGAAGTTCAGATCATCAACAAAGTCAGCCACCCAATAACCATCTTCATAGAAAGTGACCAATTGAAGCAAGTCCAAACCTTCACCTACCTGGGAGGAGTTATCACAGAGAATTCAACCAATACGGAAGACATCAAAAGGAGGATTGGACTGGCAATGGGAAGCATGCGGAAGTTAACCACAATATGGAAGTCAAAAGGAATTCAGTATCAACACAAAAATGGAACTCTACCAGGTGCTAATCTTGTCAATAGCAACATATGGGGCAGAAGCTTGGACGCTTAAGAAAAGAGACGAGAAGAGATTGTTGGTGTTCGAGATGTCTTGTTTAAGGTGGATAATGGGAGTCTCCAGAAGAGATAGGCTACGGAACACATCAATAAGAGAGGCAACAAGCAGCCAGGTCACAATTCTAGACAAAATCAAAGCCAAACAACTGTTCTACTTTGGACACATCGACGGATGCCAAAGGACAGATACCCTAAACATGCCCTTGAAGGTAGAATACCTGGACACAGGCCTAGAGGTAGACCCCCAAAGCGCTGGCTTGACAACATAAAAGCAGCTGCCAAGAACTTGGGATTACATCAATCTACAATGCAAGGAGTATGGTCACAAACAGAGGCATATGGACTTCCATGGTGAAACGGCTGCTAGCTCCAAGGTTCCCAGGATCCGAGGGAGGAAAGCAATAAGTCCAAGTAAGTCCAATGCTATTAGACAGTGGTTTTAAAGTAAGATTAAAAGCTTACTTTTCGTAACTCCGACAATGACTGAACATCCCCATTTATTGCATATGCATAAGGTACATCAACACAATTCGCATAAATTGCCCCTGTTGCCCGCCCGCCCCAGCAGTAAAAACCCAAAATTACGAAATTTTCCACTTTTTGCGGCAATTTTGGGCCAAATTTGTTGATTTCCCCCTGAAATTCACTTTGCCCCCTCAATGCCCCCTGAAAACATTTCCTAGAGCCGCCACTGGTTGTTGCCAGCAAAGTTGTTTTTTTGATGACATTATTTTCACATCCACATTCCATTGCTTAAAAGCGATATTCTGCAATATATTAATCAAAAGTCATCATTGCTAGCGTACTCGGCTTCAAATCGCACACACTGCAACTCAAATTAACGCAAATCACATTTGCTAGCAACGACTGAATCGCTATAGTAGTAGCATTTGCTTCCAGTGTTTATTCACCAGTGATTCTGGCTCTCAATCACTGTGACTGCTAGTATGGTTGTATCATGTCTTACATATTATCAAGAAAATGTGAAGTGCTTAAGTTGTGTCCCAGATCTAGGGTATATGGATCTCTCATATTGGATTTACCTGGAACTGCTTGATACCAGAAATAGACGCTTGTTTCCAGGCCTTGAAAGTTTCAATCTGAGGTAATTTTGCATGAATCTGGGCAAATAAGACCAAAAATAGTACAAGAGACATGCATAGATATTCTGTACAAAATATAGATTGCCTAACACTGGTTCAGTATTAATCATACTCACTAGGATCCACAACATGTTCATCTATCAGGGCACAGTTCTTTAACCCCAATACATTTGTACATTCATTGAATGCCCTTAGAAAATATGGGTACAAAAACTCATACTCTGCAACTTGAGGTCAAATTTTACACTATGAATGTTTAATTGAGGTTATTGAACTATGCAATTGGGATGAGGCCATTGTGGTCCATAGTGACTCTCCCTGGCACTAGCCATCAACCACAACAAATGAAAAGAACTCAGAACCAATATCAATGCCTTATTTTTTATATTCCGCATATTTCCTTTTGTGAATCAGTTTAATCATTGGATAATCATACACCCTGAATTCGTAGAAGAGGACCCAACGTCATGAATAGGGACGACGGGGCACACTATCTAAGTCACGTATATGATCCTCTACTGAGTGACATTTCTACACCCTCTGTGGTCGGGAATCATCCAACCAGAAGAATTGATCAACAATCAATATTCTGATGATGCTTTTCGACCATGAAAAGCGAAACCGTCAAACTAGTGAGTAAAATTTGGTTTTGTTTAGAAGAAATTATATATTTATTTATCTTCAAACCTGATGAATCTATTCAGTGACATACACCCTGAATTTTACCCCTAATTGCAGAAATCATCAAGGTTTTGGTATTTTAAATTTGACAAAATATGTGAAGATGTCATATATTATGACCATGTATTTTAATAAACCATGAATGAAATGAATGAATTAACCTATATCTTTGTTTTTCTGTCGCTAAACCATAAATATTTTTAACTGCATCACATTTTCAAAATAATTCTATAAATATGGTAAAACTGTCATAAACTGTTTTAAATTTGGCAGAATATTTGGGCTGTAGGTTATAATCCAAAACTACCGCAATTGTTGGAAGAAACATTTGTAATCAAATAATACACAATGCGAGTTATACATAATGTTGTATTACATTCACACCTTGGCTCACTTATACAAGATAATTTTGTAACTAACAACACTTCTTTCGTTCACAACCCAGTTCCTTTTGATATCAAAGAAAATCAACCAGAAGAATCTTTACACATGAGAATTTTTTATCGTATCAAATGATAATTCCAATATTCTATATTTAGTGCTTTATCATTTTGTTTTTCAGATGACCGGTTTATTAACACAGTTGCACTCATGTGCTTGACATGTCGAAAATACTGGAACATATTTCTCATGAGGAACTCAAATTAATTTCCCGCTATCTTCAAGTAATAAAAGTGACTATTTTAAACCAGTGATGTGTCCAATATTAGACCTACCAACGACTTCCATCTATGACTGAATAACAAAAACTTGTATAGTAAGTTATATCCTCTGTTCATTGGTGGTAACAGAATTGTTGTAGGCCCCCCCTATTTTTGGGGGGTGGTGAGGGGGCAAAATCTGAAAGTTTGCACAAGACAGGTGGAAATTTCCATGATATTTATTCTGACCAGGGGAAAGGGAAGAAATGTACTCCATTATAGCACCTCCACTGCCTGTACTGTATTTGGTAACTTTTGATGCAATTGTTACTATTTCACCAAGTTATAATATTGATGGGTCTGATTTGCAAATTGGATTATTTTTTCAAAAAAAGTTGCAAAAGCAAAGTAAATCCATCTTGAAAGGAATATAACTGATGAATTTGAATTGAAGCCATCTACAGTTCACAATAGCTTCCACATTTTGGGGCATCATGACAGTTAAAGACCATATTTAATGTGCTCTAGCACATAGATCATGCTTGGCCTCTTTCACAATGTTTCCAGGTCCTGTAGGAAAATGGCACCATGACTTCTGGCTGGCAATTATCTACCAATTGTCTTTAAATGGACTCTGCCATCTGACGAGCCAGCTTCAGATAACAATATATCATTACTTTGATCATACTGTAGGAATACTGTAGGGTGTTAATCAGGCACATATGAAGTGATATACTGCAAGGTAAAAAACTGGCATGAAAGCGATTGCAATTTTGTCACCTTTGCAGAGTAATGATGAGTGCTTTAAGGGATCTGGAATGAGCGTTTTGAGCGTTTCGACAGTATTTTTTGTGGGACATGAGAGCACATCAGACATATCGAATTGCATTCTGAATACGAAAAATGTCTTTCTGATATCAAATAATTTTAATTTTTTGAAATTCACGATGTAATACAAATTTTATGACAAATTATTCAAATTTGATATTTTTCACATTTTTGATATATAACAGTCCTTTTTAGTAAAGTAAATTTTATAAATCTAATGATATATTCTTAAAGTGTACGATATCTGGGAGGAAAAGCCGACGATCAATTGAAAATTTTGACCTTTCATATTGAAGATATGGATTTTTTTCCCCAAAAGACCTAAATTGATAAAGTTTACTTCGAGTACTGTTAAATATCAAAAATATCGATTTTTAATCATTTGCCATAAAATGTGTATTACATTGCGAATTTCAAAAAATGAAAATTATTTGATATCAGAAGGACATTCTTCGTATTCAGAATGCAATTTGATATGTCTGATGTGCTCTAATGTCCCACAATAAATACTGTCCAAACGCTCATACCCCAGCCCTTAAATAGAAGTAGGTCACGATAAACTCAATAGAGAATTGTTGCTCATATCATGGATTATTATATTAATATTAACTTTTATGCAGTGATTATCGTTACCCTTTATAACTTAATCAAAATACAGTAGTTTAATAACACCTAATAATAAGAAGTAAGAAATCAAGAAAGCTGCTTTTTGTGAAAATCAACAAAAAATAACATGAGAAATTGTAAGTTATGTTGGGATATAACCCACAGCCAAAATGTTCTTCTTTCGTTTTGAGGAAGGGGCAGTTAATTTCCAAAATGTGGACCTTTTCTCTAAATAATTTGCTAAATTGTTATTTTATCATTATAACAAAAGTCTGGTTCCAGTGTTTTGACTGGAAATTCTCATGCCAAACAGTGGACAAACCCCCCCCCCATCAGTCTGTAGCACAACGGCAAGCCGTTTACAGTAAAATACAACGGCTGGCAGTTGTCAACAACGGCTGCCCGTTGCCGATTCGAGAAATCGGATTTGGGCTCTCTTTTTCCTAATTTGTGCTCACTATTAGGGAATTGTATGCATATTTTAATGCTGGCAACATTACTTTTTCCGCCCAACGATCACATGACGTCATCGACTTCAACTCCGACCCTGCCACAGTCAAGATAATCATGAAAATGGCGACGATATTGTCATGTTTACGGTCAGAAACGGGCAACTTCATGGGCCAATTACGGTGCTTTACCGGAATAATTTGGTGAGTTGGAATATTTTTTGTACTAAAATGATGTTCGATGTGGATGACTCCGCAAAGATATTGATGGGTAAATCGTTTTTTCATGGAGGTAAATCGTTTGGCAAATTGGCTTTTTCCAACAAAATTGCATTCACCAACGAGTACACGTTGACCACATATCAACGCCGTATCGTTGTTGCCAGAATTATCAACGTGATTGCGTTGTAAACAACGACTGTCCGTTGACAAATCAACGGAACGGCGTTGGTCTGTGATAAACTTAGATTGCTGATACAATCTGATCATGCTGACCTGTTTGTCGTTTTTAGTTTGAACATTGTTGCACGACAATAATTGTCAATATGCAGAATTCGACAACCTTTCACTATGTTTTCATTGTACATGACATTCACATACATGTATCATGTGTACATGGTGTATGTACACAATATGACAAATTAAAGCTTACTGATCTATTTTAACTAATTCATAATGATAATATGATAAGTGCCCATAAATCACGTTCACCATCATATCTTTCATGTTTTGTATGCTCTCTTAGTTCCTGTTTAACATGTTTTTTTTTTAGTAAATACTAGTGTCTAGTCATTGTGAATGTGATCATGCATGGTCAGTACGCGTACACGCGCATGGTATACACTCGGGGTATACAATGGAATGGGAATGTATGTCAACTGTATACATAGACAGTGGCAGCGCCACGAATGGGGCAAATTTACCCCAGTCACGTCAGAGCTCTTTTGCCTCCAGTTGCCCCTTCAGTGGCATGGGGGGTCCCCCATTGATTGAAAAATGTAAAGAATCCCATTGGAAAACTGCCAAAACTGGCTTGTGCCCCCAATCATACCAATCAGACCCGGTGCCCCCAATCGTGGTCAGTGCCCCAACTGATGACCCACACTTTGCCACTGTGCCCCTTGCTCGAGAAGTGTAGCCACGAATTTGCTCACCGGCGATGGCTTCACATGTAAAACTAGAGTCAGATTTGTTGAAGCATGCCTCCGTGTTTGGAAGTTCAATTGTTTACATCATTGTTTACCATGGTATTTTGAGGTGAACTTGCATTTCTTGATATTAAAATTGTATGTGGCAAAAAAAAAAAAAAGAAAGTAAGGAAAAAAATAATCCGACTGACCGACCCTGACTTTGGAGCTCTAAGGGCAATCCATTTTTTAGGCCTGATAGTTGCCCCACCCATCATAATTTTGATAACAGCAATAGAAGTCTCGTAGGGGGAACTTTGGTTGGGAATGTGCACTCTGGAATATGGAACAGAATTTGAAGAACCACCGACGGCAAATTAAACTAATTGGAATTTCAATCCTCCATGTATCAAACATATTTTATATAGGATTAGACGACGAATAAAAGCACTGTTTTACGCCGGGGGGGGGGGGCAGACTTTTCAAGTAGGGTCAGTTGGTCAGGATTTTTTTATTTTATTTTTTTTTCTGGAGGCTAAAATGACCCTATAATATAACCACAAAAATCTGGCAAAATTTGATGCTTTTTGCAAACATATTTTGAAAATATTCTGAATTTTTATAAAATTTCAGTTAAAATCAATACATTTTGGCCAAAGACAAAAATGGCTGATTTTACATGATTTAGTAAAACGTAAGGGCTCGGATAGCGACTTTTCCCATTTTTGTTGTGGGACCTGAGAGCACATCAGACATATCGAATTGCATATGTTTAAAACGAGGAATGTGCTCCTGATGATAATATTGATATCAAATAATTTTGTTTTTTGAAAAGATCTTTTGGGGAAAAATCTGTCAAAATTTTCAATTGATTGATATTTGATATCAGAAGGACATTCCTCGTTTTCAAAATGTAATTCGATATATATATGTCTGATGTGCTCTCATGTCCCACAAACAATTACGTAAAACGTTGCTCTTAAGGCGATATAATACCCCGATTTTCATCAGTACCCCTCTTCTTTTTTTTCTTGCAAATTTATTAAGTACATATATATGTTTATCACCTCATGTCCTGAACTTATAAAATATATCTACATATAAAGTGACTTTCAACCATTTTAGTAAGTCATTTTAGACCTATATATTTTTTGTTTACTGTAACCTAGTAACTCAGATCTGTGTTTCATAACAAACCATAATTTATTCTTTTCAAAATGTTCAAGTAGGGTACATGAATAGAATACATTAAATCCTTTGTTATACTCTCTATAGAAAATCTATAGTGGTGCATGCAAAATACCTACCATGATATAACACTGAATAAATTAAATAAACACTTATACAATGGATGCATAGTAATTAGTTGTTAGGAGAAGAAAAGGCTATTAGGTCACCGTATGTCAGGTTATAGGTCAATTGGTTCAGGTCAAATTTAAGCATCAATTTTGAATACACATGTGAGAGTCTGTGATATCATATGAGGCATAATTTTGATATTCTGTCTTTAACTGGATATATATCGAGAAGTGCATGGTGGATATACTAATATACCTTGGGATGTAAATGGTGAGTACAATTTAGAATGCCTAGTTGAGACGGATTTCACAAATAAATATAAAATAGTTACCAAAATCACAAGAGGTAAGCTTACGGAAAACTACCCAATATGGTTGTATAGGTGACAAGAAATACAATTTTTTCATCATTGCTGTAGTATGGTTGTTGTAACCTGTTACCTATGGCTTAATTAAGTTTCAGTGCAATAATGTCGCAAGTTAAAAATACAAAATATAGCTCAACATTGAAAATAGAAGCATTTTAACCAGTTCCTTTTTGATAGTTGTGGAGCACCAAGTTCATGAAGTCATAAAAGAAATCAGGAACCACTTATTCCCATTTTACATATCAACTTTATTTCCCTAATGTGTTAGCAACACATATCCAAAATTTTAACGAAATCCGTTGATAGTAAGCTTTCCAAAATGAAGTGAATTTAAATCATCAGTGATGTACCTCCTTTTGGCTTCTATCTGTAAAAGCATGTAAGCTACATTGATACCGATACCACCAATAAAAACGAGAAGATTTGCCCCTTCATTTTGCATACCACTTTGTCCAATTTTTTTTGTAATTTCTTCACAAAATGCAAAAAATGCAAAAAAAATCAATGGGTGTAGTACCCCTTAAAAACAAAAATTTTTCCCAAAACACAAAATCTGGGTCGGTCGGGCCCGTAAAACATTCGCCACTCACCATAAATATTTTTTGTGTATCGTTATTTAACTTTGACCCTATGTCAAGTTTGACTGTCTGATACTTAGTGATAGTGTAACATTATAAATTTCAAAATAGATCAAGGGTTGTCAAACTGCGGAGCTATCTTGCATTTTACATGTAAATTCAATAAATAACCCTAACTGAACACAAGGGTTTTTTGCTATTGGAAGGGAAAGAAGAAACAAACAAGAGCACCAATGGCGCTGTGGCTCTTTGCTTTTTGGGGACAGTGAAAGTGATAGTAATTTGACCTCAGATGACCCCTGGGTGACCTCAGATAACACTGAAATGACCTTCCAAATACTTGACTCTAAATGTTGACTGTACCCACCAAGTTCCATGCCCATCTGACAGTTTTAGTCATTTGACCTCAGATGACCCCGGGTGACCTGAAATGACCCCGTAATGACCTTCCAAAAACCTGACTCTATATGTTGACTGTACCCACCAAGTTCCATGCCCATACGACAGTTTTTACTAATTTGACCTCAGATGACCCCGGGTGACCTGAAATGACCCCGTAATGACCTTCCAAAACCTGACTCTATATGTTGACTGTACCCACCAAGTTTTATGCCCATGCGACAGTTTTTAGTAATTTGACCTCAGATGACCCCTAGGTGACCTAGGATGACCCCAAAATGACCTTCCAAAAATTTGACCTCAGATGATCCCTGAGTGACCTTGGATGGCCCGAAAGGACCTTCCAAAAATTTGACTATAAATGTTGACTGTACCCACCAAGTTTCATGCCAATGTGACAGTTTTTAGTAAGTTGACCTCAGATGATCCTGGGTGACCTTGGATGACCCTGAAATGACCTTCCAAAAACTTGACTCTAAATGTTGACTGTACCCACCAAGTTCTATGCCCATATGATAGTTTTTAGTAATTTGACCTCAGATGACCCTTGGGTGACCTCAGATAACACTGAAATGACCTTCCAAAAACTTGACTCTAAATGTTGACTGTACCCACCAAGTTCCATGCCCATATGACAGTTTTGAGTAATTTGACCTCAGATGACCCCTGGGTGACCTTAAATGACCCCGAAATGACCTTCCAAAAACCTGACTCTAAATGTTGACTGTACCCACCCAAGTTTTATGCCCATGCAACAGTTTTTAGTAATTTGACCTCAGATGACCCCTATGTGACCTCGAATGACCCCAAAATGACCTTCCAAAAATTTGACCTCAGATGATCCCTGGGTGACCTCGGATGGCCCCTAAAGGACCTTCCAAAAATTTGACTATAAATGTTGACTACCCACCAAGTTTCATGCCAATGCGACAGTTTTTAGTAATCTGATCTCAGATGACCCCTGGGTGACCTTGGATGACATTGAAATGCGCTTCCAAAAATTTGACTCCAAATGTTGACTGTACTCACTAAGTTTCATGCCCATATGAGTTTTTTGTAATTTGACCTCAGATGACCCCTAAGTGACCTCAGATGACCCCGAAATAACCTTCCAATAATTTGACTCTAAATGTTGACTGTACCCACTAAGTTTCATGCCCATACGACAGTTTTAGTCATTTGACCTCAGATGACCCGGGTGACCTCGGATGACCCCCAAAATGACCTTCCAAAAATTTGACCTCACATGACCCCGGGTGACCTCGGAAGACCCTGAAATGACCTTCCAAAAATTTGACTCTATATGTTGACTGTACCCACCAAGTTTCATGCCCATACAAGTTTTTAGTAATTTTACCTCGGATGACAGAGTTAAAACAAGGGGTCATGGATGACCCCCTTAACTTACTTAAAATATAAAAAAACACCTTGGGGTCAAATTTTTTTTTAAAGGTCAGGTGAACAATTCTTATGACATTACTATGCTTATGCCCCAAACCCAACCCCTGGACCCCCTCAAGGTATTTCATTTGGATTTTTCATAATTTTTTTATTTCATCTATTTCAATAAAATTCATTTCAATAAAATTTATTTGTTTCACTTTTATTTTTGTTTATTTTTTATCATATTAATTTTGCATTTTCTTATTTTATTTATTGTGTTTTTATTTTCATAAGTAAATATCACTATTTAAATATTATTTTATTCTATTTATTTACTTCAGCCTCCCAAATAGCATTATGAATATTCATTAATAGCATAATGAACCAATCACTGCCGGTCGAGCTTTTGTCATACAGGCTTGATATAGCAAGTACGTAAAATTTCCACTTGGTGAAATATATTCTTTTTTGGCGTTCCTATGATGCTCGGATTCGACTATTTGAGACAACAAAATGTCCTTATTTTAACAGATTTATGTAAATATACTCTATCCTATGTTCATCTGAAACATGAAAAAGGTTGCTTTGGTGAAAGTTATGAAATTGATGGATTCAGCGACCATTATTTTTGAAAGATCGGAGAACATTCAGCATTTTCTGGAGACAATTTTGCTTTCGGCTACGTAAATTGCTATGTGATTCTTCGTCAATTTACTCACGAAACTTGGTGATTTCATAAATTCAGCCATAAAGTCATCATTATTGATTCTTAATCTGCTGTAAAATGTAGCATATTTGTGATTATTGATGTAAAAAGCTAAGAATAACGATAGCTTCGACATGGTTTCATCCCCTGGTTTCATCATAGCTCGATGGTTTCATGTTTACACTTTTCTTTGATGTAGCCGGCCCTATTAAAATTGTAATTTGTTTTCAATAATATAATTGAAGATTTCTCCACTTATCTTTTCCTTATAAAAGGGCTCTTTCTCCTTTTTTATTTGGTGAAAATTCAGTATTTTTCCCCCGATGCTTTGGCTCTCAGTCATAGATAGCGAGTTGCATTCACGCGCTGCTGCCTTGGGGTTGGTATCTGGGTACCGGTAGGCCTATGATGGAATGAATATTTGCTAGGTTGTGATGCAGAGTGCGCTACTGCAGCGCTAGCAGCGATGACCGGCCCGCCGGACATGTCCCTGGCAGGTACTAGCATGATCCCGGTATGATTGCCGCGTGGCAGGTATGCATTTTATTATATTCCAATGATCATCATCAAGATTTACAAGCAACTAATGACATAGCTAGATCTCCTTCCACCTCCCCTTGTGAAATTGAAAATCTCAATGGTATCATTCTAACATTATTTTCTTCCTAATCATCTTGGTAAACTATTTTCATGATAATTATTTTATCAAAAGTAGCCGGCGTATTCAAAGTCCGAATGTAGAAAATCACGACCTTGACCCGATGCATAGAAAATAACCATGGATTCAGGGTTGCCAAACCCGCGATTTTGTAGACTATTAGGCGACTTTTGAAGATTTTTCCCGCGACTTTTCCCTTCCCCATATAAACCAATGGTAAAGAGAAAAATTAGGCGACATCTCGGTTATTTGACCCGCCATTCAAGCTGAAATTTGTTGGCAACCCTGGTTGTTTAACCAAAAATCATCACAGTGCTTTTGTACTGCACTTGCGCAAGCAAAATAGTCCCCAGAAAAGTCATTTGTTCAGATTTATTCGGGATTTATTCAAGATTCAGACATGTTCTTGACTATTTTTGACATTCCTTACCTATCTCTTTATTTAAATTATAAAGAAATAGTGAAGAAAAGTTAAGAAGTAGTCAAATAATTTCTGATCTGAACTAAATCTTAAGAAATGTACCTCCATTGGTTTCCGTCTGTATCACGCATCTTAAATTATACAGACCAGAATAATCTCTAGCACACACAGGAAACCAAGATATAACTCGATTATCGTGACTATTTTGGTCTTTTTTACCCAAAAATAATACTTTTATCGCCTGAATTTCAATAAAATCTGGAGTGCAATCGATTCAAAAATAACTTAGCCAAACTTTGAAACGAAACTTAAGTCTTCATATCAGTCATTAAATGATCCTTAGCATAAAAACCAACAGCGTATTGTGGCCTGAAAATGAATGCTAGTTAGTTGCATGATAAAGGCACTGATAGCTCCGCTCAGAGCCAAAAAGGAGGGAAGATGAAGAAAGAAGTCACTTGGCACCCCCGGGATTCGAACCTGGCACCCCTCGCATGCCACGCAGAAGATCCCCAGCATGTAGCCACACAGGTGACGTTGGCCCGGCCAACGATTCCCTGGGTATATATGACTTAGGTTGATTGCGTCATCAAGTCACATGCAATGCGTGCACGAGCAGTTTTTTCATAGTGAGATCTTGTTCAGTAAGGGTTAAATCATTGTTTTGATTAATTGATCAGCATGTCTAGCTTTGTTAAATAATTATCTTTTTATTTTATTTTCCATTTGATTCAATCACAGAACTCGTAAAACACAAAAAACTGTACGATGAAGAGGCAAGCGGCGGAGATGAAGACTGAACTTCAGCGGTTAATGAGGAACTACAAATTAAATTAAAAAGAACTCTGAATTGCAATTGGGATCAACATCATGATCATTGGACTGTCACTGCAAACGTAGGCGAAAGTAATTATAGGGAAGTACAATGTACACCTCGAACGCTATTTGACAAAGACACAAAACACTGTACGATGAAGAGGCAAACGACGGAGATCGAGATGAAGACTGAATTCACTTCAGCGGTTAATGAGGAACTACAAATTATTAAAAAGAACTCTGAATTGTAATTGGGATCATCATCATGATCATTGGACTGTCACTGGTAACTGTAGGCGAAAGTAATTCTAGGGAAGTACAATGTACACCTTGAACGCTATTTGACAAAGACACAAAACACTGTACGATGAAGAGGCAAACGACGGAGATCGAGATGAAGACTGAATTCACTTCAGCGGTTAATGAGGAACTACAAATTATTAAAAAGAACTCTGAATTGTAATTGGGATCATCATCATGATCATTGGACTGTCACTGGTAACTGTAGGCAAAAGTAATTCTAGGGAAGTACATGTACAATGTAAATCTCGGACGATATTTGACAAAAGATGCATCGTCTTCTTGTTGGATTGTGGATATCATTCCTTGAACCGAAGCCTGCAGAGTGAATGGAACGAAATTTGCATATTTACACGATCTTGATTTGAATAGGAATACAATGGATTGTAATTATTTCACCGTGGCTTGATTTAAAATGCCAGGTACCGAGCTTGAAATCACAAAGCATTTTCTTAAAATCTACTTCTGTTACTTTCTGAGGAGAAGGCAAAAAAAAACCTGTACAGGGCTGACTCGACTGACCCAGATTTTGCATTTTGGGAGATTTTTTAAAAATAAATCGGGTAAAATTCAGCCGCTTTTTAAGAAAAATTTTGACGTGAAATTTTTTTACAATTTTTCTAAAAAATGCTGCCAAAGAAAAAAAAAAGACAAAATCCCGACCAAAAGATCCTACTTGAAAAGTCTGACACAATATTTGAAAATGCCAAGACAATCTTTATTTGTGAAAATTATATACTTAGTTCTCTGAGTTGATTGGATGAACAAATTTAATCATTACCCAGAGCAGCCAATGCACCTAAACGTTGAAAAAACAAACCAACAGTGCATCTGGCTGGATTCGAACCGGCGACCTTCATATTACTAGCATGACGCTCTAGGCTCTAGCTAATTGAGCCACAGAAGCACACTGGAGAAGAGCGGAAGATTTAAATCTAAGGTATTATGTTGAATGATGTTCGTCGCATTCCTAGCGGAAGGCATCTGCATATTTTATATTAATGCATCAGAACTGCATATTTTATATTAAAATTAAAATTTTGCAGTTCTGATTCCTTCCACTAGGAATGCGACGAACATCATTCGAACATAATACTTATATAGATTTAAATCTTCCGCCCTTCTCCAGTGTGCCTCTGTGGCTCAATTGGCTAGAGCGTCGTGCTAGTAATACAAAGGTCACCAGTTCTAATCAGGCCAGATGCATTTTTTTCAACGTTTTTATTTTTACATTGATGTGCGCTGGCTGCTCTGGGTAAAAATTTGTTCAATTTTTTTTTTGTAATTATTAAATTGTAATTATTGTATTGTTATTTTTAAAAACAATTGCTTGCATAATGATTGAGCAATTTTTACTTCTGCTCCACTTTTTGAGTCAATTTACGTTTGGAGCTAGACAAAATTGGAAATCAGTGTTTTTTGTTACAGTAATGATATCTAAAAGACATCCCAACAATATATCCAAATATGGGAATAGGGGGATAATGCCAATTTGCATAAAACAAAAATGGCTGCTATAAATGCAGGGCTCAAATCAATGTATATACATGTATTCCTGTCATTAATTTTGGGATTCAGAAAAAGTATAGTTTGACATATCTATAATGTACACGTTTTAAGGTTTACTTCAGGTATATTGTTTTAAATGTCAACCATTGTCCACAGGGGTAAAGATATCAAAAATGTTTGATTTTGATCACTGTGGTGTCAAATTATCTCCTTGGAACATTTTAAACAAAGAATAGTTTGCCACATCTCAGGTGTTTTGCTTCCTATACCTGTAACTTGTAACATTACAAAATAGGTCAATGGGTTTTGATTTATTTGCCCAGTTACCGATAACAAAACACCTGAGATATGGCAAACTATTCTTAAAATTAAAATATTTTTCCCAGCGGAATAATTTGAGACCACATGATCACAATAGGAGCATTTTGGACAATGATGGGGACCAAAATTTAACATTTCACCAATATGCCTACAACTCAAGAACTGCATCGGAGATAGATCAAACTGCATGTATTATGATTCATATACTTTTTCTGATTTCTGAATCCTAATAATGAGAAGAATACAATTAGATGGGGTTTTTTTTTATCCATATTTCAATTTTGAAATTTGAGCCCTGCATTTGTCGCCATTTTAAAACCATTTTTGTTTTATGCAAATTAGCATCCTCCCTCTTCTCTTTTTGACCTTTTTGCATTATATGTTTGTTGTTCAGGAAAGTGGTTTAGAGTCACAAGCAAGCAAAAACATTTGGTGTCCAATTTTGTCTAGGTGCACCCATTATTAAATTACAATTAAAATTGGTTTTAGATTCCTACTCCTAGTGATCATGGTGATATGAAAAATTATAAATGACATTTTGCCATAATTGTTACCATTGTAGTGGTGGATCCAGGATCAGCTGTTTAAAAGCATTATTTTATCCAAGCTCTCAGCCCAGTAATCTTCTGATAAATTGGCATTTTTTTCTTGAATTCCTGGATCTGCCAGTGCATGCATTGAAGTTTTAGTAAATGGTTTGAAGCCCGGGGTTTCAAGAAACTATTGTATAAATTGTCTAGATAGTATTTGATTATTCAAATGTATTGCTAGAACATAAAAGAAATAAAACTTTCAGAACTGTTTTTGCAACAACAAAAAATTAATTGTGATGTGCTTGTTTAATAAAAGATGATTTCTAAACGAAAAATGTTTCCGTAGCCTTATACGGCTATTTATTAAGTAATATTAAGTAACCGTGTATGGCTATTCAGCCCGGGAGTTTTATGAGCCCAGACCAAGTTGAGAATTTAAGGATAACGATAATCACGCTTTGGCGACGAAAAAAGAAAAACCTGTTTGTATTTTCCCAAATTGCAAATATTTACAGATTTTGGTGATTTTATGGGTCATTTCAAACAAACAAAAAAAAAAGCCCAACCGACTGACCCTACTTGAAACGTCCGTCCGCCCGTAGAACAGGTTTTTTTCGTCACCTTAATTCCGTAACTCTTTGTTTGATAGATAGAATGGCAGTCCACTTCAATGCGGCCTCCACGGTCTTGCCAGCGATCTGCACTTGTGATACCGATGTCACGGGTTCGATTACCCACTGCGTCCTCTTTTGATAACTAATATTACTTCCATTTTTATTTCAAGTAGTGACAAACTCTACGTTATCCATCGACACAAGCAAGTCTTGCATTGTACAGTTACCGACACGCTTTAATATGTCTGGCTACTGAATCACTCCCAAGAAATGGTATGACTGTTTCATGATAATAATTACCAAAGTAGTTGCATCATTAATACATTAATTTGATTTGGAATCGGCCAAAAATGGAATTATTGGGGTCCATAATCCAGGCATTTGTCGGAACGGTAAAATTCCCAATACATGAAAGGTTCGAAAACGGAATTAGGTGAGCTAGTCCGACAATGGAAAACTGTGAAATTGACCGACACTTCACCAATCCGAAAACATTGAAACAAGTCTTACACATCGCTAGTCCAAAAATAAAATCTGAACATCACTTCGCAAGTCCAAATGTGCGAAACGCATTAACAGTTCTCTAGTCCGAAACTCGAAAGCACTTAGCTAGTCCCAATCTGAAAAATGGCGGTAGTCCAACTCCAAATAGATTCATATTCGGACTATGTCAACGTTTCGGACTAGTGACAAGTTTTTTGTTATATTCGGACTAGCGTTATGTCAGACTAGGGCCGAGTTGAAGGTATCAAAACAATGAAGTTTACTGCATTACATATTTGGACTAGGATGTGTCGGACCAAAGATGTTTATTTCATGTTCGGAATAGTGACGAGTTGGACTAGCATCATGTCGAACCAGCAACGTGTCGGTCCAAAGACATGCCCCTGCAAATGTAGTATTCAATCTGAATACAGGACATTTATCTTTTTTATTTGTTTCTGTGCAATTATGATTTAAACTAGGGGCTACAGTTCAGTTTAAATAATTACTTCCGTATAAAACACAAGGCATTAATATTGACGAAAGCAATGTTGAGAATTCTGAACAATTGAGGAAATAAATAAATGATTATTTCGGATGTCTTTTAGAAAATATTGTGATAGTTTGGTCGGCAGTTCGATAGTACAGCTGGCAACCAATTCACATGGTAAGCTTAAATTGATCCGAGATAAATTGAGCCAGCCGGGCACGCTAGCAAGTAGCCGTGCACCATAACTGCTAGCTTTACGGCGCAGAAAGTTCCCCAAATGCATAATATCTAATAAATCCATTCATACCAGTAGGCTACATTAATTTTTATTTCGCTCAGAATCCGTATGTAGCTGTAGGGACATACGTTGTTTACTTTTTACATCGTTGTTTGTTTATTTACCTTGACGTAAATGTGAATATTCATGAGCTAGGTACATCAACAGACCAATCGAAATCGGTTATTGACATGACGTATTGGCAAAAGTTGACCTCTGCTGACCTGATAAACATATCATGTCGTGTTTTCTCAAACATGGACGCATTTTTACTTCGACAGTTGAGAGATGTTTTACTTGTTATTATCCGGGCGGAAATATTTTTAGCAAATTGAATATTTGTTTTAAGTAGAAAATATATCAAACTTCTGAAAATATTGTGTTTTTTCTGGACCACGACCCAATTATGTGGAAAATAACGAAATTTCTTGACCGAAATTTGCGGCGAATCAAGTTTTTTTTCGAGACTTTGGTTCGATCTTCCAAAATATGTGTTAGGCCATACTTTAAGAATCAATCATTTTTTTTGGAGTATATATAACTAAGTAATATTTCGCATCAAAACAAATTATTTTTTGATATTTGTGAGGGAAAATATACGCTCCATTTTTGTTGTCTCAACCACGCAATAGCGACTCGCTATGCACACAGCACAGGGAGTCGTTTTCAGCGGGCAACGGGCAAACGTTGTCAGTGGGCAACGGACGAGCGTTGACAAAAATAAGCCCTCTATACTTGAAAAGCTAGCAACGGTCTGTCGTTGCTAGAAATGATGCCATCTATTGACTGCAACGGTCTGGCGTTGCTAAAAATATTGCCCTCAGTTGATCAACGGCGTGCCGTTGTGCTACAGACTGCCCATTGTCCTGGCTGATTTGAATGGTTGAAGATGAAAAATTGGCCATTTTGTTAATTGCTTCTTTAAAATTGGGACCTTATTGGATATATTTTTTTACTTTTCCCCTAAAAAGTGTTTTGATCTTCATTTCATGAAATGAAAAAGTGGTATAAAAATTGATGCATTTTTTTTTAATAGATTCTACACACTTGCTTACGTAAATCAATTTTAATTGCAATTGCCAAATCATCCAGATGTAATTTTGCAAAATAAGCGAAGAGGTCATATATATTTCTGATTTCTTACTGTCCTTGTGTTTTTGCTGTCAATCATTCAATACTGTAATCCCCCAAATCTTTTAATCGCATCAAACGCAGCAAAAATATGATTTGCACCTTTGCTTTCGCTAGTCGGATCTTAATTTGTTTTTCAGTCAAAGTTTCCCATCTCTACACTATAGGATGAATGAACACTTTCGCGCCGAGTCGAATTTAAGCCTGCGCTTCTCTCCCGAGCTATTTTAATCTTTATTTCTCTCTTCTCTCCTCGTATGACAGTTCACACCGGCTCGCAATTTATATCCAGTGCTAGTTGCGACTTGACTATCTCTAATCACAAATGGCCTCTGTTATCTTTGGAATTAATTGCAAACCCACCAAGTGTACATGTAGACATGCTGTCTCACCAATAGCTAGAATCTGTGATGTAGCTAGGAGGACACACCATTGAGGCTTGGGATATGTGTGAGAGAATGCAAGTGATGGCTGATGAGTTTGTGATCGAGCGTTTGTTTTAAAATGTACCGACAGTGGACACTGGAAACTCACTTCAGTCTTTGTGGATACATGAACTGTGGATGCCCAATCTCCCATGCCTTCATTTAAAAGGAAATACAAATAAATATGCTGATGCCAAGTCCCCCATTATGTGGAGACATGGTCACAGGCAAATTCACAGAAACAATACAAATGTCCCTGGTTTGACAATCGTTCCTTTATTAATGCTGCTATGCATCTCTCAAAAGTCAAATGAATGCATGAATCAGGGGCAGCCAATTTTTGTGTGCAACAAGTGAAAAAACACCCCAAAAACAAGCTTTTGAGCTTAAAAATTGATAATTTACTGTATTTCCAGGTTTTTTTTTTCCAAAAAGACCTGTGCCTAGGGAATTTTCAGCACGAAAATGGGACCCATGTATAAGAAATTCTCGTGAGAGAAACACCCACCAGAGTAGCATATCCTTGTATGCCTCATTTGTGGTGTGAATGTCTCTTATCGAATGTGTCACGAAAACAAAGTTGCAAACTTGTCTCTTATCGAATGTGTCATGGGAACAAAGTTGCAAACTTGTCTCTTATTGAATGTGTCATGAGAACAAAAGTGCAAACTTGTCTCTTATCGAATGTGTCATGGGAACAAAGTTGCAAACTTGTCTCTTATCGAATGTGTCATGGGAACAAAGTTGCAAACTTGTCTCTTATCGAATGTGTCATGAGAACAAAGTTGCAAACTTGTCTCTTATCGAATGTGTCATGGGAACAAAGTTGCAAACTTGTCTCTTATCGAATGTGTCATGAGAAAAAAGTTGCAAACTTGTCTCTTATCGAATGTGTCATGGGAACAAAGTTGCAAACTTGTCTCTTATCAAATGTGTCATGAAAACAAAGTTGCAAACTTGTCTCTTATCAAATGTGTCATGAGAACAAAGTTGCAAACTTGTCTCTTATCGAATGCGTCATGAGAACAAAGTTGCAAACTTGTCTCTTATCAAATGTGTCATGAGAACAAAGTTGCAAACTTGTCTCTTATCAAATGTGTCATGGGAACAAAGTTGCAAACTTGTCTCTTATCAAATGTGTCATGAAAACAAAGTTGCAAACTTGTCTCTTATTGAATGTGTCATGAGAACAAAGTTGCAAACTTGTCTCTTATCAAATGTGTCATGGGAACAAAGTTGCAAACTTGTCTCTTATCGAATGTGTCATGAGAACAAAGTTGCAAACTTGTCTCTTATTGAATGTGTCATGAGAATAAAGTTGCAAACTTATCTCTTATCAAATGTGTCATGAGAAAAAAGTTGCAAACTTTCACGAACCTAGATATTTTCTTTAATCATAAAATTCCACAAACAATCCTGCCGGCAAAACCTACCCTGTTCCTAGCAATCTTTTTTACAAATACTTGTATTCCTCCGCAGACATCACAGATGATTCAAACTGAACTTCAATATACCTTCAACCTAAGCAGTTTGAACATTTCCCAGCACACAGATGTGTCCAGTCTAAGTAAAGAATACATCAAACCTTTAATATCCCCTGGTTTCCCCTCAGCGGAATAATGCTTCTCAACTTTACAACATGTGAATCCAATGTGCACTACTAGTAAGTGAATGCTAATAGGCCTATCCACACAATACGTTTTGTTCCGGTTTAATCTGTACTATGCCGATGCAAACGAAGTACTCTGTTAAAAATAGCAGATGTAAATTTGTTCTGGATGCGTAGTTAGCTAAATCAGATTCGGATTGTAGTGGATAATCTCCCCCCCTCCCCCCTAAAAAATAGGCAGCATCTGCTTTGTTCCGCCCAAGCATACATGCTGTGTTCAAAACTCTCTACTTCCTAATTAAACACAGCACTATCTGTTACGATGTTTCCTTGTAAATAATGCATTTTTCCGCTGTGGTCATTGAAAATAGTGTTTATAAAACCATATTGTATGTATAGATATTATGTTTTAAAAAATCTTTTGTTTAAAGCTTTGATAGCACACTGATTCAAAAACATCTGTCCCCCAAGTTACATTTGTTGTTGGGCAGGAAAAACCTATGTACTTGTGGCCCTTGAACATGTTGAAAACAAAACTGTCAAGAAGTTACATAGGCGGTTTTGCTTTAAGCATGTTCAGGGGCCAATGACAAATCAAGGAGGTTTTCCTGTCCCACAACAACTTGGGAGGAGAGATATTACGCATTAAATCCGAACCAATCCGAGTTTGGAATTTCATGTGGAAAGCCTCTAGTGACACATCAAGCAATACAGTATCATGTGTTTGATATCACTGGAGGCGACTCTCTGATGAGGAGTTTGGATAGGGAAAAATAACAGGAAAATTACTGCTCCTGTACTAACAAAACGGGAGGAAAGCCGGAAAACAAGCAGAAACAAATAGGTGTGGTAATTCATTAATTAAATTTTCATAATGCTTAGAAATGCTAACATAGATGTTAGACTTGAAGAATCCACACATTGCCATGTTTGTGTGTCACTCATGGAAAGCAAATTTAGCGGACATCCAGATTCTTTTGCCCTGCACCCGACAACTTAATAGGCGTACTGTGTACGTGTTGCACAGGCTAAACACTACATCACACATTGTGCAAACCTTTGCTTAAAGATGCAAATTATCGCAACAAATTTGATTTCAGGTTGATCTCCATGGGTGACAATCCAACATGGCAGTGTCTGATACACTAGGATCCACAACATGCTCATCTCTCAGAGGAACAGTTCTTAAACCCCAACACATTTGTACATTCATTGAATGACCTTTGAGGATTTGGGTACAAAAGCTCATACTCTGCAACTTGAGGTCAAATTTTGTACTATGATTATGTAATTGAGGTTATTGGACTATGCCATTGGGATGAGGCTGTGTACATACAAGAAACAATACATCCATTTATTTATTCTGCGACTCACCAAACTCACCTTTGCCATTTGTGCTAAAATGCCTTTTGATTGTAATGCTTCCACCGCCGTAGCCGCATGTTGTGCATTTTCAAAATCGACAAAACCATAACCTGCAAAGGTATTGAAAAAATAAAACAAAAAGATTATAGGTAACACTCATGTACTCATTGATGAATTCATCTTAGGAAGATAGCATCCAGTGATGAAGTCATCTTAGGTAGATAGCACTCATTGATGAATTCGTAAGATAGCACCCAGTGATGAAGTTATCTTAGGTAGATAGCACTCATTGATGAAGTCATCTTGGGTAGATAGCACTCATTGATGAAGTCATCTTGCATAGTTACATTCGTTGATGAATTAATTAGAATGCACTCATAAGTCATCTTATTAATAGCACTCACAGATAAACATAAATTTAACATTGGGATCATAACTGTGTGATTTGTACCACAGCTTGTTCTTGTGGAAATGGTTCAACTCCATAGTAATGGAGAAAATTGGACGATGCTTTCTGAAGTGCAAGGCCATATAATTAACTGCAAATTGCACTTGGAACATAGCGATACACAGAGAGTACTCATCATGTATGTAACCAACAGGTACTGGCGTACTGCTGTGTAACACAGAATCTTGCTGTGTAGCATTAGCTAAAGCATTAACAAACATTTTTTTCAGATTGTTGCTTTCTCAACCTGGAATGAGTATGGATCAAAGCATGTATCTGATAACTGGGTGATGTACAAGTATGAACACAAATAACATGCCCACTTTAGTTCATCCACACCGAGTTCTGATGGGATGATATTCTTGCTGCATACAAAACAAAATACTACCCACGATAGATTTTAGGTTGTGATTCAGTTGCCATAGCACTCTGTCAACCCCCATTGGGAACTGATACCTCATGGAAGTACTTATTGGGGCACTGAATGGCATAGAATACTGTTGTGTAATGTTTTTGAAGCAAGTATGTGGGGAACTTTGCAAAGTATGACTGCATTTGAATTTAAGGAGATGCTGAATGCATGGGATAACTTTGGAATAGGCTCAACCGTGTCAACAGGTTACTGAATTGGGGACTGGGAACAGAACAGAACTGGCTGAGGCTGTTCCTCTTATCGCGATGCCAAGAATGCTTTTCACATCCATCACTGAATCAGCGCTAAAGTTTGTTTGGCTTATAATAGGCGAAAATTATTCTGTTTTAATAACTGCGCGCATCAATAAAGTCCCAATTCACAGTCACATAAATTTACATGCGTGTGCCAGTTGTGCATTATGCAACTCGCAAGAAGCATAAGTGCTGCACCCAATTGTGTGCCCACTATTCTATATATCAATACATAGATGTTATTAGTCTTATTTTTAGCCTTTTAGAACAGAATACAACGTAGATCAGCTAATGTGAAGGGTGCTCTAGAATAATTTATGATACACCCCTATGGAAAACATGATCTTAATCGTCCACAAAAGGAGTGTGAATTTCAAATGGGGTTAACTGAATGGGTGAGTCCATTTGAAAACTACACCCCCTCTGGGAGGTTAAGATCATGTCAGGGGTGTATGGATTTCAACTGGAATAGCCAAATGCATAAAAAGCGAAGGATCTCACCGGATTGATGCAACATGGGAGTGCAGGGTACTGAAGCATACACAACGTATTACCCTTGCCAGCACTTTTGAACAAATATTTTTTCTATGCTAGTTACTTTCTCATGCTGATATGAGGTATACTCAAAGAGTTGAAGACTGAAATAAAAACAAAAGTGATTGGTTAACAGCGTATCTAGGGACGGCACCTCCCTAGTCACGCTATGCTAACTAATCAAGGGGCCGTGGGGAATTTGATTGAAAGGAACGTCAGAACTGAACTAGTTTTTTTCCCGTCTTTGAGTAGGAATACCCAAAGAGACACATCACATAATGACAAAAATAGCCTCAATTCCAATGCACGGTTCATTAGCCTTAACAAACATAGCTTAAAATTTGATGTGAAGTTGAAGAAAATGAGTTTTTGTAGCCAATACATTCAAAGGTCATTCAATGGATGTGCAAATGTATTGGGGTTGCTGAACTGAGTTCTGACAGATGAGCATGTATGTAATGAAGTATCATGCACAACCAGAAGATCTAAATAACATGCAAGAGTTACCAATATAGAGCCTTCATCAGATGCTCTTTAGAGTTAAGCAAGGTACCCAGGCTCTTTTTATCCCACTGTTGCCCAGTTTTGGCTTCTGGTGTGTCCAATAAAACTATAGGACCTCTTTTTATCCCACCGTTACCCATCTTTGGGTCGGGAGACCAGGAGCTCATTTTAGCTAACACTAAGCTACTAAGGTAGGGACTGTCTGGACAAGTATTGTATTAGCAAATAAGATTTACCACAGAAAAATCTCTGTGGTAGCGCATTAACACAAAGCGATCACTGCAGCTAATACGAAGTGCTAATTTAAATGTTAACAATCGTGAGGACAAGTATCAGTGTTGATTTGATTTGCTTTGATTTGTTCGGGTTTCGACAACCCTGGATAACCCAAGAAAGCCTCTATTGAAGCTTATTTCCATTGGGGTCCATTTGAACACCGGGACGGATTGGGAACAGTCAGGGGTTAACACCCTACTCTTTTCGAAATACATGTACAGGTATGGCTCTCTGCACACGGGACCGACGGCTTTACGTCCCCTCCGAAGGACAGAGTATTTTCATGATTCATTTACCCAATTCTAAATGAACCATGGGGAGAGTGGAAGTCTGAATTTAATCTACAGAAGTTGCCAATTAATTATCAAATCGCCACTGACGTGAATTGAACTCAGGACCTCATGCACTAAAGGCAAGTACCCTAACCATTGCGCCATGCTCTCCCAGTAAATGATGACCTCTGTGTGTTATGCCGAAGGTACGCTGGTCAAGCTGGCCATCTGAACAAGCCTTGATGAAGTCTGACAAGTCAATATTTCTGATGCACATACACAAACAAAACATTGCCCTTGCTAATAATCTTTGACAAAAAAAGTAGATACCATCATGCTTTCTCAAGCTGAAATCAGGAACTATTACTACATGCATTATGCGCACACAAAACATTGGCCCTGCTAATTCTTGGATAAAAACATAGCTTAACCATGACTGCGCTTTTTAAGTCAAAATCAGGAACTACCACTACATAATGTTGTCTATATATCGAATTAGGGAGGTAACTCACTGAAGTACATATAATTAACTTCCCTATATGATTATTTAATTAAAATTTGAAAGGGACATTGCTCTAGTGAATGTTAATTCAAGGCCAGCTGGCATCTGATGACATTAAAAACATTATATATGTACTCAACGCAATTGCATTTTATACCATCTTCTACCACAAGATAATATTATCATTCAAAACTGCATACAAATGCTTTTGTTGATATACTAACTATGTTGCAGTTCAGGTCATTTTGCTACATCACTGCTACAACTATGAAAAACAATTATGTGTACCGCATTCAAACTAATTAGCGCCCCTCATCTATTGAGCGCCCAACAGAGTTTTTCAAGTGCCAACTGGTACATGCAGTATATAGTACAACTAAATTCCATCACATGCCTTAAAATAAATCGCCATCTAAACCTTCTGACTTTATGGGATTGAGATGATTTATTTGATGTTTATGTGATTGTGTGTAAATTTTCAAATTTAACTTTTAATTCATCCTTTAAGTAATTGCCTATTTCTTATGCCTATTTGGTAAAAATATTAATGATAATATGTGACTTGTCATGTCAAAACCAGACACTTTTGGGCAGGATTGTAAATGGAGAAATAGCCAAAAATCTGCCGGTGGTGGTTTTTTCACAATTTGAGTTTGTTGCAAATTTGTGATGTTATCAATGTTATAAAAATATTGTCTGATAGTTTCAGACCGGAATATAACTGGCATCTTGTATTTTTTGAGACATTTTTCAAGTTAATTCCTACTCTCAACATTGTCAATAATATTTTTAAAGGCCGATATCTCAATTTCCAATTTTATAATACTATAAATTCGAACTCAATATCTTCGCTTAGGAATGTCCGATTTCATTGGGGAAAATGTCGTTGTGGAGCAAAATATCTCTTTATTTAAGATATGTAAAAACCTCAAAATTCATAACCTGCCCAAAAGTGTCTGCTTTTGACATGACACGTCACATATATTTTGAAAGTTCATAGTTTGATTGCAAGAGCACACACGATGCAATGGCAAGCCCGGTGGCAAGTTACTCTTTCCTTTCCATTCATATCTTAACCCTAACCCTACCCGAGGTTTTTTGGCTATCGGAAGGGAAAGAAGGAACGAAAAAGGAGAGAAGATGAAGAAGAAAGTCACTTGGCACCCCGGGGATTCGAACCTCGGACCCCTCGCATGCCACGCAGAAGATCCCCAGCATGTAGCTACACAGGTGACGTTGGCCCGCCAGCGATTCCCTGGGTATATATGACTTGGTCTGATTGCGTCATCAAGTCCCGTGGAATGCATGCACGCAGAGCGGTTTTAATAGTGAGCTTTAGTGAGTCCTAGTTCTGTTAGGGTTAAGAAGGCATATAGGGAAAATATGCATGGTCACTAACCCTAACCCTACCCGAGGTTTTTGGCTATCGGAAGGGAAAGAAGGAACGAAAAAGGAGAGAAGATGAAGAAGAAAGTCACTTGGCACCCCGGATTGAACCTCGGACCCCTCGCATGCCACGCAGAAGATCCCCAGCATGTAGCTACACAGGTGACGCGTTGGCCCGCCAGCGATTCCCTGGGTATATATGACTTGGTCTGATTGCGTCATCAAGTCCGTGGAATGCTATTCTGTTAGGGTTAATGATCTGTCTACTATTCAAATACACCCTTTATCTCCTTTAGGACATCAATTGCAGACTCACATATTGATAAAAATGTCGTACACACCTCATATTTAGTGCATTTCCAATGATGAAATTAACTATCAGCGTATAAGATATCAAAATCTTTTAAATTTGAGTCCTACATTTATAATACCTTGCATCTCTCTCCACAAGAATCAACTGAACAAAATAATGGCTTTTCAAGTTACACCCAATTCAAACTATATTCCCTAATTCTGTGAAACATAAAGGGGCATTTTGTTTACATTATACAAGTAGAAACATACATATTTTTTGGATAATTTATTTTAATTTACAAATTCTGTGTTTAATTTAAGGTTGTTGAAATCGACAACCATACGCAAAATGTTAAATGTAAAGAATGACAAGATTTTTTTTACTCCGTGAGGCTCCTTCAGTTCACCAATCACCAGCCTCTAATGTTCAGATTAAACCGCAGAAACACTCGACGAAAACACTGCTCGACTTTCATCGTCCCTCCAGACAAAAATGCGTCCGCAAAAGATACGATAAACTAACTCCCGGGGACCGGCTACGGGCTTGCCATCTATAACCTCATGTAGTTTCATTTCCATGCAACGTAGTTCAACAATACTGCTAACTCCTGGCCGCCCGGCTAACGGCACTTTTGTTGGTAACCTGATGTAGCCTCCATTCCAGGGGACATAGTTCAATGTCCGTATGAGTTACTTCTGTGGTTGGATGACGTTATCTGCTGGATACTGTTGAGTTGGTGTGTATGAATGTTAAGGATATGTGGTCTAAAAACTAGCCGCAGAGTTTTTCTGAATCACTCCTCTTCATTTTAAATTATGAAATACCCAAAATATCTTGGGGAGTATATTTGGAGAAAAATTTGAGGACAAACTTAGGAATTGGAATCCTCAAGACAGCTCACACGGCAGATTTCCAAAAAAGCTGTATTTTAATTGGTCACTCAGATTAATACATCGTGTGATTAACCAATCAGAAATGCTGTTACAAAGACAGTTGTTCCCAGGGGGTTAAGTGAAGAGATGAGATCTGGCATTTCTATATCTACACAATAAATCTGGTTTGAACTTACATTTATCTATTTGACTTAGTAAATTGATGTTTTTCTTCCCAGGATATCAATCCCTATACAGCCCAGAGGAAAATAGACTTTGCTTTTATCCAATTCATTGAGAAGTGTACCGTTAACATACCTTGCAATGAATAGAAGTTATTATCAATACAAATATTTACTGAAATAATCAAATATTTGTTTAACATTAAGGCAACTCTCTCTAAATTGTTAATGTATACTTTTAATAACCACACTTGTATATATATTTAGATGAACTTGATACGTTTTGGTAATTCATTAAGTGCATGTACTACTGTTTAGGATTTCAACAAATCAGTCTTGTTTCAAAAATGATAAGACATACATTGTGGCAAACTAGACTTGGTTCTTTTGTTCAAAAGGTAGACAATAGCAGGGTGGGGTCCCGGGGGTGGGGTTGGGCTTATGGGTATCGGTAGAATACACCTGCAAATGCCTTGAGCTTACAGGGTGTCCCAGAATCATTAACCCTGACAATGAACACTGCTTTTTTGCTATCCAAAGAAAAAGAAGAGAAGATGAACAAAGAAGTCACTTGGTACCCCAGGATTCAAACCTTTGAACCCCCATATGCCAAGCACATGATCACTGACCAGTAGCCACTGGGGTTGCGCAGGCCCAGCCAGTGATTTCCAATATATGGGGCTGAAAACTAGTGATAATGTACTAATATAAGAGAACCCTTGTTTACATCAAATATGATGTAAATTGTTGTATTCCGAGTTTTCTCTCCAATTCTATTCCAATATAGCAAGAATACTACATGTTTAAATATACAAAATATCAGATTTAAGCTTCTCAAAAATGAAAACCCTGTAAATATACAGTGAAATATCTTGACATAACACAGATCTTATATGCATGTGACCCATGTCATGTTTCCAAGCCTAAATGCTACCCCCTCCCAGAAAAAAAAATTCATGGTGCCGCCACTGTTTGTAGGGCAATCTTCTCCTTCAAATTATGTTCCTTGGGGTCACTAAAATTTAGCACAGATCATAAAATGCATTACACCACTCATGACTTTTATATTCTGTAAAAGTTAATTTGTTATGCTATGTTAATTTGTTTAGCTTTATTCATTCCACACTTATTGCTGAATATTCCATAGCGCATACATGATCTCACTAAAGAACTACTAAGCATGTCGGTCTCCAAAGAAATATGAATATCATAAATGAGAAATGAGTGACACTGTTTGATATCATTGAAGCCTGGACCATTTTTGTGCTGCAAATTATATTCATGAAGATATTTATCACTCCATTTTGTCAAAGCAAACTGAGAAATACCTTTTGATTGGTACATAACCAGTCTGATCAATTGCAACTTCTACCCTCCTATCAGAATTCAAGTGTGTTTCCACACAAACTAAATGTAAAACCCACAAAGATAATAGTAACCTAAGGCGACGAAAAAAGTAAACCATGTTCTACGGGCCTAACCGACCCAGATTTTGAATGAATTGGGGGAAAAAATTCCTGTATATACAAATGAATACCGACCCAAATTTCGACAATTTCAGGAACAAAATTTTGTTTTTGCATTTTCCCAAATTGCAAATATTTACCGATTTTGGTCATTTAAAAAAAAAAAAAAGCCTGACCGACCGACCCTACTTGAAAGGTCCGTCCACCCGTAGAACAGGTTTTCTTTTTTTCGTCGCCTAAGTAGTGCCACAAGATGGGCTTTTTATCAGATCTACAAATTCTGTTGCTTCATTTAAGCAACAAGTTTTGGAGTTTTACCAGTCCAAATTTGCTCGCACCTTTGATGCAACTTCTGTTTGCACTTGGACCTCTTTTGTAATTGTTCAAATTGCAGGCAAATGTAACTTACCTGCATTTTCCCCCTCTAATTTATTTTTCCCTTCCCTTCTTTTTTGGTTTTGGTGGGGCGGTCTTAGAGGTGCCTGGCACCTGTTCGCTCCAGCCATTCACTGGACTTTTAAAACAAATGTTCCTTTCATAATATTGTGTAATTTTGATGAAACTTATGTGCAATATTATATTTTTTTTTTGTAATTCTGTGCCAGTGATAAAGTGTAATAAATAAATAAATAAATAAATAAAAAGTACAAAATAGACTTAATTTCTCCATCCCTTTTCTCCACCTAGTGCACAAAACACAGAAAGTCAACGTAGATTTGCTAAAGCTAGCGGAAGACAATTCACTGGAACCCATCAGAAAGAGTTCATTCAAACAGCACAGAAGACGCTAATCTTAAGACTTGTACACAGCCAACAACAGCTTATTAAAGTAGTGATGTCAACTCTGATCACGACAGAATCAAGACGGCACTGACATTTTTGTTCACTCAAAGTTAGACAACAGAATGATGTTGGCTACAAATATTTCCACTATTACTTCCATCTTTGTCTAAACAACATATCGGACAGCAAGTTTGGTGGACACAGAATCAGAATGACCAACTACAACTTCTCCTATTCCCATCAGAACTTAAGTGTGTTTTCACACTTCCACACAGATCAACCGTATTTAACAAACACAAAATAGTTACTCAAGTACAAAAAACAAATCTAATTTCTCCATCCTATTTCTCCACCTTTAGTAGACAAAACACAGAAAGTCAATGTAGATTTGTTAAAGCGAGCGGAAGGCAATGCACTCCAATCCATCAGAAAGAGTTTATTCAAACAGCACAGAAGACGCTAATCTTAAGACTTGTACACAGCCAATAACAGCTTAAGAGTAGTGATGTCAACTCTGATCACGACAGAATCAAGACGGCACTGACATTTCTGTTCAATCAAAAGTTAGACGGGTAATATGCATCTGTCTGACTTGTCAGCACGTTCAAAGATGAGAGATGTTTACAAATGCAACTGAAATGGTGAAAAATGGTGAAAAATGATCATAATTGGGGATTACTTGCCACCAATGAATTGACTAAAAACAATATGCTGCTTCATATAATCAATCAGGGCACTTTACCGAGAATCCACAAAATATATTTTCCTTGCAATATTACTCTACTCTTTACTTTTTCAACAACCACAGGCTTGCCTATACCCATTTTGGATGGATTTTCATCACAGTTTTTCAATTTAAATAATGTTTGAAATCTAAGTCAATTCTAACTGAAATTTGTCAAATCCTTAAATGCCATCACTGATATTATTGGATTTGCACATCCATGTTAAAATACCAAATTCCTCAACAACAACATAACTTCTACAAGTACAATCCTTGATCACAAGCTAAATTCATCTCTTTCACACTCACACCCAATTTCATCTTGGTTGTCTACATGTACTAGCGCTCTCAATGTCCCAAGTCTCCGTCACGTACCTCCAGGTCGTAAGCGACGAAACAAGATTATCCCTGACAAGATTAACGTGGGATACCCCCACAATGATGCCAATGGCGTACCTAACAAACACTATGTCATTAACTACTCTATAACATTTAAGTACGGTGCGTAGGTTTTGGACACGCTATTCCGTGTACAGGGTTGAGCACGACAATGATGAGTCTGAATGAGAGTATCAACGAGAACACAGCTGGAGGCCAATTCTTTTGCCTTTCACCTGGGATGACTGGGCCAGAGTCCATGTAAACATACAGATATTAGATGTTAAGATTGATAAATTCATTCTGGTATCAAAGTGCCTTTTCAGAATCTGGGTCAGGTATCTCGTGATAAGACGCTGTCGTAATTATTTGATTTATATGACAATTAGACGTGGCGCAACAGAAAACGAGTGAAATATACCGACTGCATATTGTCCTTTAGGGCACATGAACGACGTTCACTGTACATAACTTGACAGGCTAACATTTGTAACAAAACTTGCAAGACTTCAATACAGAATGTTTACATTTTATTGCTCATAAAAAAATATAATGAATGAAAATTTTCTTTGAACTTGTAACCTTATGAACATGTCAGATACGATATCTTACACTTCCCATAATGCATTTCTTCCATTTCAATTTTCTATACTGATTTTCTATCCAGTGCAAAATGGGTCGATAGTAACAAAAAGTACCTCAATGAACAGAGCACATCCAGATCTTGCAAAATATGTTTATTTCTTGACTATCGACCCATGTTTAGCCAGTCTATTCTCAAAATACAAATAAAGGGAACCTGTACAAAGTAATAGGAATGTTATTTGATGAAATGAGGGGATGTATCATGTTGCAAAGGATTCTGGGAAAATATTGTTTTAATGGGGGTAGACTTCTATCCAACATTGAAAACAAAACATACATACAAATATTTTGAAAAAAAGAAATTGCTTCATTTCTACTCACCTTTACACCTTGCTGTCAATTTATCCATTATTGCCTTGGTTGATACAATTTTACCATATCTGCATAAAAATAAGAAATGAAAATAAAGAAATCATTAGTTAAATCTTTAAAAAATTCAATACTGCCCTTTAAACATAAAAAATATCCAATATTGTCCATTTTTTATGTGTGAGCTATGCAAGGCATTAAATATCAAATAAATTTAACATTTGTCCTTTAAACATCCAATAAATCCATCACTGCCCTTTAAACATCAAATAATGCAACATTGCCCCTCTAAACATCAAATAAATCTAACATTGCCCTTTAAACATCAAATAAATCCAACACTGCCCTTCAACTCTCAAAAGCCCCATCCCTACAGCACAAACCCAGGTCTTTAGTTACCCCGCTGTATAGGAGATCAATTCTCTGTAGTGAATTGACATCTATACCTTCATCTCATCTCACCATGATATTATCTTTCCTCATCATGCTCATCTCAGTCATTATGATTAACATTTGACTCAGACTGGTATAATAGAACCGACAGAAAAGGGGACAAGTGCAGTGTCTTTTAAGCACGAGAACTGGATCTTCTCCATGACACCTATATAAACGGTTATTAAAGTTGGGAGGGGGTCCTCAAGGGTGATCGGCTTCTGATCGATAGAGGACTCAAGCCCCTTCCCTGCTTTGGTTATTAATGCATCTTGCTCATTAAAACAGTTATGCTTTTATTTAGCTTTTTTTTTAAATCCCTTCATCCTTTCCACAGACTATACTTTTTAGGCACATTCTCTTACATTTTCAATTGCCATACATTTAACTTGTTACAATACCCTGAGGAAGATGTTAGAAATATCTTCCACAGGGAGTATCAATATCAAATGGAATGAACACATTAGGCACTCCAAACGAATTTCTTACACCCTCTGAAAAAAATACAACAAAACCTTCACAGAGGGATGATGAGTTTCAAATAATAGAGTTGGTTAATGTGCTTCTGTTTGAAATTCATACTCCCCCCCCCCCATGGAAGATAATTATTTCCACAATCTTCCACAGGGGGAATATGGCCTTTAAATGGATTAGCCCAATAATCAAATTCTAACTCCAACCTAATCAAAACCCTCGCCCCTCCTCCTACCCCTTCCGTCCCATCCATGATACATCTCTTGCTTGTAGATTTGCCCATCTACCATCACCCCACCCAATCTCAAAGTGTACATTTTCCTCAATGCAATTATGATAACAACATTTTATAAGCTCTACCAAAACCTTAACCTTCCTTCCTCCTCACCGAGCTCTCAAAATCCCTTCCATGAATCACTTTGTGTTAAATTGTCTAAACGCCATTTCACCGATTGCCAATGCTTGGGGTTTAATACCATTTTATAATTGCCCAATCTCAGCACAATATCACCTTTCTTTGTCTCGCCATTGATAATCAGAACTCCTACCAACTACCAAAAAACCATCCACCGCTCCTCTTTAAAAACCTTCCACCATCATTCCATCAGACGTTTCTCACTTACGATACCCCCACGCCTGCATGGGGGATTTATCCAATCATTTTAGATTCCCATCTTCCGTCACTCCCATCTCATCACTATATCAACTTTCCTCATCTCAGTATGATTAAGGTCTAACTCCTACAATTCAATTACGTTTCAACTGCGTCTGGTGATAACCACATTTCGTCTGTTGCTTGGGAATACAGACTGGGGGTAAAACTACCACTTTTTAGTACATAGAAATCCAAGTATATCTGCAAGGATTGCGTATATTCCTCCAAAACTGTCTTCATCCTCAAGTAGAACAAAAAATCCACTGTCACTATGGACCATAATGGCCTCATCCCAATGGCATAATTCAATAACCTCAATTAAACAATCATAATGCAAAATTTGTCCTCAAGTTACAGAGTATGAGTTTTTGTACTCAAATTTTCAAAGGTCATTCAATGAATGTACAAATGTATTGGGGTTTAAGAACTGTGCCCTGATAGATGAACATGTTTTGGATCTTTGTGCGTATGTATCTTTGTTTTTAATGTTTGACCCTCCTCCATGCATCTGGCATTTTGAACCCCTTCCTCTAAAACTGCTGTTACTGACATCTGTATTGACATTGTGTGTTATCATCACTACTAAATAAATATATAGGGTTCTATGTCTATTCATCACTTGCTTATTATAATCTCGACTATGATGAAACTATCTCTACTTGATATCACTCTTCTGTGACTATACCATGTATACCCTGGTATTGCAACCTACAGCAGCTGAAGTGAAGGGAGTATCCCATCATGCATTGCATTGTACCTGCTTGCTCTAAAGAAAATCATTTTTATACAAAACAAAAAAGTAAGAGCTGGTTAAATAATACGACCTATGAATAGTTCCATTATTCCATAAACTTTAGGTATCATGATTTTCCAAACGAAAGCCTAAGCACCTCTGATTTTTGTGAGTAATTGAAAGTTGAATGAGGGATTTTGTGCACATTTTCTATGACAAGTTCAGTTCTATTAAATGTTATAATGGGACAGACCTTTGAGCTGCTGTGATTGCAACCTAACTATCGTTACTTGATATTACTTCAGACTCTTCCGTGACTATAATGAGTGATCCCCTTTTAAGGTTAATTGTATACTCAAAGACTAATTTTTAGCAGTTTATTAAAAGGCTCAGGCGTCACATTTTGAAACAATTCAGCATTCCACTCTAGTACACAAGTAACTCGTTAGTGTAATTTTATACACTAATTGCTAATTTATGATCATCCATTCAGTAACATCGTCAACTAAACATTTTTGATGTTGAAAATTTAACACCAACTTGACTTAAAACCATCAACCACTAATTATCCAATACTGGCTTCAAACTGACTATCATTCCATATGCTCTGACCCAGGGTATACAATAACCATATCTGGCTATTGCATTTGAAATTCATATAGTACACCTCTTATGGACGAAATGACTTTAATCTCCCACATAGGGGGTGTAGATTTCAAATGCAGTTGTACATTATACAGGTAACCCCACTCCCTGTGTGGAAAATTAGAGTCATATCTTCCATGGGGTGTATGGATTTCAACCAGAATAGCCCATTTGTCACGATTTCATCTTCTTCACTTGCCGACACCCTTGCAAAGCCAAAAGCCCACTTCAAAACTCTAAAACACCGGCTGGCTGTGTTAACTGTGTTAAGGCAAGAAAGTCTGTGTTCTGTCTTCTACTTCTGTGGTTAAACTAATCGATGGGGACTATTATTACCCAAGTTGAGTGTATTCTTGACCTATATGCATGCAGAGAAGCCTATTAGTATAGATGTGCTGCCTGCCTATCTTCAAACAGTTATTTCATCCTTTCACACCGGCAAATAACGTAACTTTCGATATTTTGCGATCAAATTTATTTCACTACCATGATTCAGTTGAGTGTACAAGTCTGCGCTGCATCAAAATTCGGCATTCCGTAGAATCAAACACAAGTAAATATAAAATGCAATGTCAATTTTTTTTTTCCTCTCGGCAAATATTATTAGTTTCACACATCTAGCATCTGTATCACATGAGTAGAAGTGGTGAGTTTTGAAGCAATAATAACCTCATCCCTAATGGCCTAGCTAAATTACCTCCATTAACAAACATAGTACAAAATTTGACCTCAAGTTGTAGAGTATGAGTTTTTATACCCGACATGATCAAAGGTCATTCTGTGCACGTAGAAGCCTATTAGGGTTACAAAACTGCGTACTGGCAGTGAGTATGCTTGAGATCCTATAGCGTAAATTGCTTGCACAACTAACAACTTCCATGTATGTACACATGATATATGATGCTTTGCTAATATGAAACATTTATACTCAGGGAAAATATGAAATATTTATACTTTAGAAGGAAAGTGATTATTTGCTTTTCAAACGAGGATGCACGTACCTTAAAGACTGGGACAAAAAAACTAACAAAATTGTGGTGTGTCTTCTTTTACTACTAGCGGTCACCTGTCTTTTGCCGTCACCATCTTTCACGGTCAATGTCTTTGGTGGTACTGATATTTTATATAATTTTTTTAATGTTCTATTTAATGTGATTAGTGAGATGAGAGGATCTTGTCATTTAGAATTACAATTTCAATGTTTGAGTTCATTTTTTTACCTTGGGGTGCACCCCATTTTGAAAGTTGTGGTGCAATATCTTGGCCAAAAGTCACCATGTTTTGGGGACAAAGTGCTGTAGAAATTATCCGCATGCTTCGTCTGCATTTTTTAATTTTGTCCTGGTATAAAAAATGCAGCGAATCGAATAGAGTTTGAATGGTGCCCACGAATGGTGTTAGAATTCCAATTTGCCATAATGGAACAACTAGAAATCAAGTCCAGACAAATTAACTTTTGACAATACTGATTTGACAATGAAGCTCTGTCAATTATTGACAGTAAGCTCTGTCAATTACTGACAGTAACATTTGGCAGATTTGTAAATATATCAAAAAGACATCAGGCTCAAAAAATACAATTATATAGGGGCGATGTGCGATTCGCCCCCTTATTTTCTAAAATAGCCCCTGTAAATTTAGCAACACTCAAGGGACAGGAATGGTTGACAAAACAGTCCATAGAAAGAAACCATTTTATTGTCGCCAAATAAATAAATTCTAACAGCTAAAATATTGGTATCTTATTTTCCTATTTCCCATCACCTAAAATTTTGCTTTTAAACTTTCTCAGCGCGGGTGTCGAATGCAGACGACACGTTTCAAAAAAAAAATTAAAATTCAAACATTTCAGAATTGTAAATTTTCATGACCATATTTGGAATCAGCATGAAAAATGCATTAAAATGAGTACAAACAAGCCTAGTATTGGTTTAGTGGTTCTTAACATAGCTCTTGATATTTTCAGAAAATATCTCAAATCTGTGATTTTTTATGTTGAAGCCTATGGCTAGCATGCAGAGCATTAAAGCATTTAAAAATACTTGAAATTTGCAATCATATGTTGAAATAAAAGAGGAACTTAAAACAAATGCATAAAAATATACCTATTGACAAATTCACTACACATTAGATATAGCTATTACTTATGATGAACTTTAATGAACTCATTCCGCAATGCATTATGTTATTGACTATCTTTTAAGTAAATGCTCTGAGCCTGAAAAATGATTTTATTGAAAATATTATATTTCTGTCTATTATTAGTCCCTCTTGAATTTTGTTCGTCAAAAATAGTCTCGTATCGCTGCACGGCACCGACTGTGTACAGCTAAAAAGGTCAGATTTTGCATTGTAATTGCTTCTCGCCGAGGCCAAAAACACCTACAGGAAGTCGGGAGCAAAACATAGGCTTGGGAAAGATCGTTTGTGGAATAATGGAAGACATAAACTGAGCGAAATTGTCATGATATGGGGGTACATGACTGAGCTTGAGGCAAACATAAAAGTATAAATGCTCATTCTCAGTTCAGTTCTGTTCTGATACAAAACACTACATGACTGGAGTTGTCTATATATAAGCTTTCCTCTGAAAAAGTAAACATTTTTAAACAGTGAAAATCAGTCTCACATGGTATCTATATTTTGGTCTTGTTACTCCAAATCATTTCCATAATTTTGTATCATATCTGCTTTGCTGTAAGAGAGAATGGGTGCTTCAATGGTTACAATTTGTTATTTTAAATACTGTATATGCCAATATTTTCGCATACAGATATTTTCATGGTTTCAAGTATCACTGACAATTTTGCGAGGTGTTAAATTTGCGGTTGTTGGCAACTTACGTAATAAAATACATAAGAAATTTCTTCGTTTTAACATATTCGCGGGTTATTATTTTCGCGGGCACATATTCATCCGCGATATTCGCGGAAAAATAAAACAACCGCGAAAATTTCAGCGTATACAGTAAGTGGTAAAAACATTTTAAAAGTGCGTTCATTTTTCATAATTAAACCACATCCAGTAAACCCTTGATTTCAAATTTGTTGGGATTCAAAACTAAAATTAATTGATGAGGAAGAGGGCAACACTGAGCTGCATATTGGGATTCTTATTGAAGCATAAGGTGATTTACTTTGTTTCATTGTGCAAAATAATTCATTATTACCCTGTGGCAAGACCAAATAATATGTAAATAATATGCATATTTATGCATGCTTGGTCTAATTATTCAGAATAGCAATTTTTTTTTTACAAAAGCCAATACAAGTAGATTGCGTTACCTAGATGAAATTTGTATGATCCGTGTTTTATTTTATAGAATATACAGATGTCGTTTAAGAATAGACTGAATAAGAATAGTCTAGATGAATTAACTCTCTCCACGCGGGTGTCGACTGCAGACGACAAATTTTTAACAAAATTCAAAATTTCAAAAATTTCAGAATTGTAATTTTTCATCACCATATTTGGAATCAGCATGAAAAATGCATTAAAATGAGTACAAACAAGCCTAGTATTGGATCAGTGGTTCTTTAGATAGCTCTTGATATTTTGAGAAAATGTCTCAAAACTTGGACTTTTACGTATGTTGAAGCATATGGCTGGCACGCAGAGCATTAAGAACCTAGTTATCTGAAAAAGTGAGATCTTTGTGCATGCTTTACTTTCAAAAGATGAGATGATCTAAAATTTATTGGATTTTGTGTGTATAGGCCTATTTGGATTTTGTGTGTATAGGCCTATGTAACAAAAAATAGCTAACTGTTACACTCTCTGCATCAGATTACAAACATCAGATATTTCCTTAGCAATTTGCAAAATTGCTAAGGTCTGTTTCTGTCAAGTTCTTTCTTTCTTTCTTTCTTTCTTTCTTTCTTTCTGTCAATCTTATAATGAGCCACCGTAGCCATATGCGTTGAGCCATGTTGACCATAGTTGGTCATTAGGACCATTGGGTGGGGGGGACAAATGAAACATGATCAACTTCAGGTCAAAGGTCATCCACTTCCTGTCAATGGCCAAAAACGTGATTTCACTAAAAATGCTACTTCTTCCACAAATTATACAGCACGATGTTGGCACTTGGGTACATGCATCAGCTATACCCAGTGTCTAAAACTTATTGTCCAGAATTGGGGTCAAAGGTCATTAAGGGGATACTTTCGGTATATGACCAAATACCCTAAAATGCTGCTGCTGTCGCAAATATATATGGTACAACAATGTTACTTGGTCATCAGGACCAATAGCTGGTGGCACAAATGTCACGTGACCAACTCAAGGTCAAAGGTTATGGAAAGGTCATTATGGTCGAAAATGTTATTTCCTGTTATTTTTACTAAAACTGCTACTCCTTACACGAATTACACAGCAAGATGATGTCACTTGACACATGCATTAGCCTTGAGGTCAAAGGTCATACGAAGGTCATTATGGCTGATGTGATTTTCTGTTCTGTTACTAAAAATGCTAAGTCATTCCACAAATTATAATATAGCATGATAACATTACACATTGTATTCATCCATTGGGGTCCAAGGTCATTGGGGTCAAAGGTCATGCAGATATTACTTCCGGTATGTAGAAAAATACCTTAGGAAGTCGCACTCTAATAGCGCATGACCAAAGTTGCACAGAAATATTTACATGAATATTGAATAATTTTTGGTTAACAAAATGATTTCACAACTATGGAAAATAATTATGTAATATAATTAATAATTATAAGGCCAAATAAAAAAATAAACATGTTTCACATACCCTCCCGCTTCCTTTTTTGAGGTTTCTTCAATTATATATTTATTCTATATATCTAGGAAGCAGAAATATCTCTATAGCCTTGCTAATATACAAGAAACACTTTTTGAAGGTTTTATGAAAATTAGAGGTGCCGGCCTATATCCTCAGAACAAAAATAAAAAGAGGCCTCCTCCTTTTTCCAGGCATTATTGTGTATGCTAAAACAGCTCAAATTATGGGTATTCACACCGATTTTGCCATGAAAATATAAAATAAAAAGCCCCTCTTCCTCCTTTTTACAAAAACCCGGACTTGAAACATGTTTTTTATTTTACTTGGCCTAATTATATGACACTACAAACTTCTGTTGTAGTTATACATGTATATTCCAATGAATTACACCAAACTGCTGGACCTTTTGAACTCACATATGCTATAGGTGAGCTAACAAATTAACCTTGCTCCCATTGTCCCTATGGTCAATTTCAAATTACAGTGCATTTCAAAAAAGACCTCTCAGTAAAATCAGCATTATTATACTACTGCTGGCTGTTTATATGCCTTAATACATGCATGCATGCTAGATAGCTGGGCTAATTAGCCATAGGCCTAGTTAATTAGCTATTGCTAAGGTCGCGTATATGTGTATGCGCAATTTAGCTCTAGTTATAACTGAATTTAAAACTCTGTACACAAATCTTGCTAGGCTGCCTTGGTACATCAAAATATTGAGAAAATTACTTCTCTTATATATTTGAGTCACTTTAGGGAGCGCAACACTAAATCAGCGTCCCATAGGATAATGTGTGATTTCGGCCTACTTCAAGCGCCATTTCTGATGTCCCTGCAATACTTAGCAAAATAAATTTGGTATCAAATTAAAGCTCTGTATCTGTAGATTCCAAAACTTTTGTCGGCATATATCGATGACCATTGACTTTTTTCGCTATTTCACGGTGCAAAAAATAAGGGCTAAAAATATACTAAACTCACCACTCACATTTCAAAATCGGAAGTTGTCTTCATCCGCCACAGAGATTTGCTTTTGAGATAAAATGTCCGTTTTTTTCTACATTTTATCATTGAAGACACTTGTCGAATTCATATGAGCTGATATTGAGTGATTTAGAGTGAACATGTCGGTAGATATGGTCGCTACAATCTCATATTCACTATGGACTATATTAGCCGAATTTTGTTCTTACATAAAATGCGTAGTGATTTAGTGTTGCGCCCTCTTTATAACACATGGAAAACGGAAAACGAAAGTCAAAATCAATGAAACTCAATATCCAACTATATATTCTTACATGGAAAAACAGTGGCATGATCGACGGGAATTATATAAAAAAACATAATTTTTCACCAGGTTCGCCATCGCAAGTAATAAAAGAGACAAGTAGAAAAAGTGATCCCGCCTGGGAATCGAACCCAGGACCTCAGGTTTACGAGACCTGTACCTTATCCACTCGACCACGGGAGCTTCATGATTAGGCTGCTTGAAATCCAAACCCATAAGCGGTCACTTACATGTATCTCCTATATATTCTTATATGATTTCATTTACAGTTTATTTGTAAACTTATGCCTAAAGTTCGATTTAGACTCCACATTGCTGCCACAACGAAATTTGAGCTAGCTTTTTACGAGCTCAGTTGTATTTTCATTGCTGATGAGAGTTGAATTTTGTTCAACTTTTTTGCTCTCTCTCTCTTGCATTGATTGGCAAGGTCGGCATTTACTATGGAAGAATAGAAACAGGACAGCAACATTTTCATTGCAATCGCGATAATCACCCGGTGTTGTCACTTAACATTCAAAGGCGTAACACATGATCGTTCCCTAAGTCAAAAATACCCCCCTATTTTGCGCGGTTTCAAGAACATTTTCGTCATTTTTTACCCCTATTTTACATGAAAACGTGTACAAATTAGCCTTAAGAAATACCCCTATTTTTTGCATTTCAAGTACACTTTTACAAAAGTATCCCTTTTTTAACATTTCAAGAACACACACAAAAACACCTGTTCTGATTCATTGTTTTACTCCGTTGTCCTTTTAATATATAAATGAGGAAAATAACAGAAAAATATATACAAATACATCCAATAGGATGCATCATGTGTTTTTTATGATACAGTTATCAACAATGTAATCTTTCCTCCCGCTTTTTTTTTTTTTTTTTGCAAAATAAAGCTTGAATGTGACCAATACATAAACTGACTGACAAAAATTACGAACTCTGGCATTTGCAACGAATTCCCTCACTAAAACCACTATATCAGCACCATCTTTAGATATTTTCAAGAAAAACCTCTAGCTTGCGGTCACCAAATAGTGAGCGATTTGCGGTTTTCGCCCTGCTGACTACAACTTCAAAAGGTTCAGAAGGAACAATTCCTTTATGATCAGGTGCCATTTTGAAGAGTTTGTGGCTCGGTTTGTGGGTACCCAGTTTGTCAAGGCTCCGGCGGGTGCGTCATTAATAAAGCCAATGAAAAAAGTCTCATGGAATCAGCGGCCAAACTGGGTAAGTCCCCAGTGACGTAATCGGTGTAAACAAACCATGAAACAAATAAAACCGAGTCGAGCGTGTTGCTGAATATTTAGGCCGGGATATTAGGAAGGCAAAAAAGTTTCACAAAAGTGAAATCGGGGAGGAAATTGAGCGAGAAATGGTAAGATTTCTTGGGATTTCAACATTATGATGATGATGATTCACAGAAATATGTACCCTATTTTTTAATTTCGAGTACACCGTCGTCAAAAACAACCCTATTTTTTAAATATCGCGAACATAAAATGTTCGCGAACATAGTTTAAAATAACCCCTTTTTTCGCGAAATTGGGAACGATCATGCGTACACATAGTCAATGTTAAGTGACAACACCGGGGATAATCATTGCAGTATATTTAACTTTCATCACGCGATGCTGTGGTGTAAAAAAGTATCCCGTGATGTTGCAATGTGGAGTCTGAATCAGACTTGATCTAGGGTGGAAAGTCAATTCAATGAAGAAATATTTATTACAAAGAAATTATGCTTTATCAAACCGGTATGTGTTCTTTTTTTTTTATTATGTGGCCTATTTTCTTCACAAAAAGGTGTATTTAAATGTATTTTGCTTCTCTTTTAATACATTCAGTTAAGAGCATAATACTCAAGAGTGTCTCCTAATTTCAAGAAATTGTTTTTACCCCTTTTCATCTTCCCTGCTTACACTAAGTAAGTGTTTCTAATAAATATTGATGCATTTTATAGTAAAGAGTCCCCTAGGGTATCCTGGACAAAGTGTGATGTAAAACTATTATGTATTGATGAAATAGTACATTACACATTCTCACTACTAATAAGTCAAACCAATACATCTTTAATTTTGAAATAACAATTAACAAGTTCCAGAAATGTCTAAATGACTATTTTCAAATGTTGATTTAAAAAATTAAATTTAACATGTTTGCTCAAAAAACTCTTCTATTCAGAGAGGCAATCAGGCTTCTTTTCAATTTTCCAAAATTGTAGATTCAAATTATTTTCATCTCAATCAGCAAACATTACATGGAAACATACATTGGTTAAAATGTTACTATAACCAATTATAAAATATTAATTAAATACTTTCACTAAGTTTCCCTTGTGTATATTGTATAATGAAATTTGGATCAATTATTAATTTCCAGGATTTCTTCTTGTCACTCTTCAACTTACACAGGTTCTCACATGCTATCATCATACATGTCTCCACCACCCTAAGAAGATTACCAAAATTTTCACATTTCAATTTATATAAATCAAATTACACTTTCAATTTGCATAATTTGTCTCAAAATTGGCTGTTCCAGTTGAAATCCACACGCCCCCTATGGAAGACATGACCTTAAACTCCCACCCAGGGGGTGTTGATGTCAAATAGGGCCATCCATTCAATGTTGTCTGCTCCAAAATGGGTTATTCCAGTTGAAATCCATACACCCCCTATGGGCTACATAACTTTCATCTTCGGCCACACAGGGGGTGTGATTTCCAAATGGGGTTACCTCAATGGGTTACTCCATTTGAAATCAACACTCCCTGTGTAGGAGATTAAGGGCACATCTTCCATAGGGGTATATGGATTTCAACTGGAATAGCACAACACCTCATCTTCTTCAATTTCCTCTAAAACCAGGGCTAGTGATAAGTAATAAAGAGTAATTTACGTCAGTTTCAATACTGTCGTTTCCCAAATTAGGTTGATTCTCGGAACGGTGTAAATGATCGCTCGATCACTCCTACGTTGTTAAGAGCCATGAAATCCAATCCTTCATGTGCAATATGATAATATTACCTGATCTTACGTACTTCCCATTCTCAAAGTTTTGCACGCATACTTCTTCACATATCAATACTTATAGGGAGGGAAATATTCAGAGGATTTTGCATTTACCCACACCTCATAGAATTTCATCACTCAAGCATGAGCCAATGAACTTGTAATGGTGCATTGGATAATACACTGCAAAAATGGTAAATGTGAAATTGCCAACAATTTTTTTTATGTTTAAAATTTATGATGCTGATTAGCTTTTATTTTTAAAAAAATGAAGATTTTGTATGTGGTAGACAATACACATAGAGAACAGATCCACAAGAGTTGGAAAATGTTAATTTCTAGTGAGAAAATATAAACCAAAAATTTCTTTCCAAAAAGACAGGTGTTTCAATCAATATGTCTTTCTTTCCAACCTTAAATTTCACTCCAAACACCAAATTTTCCGGGAATTAGGTCCCAACATTCCCCATTTTTCCAAGCCTGCAGATCAGTTAGAAAAAGTTTGCACTAGTTCAGAATAGTGTGAAAATTAGCATTATCATGAATTATCAGTTTTATGTGATGTATTTATGTCAACGTATTCCCTCTTTAAAGCAGCACTTTATTAGGGTTCTTATTGCATGCAGAATCAATGAATGCCGATCACAAAACATAACTCTGGTGAATTCAGCAGCTTGGCACGTACTATTACCACCATTATCTTGAATAGATTTGAGCCATCTCTGGGACTGTTCATACAAATACGCTACCTAAAGATTACATTAACTGCGAATAATGGTGACAATCTATAATACAGTGGTTTCATGATAATACACCAAGTTTACACCCATCAACCAGTCATACAAGGCACAATATTTGAAAGCGTTCATTCTTGAAATGGGACTCTTGGTGACATCTGTGTATCTGGTGCACTGATTTAGGAGGTGATTTTGCTTCCAATTTCACATAATAGTTATAAATAGAAATATTTGTCAATGGCAAAAAAAGTGAAATTAATTTAAATAGTTTTAGTAGAATTGGTTAAAAATAAGCCCCTGTTATAGTCCTGTAATATTAAAAGAGAATTTTGGGCATGAAATCTCAATCTAAAGATTTACCCTTCATGTAAAAGAGCACAAAACTCAGTGGCGGCACCAGGATTTTTTTGGGGGTGCCAAAGTGAATTTCAAGGCGCAAAATTGCTGCAAAATTTGGCGCACAATTGCTGCCCAAAATGGACATTTCGCAACTTTGGGTTTTTACTGGGGAAAAAGGGGGCAAGAGTTCTGACTGGGGGTAATCCCCCCCCCCCCGCCTGACAGAACTAGCCTAGTACAGACATATTCTGCAGAAGGATTGTACAGCTTTATTCTGTAATTCCTCAATACAGTCTTAACACTACACTAACTCATGAATGAATATATTACACCAATTACCAAGGATACACCAAAATCTAAGGATGTAGAAATCCTGGAACCATCTTCACAGGTTCATATACAAAATAAAATATGATGGAATCGACCAAAGTATGGGTCGCTCCTTCATGTAATTATTTCGTGTAAGCTAATCCTAACCCTAACCATAATCCTAACCCTAACCCTAATCCTAATCCTAACCCTAACCCTAATTTCGTGTAGGCCTATAACTACATGAAGGAGTAACCAAAGTATGGGCACTATCAGTCTGAACACCATCATACAAAATGACTCAACTGAAGATGTATGTCACACAAAATTTTGTCTGACTAATGATGGCATTGCTCCTCTGAATATGACATACAATATACAGCTGTCTGAATGATACAACATGTAATTGGCGAGATCGGTGTAATTTTGATTTATCTAGCATGACCTCTGACCTAATTATAATCATAACCAATTACAGAGATGTGCTGGATGATATCCATTCATAAAATTACGAAGCTGCATAATTTTGACAGCAGACATAGTGGAACGTTATTATTGCAGCATTCTGAATATATCACAAAATCAAACAATTTCCTCTATTTAATTTATCCATTTATAAGAGCAATCACACTTGGGTCATTCGAAATTGATGATTCATTGACCATCTTTTGTCTCGTAAATTAGTGCTAAAATTTATTGTCGGATTTTGTATTGTTTGGCTGTGATCTTTTGCTCTCTATGATAAATGATTCATTCATCATTTCATGGACAGTGCTAGCCTATTAATAAGGCCTAGACCATTGTCACACTATTTTACCAATAACTGGCCAGATGCTCAATTGCTCCGCAAATTGATTAATAAGCTTATGGTCAATATCACTATGGACCACAAGAGCCTCATCCCAATGGCATAGTCCAATAACCTCAATTACATAATCATAGTGCAAAATTTAACCTCAAGTTGCAGAGTATGAGTTTTTGTACCCAAATCTTCAAAGGTCATTCAATGAATATACAAATGTATTGGGGTTTAAGAACTGTTCCCCTAATAGATGAGCATGTTGTGGATCCTAGCGTATGCTTCTGAATGCTTTTTTTATAAAAATCACATTGCAAGTAACTTCTAAATTATTCTAAGCTCATCAACCTCCAAATTTAGCAAATATGGACATTTGTATGTTGATTTCATTTTAGGCCGTTTCAAAATTAATTTTTGGTTTCTCGTCCAAAGGACTTTCATGAATTGGGTAGGGTGGGAGGTGTGGGTTTCTTTCCAATGCAAAATTGGCATTGCTAACACTTGTAATCCTTTTTCGATGAATTCTTGGAAAATGTTGCGGTACTTTTTGTTTGAAGGGGCAGAATACTACAAAAACTATAAAGTGATTCATGTTGCTTAGGAACATTTTTTATCATCATAACAAATTGCTGGAGTTTTAAAATCAGAAGTTAAACTTCAAAATTAACAAAAATTTAAATGATGCGGGAGGGGACGAGAACCAAACAATTAATAATTTTATATATCCTGTAAAATCAGATTTGTTTTGCCTTTATTGGATTGCTCTTACTTTTGACATTTACATTATAGGCCTATAGCACATGATGCAAGCTTGTTAAAACAATGGCATCTGAAATTTGATAACATTATAAAGAATTCTGTTTGGCAAATCATTGATTATATCTAAAAGATGTGCTAAACATCATGTGACTGTCTATCTGGTCATGGGATTCCCTGAACAAGTTTTTTTGGGTTAATGTTTTATCCAGTCTTTGGGTTTGGTACCAGGCAGTACCAAGGTAGGCCTAGTCTAGCCCTACCACAGGGCCTTTTTTTTATATTACACATTATATACACCATGCTATATACTGAGAACTGCTAAAAACCCAGTGACAGCTCACAACCCACTAACCACTGTCCCCGAGATTCTGGGGAATTAGCAGTCACTGGCAGCAGCTCTCTGGACATAGCCAGGTTTTATGCATGCATGGTTTTGGATCACCACAGTCAAAAGGCCCTATACTAGTAGGGCTAGCCTAGTCAAACCTTGGTTGCATTTATATGCCATTTTGGCATTTCTGAATATTATTGCACTAACCACAACCACCAGCAATATCAAGCTCATCCACTTTTAACATGTGTTATGGCTGTACACTGTATATATGCAAAGGGAAACTATACATGTACATATGCATGAATATTTAAGGAAGGGGCATCCTAAGTACCCACCAAATCCAAGGGGGGTAAATAATATTATTAGCCTACTTCATAGTCCCTTTTGGAAATTCTTCAATATCAACTCATCTCACGATGATTACAAGTTCAGAACCAGAACCGCTCCCATCCGAAAACCGAGACGCCCGAGAATCTGGGCAGAGCGGTCACTGGGGATGTGTTGTGTTTCATGGAATGGCATTTAAGTGGTATGAATTGTTTATCTAAAAGGGAATGCAAAACAGTAGGGGTAATCGAAGATGGTACAACCAGCACTTCTATTTCGGTTCTCTTGCTTCTGGCAGTGGCTTAGGTATATTTTGTATTATGTCTGAGCACACGCTGCATAGAGAGTGAATGTAGAGTGTGCAGTCTACTTGCAGTCCGAGTCCAATTGGGCAGGGAGGCAACAGGGAACTTTAATACAACTTGGTAGAGCTAGGTCACCAGCCAAGCAGCCTGCATGATGGTAGCCCAGCTGCATCTTCAGGCCGGGGGGCACTTAACACAAATGGCCATATGGGTATGTTCCCCCGGAAAGACCTCCCTTTTTGGATTTCGCAGCTCCGAAAGACCCTCTATATTTGACCAAAATAGAACTCCGAAAGACCCTTGATTTTGATCATTTCAGCTCTAAAAGGTTTTTTCAGGTGATTTTCAACCAGAAAGCCAAGAAAGACCCTTGATTTTGACTGTTCGCAGGTCTTCAGGATTATGCACCGATCCTAGAAGGCGGCTCCCTCTATATTATACACAAAGCTCTAAGGGCAATAACACAACCTTGGAACACCCCCAGCATACATAGTCTGTTCAAAATAGGCATATCCCTTGACATACATTTGCCAAAACATTGATCTACAACCCAAATTGCTTTACATTCCAGTTATATTCAAATGTTTGGCAAAGTCAACCCTCTTCAGTTATATGCAAATCCTGCTCTTTTTTTAGACATTTTAATCCTGTTGTTAGGCAGGAGTCAGTAAGCAATCACTTCACATTCCAATACAGCCATTGTTATGCCTAGCCACAAAACTTGACTCAATTATTAACTGAGTACGAATCAATGGAGTTTGAAATTCAATGTATTCAGGGCAAACTGTGTGGTTTTGTCAAGGTGCAAGTTTGGACACCCATGTTGTCTATTTGTATGTCCCTAAATAATACAGGTATCAAATACTTCCAATTGATATGTTTTTGTTTGTATGATCAACACTTCATGTTTTAGTAGGTCCTACACACAGTTTGGAGGTTCAACAATTTTCCCTACTTCCATCCATTATTTTGCTTGATATCTTCAATGTGTGTTGCCTCCCACAAAAACAGTTTAATACTGCGGTCCAAATACACTACATTAGCCAAGGCCAGAACTGGGAGGGGGGGGGGCTCAGGGACCCACCATCACCTACAAAAATTGTTTGAAGAAAACTGCAAAGCTTACAATATGACATATTTTGCACACCGGAAATTTTTCACAATTGGCTTGTTTCTTTCAAAAACTGGGATCAATCCCTGACATCTGCCATACGTTCTCTCAGCAAAGAAATTGTGTTTTTAAAGCTTTACAGAGTACAGGTCTTTAAAAAAATACTTCTAATGTTTTTCTTATTTTATTACATTTGGGTACAGTGTGCAGTGTGCACTGGATATATTTAACTTTTGGCCCACCTGCCACACCTTTGTCCCTACCAACATCACCATCACTACCCCCTCAATTGTGAAAGGCTGAATAATATAGGGCTATGGAGTATGCTTCAAGCTGATATTTTGCTTCCAGTTTTATACAGTGTTCAGCTAAACATCTACCACTACAATCTTTATGCATGAAAATATGTTAAATATTTTACCATTATGTAGGCCTATACATATATTTATGTTATCTTCAAATTTAAAATGTGCTTTCTCAACAGCAGTACATTGTACGTACCAGCTATGTTTTGCTACCAAATCCATTTATGCAATTATTGTCGGCAAAGGTCTGTCAAACACCTTTTATGAAATAGCTAGTTACCACACTATAGGCCTTTGATAAACCTACACACATTTTGTACTCCAATTATTACAGGACAGGAATGCCACTTTCTCTGATCAAAAATCTTTTATTTTTATTTTTACTGTGGAATATTTTTACCCTAGTCCATCTCTCACATTCTTGTGAAGTTCTGCTCCAATTATATAGCGTACTCCAGTTTTATAAGCTTTAATACTAAAACATATTGTTTGCATTAACTGAATACAGACAGACCAGTTCTCACAAAACAACAAATAGAATGCTGCGAAAATATAACCACCGCTAAAAATTAGATCACAATTTAGCAAAAAAAGTAGATTTGTCAATTTCTGTCAAGTTCATTGTTGTTGTGCATTGAGGTTGCCACAGAGGCTAAACCAGGAGGTCAGATGCCAGTGTGTAAAACTAATGGAAAAAGGTTAACCTGCAGTCCCTGGATATGGCTTTTTGTTGTAGAGGAACCACACACATTCCGATACTCAATACAAGCATGGTTTGACATTGGTAGACCTTTTTAATTTCAGAATACCAGCTGATTTTATCATGTTGATTACTTATTGTGGTGAATAAATGTGTTAAAAAAAGCTTTTCATAGGTGAATTAACAATGGAGGCTTTTTGGTTGTGGAAGTAGACATATCCTGCGAAATTTGGAAAGCATTTTATTTATTAGAACATGCCATCATCCCCATCCTGCCCACAAATTGGATCTTATTTGTTGTGCATTGAGATCCACACACATAACAGAAGTTACCAACAGGAATCTTTTAGGTGGGAGGTGCCCTTCTGTTTATACTCAGCCCCACCCCTTTTCAAGGGAAAGCACTAAGTTGTGATTTGTGAGATTGGCTAGAGCTAGGGTTTTAAACTAAAGCACCCAAATGTATAGTAAATGGCATCTGGGCAGACTGGGTGGGTATACATGAGAGCACTGCTTCATTTTCTCTGTAATGAATAACATTGATTGGTAATGTATGTAACACATGAACCTGGATTTGACATGTAATTTTGCTTCCAAATTATGTATATGACTTCATTTGACAAAATATTTTAAGAAAAAATGGCCATATCATGTGTCTATACGGTACTATACCAAGCATTGCGCTTTTACAGGTAATGCCTTTTATGCTTTTTGCCTCTTGAACATTTCCACACAGTGTTTTTGTTTCCCCCCCCTTCAAAACCATTCAAAAATTGTAATGGGTCAGACGATGGCATCTCAATTACTCTCATCCAAGAATACACAATTCCTTACCAGTAATATGCTTATACACTCATAGGATGACCTTTGTATGCATAGGATATAAAAACTCATCCTCTGCAACTCCAGGTCAACTTTTTTGTTGCAGTAAACCGAATGAAATTTACTGAACTGTGCCACTTGGTTGAGATTCATAGTGGGTCATTTGATTTGCAATCAACGGATAATCACACAAATGGCCAACAATGATTTTGTATGAAGTGATTGCTAATCACAGGCTCAGCAAACTTTTTCAACTGGTTAAAATGTTTACCAGAACTAGAGTCAAACATTTGTTGAAATCTTGAATAAATAACCTGCACTGCAGGGACACACCTATTAGCATTTGTGAATGGAAGCAACTTTTAGTAATTTGAATTTTTGGTACACAGGTAAATTCCTGATGAGGTATTTTTGCAAAAATTTCATGGAATATTTAGTTTTCACAAGTTGGTGGTTACTCCCCCTCCCACCCCCATCAGTGTATTTCCATACACAGATTTAGTTTGTCACACTACATGTACAATGTTTGGGAAATGTTCGTTTTTTGGAGGTGCTAGGTGTTAGGTGTAGAGTAGGGTTTGAGGGGGTTGGAGAAGAGGAACCCTTGACTTACAAACAACAGAAATGCAGAGCATCTCAAAGCAAGAAAATGTGAAGTTACAACAATATTTTTCCTCTTATAGATTGTTTTTATATAAATATAATAAAAAGTTGTAATATTTATGACATCTGCACACCACTTAAAACAAATAATCCTCTTTCAAATCACTCAATAAATTATGCCACAAATATAGGCCAGTGATTTGCAGTATATTTTAAAATAGTTCTAATGGCAAACAGCAATTTTTCCAAATAAAAACACAAAGAAATCATGCTAAAAAAATATCGAGCATTGCAGTATTTTAAAATATTTAGTTCTAATGGCAAAATGGCCCCATGTATCATTCCATTTGATATGCCACATGATCACACTAAAATACATGTGGGCAGACAAATGAAACTAATCTAGCCATCCATCTCCAATCAGCTTTATACAGTGTGGGGAATATATTGTGAGAAAAGTTGAGAAATGAGGAATTTTTAGGTCACAAGGAGCTGTGTGGGTTATGTAGGGTGTGGGACGTGGATTAATTTTTGATGGTGTTGGCAGCCCAGGCTCTTGTTTTGGGGGCTTTTTTCCTTCACTTATGGCCTATCCTGACAGACAAAATCCAAACATCTTTATTGAGAATGTGTCTAGAAAGTGAGAACCATTTTGTATTTTTTAAGCGATCAATCATGTGGTTCCTGAAACATTCAAAATCGTTGAAAATCTGCATCATTTTAAAGTCATTGTATCTTCCTCTATTTCACATGCCATTTCATCCAGTCTGAAATCAGGGACCCCGAAATCAACACTCTCAATCTCAACTTGGAGCACCATATCAAATACTGTTATTTACCAAAGTTGAGTCCAATCACAGACTTGAACTAATGGTGTAATGCAGCTGATGAGTCTATCCCTGTGATGAGTAGCACACCAGATAGCACCAACAAATAAACAAACAGACAATTTTCAAGTTGGTTGAAATAAAATGGATGCTCCAGCTTACACATGATCCTGGCTAGGTTCAAGATGGTGCGAATTAAGCATCATCAAGAAGTTGTTATGGGCCAAGAACCCAGCGTCGTTAAAGGGTCATCTTCGTTGTCGGCTTGACCCAGCCAGTGCAGGTTGGCAGATGTGCCGATGAATTTAATCAGGAGTCTGTGTGTTGTCAGTGAAAGTAAAGCTGCTGGAGCTTTAATTGATTATGAACACACCCTGTCTACCATCTCATCAGCGGTTTAATCAGCTTTAAAGTGGCATGTCCAAGAAAGAAAGGCGGCGATTTACGAAATTGACTTTCACATCAAGTCTGGAAAATTGATGGGGTCCATCCATATAGGCAGAAATTACAAGGAGGGGGCGTTTTGGTACTTATTCAACCTGAAATTTGTCCATTAAAATAAGCAAAATGGCTCAGCCTCTGTCCACCAAAAACAAGATTTAAGGCTGTTTAGAATTCAATGAAATTTCATACATATTCAGTCCCAACCTTTAATATCGTATTTAAAAGGCATTAGTACAATTTTTAATAAGCAGAAGTCTGATTCTGCTATTGAAATAAATTATAATTAAATTGCTCATATTTTGAGTTTAGCCCTAACAAATGTTATTATTCATGTTATTTTTCATGTATATAGCCCCACTCAAAATCAAATTGTGTAGGCTTTGAGCAAACATTTTGACTGCTCAGTGCCAGAAGTGGGTAAGTGTAATAGCTGCCTTGCATATATGACTACAATACGCTGTGCATAAATTGCCAAATGTTCACAGGGCAGCTATTGCACTTACCCACTTCTGGCACTGAGCAGTCCGATTTCACAATCCCATTGAATCAGTGCATAAATATGTATGTGGGAGTAGACAAATGTTACCAGGTCTCATTTAATTAGATGCAATTGGTATTCCAATCCAATATTTTTATATTTTTACATCAAAAGCAAGTCATTAACATTTCTGAGATACGATATTAATTGACAATATGCATTTTATGAATATTTATTGAGTCTGATTCTTTTTACTTCAATAATACATACTTCCATGATACTTGTTCAATGAACAACACAAGTCAATACTACATGTAGACACTATAAATCATCTTCAAAAAGTTCAAACATAGTTCAATTTCATTTTTGCACATTATACCTCCAAATATTACTGCAATTCAAATTCAGTTTGAGCTTTTGTTGTAGGCCTACATGTATTAGGCTGCAGATCACAAAGTATTTGATCTATTTTCCACGTTTTTATTTTCAAAAATTTATCAAGAAGAATCTTTCCAAATCCCTGTTCATAGTGTACTATCAGATCACTTGAGCGGGTTATATGATTATGAGATTCAAACAGAACTGGGGTGGACTCTTGGTGTGTTAACACCCTAATCTTTTCAAAACTGACTGTATGCTTCATGAACAGGTATGGACTTACTATGCAAAATGACCCAAAATACACTCTGGCCAAAGTCATGTGAAATTGGCATTATCATAATGATGTAATATCATTACTCAAAAGGTATACATAGTTATGGTGACAACAATATCATCTATAAGAAATGCATATTTTGGCTATGCTTTATAATATTGGCAATCAGAATAGACCAGTCCATATAAAAACATATAGTAATGCACAGGTAGAGTCCCAAATAAATACTTCTACACAACACAATCCAATATGGTGTTTAAAATGGGCGTGGCAGGCTATACAATCCTACCCCTGTATATACCATTCCAAATCCATGGATTTATACCAGTTTCGGCTTGGGAGGCCAAAGGTCGAATCTTGAACAGATTGAATTCTTCAGCAAAGAATGGACAGAGTAGTTCAATGCACTGTTGTTACCAATGTAGCCAAAAAAAGACTTAGGCTATACATGTGTAACATTATGAACAACTGCAAGTGCAAGGTAAATTTCACTGCCAGCTCTGAAATAATCCCATACTTCAATTTTCCTACTCAAAGTTTTTCACACACATGTACAATTCATACATCTAATCCAAAAATACACAAACGCCTAAAATTATTCCAGTATAAACTTATTAAACAGGTCAATGCTACAAATCCCGCGAGTACAACTCAAAATTACTGAATTAAAACTAATTTAATAGCAAAAATATTAATTGAAGTTAATCGAACCACGAAAAATCAATCACATAAAAATTAACAAAACCCTAACAGGTTTTCGGTTTCTCAAAATACAAGAAACAGGATGGTTCTTACAAAAACATTAATTGTTGCCTGGACAATTGAGTCGGGCTTAAATAAACTCCCTTCTGAACACTGGGACTATAAAGATATCGGAGCCAAAAGAACAAGTTGGGTAGAAATACCCATTCTGGCTGCCAGACATGTTTGCCCCCTAGAAAATTTATTCAGTTTCACTAGGATATCAAATATCCTCATCTGCAAGACACAGTCCCTTAACCCTGATGTATGTACATGTACATAATGACCTTTGCATGTTTTAGGTATCAAAACTCATCCTCTACATCATGAGGTCAAATTTTCAGCTACAGTTGTCAATTGGAGGTCACTGAACATATGTCACTGGGGATGAGACTATGTGGCCCATAGTGTTTACCCAATAGCCAAGTTCAATATTTGTCATGGAGTTAGTTCCTTTTGTGCGTATTTCCTTTCCCATTGCCACCGGTAATGCACTTATAGATCCGATGATACCGGTCCATTATAGTCCATCTGGGTATGAATTCACTGAGTTGGATCTATACTTTTCGTGTATGCTACATGCCCTTTAGATTTTCTTCAAAAGACCAAGTTGGGTAAAATGAATACATTGTAGTTTGTTTGAACCACAAAGGGGGCGTGGCACATAAAACAATGCAATCTAAAAAATGGTTAAGAAGAGTCCAATCCTACTTCTAGTAGCCAAAAATAGTATACAGCCATCAAAGTATCCATTATCATCCACTCGTCATGTCATTCCTGACCATAGAAAACGATTAAAATTCTTCAAAACACTTATTTTTTCTGTCCATTTTCACTCAGCATTTAAACAATCAATTGCAGAACACTGTAACCATGGTAACAGGTAGCAAAACCTGGAACTTAACAGAACTGAGTCTTTTGCAATTGGCATGTTTCTACCGAGCTGACGGTGAATGCAAGATAATTTGGGGTGATGGAAGAATATGCGGTAATGGCTACAAGTAGAAACATATCGGGTGAAGATGATGCAGGGTGATGCGACTGAACCTCAACACCAAACAGGGCAACCACCTCTTGAGGTGGTTAATAGTGGTGAGTAAGCGGGTGACAAAGGAAGTCACTTACTATGATACGTCGTTAATTCTACCTGAACCACACATCAAAAACCTCTATTCCCAAGGCCTATGCAGTATGCACATGCAGGTATCCCACATGATGCGATTGCGTCATCATACGAACAGTCATATGGCCACGGAAAGCTTGGCTGACCGACCCAAGGCAAGGTAGGCCCGTGCACGTGTCTGGCACCCGAGGGGTCGGTGGTTCAAAACCTCACCCCAGGAAAAAATTTCTCTTCTTTTTTCTTCCTTCCTTCTCCCAATCCCCCAAAAAGAAACTGGGGCATATTAGGGTTAACAGAACTGTGGAATTCACAGGATTCCTAACCAAATACATGTAGCCCCCTTTTTACAATGACTGAATTCCATGATTACAGTTGAAGATTGTGACTCTAGACCTTCTCACACTTTTTTGCAAATTCAAAACTGCAAGTAAAATAAGTTGTTTAACACTAGTTAATAGTGTTACCATAGAATAAAACCAGATTACATCTGATTCTACATTACAACCAACCAAATAGTATTCACACTGTATATCAGATCATTATGCTATTGTATTTCAAGCACCGTTTTCCCTTCAGGGCTTACAGGCTTTTTAAGTTCACTGCTATCGATCTTTTATCCGTATTGTTTGAAAGACTTATAAAAACAGAATGCAGTGCTGAGTGGCTACAATTTAACCATTTTCGCTAATACCATTGATGTATTTATCTGAAGTCCAGGTCGGAATTTGCCGGGGATATATATATATGATAATCAGAACAACCATCAGACATTTGTGGATAAGCTTTTGAAATGTGAACCAGCGATAAAATTTCTTGTAAAAATATTTGAGATAAAATCATAATTAATGTCAAGTTCACACAGAGGCATACACTATTGCTTTTTGTTTTGTTTTTACAGATTTGACTGATCACTCTAATAATGCCTTATCACAGCTAGACTTATGTTTGATATACAGGCCTTGAAAAAAAGTAGGAGGCTCCTTCCTGAGAAGTTTGGAGGGAAATGAAGGTCCTTAAAACAAAGAAATACATAAGAATTTGGAGGGAAATTTGTCTTTTTGAAGGGAAATTTTGATCATCTTCCAGGGAAATATTCATTTTTTTCCAGCCCTGTTGATATACTGTTGCCATCTCATTTGCATTTTTCATATACTCTGTCCAAGTTGATGAAAGTAATAATTCAGCTTAGTGACCTTTATATTAGCTTCAATAATTAGCAATTTAGTACCAAGATCTTATAAATATCATTCAAACTTCTTCATATACCTAAAATCTAATTCAATCATACATAAAATCATTCCAAGTGCAAACACTGTGGAAGACAATTAGACCTTTAATGTATAAAATGTCTGTCAAAAGCTGAAAAGAGGTGCATGTGTACTAAGGCTGGCATTTTCGGGCGGGTAAACGGGTACCCGCCCGAGATTACATTACACGGGCAGGAAATACCCTGCCCGGTACCCGAAATTCAAAAAAAATTTTAAGTTTTTTTTTTCGGTTTTGTAGTGTCCCTGGACCTAGACATAAATGCTAGGATCATTCATGGTTGAAATAAAAAAAAAATTCAAGATGTTTTGTATTTTTAATATGAAAATTGATAATTTGTATTCATGTCATACTCTATTAATGATTTCAAAATGCATTCAAATTTTTTTAGGTCAACCATGAATGATCCTAGCATTTAGGTCTAGGTCCACCGACACTACAAAACCGAAAAAAAAAAAACTTAAAAAAACAAAAAACTTTTTCTTTTTTTTTTTTTTTTTGCAATTTGGTACCCGTTACCCGCCTTGAAAAATGCGCCGGGTATCAGGGTACAAAATTACCCGAAAATGCCAGGCCTAATGTGTACTGAAATCTGAACAATTTAATGATTATCATGTCCGAATGATGCCTATCGTTTAATTAAAGCCTGGCTTTGCCTGAACCATGTTGCTGGTTTGCCAGAGATGGAAAACTTTCTCCAGACCAGAGATAGTCAACCAGTTTTTGGACTTGATGGGCACACATCCTGGTATGAGTCATCCCGCAATAATGGGAGGACTCATCCCGCAAAATAATGTGGGCCCGCTAAACAACGGGATGACTCATCCCGCAATAACGGGATGAGCCCGCGAAATAACGGGACAGAGCCCGCTAAATAACGGGACGGAGCCCGCTAAATAACGGGACGGAGCCCGCTAAATAACGGGACGGAGCCCGCTAAATAACGGGATCCCGCGAAAATAGTTGGGGTTGTGCAAGAAACATAGAAATTGATAAATAACCCCATCTGGGATCTCAACAATATTTCATTATTTTTACCTGATGATGTTCTTAGTGCAAGTAACTAGAAAGATGACACAATATTTGTAGTAAGACACATTTGGGATCACCTATATGAATACCTTATCAGAATTTCAATTTGCCCACAAGGCACAATGGGAGACATAATGTATTCATTAATCTAGGTACTAAACAATCTTTGAGAAAACACTTGCGCAGCTCAGTGCCAGTGGTAGCAGAATTTCTAATCCAATTTTCGTATTCCATACCACACAAACATGGAACAACAAAGGTATTTCTTCACATCCCACATGATGTCAAAAAGGCAACGATCCCACTCACAAAACATAATTAAATCACCTGCGACTGAATATATACCAGTAGCAACTCACTCACGTCTATTTACTTTGCCAAATTAAAGCCTCACCGAGCACTATTTCTCTAATTGTAATTCCGACATCATTTAACACTGATGACATCAACCAGGGGAAAATGCGCGGAATTCAGCAGCATTGTATGCCATGATGACAGTGTGGTTGGGTATTCATGTGGGTACAAAACACACTGGAATGTAGTGGCACACTGCCATTGGGTGTAGCTTTGCCTTTTAATTCAGAATTTAAGGAGGAGAGAGCTACCAAGTATACCATTCCACAATAATTCTGTTATGATCACCTGAGTTGTAACCTGGGTAACAGATTCGATCCATTTCCTGAAAATCAACCAAAATCTGTGGATCCTGCAAATGATACAGGTGCACGGAACACATTTATACAGCTGGGGATTAAAGGGGAGGGGTCTCACTCCCTTTAAAAATATTGTTTATGAATGAAGTTACCTTATTCTCAAAGCTATAATTGAAGACCGAATTAAAATACTAGTTTGCGTCTGACGTCAGGCAAAGGCGCGGCGTGATTGGTTGCTGGCCTGCACAGTACAGCATTTTTGGTCTGGTTGACAGGACGTCATATGCAAACTAGTCTTTTTAATTCGGTCTTCAATTATACCAGGTGGCTACAAGAAGCTACAGCAGAAAGCGAAGTCCTGCATCACACAAGAACACACCTACATGTTGTCTGGCCAAGTCCGGGGAGGACTTGTGGCTTGTCAAGTCCAGGGAGGACTTGTGGCTTGTCCTCCCCGGTCATGTGCCCAGCCCAGGTGCCCAGCACGGGGCCCAGCACCCTACAATTCCGGGCCATGGTTCAAAACCGGACCTGAGAAAACAACTGTTCTCTTCATCATCCTTCTTCCTTCCCTTCATCCCCTTCCACCAAAAGCCTCCTGTAAGTTAGGGTTAATACTATACTTCAAGAAATTTAAAATCAGACCTACATTGATTCTGAAAACTTACACCACATTTTTGACTAAGATACACATACAAATTCCTCCTCCCAGAAAATCTAACCACATGGGCCTCAACCATGGAGTGTCACCTTAACCACATAGCTTGGCAATGACAGACTACCTTGTGTGTTCCAATCCATTCACTCCTCCATCTTCCCTAATAACCACTGACAAGTGGTTTTACATGCATACCAGCAAGAGTAAAACTCTAGTTATAAAAAGGCATACAGCGATAGTGCACCAAGATTTCGTTAAGATGTATTGGTGTGATTGTGAATTGCAATTTAAGTGATTTCCTGTGCTCACCTTTTTTCAAGTATGTACAACTTTTATGTTTCTGTGATCAATGATGCCAGTCTAGTTTTGTCAAAACTTCCCTGAAAAGGGAAAATTCCACAAACCATTTTAGCTACATAAGGTACATATAGCACAGAGTACACCAAGATATCAGAATGTGGAATTCCGGTGTTCACTTAAAAAAAAAAAGTATAACCGATTTTCGATCAGAGATGCCACTCTGCTTTTGTCATACAAGACCCAGCCACGTACTAAGTAATTTACTTCTAACTACAAACTATCCTCGTTACTTTGTTACACTAGACACAAAATCAACTTCCTGAACTTGAATGAATACGGTTAAATCTACAGTCGGTACGCAACAATGACAATCGATCTAATTACCTTGACCTAGATGGGATCTATCTTCTCCTTCCAAAGATGTTCCTATTTTGTCTAGAATCGCTTATTAAATTCAACCTATTAAGCCACTTATTATCCCAAGAGCCAAGCCCATTAAATTCAAATTTAGCGTCGGCGGAACCCCCAAAGCACCGCTTTATCGTATTAAATATCTAGATGAAGATTTGCTAATTTGTCAAATTAGCTGTAATCACGAAGACTCACAAGAATAGTCTATACCATTGCAACATCTATCGGGAATAAAATGGACAATATTTGCCGTACCACGATGAGCATAAAACACTCTACAATATGCATATAAATGTGGCCCAATCAAGCAAATGAGTCGTTTCTATGGCTCAAAATTAATTTTGGTTTTTGTAACATTCTTCCCCATTTAGTTGGCAGGGGACAAAATGCTATCAAAATTATAGATATAGTTCCGGAGATATTTTTGTTTTCACATACTTTTAAAACAACAAATTAATTACAAAAGATTTTGGTGATTTTGAGCAACTAACAACTTATTAAGCTTGATTCATACCACTTGATGTTGAGGATGACAACGTTATTATACTATGGGAAAGCAGCATATATTTTTGTTAACATATTTTCCTCAGAGCCAAAGTAGCACATTATTTCAGCATTTTTCTGAAACATAAACTGGCAACACCTTCAACAGGGATGGGCAATGTATCAGAGCCGTAGTAAGGTCGAACATATTGGGGCAGCCATCAAGAAATTGGGGCGGCCAAAATGGCTCAAATATTGTAGGAGATACTTTGTTTATACTTGGGAGGAAGGGTGGGCTGGAGGCAATATATTTTTCCGGAGTTAACATTTGAATAGGAGAAAGTTTAATTTCCTAACCCTAAACTTAACCCTAATACGGTTGTGCGGGATACCACATATACAGTTCTTTAAATGGGCTCCCTATTCAAATGTTAACTACGGAAAAATAATTAGCGGGCTGGAGTAGTGGTACTTACGGACTACAAAGGTTGACAAGATCTTCATCTGTGGTTGATAATGGAAGGCCCCTTATGTAGAGGTTTGTCTTGCTCAGTTTCTCTACACCATGTTGACTACTTTGTGTTGAACTTTGTGAATGTGGTGAGTGTTGTTGTGACGATGACCCGGATCCGGAGCTGCCGGAGCCGGTATTGCTTGGACTAGGGGGCGGCATACTGCGCATTGGTGGATATGATTGCTGTAAAGATACAAAGAAGAAGTAAAGATAGAGATGAGAATATAGTTTAAACATTATATAATAATGTGTTAGCAATTACTTCATTTGTAGCCAGATTCAACATTTGCCACTCTACACTTTTCATATTCTTCCTCGCTCACTCACAGGCTCACTCGCTCACTCACATACCCATTCACTCACTATACTCAATCAATCATTCAATCACTTACTCAATCATTCCCATGCCCATTCGGCACTGCCCATTCCCTCACTCACTCAATCACTTACGTAATCAATGAACCAATTATTCACTCACACACTCAATCACTTACTCAATCACTTACTAACTCAAATAATCATTCAATTATTCACTCACTCACTATATTCAATCACTCGCCCACTTACTCACTCTCTTACCCACTCACTCACTTACCCACCCGTACCCACTTGCCCACTACAATCTTCCAATTACAGCTCAACAAGATACTTGTTACAAAACAGAAAAGCTTAAGGAAAACATTTACTCCATATTCCTAGCTATTACATTGAGCAACATATTTCATGCAAGATGCATACAGTTATACCCTTTAGCACTGAAAACAAATTTATTCATCGCCAGTCAAGTCAAAATATTATTCACCGGTATAATCGGTATTGCAACACAACAAACTAATATTGATTTAAAAATACAACAGAGAGACTCATAGAACAAACAGAATTGCAAAAGATACAATTACAATACTTTTCTTCTCCTGCGATTGAATTAGTACTTTAACTGATGACTAACGAATAGACAACCTCCTCGTAGAGTTAACGACCAAGCTTTAATCAAATCAGCCATCATTACTGGCACATCAAAGTGCATATGGATCAATATTTGAGGACGGATGGACACTATACCGTTGACCTTTATCAATCCGCTTGAGACCGGAGGAAGATGTGACTGAATGATATCTGGCATTATTCTGAGATGGAATGATGCGAGCAGCGAGAGTGATGATTACAATAAATGGGATATTGGGTTTGGAACTCATGTGGGGGTTAATTTTACAGATATGATGGAATGATGTTTTCAGTACTCATACATGAAGTGTAGTAGGTGAAGATTTTCATTACTACAGATGAGAGTTGGGACAGACCAGAGTTAATACAAAAATATTCTTGAATAAATATTGTGTACAATTTTACAATTTGAGTTGGGGCCCATGAAAATTGAAGAGGGTCCATAGATTTTTAGCCGTAGGGCCCCCAGTATATTTCAAACCATATGGCCCAAATGGCCTTGGCTTAAAAATATGATTACTGTTTGGGTTGCCAACTATAAATATAGTATAACTTTTTCACTTTACTAGTGCGCACACCCCTACACACACCTACATTTTTACCAATAACCGTGGACCCGTATAGTGTGTGTGGTTGTTAAAAGTGAAACTGTGGCCCCATTCACACATATATATCATAATCAAAACATGGACTTCTGTGATACTTCACCCCTAACCACAGACCTGGTATTACATCTGCGATAGAGGATCCTTTTCCATATATGCAAAGTTCTGCTGTATAGCACCCTCTACCCCCGTCTACAGTCTTATGACTGTGGATCGCTATGTGTGGTTTTTCACTACATAAGTGTGGACTCAAAGTCCATGTTTGTAGGTGAAAACAAACACACCCCTACACACACACCCCTGTTTGTAAATACGTTCAAACGAGGACCTCGACTTTAGAAGGATCTAACCGAGGACTTACACACCCGTTTTTAATCGACACACCGTGGACCTCACGCAAACACACCAGGCAACTTACTATCCAACTGAGACCCGTCATATACCCGATATGGGGGACCTATCTTATATGCTATCTTATATGCATATTTGCATCATTTACGTCATCCTGGGCATAGTTTCAAAACGCGGACGTCCTCGTTTGGAGGTGTGTCCTCGTTTTACGGTGTGTATCCATATGTAGGTCCTCGTTAGACGGCATTTACAAACGCATACAACCCCAAGCACATAATACTATTGAGTATTGTGAACTAAACAAAATTACCATCATCAAATTCATCATCTGCCCTCAAAGAAGGGAACACGCTACATGACTTCGCATCCATGACAAGATACTTGTCATAAAGCTACAAAACAGTGGAATTTCAAATTCATCATTTTGACAACTCAAAACAATGTCACACCAAAGGCCTATTTGATACATCACAAACTCACAAATCTTACCAATATCAATTTTTCTCCGTTCAATGTTACTTTTAGTCTATGTCACCAGACTATAACAAACATATCTGAAAAATCGTGAAGAAACTACGGTGCAATTATTGTATTTCATACGCTTTAAGATTTATTGCTTGCTTGTATGCAAAGCAGCACTTGACGCTCACGGCATCTTGGTTGCATGTAAACCCCGGGATATACACCACAACCAGTGAGATGTAACCTCGTCACGCCTGCCTGTTGTCGTGGCATCATCACTGGGTTCACTACGACTATATGCATAATTAATCTGCCTTGATGAATGTGAACTGGCACTGAACTAGCCCATGATCCATCAAATGTTGGGATATAATAAATTATACTCTAGCCTTTATTATACTGTAGCCTTTTACACAGTAATAAATATTGAACCAGTCTTCTCACCTTCTGTTTTCTACTCGTTCTTTGACAACTATAAAGTGTGATATTTTCACGGTTTTTATTTTTTCGCGATTTTACAGAACTTTCGGAGCAGTTTTGTAGTTGTATATTCGCGATTACAAACACTAACAGTTACACATTAAAGACTATGGGTAAAGAAAATTTTTCGGGCTTTTAAATTCAGTCGCAGTTATGAAATTAACTACGAAAAAAGCTTGTGAATAGCACATATACATATACAGTATTATAGCAATGTGAATATACTTTTCATTGAACTGTAAGAATGCAGGGTAATTTTACCAAATGTTTGGGTAAAAAACCCATTCCTATTGACAATATAACATAAAAAGATTTCACACAAAAGTTGAGTTGTTTACTGTTGGTCCAACATTGTGTTAAAAAATTACACAGTATTTTAACAGTGTATTACTGGAAATACTGACATTTACTGAACACTGTACGAACTTGCACACTGAACTTATCAACCGGATATCAACTGATATAGATTCAAACAACTGTTCTCACTCCATGAAACCGCTTGTACGTACACTCTAAAAAATACCCAACATTTATCGCCAACAACTCTCCCACAAAATTGCACACAAAGAAGAGTACTTTATACCAAAAAGTCAATATATTAAGAATATGGGCTTAGTCCGGCTTTCTCAACATTGCAAGCATGTGGACCATAATTTTCTGTATTTTCGTTGTGTAAGATTTTACTCAACAGATTATCAACAGACTAATGTGCAAACTAGAATATTCAGAGTGTATAAACAAGCCAGCTACCTATAAATTCAAGCAAGCCTATCACTATCAGCATCCAGAAAACATCTACCCTTTGCCATGACCTAAAATGGTTTCGCAGAAGGATCAGATTTTTTGTTAAGCTTATGTCCAGCCCAGAAAAGACGAGACGTAAAGCTTCATCTTCTTCACTGTTCATCACCCCATGATATGGAAGTCAACCCAGGTTTTCATCACGTAGCCCAATTAAACACTATTAAATATCATGCCATGTGTGCACACAGACTTACGCTTTATTACAATATTAATGATGACAAACATTTTCGGTCTACAGGCCTACAGCTGTATAATGCAGACAATTTTTGTTTGAGCTCATCCTCATTTTTGCAGAGATTTTGTGGTTTTGCATGATTCAAGCAAGCTTCTATCTTCCTATAAATCCATTTTTGTAATGATCAAATTTGAAAACTAAGTAATTTATGTTCAAACAAATCATTACAAAGAAATCACCACTGATACTGCCTGTTTTGCCATTTGAAAATAATTTACATAAATAAATAAACTAAATTGTACCATGATTGCACAACACAATACAAGTAAATGCCTCTAACAAAAGAGGGAATTACCATGATGGATAATTGTTGATGATGATAGCTTGCTACCATGGTTACCCTGAAGTAGCTCTCTATGCTCTTGGCAGTAGACCACACACAGTTTATTTCCCTGACATGGGAGTAAAAATTCAGGGTGTCACAAAATAGTGGACCAAATTGACAAAAAGTTCAGTGAGCTCTCTGATGGCAAAGTTCAGTTATAATTTGTTACATGTATTGGATTAAGGAGGCAAAGTTCAGTCATTTTCCTGACCTTGCTCCAGGATGTGGTTAAAGTTCACTTATAAATAGAGCCTGTGGTTCAGTATTGCTTGGAGAAGCTGGATACCATATACCATTCTACATGTTCTAGACCCTACATTTCTGCTAAAATAGTTTTCTCACTATTACTGTATTCAGTTTCTCTGACTTTCTTCAACCCAATGAGGAATAAAACACATGTCTTTCATGTGAAAAGTTATTTACATGTATATCCTCTTTTTACAAGTTTAGCCAATTTCTAAACATGATGGGCTGAAGACCCAGTACTCCAGGATCCACTGAACATGCTGAATAAATACCCAGCAAATGGTAAAAGGAACTTTGATCAAGTGAAATGGTTACCAAATGCGCTCAAAATGTGTAAGAAAATGCAGACACGTCTGAAAGGTTTGCAAATTGAGCTGAAACCGATTAAAGCCTACATCACACACCAAGACAGCTTGATGAGTAGGTATCGATGAGCTGAATACATTATAAAAGCGATAGGAATAGGATAAGGTGCAAATTGCGAGCTGGGTAGCATGGGCTGGTAAAAAGGGACGGAGTAGTTACAAACTTGAATCCCTCAAGTCTTACATGTAGAATACGTCATCTAGATGAAAACAATGACATTCAAATTCAACGCTTCGTCAGATTAGCATGTTTCTATTTACCGACTACAGTATTAATTTTGCTCAATAGAAACAGATCTATGCTCTCAGCCATCATGGCCATTAGCCGCTGAATATTACTGGATAAATTTTCCAGTTAGCTTCAATTGAAACTTATAGGCCCATGTGATCAACATCATCACTATAGCTCAACATCTTTTTCAATATTCATCCTTCATACTATTACCATGGCAACTTGACCACCTTCCCAGAGCCTCATAACAAACACTCACAGTTCATTTCTCACATGCATATGCCACTGTATATCACTTCCCGAGACATGGGACAGTCAATTGTCATATAGTCTCATAACCAATTTGTCACAGTTCATTTTCCACATGCAAATAAGACACAAATTGTCACACCCAAGTGCACTTTGAGCATCAAATCCGAACTCAATGTCCGTATATCCAAAAATGATTCAAATCTTTGGTATACTACACTCTGACACAATAAAACTGCCAAGTGTCGTGTTATGTAGTCTCATAACCAACTGTCAAAGTTCATTTCCCACATATGACACACATTGTCGCAACAAATACACTCCCATAATCAAATCCCATCTCAATGTCCATCACACCCCGACACATAAAACAGTCAAGTTTTATGTTATGTAATCTCATAACCAACTGTCACAGTTCATTCTCCGCATGCAAACATGACACATATTGTCACACCAAATGCACTTCAGACATCAAATCTCAAACCAGCATCCCTACATTATATACGCATCACACACTGACACATGGGACAACCAAATGTCACATGGCATCATGGATCCATGATTTACCTTTTCGGTAAATCCCATAAGCCTTTGCGAGTACACCTGAGAACTCGTCATTTGACGTCATGTCAATCTGCGCCGATGTGCACATCGTTTATCGAACATCATTACTGCGCATTGTAAGTTGGCGTGACGTCAAATGATGAGTTCTCCGGTGTACTCGCAAAGGCTTATGGGATTGACCGAAAAGGTCAATTTTAACTTGACTGTGAAACCTACTACTGACAAGGTTCTGTGAGAAGGACGGACGGACACGCTGGATAGCCATGCATCCACGCTTGGCAGGTCTTGTGTATTACGATGGAAAGATTTCTGGTCATGCTTACATGAGCATTGTAATTCAGTGTAACACATTTTACAATCCGCTCACATGACCTTAAAGTAGTCTCATCTCTTATGGCACAGTTCATTTGTCTCCATTTAACAATCATAGCTCAAAATTTGACACCAAGGTGTGGAGTATGAGGTAGTACTCGCCATATTCTTAACTTACAAAGGTTATTATTTGAAGTTACAGAACCGCAGCCTGAGATGAATGTGTAACTCTCTCCATGCGGGGCCGGGGGTCAACTGCAGACGACAAGTTTCAATTTTGTCAAAAATTTCAGCATAAAATGGGAGAAAAAATCAGCATGAAAAATGCATTAAAATGAGTACAAACAAGCCTAGTATTGGTTCAGTGGTTCTGGAGATATTGTGAGAAAATATTTCAGGACTTGGACTTTTAATGTTGAAGCTACAAAGCATTATAAAACAATCCAGGTGATTCAGGTATAATCCATCAAGATCACTATCACACCAAACTGGATGCATCCTTTTAATAAACTTCCTTCATAATGTGCATCATCAAAAACCTATTGTACTTAATGGGAAATGGCCATTAACACTAATAATCTCAAATCCAGATTCAGTTTCCCCCAAAATTGTGTGAAGTTTCTTTTTTATCTTTCATACATTTAACTACTACATCGAGTGAGATGCGTTTTGCATCTTTGACATCTTCTCCCCCTCAAGATACCAGGAAACTTTAATACTTTGCATGCTGGGTTCAAAAATAAAAAGTCCCCATTTTGAGATATTTTTGAAAATATCAAGAAATACCTCAAGAATCACTGAACCAATTCTGGGCTTGTTTGTACTCATTTTAATGCATTTTTCATGCTGATTCCAAATATGGTCATGCAAATGTACAATTCTGACATTTTTTAATTTTCAAAGAAAATTGAGAAACATGTCGCCTGCAGTCGACGCTAGTGCTAAGAAATTGGAGTCATCATCATAATAATGCATCTACTTTCTATATATCTTGAAGTTTGTTCCAATTCTTTCAGGCAAATGCACTTTGCAATGCTTCACCCCTAGCTATCAGATTTGCACAAAACGCATGAAACTTCTATTTTGCATAGTACATTTTCAACATTCGTGAAGGTTATTCTTCATTTCTCTTTTCAGTAATACAAATGTGATTGTAATTGTATCAGCTTGTTTCCTTGAAAAATCACCTAATGCAGAAACAACTTCAAGTTCAGGTAGAAGAATAATGCGATGCAATTAGCTGCACAGATGATTGTAATCACACTATTATTGGTCAAGAACATGCATAAATTAAGATTCAGGAGATATGCTTGATAAATTACTTCCTACCGCAAGATTCTTAAACGATATCCTAGCTCCTTTAGCAGGAAGCATGGCTAGCTCATCTAATCAATATTCATCTAACTTTCATAATACTTGTCATTTGATTTGCATAATACTTTGTATCTAATCCATTCTTGTCATCCTTAATGAATGCTCCATCAAGAACACATCATCTTGATAAGAGACGATCATATTAAGTGGCATAAGTGTCACGTTCACCATGTTGCCAAGAATTTCCAGCCCAACTTTCGCTCTCCCCATGGATAAATGAATGAATCATGAGATTACTCCATCCTTCAGAGGGGGGGGGGGGGCTACAAGCCATCAGACCCCACTCCTGTGTAGTGTGTATAGAGAACATACCTGAAGTACATATAGCTTAAATGCAGTCAATTCACAAAAATTCACCCAGATTAGGTACAAAACCAGACGATACGGGGACACCTTTTTTCCAACAACCATACCTGAATGGAACAGTTTACCAGAAAAAGTTGTTGAGGCACCAACTCTGGCCAGCTTCAAGAAAGCGATCCAGCTCCAGATAAATTAAATTAGTTGCCGCGTCCATCCACTTAGCAGCAAGAAGTTGGTGATGTTGCCTTTTTTAGGAGGTGTTCTACCGACACAAATATCCAGATCCAGATCCAGAATTTCAAAAAGAGTATGGTGTTAACCCGACTGTACTAATCCCAATTCTTCCTGGCACTGTTTGGATGTTAGTAGTCTTAGGGCTCATATTGAAATTCCCTTACACAGGAAGGTATGCGCCATCCTGCAGCTTTCCTGTGCTAGCCTTCTTTTGTTAAAATCCTGTGTGATTATAACACTGCAATTAGCCACTTGTCACCAGACCACTTCAAAAGGCAGGGTGTATCACTGATGCATATAATCCATCCGTTTTATGAGCTTTCCTGAGGCACGCGCTTAGCGAGGGGAATCCTGCCTTCTTTCTGTGTGAAAGCGTGGTAGGGTATTTCAATATGAGCCCTAGTAGGTATTACATTAGCAGGAATAAAATGATCACAAAATAAACTTATCAAATCTTCAAAAACAATCCCAATTGGGCTACCAAATCAGGGGCTTGGTAACCATGCACATAACATGGTGAATACTATTTTCTCCTAACAAGATGCAGAGGACTTGAGAGTCCAATATTCATCTCATTTGCATAATATGCACATCTAATCACATCTTTTGATGCAGAGGAATTAACCATCCAATATTAATCTCATTTGCATAATACTTTGCATCTAATCACATCTTTTAAGTATTGCTTCCCAAGGCTCTTCATCTTTCCTCATCTGCATTTTAATACTGAAGTTGTACAAAAAATCAATAGCAAATGAAAGCAATGAAAGCATCTTAAAGACCTTGGTGCACCAATGTTTGCTTGATCAATCTTTAATTTCATTTGTGTTATCATGAGCTCTGTGAATAATTTAAAGTTCATGAGCAGGAAATGTTGGATTGGTTCTGCCTTCAGGGTTGCCTGACTCGCGATTTGGTAGCCCAATTGGGAGACTTTTGAAGATTTTCCCCACGACTTTTGACAATTTCCTGTTCCATAGAAACCAAAGGTTAAGAAATAAATTGGGCAACTTTTCAACACTGGCTCCCACGACTTCCAATAGTTTCCTACCCCATAAATCCCAATGGTCAAGAGAAAAATTGGGTGACTTTGGATTAATTGACCAGCGATTCTGGCTGAAATTTTGTTGCAACTCTGTCTGCCTTTACATTATTCATCATGCTTGATTAATTAAGAATGTGCTCTTTGTCCTTCCCTGAGTGTCCTTCCATCCTATTCATTATAGTTGGTAAATAAATCCACATAATAATAATGAAGCATCTTCACTAGAACTAGCCCCGTTTCACAAACCGCAACGCTCTTCGAATAGCGATCACGAGCGTATCATCATAGGAATCAAGAATCCAGTGTACACAGAGACTGTGCTACATCTTAACTTTTTCAGAATAATTTTCTTGTCAGGTTTGGGTCAAATTTTGAGTTTGACTGAGCAAATGCCAGAGACATATACAATAGCTGATGCTAGATTTGCTACTAAAGATTTAAAAATGTATCAAATCCAGTGCATGAAAAATAGCTCTCCAGTTAGCCCTGCATGGGCGTTAAGTGTGTGTGGGTGTGTCCGAAGTGTTCAGATATGGTGTGACGTGTTGCATTCATATATGAACATGATGAATTTCATATCACATCATATTTTGAGGATGGACATGGTACTCATAGGAGGAATTTCATGAATCCTTACTGTGCCTTCAGATTCCTATAGTGCAACATACACACAAGATACAATCATAATTTTTCTTCAAAAGATCTTGACATGGACATAAAAGTTACCTCTAGGCGGCGTGAGACAAATGTCAGCATTTATGCAGGGTGTGGCATGGGGTTGGGTGGGGTGGGTGTGGGTGGGTGTCTGGTGTGTTTGTATGCAAGTGTAGAAGAGTGGGCATCTGGGAGACAACGCATGTTAATACCTATGATGCAGATATATACGTATCATCCCATCACTCTGGCCGTCCTGTGTATTTAATTACGGGCTTCTACATAAATATCCAAGTGTGGGAGTATTAATGTGTAGTAACTGCCTTCAAGCCTTACAGGCTGCAGCAGCAGTTGTTGTCTATACACAAACCGAACTGTGTGCATGTTTATAACACAAATAACCTCAATGAACTGCCTGCTATTAAATACCGAAATTAAACCTGCCGCTACATGGCAATTTTTTCTCACATTTCACTTTTCTGATGCGCAGCAACCTTTGGTATTTGCAAAGTTCGCATCATTCACGTCACTGCCAAGGCCAACTATTATAGGTGACATCTTTTTTTGCGGACACACTCTATACTATAGAATATCATTGATCACCAAATAATGCCATAAGCTTCAGATACGTAATCTCAATTCCAAACCATGTTCACTTGATCATATACACTTATGGACCACAATGGCCTCATCCCAATGGCATAGTTCAAAACCTCAATTAAACAATCATAGTGCAAAATTTGACCTCAAGTTGCAGAATATGAGTTTTAGTACCCAAATTTTCAAAGGTCATTCAATGAGTGTACAAATGTATTGGGGTTAAAGAATTGTGCCTTGATAGATGAGTATGTTGTGGATCCTAGTGATACTTACACATACAAAAGATCAATATATTATCCCCATCTCGGTGTATGATATCACACGACCAGAATGCGCACATCATTTATTTTTATAAATCTATAACTCATTTTTCATCACGTTTTAGTACACCGTGCTCTAGGTGATGAGAGCTGTCTTTAGGCTACGCTAGGTCTTCTTCATCACTGGATCAATTACTAAATTTCTGCTGGGAGTTGGTATCAGGAAAAAAGCTACCACAAGGTATACATACATATCCCTTATAAACAAGCCACTGACCTGCTATATCTGGCCTTAGCTGGCCTCTTTATTTTCTTTCCCAAGTTGAAAACTACAAAAGGCAGACAATCGATCACATGGATGATCTAGTCTTTGTCCAAGACTTGGGCACTCATTACAAAATGTGTCAAAGTCTGTGGCATAGACTATCAGTATAAATTTGAAGTGATTTGTAAATCTGCAACTTCCATTTTGAGGAAGCGAAAGGCCACAAATGGGTCAATTGCTTCTAGTTTCTGCATATCCACTGCTCAGTGCCCCGCTCAGTGCCAGAAGTGGGTAAGTGCATTAGCTGCCCTGTGAACATTTGGCAATTTACACACAGTATACTGTACTCATCTACACGAAAGCAACACATGGCAGCTATTGCTCTAACCCACTTTTGGCACTGAGCAGTTGATAATGTCAGCCATGTAACACACATCAGGGTCTCAAACATGCTCATCTGCATGTCAGTATGCGGTTCTTTAACCCCCAATAGGCTTCTACATGCATAGAATGAACTTTGAGTGTGTTGGGTACAAAAACTCATTATTCCACAACTTCAGGTCAACTTTTGAGCTATGGTTGTTCAATGGAAGTTATTGATCTATGGGGATGAGGTCATGTGCTGAATGGACGTCATTGATCTATGCCATGGGGATGAGATCATAGTGTCAGAACTCAAAATGTGCAACATTAATAAGATGAGAGAAGCTGAGAGAGTAAGAAGACAAGATATAAATACAGTGAAAGGGTATGTTTTAATCAGGATATTAATTATTCAACCAATGGTAGCCTGGTAAGGAGGGTGAATTTCAATAAGTGGCAAGATAAAAGGACAAGTAGTGCGGTATATTTTTATGTATCTAACAATATCAAGATTATATTATTCAAGCCCCAAATCGGAATACTCTCAATCTCGTGTTTTATTTTGAATAATTTTGTTAAGTTATTAATTTCTACCTTTAAATTATCAATTCATGTTTAACAATTGGTGAGATAGGAGATTCGAATAGGAGCAGAAAGCCTAACCTAAAATTGAACTACATAGGCCCTACACACATGATGAAGAATAAGTCTAGATTCATTGTTGAAATAGCTTGTTTTTGTGGCTAAAAGCCAAGGAACAAAAAGAAAAGATTCACATTTTCGAAATCAAACATCCTCAGTTTTCACCAGCAAAGAGATCACTTTATTCCTCAAGTAGTTATCAACCTCAGTTTGCCATTAACATGTCTGCCAGTTTAATCTTATAGTTCCAATACAAATCAATTTGATACAAGCCCAAGACATCTCATTTAATATGGCAGCATTTACTGGCTGAGATAGATAGAGATAGACAGACATAATAATGAAAGCAGAGCGACTATTTCTGACCAGGTCTTGCTCGTTATCAATATCAAATTAGCCAAAGCTTCGACATAGATCTCTCTCCATTGCACACATCCAATATCTAGGCTATTCCAGTTGAAATCCACCCACCCCCTATGGAAGACATGACCTTATTATCTTCCACACAGGGGGTGCACATATCAAACGGGGTTACCTAAATGATTGACTCCATTTGAAATCTACACCCCCTGTTTAGGAGGGGTGTATGGATTTTTAATGGAACAGCACAATATCTATAACCTGATTTCAGCCTGCAACCAGCAAACCTACTATATACATTGGTACAATACCTCCGGTACTAAAAGCGTAAGATTCACAGCCCCTGACAAAAAATTTCCAAGTACACTCATCGCGATGATGAAACAGAAACTCTAGCAGCATGACTTGTTTATTTATATTACAAAATCTACAAAGCAGAATCTCAAGTGTACTTAAACGAGGAATACAATCCGGTTCCCCCGTAACATGATGAATATTTTCCCCAAATTTAGCAGCTTTTACAGCATCTCACGGGTTAGTAATTTGTATAGCGGCGATTCTGGGGCTGCGATGCCTGATTAGATATATGTGGTAAAAAAGGAAGAAGAATATAACATGATTTTGGTCGACATATGATATTCTCCGTCCCATATGCTACCATTTTATTGTCGCTGCTGCTGTAGTAAGGTATCCACTTGTGAATGAACTAGACGGGCGGTGTCCTAGTTTTGCGAAAAACATCAACAGGCCCAACGCTATTTTCACTCCAAATATGGCAGTCTTTGGGATTTGACGTAAATATGAACAGGATACAATTTCTACATCTCTTTCACTTATTCGATGATCTAAGATAACATGTAAGTAAAAGTGCACCTTAAAAAATTGCATTTTGTTAAAAATAACGTCAATTTCTTAAGAGATTCTGAGTGATAAAATTGAAGTTGTAAGATTTCAGAAAGAGTAGATGCAATAAAACTGCCTGCGGGTGACTTTAAGGATGGAGTGCTATTAATAGCCCTTTTCGATTTTATTACCGAATCGTTCAAAGAAAAAGTCATGTTTTCCTTTTCTAGCATGTCTAATGGCCCTGGTACACAGCAAAATAAGCTATTCCACTTGAAATCCATACACCCCTGTAAGGCATGACCTTCATCTCCCATACACAAGGGGTGTAGATTTCAAAATGGAGCCACTCATTCAGGTAATCCCATTTGAAATTTACACTCCCTGTGTGTAAGATTATAAGGTCATTTCTTCCATAAGGGGTGGATGTATTTTAAATGGAACAGTCCTATTCAAGTCTGTTCTCTTGTATTCCTGTAAACATCGTTGTTGATCAGTTCAAGTGTTTTGATCGAGCTGATTTCACGGGCAAATCTGGCTGCTCGTGGTGAATAACAATTCTCGTACAACTTTGGCATTTGCAATTTTTGCGATGGAAAGTCATGGAAAATATCTGAACAAAATAATGAAGCTGAAACTAAGTCCCAAAATGTCACACTCGCAGTGTTAACTTAGATACATGCACACACACCCCCTCTTATTCACCCACGTACACCTGTATTATTAAGCGAGGACATATAGGCCTATATTCAAACACTGCATGAAACTGTGGACTAATAATAGCCACATTGTGGATCTGATGTACCTCAAATGGGGGGACCTATAAGGCTAGATTTATTTTTAGGCTGTTTGGTACCCTATGTGCATGTGTCTTTGAAATGTGGACACCCACAATTCCTGTGTGTCCACTTTACCAGAGTAAAAAGATAAAAGTCCATGATTTGAGATGAAATTAGATGCATATATCTCGAACCAACACCCACAAACAAAATATGCCCAAACTACACCAACCCACCCTACACATGTACAAACATACTTCAAACCCCACACTCTAGTGTATATTTATGTAACTTTGTATGTACATATTGAAAAATTTGGTTTGTAATAAATGCAACCCCACTTTCACCTCTACCTAAATCCACTGTCAAAAGATAAAAAAAATCCATGTGACAAAAGGACACACCCCTGACCCATCAACTCTCACAACTCTCATACTCACAAGCACACATGTGTGAAATTTACTGATCATTGAACTCTTCACAAGAAATCACCAAACATGGATACTTTTCAAAACAAAACAAAAATTACAATTCAAATGAATATAACGTACAGTATTCATGGTGTTATATACCCAAACCGCTGTTGGATGAGGATGACAAGATGTGAGTACGTAGGCAGCTTGACCGCTTGTCTTCATTTTGTAAACAGCAAAACTGACACAGCAAAGTACATTCCCAAGTATTCAGTATGTAGCGTGTATTCTGATGCCTAGAAGATGTATGAATCGAGGTGTGGGAGGAGGGCACGTCTTAGACTATCTGCCTTGTTGTAGTACACTGACTGACTGGCTTACTACTAGGTGCAATGAGATTTACAAACTGTAGTGCACATGTACCTTTCCTACAGATAGGCGGGCGGGAGCGTATGATCCGATTCTTGTTTACGACTTCGATAAGTTAGACTTGGCAATGATGTTTAAGGATGTAGCACGACTGGTCAACGTTGTATACACAATGTAGGTTTATCCTCCGAGTAAACTTATAAATCCACTTGATCTGGTAATCTTCCGTTAAAATTCCAATTAAGAAATTATATATCCAAAAGACGCACGACAAATACAGAGTCTTGGAAAGAAGACACTCCTCGAATTCAAGCGATCTGTAATATGTACGCGATGCTCGCTGCACACACCTCAAAGGCTTTACAATGTGTTTTTTTCTTCTGTTCCAAGTTTAAGATTTTTTAATAACACAGCCACAGTACTGATACTCCCTTGTGATGCGACATGTAATTTCAGAATACCAGCATGTCAGAAGCGGAACCACTAGAGCAAAATATGGCCTGGAGCTCTTGCTGATCAGTCAAACTAAACCTAGAGAATCGAATCGGCGTGGCTTTGCGCCCGGCGGTTCATGCGTGCATACGTCACGTAAAAATACGTCTGTATGTGTGTTCTCCTAATAGTTCAGCTCCACCACAGCGTGCATGCAGCTCAGCTCGCTTCTCACAGAGTTGTGTGTGATGCTGTGTGTGTGAGTTCCCAAGCACCAGTGAGGCAAAGAGCAATGTCAATATTACATACACAAGACCTGCCCACCTCACATGCCAAGCTAAAGCGACTTCACTCAAGTCACTATGCAGTGACACTCCAACTCCTAAACCATAAACCAATAAATACTCCAGCACAGTATATCAGTGTGGTAGTAGTGTATGTATGGATTCATTCACTGGCAATGATGCGCATTCCACTTATGCAATTTCATTTAAAGGTCCCGATTAATAATGAAAATTCACACAAACTCAGAAAAAAAAGTTCTTTGATGGTCGGTCAAACTTGCTCTGCTCAAGGGATATATCACTAGTCAAATAGTTCCATTGTTTGGGACTGAATACAACTACCCAATTCACACACAAGCATACACACAGATATACCGCTTAATCCCTAAAGGCCTTACTAAAGAATGCAAGGGTTGCCCTAAAACTTTCATTCTCACTCTCACATCCCTGGCTTTATTGCTATATTATTCACTTTCTACCCCAAACAAATTACACTCTCACAGTGTTTCTAGATTTTGAGTGTGGAATGTCAGCTGACTTGGCTGTCATGTGTGTGGTTATTTTAATAGTGCATGTACATGTACAGTGAATGGTATACAAAACTATGAATCTATGGAATGTTTAAATTATTATGATGAGTAACTTTCATTTTTGTGATCAAATAAGTCCTACATATCATACATGGATATTGTGCACCACTGTTGGCTAGCTGAAGTCCAGCATAGTCACTGAAGCAAACCCTAGTTTCCCATGCACTCTATACCTGCCACGCCCCCTTTTTTAATGTTTCCCTTTCCCAACAACTTTTCACATAAAACAGTACCAGAATTAGTGAGTACAGGATACAGTTGAAAGTAAACATATCAGATCTTTTAAAAATAATTTTGTTTTTGTATTTACTTCAATATAAATAGGCAAATATTTACCAAAATAAATGACAATTTTTTTCTTCACAAAGAACACTTTCTATTCCAGTGACAAGTGGTTGAGTTGATGGGGTGTTTTTATAAGACGATCCCTGACTCAGATGGCATTTCAACATTTGGGAATATTTTTATGGGAAATTTGGCCTTAGCTATAAACACTGATATTATAAACAGTGGAGGCAGTTTATAAATGTAATAATATTAGGGCATGTGTTGGGCCTTCAGGGTTCATCTATCAGGTAGTTTGACCACCATCAATAAAAAAATAAATTGGTGTGAAGGTGACTGAATATTTCCTCCTTCTAAATTTATTATTGCCTGGGAGTAGAAGATGCCAAGGCCCATTATTTTTCACCTCAAAAATTGGCCTAAAAAGAATTGGAGAAAAATAGTATATGGACTTTATCAGATTGGGTCAATTTGACCATGAATAGATGAATTGGTCCACCTGTTGGAACTTTATACAGATGTTAATGACAAAAGTTCAAATTTTACCCCTTTAGATAGCCCACCCCCTAGACACCACCCTAGCCATGGTTGATACTACCCTGAGCAACTTTGATCTGCTTTTAAACCTAGATAATTTGGCGGGTTCATCCGAATGCGGAGCGCAAGCACAATATCACTCACAGCGTGGAATGAAGAATGTAAATCCTGCACCAGCAGCAAAACATGATGAACCCCATCTAAAAATGTATATATTGCTCCTTTAAGGGGGTACTACACCCCTGGCCAAAATTTTTGCCTGTTTTTGCATATTTCTCAAAAATTATAGCCCATTGGGGACAAGTAAGATATGTATATTATAGGGGCAAGGACTACAACTACTGCACTAGAAATTGTATTTCAGCACAGACAACAGTTGTGGAGTTACAGTCAAAAATGAGGGAAAACCAATATTTGATTAATAAATCAATAACTACTTGCTTTGAGTTGCTGAATTTTCAGTACAGTAGTTGCAGTCCTTGCCCCTATAATATAGGCCCTACATTTTTGAGAAAAATGCAAAAATAGGCAAAAAATTGGTCAGGGGTGTAGTACCCCCTTAACAGCTTGAACTATGTGAAATTATTTTTGTCCTGAGTGATAGCAAACATAGGCCTAATTCACAATTTAGGGAACACCATGAATACACACAAATAGAGGTATGCCCCTTTTATGCAAAATCAGCTGACTAGTAAATCTTACTAGCAAATCCCAGGGAACAAAATAAAACTGAAAAGTAGTTTATGTTACCCTTGAATTCACAGCAACAAAAATAACTTCCTATTGTAGGCCTATACGGTCCAGTGCCTTCAACCAGCAAAATTAAGTCTGATGCAATTTGTTGACAGCATCCCAGCATTCTGCATGTTTCTACTGGGGTAAGGTTGCCGGGTGATGCAGCTTGATTTGGAGTGCTTGATTCAGTAGCAACAGATTGGTTCAGAATGATACAGATTGCAGTGAGGCCACCTGCGCCAAAGGTCTGTGGTTCTCAAGGTACAGGCACTTAACTCAGTAAAAACACAGCAGAGGGATGGTTAATGGGTGTACTGGAAATTCAGTGAATTATTGAGTTACCCGACTGATTATCTAATAGTTTTTAGTACTTCCAGTGCATGCTGCATATCAGTACTGTTGATACACACCACAACCCTAATACTTCGAGCTTTGGTGCTGGATGTTTAACATATTGCACAGGGGGCGTTACTCACCACTTGTCTTACTTAAATGAACCAGGTCCAAAACGGGTCCATTTTCACCACACAGCAGTGGCGACGTCGGTGTTATACTGTGTGTAGGGGTGTCCATGTACCGGTGTTCAGTGTGTACTTCATCTAGAAGTACTGAAAACCTCTTTGCCAAGTGAGTTGGGTACCTCAACAGTACACCTGCCCATCAGATCTACACAATCTTCCTCACGAGGTGGTTATTTTTACTGAGCATGCTATTAATTGCTAATCGGTAAACCGCATCACTCGTCAACATAACCCCAGTAGAAAAAACACACAGAAAGTGGTTCTTAAAATAGGTTTGATATTTTTAAATGAATAGGCAATAATATCAACATCTTGTGACATTTGCATGATGGATATGCATAATACCCCTATAGCTGGACTCACTGCATAAGATATCAATAATGATATTATACAAGAATATCCTCTTCAAGGTACTGACGACATATAATCAATGCAGAGGGAGCCCATGACCTGCAATAACACTTCTAATTTGCAGATTTTACCACTCACGCCATACTACCATACAGCAAATTCTTTTTGATTTTAGACAAAAACTACTCCTTCATTGTGTAAAAATGCTATTAAGATACACGTAATGCATGCAAGTATTATTTAGTACGCATATAAAATAAGGTAAATAATATTATATAGAAACGAACTGATTAATAAATTGCATTGCTAAATTTAGTCTGCCAGTATAAAATGCACACAGCTAATGTCACAATATTTTTATATTTACAGTTCAACCCAAAAAATGTCTTTGATACTATATTTAATTTTTTGGACAAAAAGCATGCTTTTAATACTGGAGATGACCAAATTCAGCCCTTAATTTTGATGGCTGCCCCACCTGATTTTTGTTGTTTGAAAACACTTTTGACACATACTTAAACTAGATCTAGTTCCTCGAGGGGGGTGCGCGCTTCGCGCGCATGGCCTCGAGGGGGGTGCGCGCAGAGGACTGGTGGATTTTGTAATGTCAGAGAGGGGTTGTCATGGTGCTAACACATACAAGAGCAGCAATTTTGTGACTATTTCTTACTGAACAGGTTATAATGTTAGAAAGTACTTAATCGATGTGAATTCAGATAATGCCCAGATTTTTCCTTCATTCAACAATAAATAGTACATTTTTTATTCTTCTACATGATAAGGTTTCCATTATTCAGAATAATGGCTTCAAAATAACTGAAATTTCAACAATGTAGATGGGGAGTTTAAAAGCTTTGGTGTTATTGTGTGTTCTCTGATATAACAACAGTTTTGCTTCATTTATCATAGCCAGAATCGAATTAAAGTCACATTCCTGTATAAAATATATCCAAGCAGAATGCCACTGGAGTGTTTGATATAGACGCTACTTAAAACCTCAGTTTGTTTTATCGTTTAATCAAAATGTTTTATTATTCATATGCATTTAGGTTAACTTTTATCAGGAAAATAATGTCAAAACTCTTTAAATTCTTGTGCGAATAAATCTGCATTTTTGTGTCAACAGGAATAAATTCAGCATTTTCTTGTCCCTGGGGATAAAAAAAAACTCCCATGTAAGCAAGGTAGCTGAATTTGGCAACCTTGCAAGAGGTAGCCGAATTTGGCAACCATGCTCAACATTCAGTTCCTTAGCAGACAACGCTTTTGTTAGGCTAATGGACACCAAGTTATATAATTAATAATTTGACCTGTTTTATGAAAAAAAGCATGAGCAATTATCATCAAATTGACCTATCTGAGCTCATTGATCAAGTTGGAAAAGCATGACCAATATCATCAAATTTGGGGGCAATTTGGCAAATAGTTTTATAGAGTATCTTTGTGTGTACCTTCCATTAAAACTTAAATACATCTGACACATTATTACTGTATAAAATAACCTTTAAAACAGAATGAATAAATAATATAATGAATGTAATATGGTCTTTACAAAATAAATCTTCAAATATTTTTTAAAATAAATGAAAAATGAAAAAAAAAAAATTAATTAATAAACTAACTAATTAATACTTAATTAAAAAATATATAAACCAATTAATTTATTAATTCATAATAATCTTACCTGTCCTTTAAATCCCATACTCAAGATAATACCAATACCACACAACCAGTCTGAATCTGTCCTCACAGCCTTGTCTGTACACACCACACTAAATAATTTCACTGTTTTATCTGCAGCCCAACTAGATAAACTAACCACAATGTCTGTCTACCACAGTATAAGCATAATAATTAAACGCTAATCAATATTTCGTTAGACATCTTTTTGACCGATGACTCGTAATGAGGATCTCCGTTGCCCCAGCAAAACTGATAGTCCCGCATCCATGCCAGATGTGGCCGGCTCTATCTGCCTAATCTGATTAATTTCATCATAAATATGCATGACTTATTTTATTTTGTTGATGAGAGATATTGGTGTACTAACTTAACACAATTGCATGCCATTGCCACAAATTTGACTATTTAATTTTTAAACAGCAGCTGATCGGATCAATATATATGACAAGCAATATCCTAGAGTGGGAATTGATTTTTTTTTTATTCATTTCTCTTTTATATGGGCATGTGTGCAGCATTTTTTTATAGTATTAATTTAAAAACAAAAAATAATTCATATCAGACATGAAATGTTCCTTGAATTATTTAAAACATATCTCAAAGCCATAGTTATATGCAATGCCTTGCGCTTTCACATTCAGAATATTTCAGTCTCTAAAAATTCAGTCTGCTCTCATGAAGCTTATTTTATCCCTGATTAGGCACAAAAAAAAATGTTTGGTTGCCCTCAGCGACCGACCCAAAAAATTAGAATTCTTGGATCGGGTTTTTTTTCAATCACTTTTTTAGAAGAAACCTTAAATTTGGACAGTATCAAGGACATTTTATACTTGTTATTCACTCATTTTATTTATTAAATGCATATTTGATTAAAAATAGGCAGTATTTCCATTTAAATTCACTCCAAAATCGCACAATTTTTTACCATAAAATGATCAATGCTTGCCTTTTCAAAATGGAGGAAAAATGAAGGAAAAGCCCATGAAAAATTGTGATAAGCACACACTAATAAAAATAGACAAAGGGGATTTATCAGAAGCATTTTAGACTATATATTGAATATGGTCATCTTGATCAATAAATAATAACAATCAAATCAAATTTAAATGCAGGTGACTGATAATGTGTTATAACAAAGGCAATTGTTTTGACTATTCTAGGAAGAATTTTAGATGAATCTGCAGTGTTTTAAGGTGGTACCACACCCCCTGATACATTTTGTGACTAATTTTGCATTTTTCTCAAAAAATAACTACACACTGGTAACAAAAGTTATGTATATTATAGGGGCAAGGAATCCAATTACTTCACTGAAATTTCAGTGATTCAAGATTCAAGTGGCTCATAATATACCGTAAAATTCCGTCTACAAGCATATATATGCCTCTAAACGAGGTTTTTTTCACACAAGAGACAAGAGGCAGACACTCTCAACAAAAACGTTATTTGGAGTTTGAACAACTATATTACTGATAAAGGCGGCTGTACAAACATGTATATTTGTAAGACCAATCTATTGCAATGATTTTGAGAAGGGTATTTGCCTTTCATATCTTTCGTTTAAAAAAAACATCGTTTAGAGGCATATATGCTTCTAGACGGAATTCTACAGTATATATATATGTTAAGAAATGAGTAACATTCTAAATGTACCTCTTTTCTTATCATAAATAATGTGCTAATTGTCTTGAGTCACTGAAATTCCAGTGTAGTAACTGGATTCCTTACCCCTATAATATACATAACTTTTGTTACCAGTGTTTTATTATTTTGTGAGAAAAATGCAAAAATAGTCACAAATTTATCAAGGGGTGTAGTACCACCTTAAATACCCCACATGATATCCCAGCAAACACAAAAATGTTTTAAAACGTTATGATCACTTTATAAAAGTAGCATGTTGGTTTTGGTCAAAACCTTTTAATTACATGATGGTCACAAAAATATTCATAACACGTTTTATATGAAAAAACACCACCGCACCGTGTCAAATTTGTTGTCAAAATATTATTGCAAAATATTTTGATGCAAAAATATTTTGTCAACACTTAATATTATGTTAGCACGTTTTGCATCAAGTTTTCAAACATGTTTTCTGACTTTTATTAAAACGTTTTATACCCTTTATATAACCTGAGATATAAATGGTTTCTGCAAATCGTTTTATGTTTGCTGGGATCACAGATCCGTGCTGGGATCTACATGCAGTTATTGCAAAATACTATTATGGCTATTCACACTATAAGTAATACATTTCAATATGAATCTTTAATATGATGCTTCAGAATATTACAACTCAACCTAAATAATTCACATCATCTTGTTGCAAATTTTGCTCCATTTACATGAATCATTTGTCATGCTCACATGAAGAGCTTTAACATGTATAAATTGGAAGTGTTTTAGAATCTTTCAGAGGCTTGAAACGCTGAGATATTTCATCATTTATAATACCTTGATATGTACATAAAATGTAATAGATTAAAGGTGCATTTTCTGATTTTAGCATCCTCAATAGATAACCACAAAAAAAAGCTTCTTTAAATAAAAATTCCTTTAAAAAGGAATGGCGCACCCAATGGGAGTTTTGATGTGATTTGATGAAATGTAACCATTTGGATACAATTTTCTTCTTTGAAACAATAATCTAATGTTGTGCATAATTGCATGTATTATGGTGCTAGGCTACTGTATTGTAATATCTGTCTATCAATAAATTGGATGATATCTTTGTCAACCAGCAGAATCTGCAGAGGTGGATTTAGGCCCCCCCCCCTCCTTAATTTTTGCAGAGCTGTACCTGACTTTGTATTTTTGCAGAGCAGCGCCTGATTTTGTGTGGGCGCCGAGCCGCTGATCTGCATAGAAACATTAGGTAGTCCAAGGTTTCTGACCTTACAAATTTTAAGTGGAAGGGGGATGAATCAGTCCCAATCAATCTGCAGCAATTTCCTGTATATGTTCGTAATAATGAATGAATCTATTGCATGTATTTCAAGATTACTATATATATAGTAATCACGGTAATAGCAATAGATTGATAGCTTGTCACTTCAAATTCAGTCAGTAATCATGGTGTTGCCAACTTAAAAGTGACCTCCTCACAGTGAATTTCATTTCCTTTAAAAATGGGGTTATTTTGATCAAAATTATTTGAGGAATAACAGTACAATCTGTGAGCAATTGGTTCTCTTCTGTCACACAATATTGATCTATTTTTAATAAATAAATATCAATGCTGTTGCAAGTGTTTTAAATACAGGAGAAACTTTGTTGGGTTTCTGAAAGTTTGGGGGCTCATTAACATCATTTCCACCTTGAATTTTGTATGGCAAGTATGAGTCTCCAGAAAGCCACATAATTTATCATAAAAAGTACTCTAATATAAGGCTCTCTGTAGCATCTCATTATAATGAAATTTTAAACTTCTCAAGTATCATTCATGTGTATGTTTCTCTTATAAAAGAACACATTAAATTCAATAATGAATTGCCCATTCCAAATCTTTAGAACCGACTCCTTCCTTATAATCACTTGCCCCCTTTCCCCTATTTCTCCCTTCCCTTTCTCCAAAAACTTTCCATTTCTACGCTCTTGTCTAATTTCCCCTAGCTTCCCAATATTTCCCCTTTTATCTTCCTCAACCTTTCCTCAATTCTTCCCATTTCAATCATTTCCCCAATTCTCCCATTCCAATCTCCCCCCATTTCCCACTAATTCTTCCCTTTCAGTGTTTTCAGCTTTTTCCCTTAATAACACCAAACTTCCTTTAACACAGTACACCAAGAAGTTCACTTCCATGTCCACAGCAGTCACTGAACTGTGTCCTTGGCCACTGACTTAATGATGATAATGACTTTGAAAAATTACTTTGAAAAAACCCATCTCAAAATACCTTTCCTTTCACTAACTGCATTCACTATTATGATCAACCTCAAACAAGCTCATCCATCAGGACACAGTTCCTATAACTTCAATATTCAGTTTTCACATTCACAGAATGAACTTTGCATATTTTGTGTGCAAACACTCACACCTCAGAAGTTGATGTCAATTTTTGAGCTATAATTGTTGAATTGTGCCCTTGGGTATGACAGTATTTTGACTCAAAATGATTGTCCTCCTACACAGCATTTCAGCAGTCACAAGCTATATACAGCTACCCAGAGAAGATATCTTAGTCTGCCCACAATGCATTTCTTACTTTTCAACTTCCTGTACTTATTTGCTATCTAGAGCAACATGGTCAATACAATGTTGGTCAATAGTGAGCATGGTTTACAAAAAGTATGTCAATGAACAGAGCACATCCATATCTTGCAAAACGACCCATGTACAAAGTAATAGGGTGTCATATGATGTAATGAGGTGATGTCTAGTATTGCAAAGGATTCTGGGAAGGGTAATCTTCTCTGATAGATACCAAAGCAAATTATTGCATTTCAAATCACTCATAAGTCCTCATCCTACCTTGTTTTTCTCTTAGTTGGTAATTTTTAAACCATGGCAGAAAGTACTTTTCTGCAAAAGGATGAGATCAATAAGAACTTTAATAAAATGAGATTTGGAAGAAATACACCCACATACCCTTACGCATTTTAAACCCACCACTTACGATAATTTAGAACAACATACACCTTTAAAGCCATGTTGTAACATTTCCATACAAAATAGATAGTATTCCTTTCCATTAAATGTTAGCGTTTACTGTTAGAACTGAGGTAAAGCAAAGAAAATTGGAATTGAATTCCTGCGCCGCTGCTGCCAGTGCATGTCACTCCATCGATCATACTATGGTACGGCCCTTTGATGTGTGTATGACCGTCCCACACGCCATGTACGTACTGTGTTATGATTGACAATATTTCCATCGTAATAATTAAACAACGGTTCCTGCGCTTTATTCAAAATCTCGGATTTTGACAAAACTACAGCACCTAAATCCTTGATTTTTGAAGGGTATGTTAGTTTTAAAGTACCTTACAATCGTGTAAAAACAAAATTTTGAAAAATATTTAGGACAACCTCCTCAGCAAATGTTACAATATGGCTTTTATGACAATTTGTGTTCAGTTTGGTGAAATATGATCATTATGTTCACTTTTGTTAAAAACAAACAAACATGAAAACAATTTATTCAGTGAAGTCTGAAAGCTAACCAAAAATGCACAGTGCCCTATTTTGTATTTCTTTCACGAAAATTCAGCTCCTTCAAAATGCACATCATCATCTCAAAAAGTGATTTTCATGCAGCTCATACAGGATAAACACTGCATGAAGATTCCTGCAAATAAGGATATGTATAACTAAGCATCATAAGAGGGCTAACATGTTTGGTTCCAAAACAAAAATAGTCAAAGAAGCTATTCTTTGACAACAATAAACAAAGAATTCCACATTTTAAACACTTGCGCTTTTGAAGTATGTTTGATGTGGAAGTGCAATATTTGGGCACTAGTGTTATGCTGATGATTGGTAGTTTGGAGTTCTTCAAATACCATGCTAAATAGTTTGCTTTTTGGCTATAATTGAATGTACCAAAATATTTTCTTGTGTAATTCACAGGTGTATTCAAGTTTGTTCTCCTTTCCTTTTCAACAATTGTTCTGTTTCCCCTTCTTATTCTTCATCTCTGGGCTTCAGAGGAAAATACTTTTGTGAGATGCGGGCCTGTACGCATGATTTTTTTGGGGGGGTGCCGATTTTGAAAAAGTGGACTTTTTCCCAAGGGGGGGGGGGGGCGATTTTGTGAAAAGTGGACTTTCTTTACAAAATTTGGACCTTTTTGACAAAAAACCCGTAAAAACCTGATTTTTTTGCTTGCTACGCTCGCAAATTCTGAAAATTTGGGACTTTTTGTACACTTTGGCAAGTTTAGGGGGTGCGGCCCGCCCCAATGCGTACGGGCCTGGTGAGATGTATGCATGTATGCTTTGGTTATATACCAGTTTAATTTAAGACTACCTGTCATACAATGTTGAAAGATCAGTTGCACTCTTTAACACACATAATGTGCACCCTATACCTACCCAGTCCCCAGCTACACCTACCCATAGACCTGCAAGCAAGGACCTACAACTTTTATCCTGAGAAAGGTTTTTTAACACAAGTCTCCACATACATAAATGACAGCCAGTGAAAAAATTTCACTGACCATCCAGGATTTGAACCTGGGACCTTCGGATCGCCGGACCGATGCTCTGCCAACTGAGCTAATGAGTCAGATGGAGAAGAGCAGAACTTTTATCCTATCTATAAACCGAGGACCTTGCTCAACCAAAGCTAAGCTCCAAATCATGGACCCACTTTAATTTTTAATTTTCATCGGAGACCTGGCTTTACTATGACAAGTGAGACATGTGAGACAAGTGAGACATGTGTCTTAATATACATTTTTATGTTGTTTTAAGGAAAGGGAACCATGGACTTCCATGGTTGCTGGGTGTCCATGGTTTATCCCCAGGGGGGGGGCACTTCAATATGAAATGGATATAGGTGTAGGGCTGGCACTTTCGCACTAAGGGGCATTCGGTGAGAGCAAAATGTAAAAAATATGGGGTCATTGGGTGAGAGCATGATTTTGGCATTCGGTGAGAGCAAAATGTAAAAAATATGGGGTCATTGGGTGAGAACATGACATTTTTTAATTGGAATTTTTAGGTGAGAGCTGAAAAAGTGCCACAAAAACCTCGAAAATCGAATTTCTAGTTCTAAATGGCTTCAAATTTCATTGTTTTTTCAAAATAAGTAACAAAATCAGTGAAAAATGAAAGTTGCTGTTCAAATTGAACTTGTAAGGGTCTTTGGGTGACAGATCAAATGGAAAAATAGGGGGTCTTAGGGTGACAGAGCATGTGTTCGTAAAAAAATATGGGGTCTTTGGGTGACAGCGATGCTGAAAAAGGGGTCTTAACAGCCCTACATACGCGTCACCTCCAAAGTTGGAGTGCCCCGGGTTTATCATTGTTTTTTTCAGGTGTACTACCAGTCATCGCTTTCTCATGAACATGCGAGTAAGCATGCACATACACTGTGTCAGAAATGCCAAACATTAACGACTCAAACATTGACAGCCATGGAAGCGCTTTAGCAGAAATTTAGCAATTCAGACATATCTCTTGACACCAGCAGAAGTTGTCACATTTTCCTATAGGGAATCAGTTATGTTCAACATCTCTTTGCCACACCGTTTTCTATGTCTTTATATATTACCCACCATGTTAACTATGCATGTATGAGATAAAGAAATAGTTGAGTTCATTTCCTTCACACTAATTCCGTCTTCATCAATAATTACAATACTGACACGAAAACATCATTTGCTCCAGGCTTGGATTACAACTAGTATTGTAATAAACAATCTAAGTTTCATTGTCAATTCAATGATTTAATAAATATCTTTTAAACAAGGTGTAACGGCACAAAAGAATGAAGAACAAAAAGATCTGGTAGGAGTTTGCTGTATACAATAAAAATGTCAATTCCTTGATACAAGCTATAGAGGGGGTACTTTTAACTTTAGGGGAAAATCATGTACACATAATACTTCAGGGCGCATTACACCAAATCACTGCGTGAAAGGTGCAATGGTGATGAGTTCCGGTTAAAAGTATATGGCTATTGGAGACAATGTGGTGTCCTTAGGGACCATGTTCTTCGTGAGGTTGACATGTTCTGATTTAAATGAAAGATGCTAACCTATTAATGACTAAAATAGATATGAAATTATACAAATTTCACAAGAAAAGTAGGCCCTGTCCGAATTACTGCTAACGGAACAAGTTTTAATGCTAGTTTTGGCGTTGAAATAGCAGTGTCGCTATTCAACATTTTTTAATAAAAAAACTTTATCTATAAAGTTCCCCAAAATTGAAGCTTAAATGAAATTTCAGTCCTTAATTAATACAGGGATGACGTGCTTTTCAATGGAGAAGTTATTTGGTGGTCTACGCCCTTCAGGCTATTTTACAACATGGTAACATATCAGTGTGCTCATTACCTCAGAAATTGATGCTGGTCTCCGAACATAGATGAGATTTTTTGTTTTATCATTACATAATATGGCCATGGATTTGAGCAAAATATTGAAGGATGAATGAGCATCATTAATCACTTCAACTCGCTTCATTACACTCACTATAAATATATAGCAAACATGTTCATCTGCCAGGATACTGTGTTATCATCTCGTATGCAGGGGGTGCCGGGTAGCTGCACCCCCTGTTAATTTGCCAAAGTACAAAAAAGTCCCAAATATCCCAATATGTAAGCGTAGGAAGCAAAACAAGTTTTTCATTTTTTAGGCTTTTTTTGGTTTCGTTTAAAATATGCACCCACCAAAACAAAATCCTTGCTTCTATAATCCCAATCAATTTGTTGACTCACAACCTTTGAATGAGTTGGGTACAAAAACTACACAACTTGAGGTCAAATTGTGAGCTATGATTATTACATGGATGTTATTGGGACTTTGCCACTGGAATGAGACCTTTTTACTCATCTTGCATTTTCTCCCTTCCTTCCTCCATTCCTCACTCCCTCCCTCCCACTGCTCTTCCAACACAAATACTTATTCGTATCTTGTAAAAGGTTTCAAAATATTACAAATAACATTGCAACATTGAACTGAAGGCCATAACATCACTGCTCTTCTCCATCTGACTAGCCAGTTGGTAGAGCATGCATCCCGTGATCTGAAGGTTGCAGGTTCTAATCCTGGATGGTCAGTGAAATCTTTTCACTAGCTGTCATGTGGAGCCTTATCACTATGGACCACAATCGCCTCATCTCAATGGCAAAGTCCATAACCTCAATTAAACAATCATAGTGCAAACTGCAAAAAACCTCAAGTTGCAGAGAATGAGTTTTTGTACCCAAATTTTAAAAGGTCATTCAATGAATGTACAAATGTATTGGGGTTAAAGAACTGTGCACTAATAGATGAGAATGTTTTGGATCTTAGTGTATGTTTAAGAACCTTTCTCAACATTGCAACATGTTTTGCAGCTGATTGCTATTGTTTTAATCATCCAATCAGAAACAATTTTATGTTTTTCTTTTCACCGGGGATAAGCAATTGACTTTACTAGCTGTAGTTAAACTATGTGTGTACATAACATTCGACTATTGAACTCATCTGCATACACAACACAAATTATTATCATTATGTCAACTCATTCATATTATTATTACTTGATATCTGGACACTTTTTAACAATTTTGACCAGGTGCCCCCACATTTCAAGCCGGATTGGCACTAATGCTGTGCATAGATCAAAACCATTTTGACCAGATTGAAAAGCAGCTTATACACATAAATAATAGGACTCGTACATAACATTATTTTTCGCAATATGACCATCATAAATACTTCCAAATTCCACAACTGCAAATGACATGTCCGCACCAATGCCGGCCGGGCCCATCCTTGCTATAGCTCTGCTACTTATCATATAGAATCAGCAAACAAATCTGCAAAGGTTAATTAACTATCAGCTTATGCTTATTATCATTTTGCGTGCGCGGCTTATAAGCTTATCAAATTAAACGGTCTGCTCGCTTTCAAAAATCTATTCAAATACGACTTAAAAACAGACTGCACTATTATCAGACTTGTTCATACTTATTTGAATGTGTTGTTAATGAAATTATCAAAATTTGCAGACAGAATTACATGTTTAAAAAATATTTTGATGTTTTTTTGTCAGAATTTGTTAGTCATCTGCTGTAATTGATGCGGAGTGAGGGTTAAACAAGATGGATGCTATGCAAATGTCCAGAAGTTTATCAATCCGATATCGGAGCCATCAGGCCCGTACGCAGGGGGGGTGCGGGGGGTGCGACCGCACCTCCCCAAATTTGTAAAAGTATACAAAAAGTCCCAAAATTGCAGAATTTGCGAGCGTAGCGAGCAAAAAAATCAGATTTTTACGCTTTTTGGTCAAAAAAGGTCCAAATTTGGGGGAAGAAAGTCCACTTTTCACAAAATCCCCCCCCTCAGGAAAAAAAGTCCACTTTTTCAAAATCAGCACCCCCCCAAAAAAAATCCTGCGTACGGGCCTGGGAGCCATACATCATCGTTGACCAAAATCATGGTTTCGCTATACCAGTACATTGCCCAAGTTCAGTCCTTATTCAAATACAATTCCTGCATGATCAAATGTTGCTGCTGGTAATGTAACTTTTGGAGATTTTGTTTGCATGCTCTTAAAGTTGATCCACAAAATACTTCTACAGTATACTCCATCAAAAAATTGTGGATTAACTCAAAGATTTCTTCTATAATCAATCATCTTTTAAAAATGTTAGCATACTAGGCCTACAAAATTTCTTTGATATTCATTATTGGGAAACTAGTTGATCAACATATTGCTACGTGTATTACGTGAGCGAACTTGCTGAAATATAAAAAATTCACAATAACACCAATTACTTAATATTGACTATTTGATATGAATTAAAAATGGAACCTAAAAGTATGTCAACACAAACAAAATGAGCTCCATAGATCTAGAACAAATATACACAGTCCTTGTCCTGTATTATACAAATTTAAATATTCATGGATTGCAAGTCAATGATCTCCATGATTTGCAACCTCATACCAGTAGGCTATGTTCAACATCATGGCTTCTTATATAAAGTGACCTCCTGACTTTTCTATGCAGGAGAGTGGAATAAATCTATGTTTTATTTCTGGCCATGGACTTTGTCCAAAACACAGAGTTGCCAACAAAATTGACCAAAAAAAAGAAAGTCAAAGGAATTGCGGGTCAAACCACCAAAAAAGTCTCCCAATTTTTCCTCTTTAAATATTTTGGTTTCTATGATAAGAAACTACAAAAAATCACGCCAGGCAATGTCAAAAAATCGCCCAATTTTTTCTAAAACATTGGTTTCTATGGACAGAAAATGATCAAAATTTCAAACCCAATTGGGCTACCATATCAGAGGGTTGGCAACCCAGAAGAACACGCTGTACATAGCTTTCCACCTTTGGACATTAAAGGTGCGTACACAATTTTGCGGTTCTCTTTGTGCAAACAAGATGAGCAGGTTTTTGTCATACACATGCAATTGATTTTTGTTTGAACATGGATGTTATTTAGGAAGTGAAACATCCGGATTCAATAATAAGTCTGATGACCTGAGCTCCATTAAATAATTCCGCATTGTAGTTTTTTCAAATTACGCTGAATTACTTTGCAAATTGTCCAAAATCATGTCCTAATTTTTTTGTCAGCTTTATACTATTCTTAGTCCATCATGACTGACATAAAAAGAGAACTTGTTTCTTGTAGTTATTTATCTGTGTTTTTTAATTAGGCCATCTTAATAAAAACGTGTGTCTGAAAGCTACTTGGAATTTGAAAACCTAGAATGTGGAATGCAGTTATTTTTTAAAAAATTTTATGTGTCAGTCAACAAAACTGCTACAAAATAATGATATCCACAAAAAAAAAAGCTTATTCTCAAAATTTCAGTTGATTCTGATTTAGTGTTCGCAAGACGCAAGTTATGCGTGATTATGTGTATTACACTGCTCCATATGACACCGAATACATGCAATTTTGTTCTGGGACAACAAAACAAAATACAAATTTGAGGATATTTTTGCTAAATGAATTAATCTGCAAGAATTATTTTTGTACATAAACATAAGGTGAGCCAGAGGTTTCCAGTGGTATAAAAATCTCAACTTTTTTGTGGAAAATTGGGGGGGCAGGGATGATGCTGTAGATAATGAAATGCCCCTTAAATAATACCTTTTTAAAGGAGTAAACAATTGAGTCACATATTACAGCAGTCATTGGTAATGAGTTATTTTCTGTTTCAATGCACTTGTAAAAGAGGTCAACAATAACTGTTAATTGTTCAAAACATCTGTTATCATAGACACTGTAAATTGTCATGGAGTTAATAGTATACTCAAAATCCTGCTATAAAATACACCTATATAAAACATATGCCTAGACTTTCTCAAATACAAATCAGTGTTCACTATAAAATAATACTGACTAGGCCTATTTGGAATGAAAGTGTATAAATTATGCAAATAAAGTTATGGTTACTTAATTTGCATAATCTGCCCCACCCCTTTTTTTTTGTTCTATCCCTGCAACTGAGAACAGAAAGATCGAGGAGGTTGTTCCTGTGCTACAGTTTTGGTACCTTTTCAGAGATTTGGTATATCGATGGGTGGGTTTTCAGTGGAGTCCAATGTGCCCAATTGGGTGTATTTGGGCAAAAGTGCCCCTAATAGCACCCAATTTGGGTGGTTTTTGTAAAACATTGCTGATATGTTGCAAGAACAGCAACAAGTACAGGTATTCTGTCGGTCCGTGTCACGTCACTTCCGGTTGATGATGCGACTCACGGTCGAGTGAAAACAAGTCCCTGATTCGATTTTTGTTGATGATTTCTGTCATTGGTGTTATGTAAATTTTGATCGCAAATAGTCAGTCGAATCAAACAACCGTTTCTAAGTCTTCAGAGTGGAAGAAACTTACTTGATTTACCGTTTATATACTGACAAACTTAAAATTAAATTCCATGGTCGAGTGTTGTTTTTCCCGAAATTGAATGTCACTCCAACAACATCGCTATGTAGCCTCCTTCACAGCCGGTTTCTGTTGTTCATAACAAACTGTGAGTCACATGCAGTTTGGGCCCGAGACTAGAGATAGCCCGGATGTTGGACGGACAGAATAGAGAAAGTCAGCATCCAAAAGTCTACATGGCACAAAAAACCCAGAAGGATGAACAGTTAATCAAATATTGCAAAATATATGGGACCATAGACCCTATATATTCTTTATCATGGGACCAATCTTTCTATTTACTAGTATTTGGGTCAGCTGGCAGTAACTCAACATATCTGTGGTTGGAGAATAAGTGACCCATGCAGAGGATTCCATCACTGCTATAGTCACAAATATCCCAAACTACTATATAGTATCATCTATTATGTTCTATAGGCCTATACAAAACATACTTTTTATTTTATACAAATCATAATTTTCATGTAAGTGTCTTAAGAATGGTCACTTTGGGAACACCATAAACATCAGGAATATGCAGTAAATGTAAAAGTGAAGCATTAAAGTGTAATGGCCTACTACTATTCAAGATATTCAAACTGTTACTCCCACGGGTTACCGTGGTTACAGCTATTGGGATTATTGTTATTATTATCACCATTGCCATGGAGATGCAATACAATAAACTCAAAAATTTTGTAAAGTACCAGTCATTACAGTATTGTATACCCATGATCATGATAATGGGATCAAAGTGAGGCCCCATTGCATTGAAAAGTAGCATAGTGCTAGATACAATTATTGAACACAAGGCAAAGAGAATTTTTTGTATAGGCCTACTTGAACATTTTCATACTCTTTTGCTATGCTGTTTAGGGCATAATATTATAATGTTTGTAAATACTTACAACTCCTCATTCTACATATAATTTAATACTAACAGAGGACGCACACACCATTTTTAATTGCCATACCGTGGACCTCGCACACTCTAGACCACTTACTATCCAACCATGGCCAGTCCTGAAGCCCCTAACCGTGGACCACTTTTAAATGCATTTTTACATAATTTGTGTTGTCTTGGTTATGGCTAGCAGAACCATATGCAGCTCCATGTTTGCAGGTATTTACAAACACATAATTATTGCACCAGCAACTCTTTACAATATGCTGCAAACTCAACACATCGTCATCCTGTGTGCAATTCCCAAGAATTGAATTTCACATGAGAATATTTTTCTTTGAGCTGGTATTCTGATAAGATCAGAGATGATCCTAGATATCTGATGTAATGAGTATACCATGCGTCAAGTGCAACTAATACCAGGAATCAACTTGTGCTACAATACAATTGCATATCAACATGGACTAATTCCAATTATCCCCTCAACTATTTCAATAAAATAAGATACATGCATGAAACAAGAATGCATGTTTTCCACCATTGGGTTTTATTTGATAGTACATAAAGTATGTTTCAAAGTTTAAAAATAAGGAAGTTCCTGCAATATTTTTGTAAGTACAGAGATATGGCAACTTGGCATCCTATCTACTGAGACTACTGTTAATATGCGTAAGAGAACACTCAGATTTTTGCAAACAACAATTTTGTGTCACTCACTACAATTGGACCTGAACAGCTTTGCCACTATTCAATCAAATTTGCTATATTTCTGGCTTCCTCAAAATTATTTTTTTCAAAAGCTTTTGAAAACAACAAATCCTGAGTTTGCAAAATGATCAATGATATCATATATTGTAAACATCATATCATCAGTACTGACATAAAGTAGGCCCACTTCACTCGTAACCTCTCTATTTAAAGCCCCGAGATTTATCATAAGCCCCAGCACAACTCCATAGAACATCTAAATTAATGTTCAAAATAGGGTTCCCATCTTGTAGTCTATTGAATGCGAAAAAATTTCAAAACTGAAAAAATTATTCCAAAATATCCCATGAACATTCCGTACATATGTATTCAAATAGACTAAGCACAAACAGCCCAAGTATTGTTTCCGCAATTCTTAAGAACAGCCGTTGATACAATGCTCCGTACTAATAAATTAATGCACACAGCAATCTCAGACCGCTAATTGATCCTTGCTTCGTGTTCGTCAACATGCCGGTAACCTTATCCTCGCATGAGCTAGCACCCTGACGATGCCAATGTTGAATTTACTGAAGCAGGACTTTTACAAAGCGCCATGGACTCATCTTACATGTTTACAGATGGATGAAGAAGCGCCATTAGGAAAAATGACCACTGCATAAGCGCCGAGTGCACGGCGGCCATTATCCGCCTCCGAGTAGAGCGAAATATCGTCTTTATTGCAAGCCATGTTTGTCTTAACGGCACTCGACTACAAGTTTAATTTAGAGTAATGTTTGTGGAGACATAGCAAATGGACTTTTGTCAATTTTAAATTGGCCATAACATCAGCACAATGATATTTTGTTAAAATAACTGCGATAAACTAGACACAGAGAGCTCTATTGATGGATTTTATGGGATAAACATGTAATTTCTACAAAACCGCAATTTGACTAACATATTGTTAATGGATGGGGAAACAATCAAATCTAAATTCACATATCTAGAGCATGTAAACTCTCTTACCTAAACAGAAGGAAGATTGAGCTCTATTTGCTTTGTATATTAAACTCATCTAATTACGTGTATCAAAACAGCAATTGTGATCTATATATAAAACTTCACACTCGGGAGGATTTTTGGGCAAATGTCATTCATTCAAGATACACGGCACATGATACGTAAACTTCTCTCATTTTAATGAATGAATAACATGAGTTGTTCATCATATTGCACCCACCTCAAACTAGAGTTGCCAAACCCGCGATTTGGTTGGTCAATTGGGCGACCTTTGAAGATTTTTTCTGTGACTTTTAACAATTTCCTATCCCATAGAAACCAATGGATAAGAAAAAAAATGGGCCACTTTTAACATTGGCTCCCCCGACTTCCGATAGTTTCCTGCCCCATAGAAACCAATGGTAAAGAGAAAAATTGGGTGACTTTTTGATTATTTGACCTGCGATTCGGGCTGAAATCTTTTGGCAACCCTGCCTCAAACTTGTGTTACTCATGCAAAACACGTAGTGGGCACATCTTGATGGTTCTTTCCATGTGGGTCGACTGAAGACAACAAGTTTTTTTTAATTCAAAAATTATACAGTGTCATGACCATATTTGTAATCAACATGAAAAATGCATTAAAATGAGTACAAACAAGCCTAGTTTTGGTTCAGTGGTTCTTAATGATATTTTGAGAAAATATATCAAAACTTGGGACTTTTTATGCTGAAGCCTATGGCCAGCATGCAGAGCATTAATACATGGAACATACAATGTACAACCACCCACACACGTCCAAGGGGTGCAGGAATACTCTCCTGAAATACTATTCAAACTTCATTATACTATTCAGAGAGGCTTTAAAATGCAGTTCTCTTTTGACTTGCTTCAGGCGATGTAATTTACTAACAACAGAAGCAGTGTAAGCACTATAGACTATCAAATGGCCAAACGAGGCAATTAATGGACGAAAGATACTGCGAACAGGTTATATATAGGGAGAAAGCAATCAGACTCGAGTCAAGCAAGATTTGGTCTAGATGTGTTCGGGTCTTTGGGGTAATTTTTATTAGACATAGGCCTGTACTCTGTTTCACATCAAGTTTGGTAGTGACATCAATTGATGCCTTAATGCAGTTGCGTGGTAATTGGGCCTACAAACCACCCTTGAATATGTGATACATAATTTCTTTCTGCAACCATATGTGGGTTACAACCTGCAAACCTCTGAAAGTTAAAGGTTGGGTTAGCATTAGGGCATGGGGGTTAGGGTTAGGAGGGTTTAGGGTTAGAGTTTAGTGTTTTATGCCCCATTATGGTTGTAAGTAAATACGCTACAGGATTGGGTTAGTGTGCAGGATTCAATACTGCAACCAGCAAAATAACCACCTACATGATAGTACATCACTACCAAAGTAGCATAAAGATTTAAATTCTCAATGCTTGAATTTTTGCAATTTGAAAGATCCTCTATGAAATTGCATTAAGTTGCCCCTGGGAGGTGCTAGGCCCCTCCCAGTCAAAGTCCCCTATAGAATAGTTTCTAATTTGGACTCATCAAAATACCAACAAATTTTATTACACACTTAAAAATGCATATTCACTAGAGTTTCTCCACAACACACATTCTGCATTCAAAAGACCATGAATTCAACCAAATCTTCACCTAAAATACAAACTTTTTATCAGAAAAGCCCTGTTCAATCATGAAAATACATTCATATAACCTAGGAATTCAAGTGTGACACAACCAAATGATTATTTATCATAGACCCTTCAAAATGTTATCAACTGAATTGAAATATTAGAAATCACAGAAATGATTTTATAATGAACCACTTGAAATAATGTGCACCAGTCACCACCACCTAATATGGGCATACTTGATCAAAAAAATGAAAAGAAAAAAAAAAACACGACCCATTTAAATAATGTTATTCAAAACTCCCAATTGAGCTAAATCCAACAATCACTTCAAATGCCTGAATAAATACAGCAAAAAGTTGATTTTTGACTTCAATATAATCAAATAGCTGCTTTTTTGTTACCCAAATTTAGTATAAAATATATAAATACCTGAGGTGATATGCTTATAAACTCTTGAGAAGAAGCTTGAAGTATAATAACTGCCTTCTGTGAAATCTGAATTTTGTACAAAATATAATAGATTGTATGATGCTTGACATGAAGCCTGGTAACTCTGGTCACAGATCCTGGAAAGATCCCAAAGATCTCAGCGTGTTCTGGTCTCAAACAATGGCATCACCTGGGTAGGGAGAGGGTCATTTACTGAGTCACCACCCTTGCCCCCCCCCCAGCATTCCAACAAGGGGACTGATATGTTTCCAGGATATGTAGCTTACACAGATACATGTATGGTCCATATTATGCACCTCAGACACAGCATTACAGTCCAACATGGCCTGATAAGTGAAAAATCTGGATGGATGAATTACACATAATTTTGCATTGAATGGCTGAGGCGCTAACATTGATAAAGCAAAATGTTACTCAAAATTTGAGTGCTTTATGTCACAAAGTTATGGCCTTCCAAATGCTTCAGTGCATGAAATTAAGTGCGGATAACACAGAGATCCGTATAAAAGAGGTCCGGATAAGGGAGGTTATACTGTATTTCACTGTGCTGGTCATACATGATGAAAGAAAAACAAACAAACAAATATATAAATAAGCAAACAGGTATCAACATTTTCTGGAAAAAAAATGTATTTAAAAAAACAACCTTTGCAGTAACTCCTGTGATTGCTTCAAGCAGCTAGCACAAAAATATATTAGGCTCGTTCTATTATCCCCATCACAAAATGAATTTTGTGACGGAATAATAAAACCATTGCAGTGGTCTAATAATTCATAAATCTCCAATGAATTCCCATCTTCCGATATCTACACAATCAGATACGGGTCGTGAACTTAAGCGATTTCATCTTTTGGAGCCAGCGAGTCAGCGCATACCAAATTTGTTTACGCATTGGCTGAAATATTATGGATTTTGATATAAATGTGAAATGCCATCATCTTTAATATTTCATAGGATATTTATAATAATTTGCTTCCAAGATGTATTTGATATTTAACTCTGCAATTTCTTTTCTTAAATATTCAAAATTGTACATTTTCATGACCATATTTGGAATCCGCATGGAAAATGCATTAAAATGAGTACAAACAAGCCCAGTATTGGTTCAGTTGATATTTTGAGAAAACTTGGGACTTTTTATGTTGAAGCCGTATGGCCAGCACGCAGGGCATTAACTAACTAGCATGGAGTCGTCTTAGTAACGGAACAAAAAGCATATTCTACATTGGCTTATTTTTTTCACCGATAGAAATCGCTTTTTACAAAAACAATTTCCCATCTTGATGTTCGTATGTGCTATTTATATCAGATTTAGCTCAAGTACCACTGCAGGAGCTACACAAATAATATAGCCAAAGCATCAATTTTTGATATCATTCGAACAAGATAATAATTTTTGATAAATCTCAATAATTTATATGGAAACCAAAACCTTAAATGAAAATGGCTGGGGCTTCATTGGTAATATCCAAGTCATCAGCTCTTCTTTTATTTAATGACATCTTTAACGAGGGTAAACCCTGATCAGTGCAAGCACTGCTTTCCACAGGGGCCCTCGATGTTCTACATCAAAAGAAAGTATATTTATATAAAATAACAAAGCATATTCAACCTTTTGATTTGATTTTATCCTATTGTATAAATGCAGTATCTACAAGACAGTTAATAAATAATATAGCAGATACTACCCTTTAACTCACTCATTGCCTGTGTCGACTGCAGACGATAAGTTTCAAAAAAAATTTAACAATTAAAAAATTTCAGATATGTAAATTTTCATGACCATATATGGAATCAGCATGAAAAATGCATTGAAATGAGTACAAACAAGTCTAGTATTGGTTCAGTGGTTCTTCAGATAGCTCTTGATATTTTGAGAAAATATCTCAAAACTTGGACATTTTATGATGGCTAGCATGCAGAGCATTAATTACTGCTCTCAAAGTAAAGCATAGTATCTACTGGTAACAAATGAAGCAGATACATTCTTTTTACTTAGAAACACAGCCGGATCTTCCACACAGCTTTTATATTACAAACAACATCAATACACTCTTCAATTGTTCAGGTCAGTGAATTTACTGTCTATATTTAGCCAAGAAGAAATTAGAAAAAAAACACACAAAAAAACGTTCACTTCCTCTTCATCAAAAAGCAATCACATTCTCTTGATGAAACTTCCAAGAAGTAGCAGTTACCTGGTGACTGACAGTATATTAAACTTGAGCATTATTTTTCACACCCAAGGGCCTGCAATGGCCCTTGACAATTTTGGCTTATAAGATTCTGTTAAATTTAAGTTCAGCCAATAAAAATTGATGAGGGCCTGTAATTTTCAGACCTAGGCTAAGGGCCCAAATGACCCTGGGAAATGTTTGCTAATTTCTAATACTGATAATGAGTCGCATCAGCAAGACACTTTAATAAACAAGTTACATTAGAAATTCTATCATGCAATCAGATGGCCTTTTCATATTTTCAAGTATTGAGCTAATAAAAAATAACTTTGCCAAAAATAAACAAAATCATACAGGGCAGTGGGGCGGCCGGGGTGGCTATGGCTGCCTCGCTTTTGAAAATTTTGTTTTATGTTTCTTAATAGCTTTATTCCTATTTTTGGTGCATATTTTGGCTGCCCCACAATTAGATTCCCCTCCCCGCACATTTTTCAACCTTGCTATGCCCCTGAAATCACACCAAAACAACTGACAACTTTATGTAATCGGCAAGAAATAAATGAAAGCAGCGTGACTTAACAAAATACACACTGGTCCTATCGCTACACAAATCAAGAGCACCTTTTGACCTTATATTAAGTAACAGAATCCCACACCATCTCCACTTTTCACCTTCATTTATCTTGTTTCACATTTAAAATGTACGATGCGATCAAAAGAAACGAGTCATATGTCAGCCAGAATTGATTTTTTGATATGGTCTGAAATAACAAGCAATTTGTTTTGAGTTTTATTGTTTCCAGGTGGATCAAAATATGTTATATTTCAATAACTGAAAGTCCAATTTGAATGCAAATTGTAGCAATGCATATCTTTTGAATAGCACAGGGATTTGATACGCTGAACCGAAATTAATTTTGCTGAATATTTAAGTCTTATTTCGCTTGGTCATATCACATTTTATTAATCACATAAAAATATCGTCTTTGGCCGGCCATCCGACCAAAGATCAGCACCGTGGAAATTCCATCCGACTGACCGCTCCCAGCTAAAAACCAGGATCTTTCCGATGGCCGGTCAGCAATGGGTGAGTGATTTGCAAAGGGAGTCGTTTACTGTAGACAAGATTGTGTTTGTTGATACAACAGTTCATGTTACCTACTTCAAACCTGACTTGGCATCAATAAGTCAAGATATGGTGGCCGATATACATGGTAGAAATCACTGAGAAAGCTTGGGCTGGAATCAATCTTGGTGTACACTCCCCGATTGCTTCATGGTAAAATGCTGCAAGATTTTTTTGGGTAACATTTTAAATGATAATTTTGATAATTTTATTTTTCACAATTTTTGTGACTAATTTCAAGCCCACAAATTTCAAAACCTGAGAAAATATGTGATATGGGACTTTTTTGAGTGATATTTTAAGTAATAATTGTGATAATTTTATTTTTTCACAATTTTTGTGACTAATTTCACACCCACAAATTTCAAAACCTGAGAAAATATGTGATATGAGACTTTTTGGAGTGATATTTTAAGTAATAATTTTGGGAATTTTATTTTTCACAATTTTTGTGATTAATTTCACACCCACAAATTTCAAAAACCCGAGAAAATATTTTATATGATGCAAGCAAAATGAGTCGGTGTCAGGAATCTTGATTTTGAGATATAGCCAATAATAGTATTCAACTTCCTTTGCATTTATTGTTCTGAGCACCACGAAAATGGCCATATATATATATCTGGAAGCGAAAGTCTAATTATGATTGTGTTTGCAGCAAAATAAAGCTCAGAGAATGGTTCATATAATAAAATTTACAACTTAATTTTGATTTTGATCAACATCAGACTTAATTAGCTTGATCACAGCACATATTTTGATCCAGAGGTTCAAATGCGCAGCTCTTACAAAAAAAATGCTGAGAGACTTTTTTGGGAAGTATACCTTCTGAAAACACAATCACTCCTCATAACATGTAGAGGAATATTTTGAGGATTTTACTTGTCATGGATTTCATGGTGAAACTTCAGAACTACAAATTTCAAACCTGAGAAAATATTTTTGATCCATAGGTTTAAATGTAGGACTCTCTATTTTCAAAACCCAAAACAGCTGTAAACAGATTGTATTGGCTTTAAAATTTATATTCATATCATTTAAAAAATTTATGTTCCATCTTAAAATTATATTTATAACATAATATTGCAAAATACATTGGGCATTGTACTATGCTGGAAAAGTTATGACTAATTCCATTTTGATATACTTTTAACTTTTCAATTCAATTTTGACAACATCTTATTTCAGTTTGTGAATTCAATTTTTACAAAATATTTTGTTTCTACCTGGGTGCATACTTCTGCTTATTTTTGATATACCGTAAAACCCCGTCTACAAGCATATATAGTGCTTCAGATAAAAGCTAAATTAATCCAGGCGCCATTATGGAATTAGAGCAAATAAATTATAGACCCGAGCACATACAAACAAGCATTATTGTAAGACCACTCTATTGTATTGGCATATTTACGCATGTATCGTATTAATTTAACTTTCATCAAAAACACTATATATGCTTGTAGACGGGGTTTTACGGTATTATTTTTGAGGTCAAATTTAAGGTAAAATATGCTTCAAATCCCATACTCAGTATATCTATTGTCAATATCAGTAGCACTTTATAGGTTGGATGTGAAAAATAAAATAAAATAATATACTGTAAAACAACTTAATTTCGCGAGCAATTTGATTTCCATAGCAACTTCAATCGCTAAATTAAATTGCCGCTAAATAGTTCATTTATAGTGGTTTTACATAGCAAGAGGATGCAAATTCTTGAATTGAAATTGCATCAAAAAGATGACTTCTTGCCAATTTGCCAAAGTTGCCATGAAATTAAAGTGTTAAAGTATGTCGATTTTCAATCATGTTATCAAATCTTCTCTCAAAGAATTAGAACTTGTATAAAATATATTTCTTTCTTGATTCCTCCCAAAAAGAAATGAAATGTGATAAGATTGCTCCCTAAAACAAAATGGTCACAAAATAATCATTTTTTATTCTTGCAAATATTTCCCACAAAAATAAAGTGACGAAACAAAAAGGCTGACATTGATTTCATTCTGACCCTTCCATCAAGTCGGAATCATCAGATCAAGGAAACATGATACACACTGTTTTCTTCAGGGGTGTGTCATGTCAATAACCATGATAAAAAAATCCTCCCAACCTAAACATGTTCTGCATGGTTCACATTCCATACACGCTGATGCTGGTAGAATGGTCACTCTAATGTCTGCCTGCATGAACGAATGCAACACAAGTTATCGATGGGGGCATTTTGCATGATGTGGGCATCAGCTTATTTCTTCCTCATGATTTTAAATTGAAAGGGAATTTGGTGAATTTTTACTTACCCTGAAGTTAACCCACTTCAAGCAAATGGATTAATTTGGTATACAAATAATGTTTTTGGTCCTATGCATTTCCTATGTATGTGCCCATAAAACTTCACAACTAATATAAGGGGAGGGACAATTTAACTGGGAGTCCACCAGGCCAGGAGAAGGGGAGTGGCTGAAACATGTCCCAAAATAGGTTGATATTTTTATGTTTTTGGCATAAACCCACATTGGCTCAAGTCCTACCCCCCAAACCCTAGTATGCACCTGCTCTATATTCCATTGAACTAGTTGCATAACCCCCTTCCCTGTGCACTGGCCAGCTCTCTGCATCCCAGGTCTACATCCCTGCATGTGGACCTACAATGAAGGTCTACCAAGTGTTAGTTGCAACTTGGTTCTGCATATACATCTGATGAAGCTGTATCTTTGTTGTGAATAGGAAGGTGTGGCAGATAAGGTGACTTGCTGCAGGAGGGTGAATACTGCATAACAGTCCAAGATGACCATCTTACAACCTTACATCTACAGTCAACACCCCTCTGCAGTATTTCAGGATTCCTGAGAACCAAAGCCTTATATAACAAAGGTCACCATGAGGACACAGAGTGGTACACAAATCTAGCACAGAAAAATAATCACTGTTGACAGTATTTCATAATACCCACACCTGAGGGATTTATGTTATGTTATTGCCAAGGTCATATTGCTGTCACCAACAGGTGTGTGACTGATGATCAGCTGATGGGAAGTCAGGCCTGTCAGCCCCTGGTAAGTGCCCTTAAACTTGGATACATTCACAAGAGCTCACAGGATGGCTTGTCACTTTGTGACAGAGAGTTGGTAGTTGCCTCAGAATCTTTGACGTATTTGAAGCAAGCATTGAGGCATGGAGCACTCTAAATTCCATGGCCAAACACAGGGATGAAGCACAGAGACCTTGTCAAGAATGATAACAAATGACACCCTCCCCCTCCCCCCCCCGTGGTCCCCTGGGGTGGCAGTAATGACAAGTGACTTCCTTCAGCCAGATCTAGAGGATCTAGAGAGCGACTTCCACTTGCACTGTACACTGGTACAAAGACCCCATCAGTTTATTCAAATCACTATTGACACCGGACATCTACATCTGGACATCGACAATGATGCGAAATGTCTGTTCTATTTGAAAATCCAAGGACATATAGGAGCAATGACTCTGTATGTATGGATGAATGTCTGATCATTCCTACGATGGTCATGAACTTTTCATTTCACAATCAAGAGAAATTTCGAGTTAAATTACATCAAATAACCATCCTTTTATAACACAATTTAAGATGCTCAATGTCATCTGCAATCAAATAATATTAAGAATTGTTTATTTAAGTGGAATAAGAAATGCTCATTGATAATCAATTAAAAGAGCAGTGACTCTGTATGGTTTAGTGCATGGCGATAATGCTATTGTGAATTTTCAAAACAAGTAGAAGGAGATGAAACTGAAGATGAAGATGAAGAAGATGACCATGGAGATGGAGATGAAGATGACGGAGATGGAGGTGGAGATGAAGATGGAGGTGACGATGAAGATGAAGGGAGATGGAGATGGAGATGGAGATGGAGATGAAGATGGAAAGATGGATGAAGATGAAGATGAAGATGAAGATGAAGATGAAGATGAAGATGAAGATGAAGATGATGATGAAGATGAAGATGAAGATGGAGATGGAGATGGAGATGGAGATGGAGATGGAGATGGAGATGGAGATGGAGATGGAGATGGAGATGGAGATGGAGATGGAGATGAAGATGAAGATGAAGATGAAGAAGATGACCATGGAGATGGAGATGAAGAAGATGACCATGGAGATGGAGATGAAGATGATGATGATGATGATGATGATGATGATGGAGATGGAGATGGAGATGGAGATGAAGATGAAGAAGATGGACATGAAGAAGATGGAGATGAAGAAGATGAAGATGAAGATGAAGATGAAGATGAAGATGAAGATGAAGATGAAGATGAAGATGAAGATGGAGATGGAGGTGAAGATGAAATTGGAAATGGAGATGAAAATGAAGATGATGAAGATGAAGATGACGATGACGATGACGATGACGATGAAGATGAAGATGAAGATGGAGATGAAGATGAAGATGAAGTAGATGACAATGGTGAACAAGAAGAAAATAATGACAATAGTTATTGGGAATTTTGAAAATGAAGATGGAGATAGCAATGGGGATGGAAATGGAGAAGCAGCTAAAGATAGATCCAGAATATGACGATGGTGAACAAGATGAAAATACGACAATAGAATGCTTAATTACTGCTTAGGTTATGCTATTCAATCATAATACTTTTTTTCAGAATTCTGAGAACTTCTTACACCAATGACGAGGTCAATGTCGTCTTCAATCAAATAATAATAATATTACTTATTTCGCTTTGTAATCACTGATCAGGGCGATGACTCTGATGTAGATGCATGAGTACCCCGGTGATTCTTTCTTCCACTGGTCACTGCCCTTGCTGTCTGACTGTACACTAAGCTATCTAATGTGATGTACAGACAACAAAGCCAGCTTACATGACCAAGATATGTCCAGTGTAATGGCTACGTACAGCTGCAGCCCGCGGAACATTTAACATTAAAGCTGTAAGCTTAAAGGGATACATGAATCGCAAGTTTCGCATAGTTCACCTCTGCTAGACTAGTCCTACGACAAAGAACTTAAAGCCTTAATGTACGATCTTTTTTCAGAATTTACCTTTATTTTTTTCAAACCCGATTTTTTGGCATATTTGTAATACTTACACATATCATGTTCTAACTATCTATGAGCAAACTGTCAAATTTCTTCTCATAGTATGTTCCATGCAAACTATACTGCATGGGATACTATAATGAAAGACAAAGATGAAGACAATTTATCGCGTCTGACGTCACCTGCCAATCAAACTCGAGCACGGTTTGTTTACAAGTGTCGTGATGATGACGACTTGCTGAACGCGGATTTATAACCGGGCGCCTTATTGTTAATTTTGCACCTTTCGACATGCAAACCATCTCAAAAGTTAGGTCTTTATAGTAGGAAACTTTCTTTGGTGAAGGCACCATGTCGACAATGCTTAGAAAAGCTGCTTTTTGCCTTGTAAAAGTACGCAATTTTTCGCCATTTGCTGCTATTCCTTTTCTCCGATCAGCACCAGATAGATCCGTCTTCCTTTTACACGCTGATTAACCTGTGTAAACCAATCGAGGATCGTAATTGACAGTGACATCAGATGCGACAAATTGTTTTTATCTCTGTCTTTAATTATAAGACCTAGCCCAGGTCCCTCCGATCATAATGTCCCACAAAATGCGTGTGTGTAGCACAAGCATTGAAGGCATCAGCACAAAACCTCTGCATCACCTACTCGCTTAACATTGCTACTTGACCTGTGGTGTTTTTGACATTTTGACAAAATATAGAAGCGCTTAAAATATATTTCATAAAATTTATAATAAAGTATATGTGACATGATCAAGGGGAATGAGTCACATGTCAACCCTGGTCGAAAATGAGTTTTACATACATTTCTAAAGAGGACATTTATAGCTTTTAGAAACTGAAAACCCCATATTGATACCACTTTTCTTTGCAAAGTTACCTCAATTTATCAATCGCTGAAAACAATATAAAACAAAAGAATTTTAACACCTTCTTTGCCAATATTTCAAAATCAATATTAGCGACATCCGACTCATTTTGCTTGATCGTGTCACATATATAGAAACTTTCCATTATTGTGTGTTGTTATTTACACATCTCCAGGTTCATCAATCACAAAATTCTCGAAAAAAATAGAGGCTTCATGAAAGAAAATTACAGCACATTCAGTAGGTGGTAAAAATCAAGGTCTTGTCAACCCTCTACAATACCCTTCACAACTTAGTATCACGCAACCAAAATGTTAAAATTGAAATTAACTTTGAAGTGATGCGGACACATCAGGTTTTGTAATTTCTCATAGAAAGTTACCCATTTACTGTGTAGCCCACAGCACATTTTCCATTACCGCTAAATCTAATACGGATATCAACGGTTCTCTAATTTTGCATAAAATGTCCCAGTCGTGCTTTAAAGGAATGTGGGTATACATAGAGATTGATAATTTCTCATGAATTTTCATTATCATTCATTCTTCTGCAGCTGTCTGGACATTTTTGGCGAGCTACATAGTAATGTATTGAATTCAATATTTGGTATCTCTTAGTTTTTGGATAACTTGGAAAATAAAAAGGTCTATAGTAAATCCATTATAAATAATAATAATAGTAAGGCACCAGAATTACAGTTTTTACATACAATAAAGACATTTCTATGGTGCTTTTACACAGTTCAAAGCACTTAACAAAGAAAAATAACTAAATTACAATACAGTCCAATCTCTCTTATCTGGACCTCTTTTATATGGCTCTCTCTGTTATCCGGCTGTGAAATCTTCACAGGAAAACATGTTTTTGATGATTTAACACCTTAATTTCATGCTCTGAATGCTTAGCACGACATATCTGTTAGGGTGCATCAAACGCCCCTCATGTCATGCAGATTTTTTCTACCTAGTCTTAAAATGTGCCATTGGGCTAGAAAACACCCTGTGTAAAATTTGAAAAAAATTGAAGGTGGTCTAGGGTGGCCTCGGTGGCGTTGAAGTTGCGAGGTATTGAAATTGCCTTCTTACATACGGCAGCTCTTTTAACACATTTGTTACCACAGGATAAAATAGCTGCCATTTGTTTTATTGCCTACCGTGATACTGAGTGATCATAACGGATATCAAAAAGTTACAAAACACAAAACAATAATCATGCATAAGCTTTAGAATCCTCACTTATCAACTTAGAAAGGAATAGCTGCCATATGTGCTATTTTCCAATAATGACTGTATGTTGTTTATCCTCCTAGTTCTTTAATATATGTTGGTTTCTTGACAATGCTGCCGGTTTAAAAGATATTTGTTTCTGCAAAAACACATAAATAAGGTATTCCTAAATGCTTAGAACCATTCATTTCTAACATAGTATAAAATAACACCAATGCCTATTATTCATAGAAGTTGGGAATACTGCAGATTCCCTGTGCAGATTTCAACATCCGAGAAATTTTGAGCTATAATTAAATGACATGGGGCACTGCATAAGTCTATGGATGGCAAAAGTCTTGTATTCAATAAAGATCCGTCTCCTAGAAGAATCCCGATCACCAAGAAGCAGCAGTTATCAAAGTTGCAAGATTTTGTGACTTTCGTAAATCTATAGCACTTGGTGGATTACTTGCAGTGTAGTTGATGCTCTTTGGATTGATCTGCAGCTCTTTCATAGTCTACTGCGTCACTATGCTGTGAACCTTGATGTCTCCAGCAGCGCTGTCAAAGCCTCAAAGCAATACCTCTGGTACTTGACAACTGAAATGGTACCACTTTCCTCTTTAGCAGCAAGATACCCGAGGATGAGAAACAATGGTTGGCTGATAGACTCCTTAAGCTTCAACCAAGTGAAGAAATACAAGCACCAAGAGACAGATTTGGCACAGGGTTTGGAAAACCAAAGTTCCCAGAAGATATCAAGGAGTCCACTACTTCAGATGATTTGGTGTCACAAGACTTCTGGTTTTATAACAATTCAGCATCTCCACATCAATTGTTAACAGTTTCTGTGAGGAATTCCGGGATTCCAGGTTGTTACCTGCTGCTTGTTGGTGATCTGTTCCTGCAGAAAGTTACTAAAAATGAATTCTTCTACGAGACAGATCTTTATTGAATACAAAGCTTTTGTCATCCATCTAGACTTATGCAGTGCCCAAGGTCATTTGAACTTAATTACAGCTCAAAATTTCCAGATATTGAAATCTGCAGCATTCTCAACTTCTATGAATGATAGCCATTGGTGTTATTATGTACTATGTTTTTATTTATTCCAAATTTGATGACATCTCTAGCTCTGTCACTTTCAAAGAGATATTAGAGGAATTTGATGAGACAGATGTCCTGTTTAATTCTAAGCAAACTAATGCTGTATTGATTTCAGATTTATTTGCTCCATATATTGCATCACAGATATACTTAAATTTAAGTATCTGTGATTGTATTCACATTCACTGCCCTCCTCTCACAGTGAATGGAATTTATCCAGTGTGACGTCACTAGGTGTCACCATAGCTGGAACTTATAATATAAATGAATGGTTCTTAGCATTAGGAACACCTTATTTATGTGTTTTTGCAGAAACAAATATCATTTAAACCTGTAGCATTGTCAAGAAACCAACATATATTGAGGAACTAGGAGGATAAACAACATGTACAGTCATTATTGGAAAATAGCACATATGGCAGCTATTCCTTTGTAAGTTGATAAGTGAGGATTCTAAAGCTTATGCATGATTATTGTTTTCATTTTGGAACTTTTTGATATCCCATTATGATCACTCAGTATCACTGTAAGCAATAAAACAAATGGCAGCTATTTTATCCTATGGTAACAAAGGCGTCTCTAAATAGCTGCCGTATGTAAGAAGGCAATTTCAATACCTCGCAACTTCAACGCCACCGAGGCCGCCCTAGACCACCTTCATTTTTTTTCAAATTTTACACAGGGTATTTTCTAGCCCAATGGCACATTTTAAGACTAGGTAGAAAAAATCTGCATGACATGAGGGGCGTTTGATGCACCCTAATATCTGTGTTGCATAAAGCACTCTAAAGCCATCTTTTAGTGCTATTACCCCTTCTTAAAACAATATTTGTTGTCACAATTTCAGTACTTGGGCCAGTCAATGCAGAATTACATGTAATTCACTTATCTGGACAGTGCTTGGTCCCATCATGACCGGATAAGAGAGGTTGGACTGTAATTCAAAAATGGTGAGTCTTATAAGATGCATTTTAAAGACCTGAAGTGACAGGGCCTGTCTGGTGGAAGTGGGAAGTGAATTCCAGAGGTATGGACAGCACACTGAGGAACCACCGTCACCTACAGATCTTTTAATTTTAGCAATAGTGAATCTAGTAATATCCTTGGAGGAGCGAAGATTACGTTGTTACAATCAGCGATGATATACATAGAGACGAGCTCGGACAAGTATGCAGGGGCACTTTTATTAATGCACTAATTTATCAGAACAAGGACTTCGAAGGTAAATCACTGCTTGACTGGGAGCAAGTGAAGACGGGTCAGATAAGGTGATAATTTGATCAAGTGAATAAATCAGGTGCACTTTCCCAATTTACATAATTCATTTATTTAATGAAAACATGGAAAAAGAAAGCAATCCAATCTGTTAAAAAATAAAAACTTGTATTTTGTCTTGAACCACAACTTTGATATACCAGAGCAGTTATTCTGGGTGAACCAAACCTGCCTGGTTATCAAATTAATCAGTGATAATGTTATCTCTCAATTTGATAGACCTGTGCTGATTGGTGTTTTTATTTTATTGCATCAATTAGCACCTGTCAAATTCAGAGACAACCTTGTCACTGATTAATTCGATAACCAGGCAAGTTGTGTTCACCCTAGAAGAACTGCTCTGGCAGGGCTTCCTCTTTAAATATAATGCCAGATAATTTTTTATAGGATATTTTCAAACAAAACCAGTCATATGACAAATAAAATCCATTTTCTATTTTATATCTAATATTCTGGTCCATTGTACAGCTGACAGTACTCAGTAATATGGTAAAAATTCCATTAACAATTAACTACTTGTCACGAAATATGATAACTTCCAAGCTTCTGAAAGCAATAAAATACAAAGGAAATTTAACACTTGATTTGGCTCCATCTCAAGATTGATTTTACTAGTTTTCAGACAGCCATAAAATTCTTGGGGATTGGTGTGCTTGAGAATTGTGATTCCTAAGTCAATCCCCAAGTGTGTGTCCACATGAACCTGGAATCCTCGAGTTTTGCAATACCTGATGCCGTCAGCTCTCGAATTACTACCGTAAGCTTATTGTGAACCATCTAGTGGTGCACTGAATTTAGCCGTATTAGACATAATTAAACCAAAGGTCATAGGTCAAGTGAAGTATTCGAGAATCGCAAAATTTATCGTTCATATGGCGAGGATTACTTGGGGGAAATCATGAAATCCAGTATATTTCTTGTGGATAAATTAATTTGGGGGGAAACTTAGCAATCAGAATCTTTAAGACAGTTCACACAGCGGATTTCCAAAAGTTTTTGATCGAGAACCATGTTGCTTGAGCTAAAAGCCCTCCATGTGGATATGCCTTTTAGTGTCAATAGACTGGGTTTCCTTGATCGTATCACATGTTTCTTTTTTGACAGGTCACATGTTGTAATCAGGAGTAAAATTATTAAGAAATTTATATATCTATATTAAAAAAGCAAGAATTATGTAATTGCAAGGAATTACAAAAGCAGTTAACTTGGATTCTGACAAAGATCATCACAATTCACTCAAAATTATTTTGAAGATGGAAATGGAGATGGAGATTGAGATGAAGACTGAGATAGAGATGGAGATAGCGATAGAAATGACAATGGAGGTGAAGATGGAGATGGAGATAGAGATGGAGATGGGAGATGAAGGAGGTGGGATGAAGATGAAGGTGGACTGACCGTGGAGATGGAGATGGAGATAGAAATGACAATGGAGGTACAGTTGGAGATGGAGATGAAGATAGAGATAGAGATGGAGATGGGAGATGAAGATGAAGGTGGACTGGTGGAGGTAGAGATGGACATGGATATCAAGATGGTGATGGAGGTGGAGATGGAGATGAAGATGAAGATGGAGATGAAGGTAGATCGAGATGGAGTTGAAGATGGGGGTAGAGATGAAGATGAAGTGATGATGAAGATGAATATGGAGATGGAGATTGAGAAGATGGAGATTGAGATGGAGGTGGAGATGGAACTCCAGATGGAGATGAAAGTGAAAGTGAAGATGGAGGTAGAGATGGAGATGGGAGATGAAGATGAAGGTGGACTTGTGGAGATGGAGATGGAGCTTAAGATGAAGGTTAAGGTGAAGATGGAGATAAAGATGAAGATGTAGATTGAGGTGGAGATCAAGATAGAGATGAAGGTTAATGTGAAAGTGGAGATAGTGATGGAGATGAAAATGGCGGTGACTAGGCAAAGATGAAGATTGAAATACAAAATACATGTGATAATTTTGTGAATAGTTGTGATAAGAGTACAACCCACCTTGTATAAAAACCATTCAAGCAGCCCCCCCCCCTTGCTGATTCCCTCTCCACGCACACCAAACATATCTTCATTTAAACCTAAAACTTCACACCCTAAAATAAACCCTAGTTCCTCATCACATCTACCAAATCAAACTACACCACGAATGCATTTTTCATTCCTATACACCAAAATGCCCTGTTTTCCTCACCTATCTACCTCGCATTAATAACCCAAGACAAATGAGAAAATTCATCCGGTTGTGGCATTCCTCTGCCAACGGTGCTGATTGCTCATGACAACAATAATCGTACCCAATTACTGGCCACCAGGCTAAATGTCATTTACACAAGGCTAACGACACAGGGCTAGGGGGCTAGCTATAGAAATGCGCAAGAAATCCAAAGTGTAGATAGACGAAATTGATATTTCATGCTGGACAAGGCTTGTATCTCATGAACAAATGACTTAATATTGAGTCAATAGGACGTGTATTTGGTTTCACACTGGATTTCACATCCACATTTTTTATGCCAATTCTAAAATAAATGGCAAAATAATGACAATTTTGCTTTCTAATGGAATGTCCCAGCCATCTGACAGCCTCATCCACAGGGTTAATACCATACATAATGCAATTGGTTTTCCACATGCAATCAATCCTTTTTCATAATTGTTACAAATGAGATGTCAAAAGAATCGATGTCCCTATACTAGGAATGTTTGTACTAATTTCAATGCATTTTAAGTACATTCCTGAATTTAACATTTAAAATGTTAAATCCTAATATTTATATTTGTAATTTGTAAACTTTTCATCCATTTTGAAATCTGCATGAGCATAGGGGTTAATAGCTTGGATAGCATGTACTGCGAAACTCATTAGTCTTTTGCATATGGGCAATTTATTCTCAACATACATGCACTCAATATACAAACTAATACTACATGTATATAGCCATGGATGAATTATGTATGTTTCTTGCTTTTGCATCTAGTAGCTCAATACTGTTTGTATTTCAAGGTCCAGTCCGGTCTTATGACAGAATGTTATGACGCAAGTAATGTTGAATCTAAAGTTGCAAATATATATTCTATTTTTATTTTATTTATAGGGCCTACTTGTATTATTCTTTTTAGCAGAAAAATACTTTTGTTTACAGTGGATGTCAGAATCATATCATTTTGATTTGTTAAATCAGCCCTTTATTGATATTTTCCTGGAATACTGAACAACATTTTCAACAAACAAGTTCTGCCCCAACAGAAGGACATACTTCATAGTGGTTCATTTGTGATACAGCACATCAAAAGAGGGACTTTGCAGCAAAGTGCTTTTCAACTCAAGAATAGGCCTATAGCTTAAAATAGACAGAAAACACTTGAGGAAATTAATAAGAATTAAAGATGCTTTTTCACTTATAAAATATGAGTGCCTTGATCAATTTTAGCAAATGAGATGTCATTTTAAAGCTTGTAAAAAGCTTGTAAAATGCTTTCAAAGCAGAAATACTGAAAAATTGATCACCTGCAAAGCCCTCCCCCCTGCATCATATTTGCATGACCAACTCCTAATGCACTGCACAAGAAGAGGTAAATTCTATTTTGATATTTGAAAATGGATATTGCCCAAAAAGTTGCATTCTTTCATAAAATAAATCAAGTGGTTGATAGATGGAGAATTTTGTTCTGCATATTCTGACGATGGAAACTTCATTTGGCATGATGCAACTTTATATCTCCAAACTTATACCAATATGATACACCACTTCATTTTATTATTTATTTTAAGTGGCTTTAACGAGAACCACATTTTATATCTAGCTACTTCTTTTCTGCAGTACACCAGGGCCGTAATAAGGTTGCAAAATGTGGAGCGGCTAATGAGACAGCCAAAATACAAATATATGCCCAATATTGAAAATGAAGAAAAACAATAAAATTCTCAAAAAGTGGGGCGGCCATGGTCTCCCCGTCGTACATACACAATATCATGCAGTGCCCCACAATCATGAATACAGTCCCAGAAACAAGCAACTGTATCAATTTATTTCAATATATCCATCATAAATATATGCATCAAAAATTCATCAAGACACATATTGCAAACCTTGACAGAACGACTATGTAAATGAATCCTGCAATTAAAGCCATGTTATTTATACAGCATATTAAATTCGCTGTCCAAAGGCTTATCCCATGTGAGTACACACACTGAAAAATTCATGATATCCCTCGTTGTATGCAGCACCCGTCTGTACACCGGACTGGACGTACAAACTGTGTACACTTTCCACACTTTAATTGAGGCCTTTATAATATGCTAATCCAAAGGCAGCGTGCCGACGAAGACCGAGCGGACACAGATTAGGAAAATTAGGGTTATGTCATTTGGGACCATTATTGAGTTTAGAAATAAATTAGTTTTTTTAGGTCAGATAGTGAAAGTTGTCGCACCGTGGGGACTGATCCAGTTATTGAAATCAAGTTTAACGACTCGACTCAAATCCGTACGTATAAAATATGCAGACTGGCATTTTGATGCAAATGATGATCCTTGCAGTAAAATAAGGGATTTATATTTAACCAGCTTACATAATGATTTAGAATATCAATCTTGGAACAAATTTATTAAAAGGTTTTTGATTTAATTAAAGAATAATAAATGTTATATTTGACCGATTTCATGTATTATTTATCTATTTATCTTATTGACATTAATATTATTATTTGTTTCTTCACTCTAATTTTCTCAAAAAAGCATTGAATTTGAATGCATTTTGATATCATTAATAGAGTATGACATGAATACAAGGTATCAATTTTCATATTATTATTTTTTTTAGGTCAACCATGAATGATCCTAGCATTTAGGTCTAGGTCCAGGGACACTAGAAAACTGGGAAAAAATAATAAAAAAAAAAATAATAATAATTTTTTTTTTTTTTTTAATTTCGGGTACCCGGGCAGGGAATTTCCTGGATTCTCGGGCGGGACTCGAATTCCTGTGACTCACTCACACCCTTAGTCGATAGCACTGTATCTCAATGGTCATGGTTCAAAACCCAGGCAGGGAAACAACTTTTCTATTCATCTCCTTTCTTCCGTCCTTCCTTCTACTTAGATTTAGAAGCAGAAAAGGAGTTAGGATAAACAATGGCAGTGGCGGCGCCAGGACTTTTTTTCCTGTGGGGGGCATTGAGGGGGCAAAGTGAATTTCAGGGGGAGCAAAATCAACAAATTTTACACAAAATTACCACAAAAAGGTGACATTTTCGTAATTTTGAGTTTTTACTGGGGGGGGCAACAGGGGGGAAAGAGTTCTGACGGGGCATTTGCCCCTCATGCCCCCCAAATGGCGCCGCCACTGAACAACGGACAACATAAAGTTAACGCTTGCAAGCAACTTGGCTCAATCTTGAAACTGATTTTCACATCATTTAATTCCATTTGCTAGATTGTATCAACTGATTCTCCTTTATCAAGTTTGGCTATTCCAGTTGAAATCCATACACCTTATGGAAGACATGATACACAGGATGTATGACTTTCAAATGGGTTACCTGAATAGACAACTCCATTTGAATTCTACACTCCTTGTGCAAGAGATTTTAAGGTAATTTCTTCCATATAGGGGGATTAAGGTCATGTCTTCCATGAGGGGTATATGGATTTAAACTGGAATAGCCCATTGCATCAAGTGATTCTTCATCATGTTTATATAATTCCCCCTTACTTCCTGTAAGACAGACATCTCATGTGTAGTACATGAAGGAATGTTCACCCCTAGGGATGATGATGAGGATGATGGACTATGTTATCATTATCATCATCTCTGGGTTAAACATTCAAACAAAATATGCAGTCAATGCGAACTTAAACTTGAAGCAAGCATATGAGTACATTTAAACATGATATTCGTTCAAGTATTCATCCATTCATTTATTGATTCATTCTCTCTTTCATACTCTCACTGAATGACCCCTTTTTTAGTTTTATGTCATTTCCTGTCAACAAAAGATCTCCAATTTTCAAGAATTTTGAACAAATTTCTGATTACCGTATCTCTCACTGAATGACCCCATTTGTTCATATTTTAATAACTTTTTTCCAGTCTCACAAAAAAAACCCTTTTTTTGAGCATTTCACCAAATGACCTCATTTTGTGGTGTCAAGTCTGCACTGAAAGACCCTAATTTTCAAACTGGTGTCCACACAACCCTGTCACTTCCAAAGTCCCCCCTGTTCTCTCTAATTTCCCTCCCTCCCTTCTTTTCTTTTTTTTTTCTTTTACCCTTCAACAATGTCAAAAACTTTCTCCCTTTTTTGATTTCTTCCAGAGATAAACATAACATTACTGTGAAAGTAGACATTTTCATACTACACATATTTTTATGCTGTTTGCATTCCATGCTGCTATCGCGATTATAACAATATGCGAATATATTAATTCTGTATATAGGTCAATGTGAGGAAGCTTAAAATTGCAAATTTAAGAATAAGGGAAACGATTCAAATTGGCAACAAGGAAAAAATTACAGTAGAAGAAAATCATTAAAAATTGATATTTTTGATATTTAACAGTACTTGAAGTAAACTTTATAAATCTGATGATTTATACTTTTAAGTATTTAAAAGTATTTAAGTATTTACACTTTAAAAAGTGTATGTAGGTGGGATGAAAAACCGACAATCAATTGACAATTTTGACCTTTCGTATTGAAGATATGGATTTTTTTACAAAAAAAAAAAAAAAAAAAATAGGTCTTTTTGGGAAAAAATCCATATCTTCAATATAAAAGTCAAAATTTTCAATTGATCGTCGGCTTTTTCCTCCCAGCTACATACACTTTAAGAATATATCATTAGATTTATAAAATTTATTTCGAGGACTGTTATATATCAAAAATTTGAAAAATATCAAATTTTAATAATTTGTCATAAAATTTGTATTATATCGTGAATTTCAAAAAATGATTTACGTACATTCAGAATGCAATTCGATACGTCTGAGGTGCTCTCATGTCCCACAAAAAATACTGTCAAAACACCATAAACGCTCATTCTAGATCCCTTAAAGTGACATTGGAAATCAATTTTGATAACTATACTCACAAAACCTGGGCACAAAGCTAATGAATTTACTCATGTCTTCCTTATCAAATAAATTGAAATACTCATTGTGATTTTAATCTCACTTTTGATTATGACCATCGTCTGCTACTGAACATTAATGAACACCGAATTGGACACTGGAATCGCCCCAAGAGAAACCATTAGCACATCATGTGGTATCAGGTCCAAGAATCTGGCGTAATATCCGACTGATAAATGAACGGCCAGCTGCATGATTGCAGGCAGGCCATCGGCAGTACGGCCACCAAAATGGTCTCATATGCAACTGCAGAGTCCAATAACCGACATACAACCATTATATCTCATAATTTGACCTCAAGTTGTGGAGTATGATATTCTGTACCCAGCATATTGAAAGGTCATTCGATGAGTGTACAAATGCATTAGGGTTAAAGAACTGTGTCCTGACAGATGAGCATGTTTGAGACACTATGAGCCAAAATGATATCATCTCCAATGGCTAATGTTTTTTAACCTCCATTCAACTATATCATAGCTCAAAAGTTGATCTCAAGTTGTGGAGTATGAGTTTTTGTACCCAACATGATCAAAGGTCATTCTATGCATGTAGAAGCCTATTTGGGTTATAGAACTGTGTACTGATAGATGAGCATGTTTAAGACTTTAGTACGGTAGCCAAACCACTATGGTTTATACATTTTAAAGTAAAGTAATCATGAATGTGAAATGCATGGGTTTAACACCAACATACTGATATTTTTTGTAATTAATGTTGAAGTACTGGTACACATGTATGATATGGGGCCCTAGTATTACAAATCTCACTTTCAAAGAGTTTTTGACCATCCTGGTTGCTGGTATAACAGTCTAGATGGAGCTGTCCCTACCACTCACACGATTCATGGCAACATTACTAGAAACGTCTTGTAATTGAATACAATATCAAATTGTAAATAAATCCATCCATGAATAAATGAATATTGCATGTTGAGATGTTTTATTCATATTTCCTAGGGACAACAGAGAAGATATTTTACCCTTCCCAGAATCCTTTGCAACATGAAACATGCTCTCATTTCATCAAATGACAGAGTTTGCCAGATCTGGATGTGTTCTGTTTATTGAGGCACATTTCGTCACTATCGACCCATGCTGCACTAGATAGCAAATCAGTACTTGGAGAAATGCATTATGGGAAGTGTAAGATATCTTCTGCAGGGACAAGTGGATAAAGTGAGGCTGTCCAGTTGAGAACATGTTAGTGCATAAAATGTTGTTGTTGGTTTCCAGACAAAAAACAATCGGAATTGCAAATAGGCCTAGCTGACAAACTGGAAGGGCCTGTCTTCTTGCAGAATCTGTCATCCTAAATTTGTACTAGTTTTTTCAGCAAGAAAAATCCACCCGATATGTCAAATTTAGAACGATCTCCCAATGTTGCAACCAGGGCTTCAAAAATACACCCTGCATGCGAAATGCAATCCAGCACAAACCCATGTAGCACTACTTTGGTACTCTCCTGCTTGAGGTATAATATCCAGCCACAAAAATACAAAGTGTATCCAAGTAATCAAGTATACAAACATGATATGCTGTCAGTATGGTCAGCTACATCAGGGGTTCTCAATTGGTAGTCGGAGGGACAGATCTGGCCCACCGACCAGTGTGATTGGCCCTTGAACAGCTATGATCAATGTACATTAGGGACCATTCACAAACACTTGTAAGGGGTCCTGATGCAAAAAAAATTTCATCATAAAATTTTTCAGGGCCCCCTTTACAGTCCCCCCTTTAGTCCCCCCCTTTTTGACATGAAAATTATGGGTCAACCCTATAGAAAAGCATATAAACTCAATTTTCCCAGGAAAATTTGTGGTCATTTTTTTCAGGGTCCCCCTTAGGAGGGTCAAAATTTTCAGGCCCCCCCAACAAGTGTTTGTGAATGGTCCCTTAAACCACAGATACTTAAAAAGCAAACCAATGTGTGTATTTGGCCCTCAAACACAAATTGTTGAAATGATTTTGGCCCTCCGTGGCCCGTGAGCAAATAATAGTTGAGAACCTCTGGGCTACATACTCACTGGAGTCTATGGGCAGAAAAGCTACCAACTGCAGTAAAATATGACCAGGACCAACCACCTTATGATCCAAAAGACAAAACAGTTTAAATATGTTGCCTGTAGACACTATGTTGGATATGATAAAAGACTCGAACTCCCAACCTATAATACAGAATCAACTTACCCACTCCGTTCTTGGCGTTGTTGTATACATTGGTTTATCGTTCCAATTCTGTTGATCAAAGACACAAAAATTGAAGAAAAAATTAGTATGTTTGAAAACGGATAATTACCAACAACAATATTAATTCAAAAATCGATCAATCAGACATTCAGTCAGATTCAACATATCTGTTCAGAGGTGCTTTGATGACATAAAAATCAACGAGGTAGAATCAGAGAGGACAGACTCTGCCATGTTTGTGTGTCTCTCATGGAAACCACTTTAGTGTACCTCCAGATAACCAGTGAGGTAGAATCAGAGAGTACCAACTCCGCCATGCTGTGTATTGCTCATGGATGCCACTTAGTGAAACCTCCGGATTATTTTGCAACGTGCCCGGCAAACTTTGATAATTTTGAGTTGGTACTCTCCAAGTATAATCTCTTTGATAAAAATACAAACACTATGGACCACAATGGCCTCATCCCAATGGCATATATCAATAACCTCAATTAAACAATCGTACACAATTTGACCTCAAGTTGTAGAGTATGAGTTTTTGTACCCAAATTTTCAAAGGTCATACAATGAATGTGCAAATATATTGGGGTTAAAGAACTTTGTCTTGATAGATGAGCATGTTGTGGTGCCTAGTGAAACTACAAATTGATAGTGAAAACCAGTCTACATGCATCTAATTTGATCCTCTTGAATATTATTATATTGAATTTTCCAACTAACTCACATGATCTATTGTATTAAATCTCACATTTTACAAACATTAATATTGGCATATATAAATACCAAATGTCAAATCTGCAATCTTAACTGACCTGTATATACTGGTACTTTTTCTCTTTTGCAATATTAATTATTATTATCACTTCCCACGTTCTAATAAAAAATTCTCTATAAATTAAATATTCTCATAAAATTGTAATATTAAACCAAAGATACTGTCACTCAATCAACCATGAACATAATGAATATCATAGCTAGATATGAATTAAAATCGGCTCGGAGTCACTGTAATCCTTTTCCGGTCAATATTTTATAGTACAAAAGATTAGATTTCTTAATTTTCCATTTCAATTCCTACAAATCTTTGCACGTTTTATTGTCCTACTTTTCTATATAAACAAATACACTCCAAGCTTTTGTCGAAATAGCCAAAGAGTATGAGTTCCTCCCACAATATTTAGAAGAAAATAAGTACAGAAATTTAATATTTTTACATAGAAAAACAAATATTCCACTCTCATATACTTCTTTTATTCATATAGCCATTGGATGACCTCATGTGACCTGGTTATCAAATCTCATCCACCAAATCAGGAGGTCAATTTCGAAGACTTTTATAACACACATATCCATAGAACCATGTCATCAGAGATGAGGCTTATCTGTAGTGCAAGTGTTAAAATGTAGGTGAACGGAAATCCCTCAAGTTATTAAACCCGACTGAGACGATAATAGCATGAAAAATTACGGCTCTAAATTGAGGTCATACGACAAAACACGATACTGCTCTTCCTCTTACGAAAACACAAAACATGCAACATGAAAAAACACTGTTACATCATTGTAAGTGCCAAACAAGTCAATATTGTTTTTCCGTGATGAAATTGGGCAATTTAATTCCGCAAATTGCTCGCAAATCGGATAACATTTTTGATATTAAAAGAGTTAATGTTCAAACATGATGCGTCTTAGCGCAAAACTGACACGTTTTATTGAATGATATAACCAGGACAGGTTGCTGTACACATCCGAGCTAAATTAACCCTCCCAGGTATAAGTAAGTAACAATGGAGATGGTAAACAACTTGTTTTTAAACGATTACCTTTTCCCTGACTTGAAGACAGTGTGCGCTTTTAATTAGTGCTTGTGTGCAAGCAAATATTTATGTGAGAAATTAGCTAATTGTGTTAATTCAGTGTCATATTTAAAATGTGTGTACACTTTAGTTTTTATATGTGCATAGCATAATATTTGTTTATTTTATGCAATATTAATATATACATTTCATCTTCCTTTTAGTATGCTTGCACTCATAATAATTAAAATCAATCAAATTTAATTTTTTGCTCCTGTAGCAAAATTTGAATGTTCCCACTCAGCGTGGGTTTTTATGTTACAAAGATGACCATATAGCCAGCGATATCTTTTCATCGTCCATATGGCATCCGTCCCCAAAAGACCATTTCTTCCTCTCCATCACAAAATCCCAATGTCAAGCCAACACTTGCAGCAATATATCAGAAAATCAATTTGAAGCCAAACAACATCAAAGCATGTTAAATTTTTGCCGGACAATTATCTCCAGCACAATAACAACGTCAGTCAACATCTCTTCCTTTCGAGTATCTTCTATCCTCCGTACGTCTTCATGTATGTTTCTTTTACATGCAAGTGACAGTATTGTATGCCTGGGCTGCTATCATGCGTTAACGCCCTAAGGGGGTACGGAGCGGATGGACGGCTGGACGCCGAGGTGAATATTGACCTTTTTTACGCCTTTTATAACAACATGGCAACGATGATGATGGCTAAGCATGGCCGCAGATCTCACTTTTTGGTGATTAAATAGTTCAGATAAGCCGATCATATTTATTATTTATCGTGAAATTGAAATTAGTTTGTTACTAAAATCTGTGGCCCCTGACACTCGACACCTGATTCAACACTAAAAGTAAGATTTTGCTCTTTTTTTCAGTATCATTTATACAGAGTGGAAAAAACATAGCAAGATTATATTCGATTGCACTATTTTCCCTATCCTATCCCTTTTATACTCCCAATTCCAGAAAAATACAGCACTAATTTTTTTACATTAAAACAATATTATCAACTTCAGCTCAATCCTAATTATTCATTTATTAGTTCTAACTGGCAATAAAAGTTAAATGTCCCTATTTGGCCAAATAATATGAATTAAGGGCCAAAAACATGCACTTTTAGGGTGTGTTTCATAAAATGTGACAGTCCAGTCTAAATACTTGTACAAAGTCTAATTTTAATTTATGCATTCTAATTTATGGAAAAGTCATGTTTCATTCTTATGACCAATTATTTAATTAAAGTAACACAAAAAAGTGAAAATTAGAGCAATTTTAGCATAAACACAATATTTTGAATGCTTAGACTTGTTCCAAGTGTTTGATTTTTTTTACTCGATTGTCAGAAACCATGACGAAAATGCATGTTTTTGGCTCTCTTTTTTTTAAATTTATAAAATAGTGAACTTTTTCTTTTATCTCCAGTTAGTACTAATTAAATAAATAGGATTGAGCTATGTTTCATTTGGCAGAACTTGATAATATTTTTTTAATCCCAAAAAAATTAATGCTGTATTTTTCTGGAATGGGGAGCAGTTGGTGTTTAACTGAGGGCTCAAAATACAGACAATTTCAAAATATAATTTATAGTCCCTGTGATTTTTTTTTGCAAGGTAATAGATAGAGCACACACAACGGCTATTTTTGGCATTATCTCATCATAATAACCCTCATCATTTTCTGAGTCCTTTTTCCTCCCCACTACGACACCCAAATCCCAAATTCACTTTAAACACAGAGATATTTTAAACTATAGAATAAAATTTGCTAACAGGTTTTTGCATGGTCAGTCAAGAAGCCCATCACCATCTTCCAGCATTACACCCAAACACATCACTCATCTGCAACATTATTTTTCCAATTTCAAGAGAACAAAAAAAAAATCAAAAACGTATCAGGAATGCAATTTTTGCCATACCTCAAACCCCAACCTGCGATCATTGCCCAAGCATATTGTTACTACCATATGGCCGAGAGTGAAGGCACTTGCAATTGATTTTTGCTATCTAAACTCAATATATAGCCTCCCTTCAATATATAAGAAAATATAAAGAAACTCCGGCATATGTAAGTGACCCTCTTTTTCCATTATCAGGTCACATGTGGCCTTATGCCTCGAATCATCAACCCCCAAAGCAAACAAAATGGATCAAATTCGCACATTTTGCCGAGCGATAAAAGAGGGAAAATGAGTAGAGGGAGACAGAAAGAGGAGAAAAATGCAGGAAGGAAGAAAGCCTGATTGTCGCCAAAAACCTGAAAGCATGACCTTTGGGGAGATGGCTATTGATTTGATCTGCTATAGTTTGATCGGTACGAAATGGGCAGGCCTTAAAGAACCTGAAATTATTACAGCTGAAGAAAGTGAAGATGTAATGGGCTATTCCAGTTGAAATTCATACACCCCTATGGAAGACATAACCTTATTAAATTGCCAACACAGGGAGTGTGATTTTCAAATGGGGTTACCTGAATGGGTGACTCTATTTGAAATCTATACACTGTGGGAGATTAAGGTCATGTCTTCCATAGAGGGTATATGTAATTCAACTGGAACAGCCCAATAGAATTAGTGATGCATATTTTTACAATCCCTATTAATTCTGCTGCATCCAACAAACCCGAACAATTAGGGGGCCTCCTTTTGAGCTGGGGGAGTGTTGGAGGGGAAGGGATGGCATAGGGTACCTGCACCCAACCACCCCTTTGTATGTTGGTATAGCTGCTAGAGAGAGTTATGGTTTCTTCCACTTGAGGATGAAGATAGACAAACTATAGTGCCCATCTAGAATTGATAAAAATATACATAGCATTATGGCAACTAACTAAATCACAGCACTGGATCATTTCATGTGCAGATATAGCCAATGTACGCTTATAGGAACCGATTTAATCCCATTTCCATTGGCAAGGTCTATAATACATTTGAAATTGACCTCATGTTCAGGACTGTATAGAAAGAGAATGCAGTGATGCATGTGATTAAATGAATCCATCTGATTGCAATATCAAAATCTTTACGCCCTTGATATTCTTGCCGCAATCAGAAAATTGTTTTTCTTCTTTGGTCTGGGATTCAGGCTTCGTTCTTGCAGAAATGTCCATTACATTTTTCCGGGTTCGTAGCTGGGGTTGAGCCAGAATGTTGAATTAGCACACTTGAGAAAAATGTGGTTCAAAAAAAGGGAACCAAGTAATGTTCAAGTATGATGGGAGTCTTCCCTTTTAAGGGATTTTTTCTTTCTTTCTTTGATGCCTGGATTATTTTTAACCTGAATTCCAAGCCCAGGTTTAAGGAAATAAGCCCGGAAATAAGCTTAGAATCAAAATAAGAAATCCTTGTAAATTATTCAGGGAAATCTGCCATGCAGACATACACACTGATGACATCAAATGCCCTGGCCTAGAAAGTTGCAAAGATAAGCTTATATGTACACTGCAAATAATGTTGGTCAAAAAAATGACCAACAGTTTGGTCTATATACAACACATGAAACAGTTGGTCAAAATTTGACCAACAAGAGTTGTACAAAAATTATGACCAACAGTTGGTTTACAAAAACTTGCTCAAATATTGGGCAAAGTATTTACCCAACACAGTTGGGCAATTTGTTTTACCAATTATTGTTCAAAATTTGAACAAACTGTTGGGCATTTTTACACGGTATTGGTTCATATGTTGGTTTATTTTTGCATAACTGTTAAGCAAAATATTTGACCAACATAGTTGGGTAAATATTTTTCACTAATTGTTGGGCAATATTTAATAAAACTATTGGGCAATAGTTGATTGTACCAATTGTTGGACAAAATTTGATTAAACTGTTGGGCATTTTACACATTATTGGTTCATATGTTGGTTTATTTTTTGCCTAATTATTAAGCAAAATATTTGCCAAATTAGTTGGGCAAATATTTTTCAATTGTGAGGTGAGTTTTCTCTAAATTAATTATAAATACATACAATATTACACGGTGTTACTTGCCTCATTTCATTCTGACCACTGTGTATGAAAAAATACTGAGAAATTTAGTGTAGTTATTTTCAAATACTTGATTGATTAATAAAAAACTGATATGTAAGCTTATTAACTGCTCAGTACAGACTGCCATCATGCATGCATGGCTATGCGTGCATATCACGAGTGTCTGACTCGTACATGTCATAAAACAACTTCACTAAATTTCTCAGTATTTTTTCATACACAGTGGTCAGAATGAAATGAGGCAAGTAACACCGTGTAATAATGTATGTATTTATAATTAATTTAGAGAAAACTCACCTTTAAAGGTGTCAATTAGCTGTGCCAGCCCCCACTCTGCCAGCACCCATGTCATGCGCCATTTTACGATAAGATCGAAAATGTGCTTTCCAGAACCGAACCGCGCGAATGTTGACCAACTGTTGTTCAATGAAAAGACAACAGTGCGCATGATCGAAAACTTTGCTCAACATTTTACATCTTTTGCCCAACAACTTGTAATTCACGCAATTTACTACAAAGTTGCCCAACTGATGTGATTTATTTTGCACAACAGTCGTATATAAATTACGTGGCCAAAAACTTAACCAAATTTACTCCTCTCGTAGTAAAATAAAGATAAATAAATGGTCAAAATGAGAGGTTGCCCAATAAGAATTTAGATTTAACTATTATTGGGCAAGCCGTGACCAACAAATAAGTAAAAGAGTTTGCCCAACCAAATAGGTAGAAAGATTTGACCAACTTTTTTGCAGTGAAGGCCTATTAAATTACTAATCATAAGTAAAATTTGAATTTCAAAAACATTTTTGTTGTTGATGTTATTCAATCACTAATGCCATTATCAATCACATTTATTTGGCACAAATTAATGCCGTAATCATCTGAACATTCCTGTTGTATGTATCACCATGGAACCGCAGAATTCCATTACAAATTGACAAATGATCACTGCTCCTACATGCAGTTTGACATTCCACCCCTATTCAACTAGTATGTTGACATTTCAAGTACAAACAGTACCAGTCTCATCTCCAACTTCAGAGTTCATATATATGCAAATTTACTATAACCAAACTGGCTGAACTTTGCATATTGTGTATTCTCTCTCATCCTAATATTACTACTCACCATATTGATTTGTGAAAAGTTTATTGAACTTTGACAGCCTTGTTTGATTTAAAAATTTGTAGATCACCTAATGAACTTCTGTCGGAATGCCTGGCCATTCATTGAAGCCACTGACTTGAATCCTTTGCGGTTTCTTAACCATTTCCATGCCAAAATATGCGTAAAATATTCGCAAATCAATAGCCACAACTTCTGAAATGTGTGCATAAAACCAGAACAGCAAGGCCTTAACATACTGACTTGTTAATATTATGAAGATAACAAAAATTAGGGATAATACTTTTGAGCTCAAAACTAGTTAGTATCAAGAAAATTTTAGGGCAACTACCTACTTAAAATATTGAACCATTTCTATCAAAGTTACCCCAAGGCTAAATTACAAAGACAGTCACACTTTCAAAGCAAAAGTCAAACATACTCCCCTGAACAACAAAAAAGGGCATAAGAAGGTTACGATCATGCTAACAAAAGTAGCATTTTCGTCTTAACTTTACATAATTTTCCCCACATTTGAACATGACGTCGTAATAAAATGAAGTTTAACCCGCTGCACATGAAAAGGCAAATACCTAACACAGCATTGGGCTATTGCAGTTGAAATCCACACACCCCCTATAGAAGATATGACCTTACTCTCTCACACAGGGAGTGTGAATTTAAATGGAGTTACCTGAATGAGTGGCTCCATTTGAAATTTGTACTCCCTGTGTGGGAGATTAAGGATATGTCATCCATAGGGGGTGTGTGAATTTCAACTGGAATGGCCAATTTTTTTACAGGGTACTATTATTTTTCCCTGACTTAGCCCCTGCCATGCATGGATACCCATCTTTGAAGTATGCATATTTGCAGTGTCAAATATATTGTGTTATTTATACCTTGACTCTATAGCAAATCATATTATTAATTGGTATAGGGATATGCATAACTGCATGTAACAGGGACAACTGGCAAAATTCAAAATATCAATGGCAGGTTTTAGATCATTCTTATTTTAAAATAATAATTTTTTAAATTGTTATATATTTGAAATTGATTTATTTTAGATGGCCACTTAATATGGTTTATTTTGCAAATCTCTTTATTCACAGATACTGAAATATTGCTTGGTTTTACAGTACAACCCATCTTTTAAGATGATCATTACCCCCAAATAAAAATGCAATATCTGTAATAATATAATACACTGTAAAAGCTAGTGGCTTTTTTGTGCATTTCGCACTCAACATAGCTACTGCAAAAATAAAAATATGCAAATATATTCTTTAACATAATAGGTCTATATGTAACAACTGAAAATCGCAAATTTAAAAACAAGCCAAGTAATCTAAATCGGCAAAGCGTGAAAAATTACACTCGCAAAAATTACCACGTTTACAGTATCAGATACTGCCTTTTTCCGCTATGGCAGGTGTTTTGAATTGGTCTGCTCTGTATGTAAAATGCAGTATCTATATAACTATCTATAGGTGCATAACATGACAGACTGATTTAGGAGGTGAATCATTTTAATTAGTCCGTTACCAATGTAAAGGACAGTATCTGGGTGTCACTAACCAAGCAGATACTACTTGTTTACTTGGCAAAGAGGATAGTTAATACAAACAGTCAACACACACTGTGCCTTCTAGTACTTTCTACATACACATACTAGTATTCAAATATCGCAAAATATAATTGAAGTACGTCCGATTGACCAACCTGCGCAGTGGGCTATCTACTGAAGATAGCATACACTATGGGTCATTCTATTTATATTGTAATGAACATATCAATCACTTGTTGTGAATAATATTCATGTCTGTAACGCTGTATTATAAACTAACCTTAAAAATAAGTCGTGCATAACTCTACTGACTATAAAATTTGTCTCAATATGCAGACACAAATTACAAATATTAATGCTCTGCGTGCTAGCCATAGGCTTCAATATAAAAAGTCTTAAGTTTTGAGATATTTTCTCAAAATTTCAAGAGCTATCTCAAGAACTACTGAACCAATACTAGGCTTGTTTGTACTCATTTTAATGCATTATTCATGCTGATTCCAAATATGGTCATGAAAATGTACAATTCCAAAATTTTTGAATTTTGGATATTATTTTTTAACTTGTCGTCTGCAGTCGACACCCGTGTGCAGAGAGTTAATGAAACAACTCAATCATTTCTTCTTGAATACTATTTTAAATTTCTTCAACACCATATTATAAACAAACCAAGTCCTAACATGCCTATTCTTGCATTAAATTATACCAAATATCTTGCAGGAATAAGCCAATTTTCTTGCTAATCTATATGTAAAGTTCAAACTTCTCAAGTTACTACCTGTGCAGTTGAAATAATGCTCTGAATGTCACATATAAATTGATTTTGCAATTCTTAAACAGTATCAAATAGAATCATTTTCAAGTAATTTTGCCAGGAATCCATTCCTATTAGCGGCACACATGTGAAGTGATAATGACAGGTATTTATTTGTTGAAGGAACAGGAACTATTTCAGTGGCATATTTGAGGAAAAGAATGAAGATCTTGACCTATTTTTAAGTCTCTCCATGTGGGTGTCGACTGCAGACGACAATTTTCAGATTTTTTAAAAATTCAAAAATTTTAGAATTGTAAATTTTCATGACCATATTTGGAATCGGCATGAAAAATGCATTGAAATGAGTACAAACAATAGTATTGGTTCAGTGGTTGTTAAGATAGCTCTTGATATTTTGAAAAATATCTCGAAACTTGGGACTTTTTATGTTGAAGCATACGACTAGCATGCAGAGCATTAAAGCACAATTTATCATACTCCAAATGGGGTAAACTAAACTAAAGCAACTCAACTACAACACTTGTGATTCCAAGTTTATTACATCCAAAATTTTTGCTATATTAATATTTTGTTTCATTTTTTTTTTGATGATCCGTGATTGATTTTTTTCCACTGATTGCCAGTTATTCATGTATGCTAATGAAGTTCATTATATGCTAATGAGTTATTTAATTTCTTAGCATATTTTAATACAAGCACTACAACTTACAAGACTAGCAACTTCTATATTCTTGTAATTTTTATTATTAATTTATTTCAATTTTCTTATTTATTGATTCATTTACTTTATTTGTGTTACAATCAACTTCAGCAATATAGGTCATCTAATATCTATGCTAATATTGAGGTATTGGCGCAAGAAAGTCTTATCTGTAATAGCTGCTATGTGTCAGATGAGTAAATATTGAATGCAGAAATTGCACAATTTCTATGGGGCAGCTATAAATTGCAGATAGAGTCTTTTTGCACTCATCCCTTGATATGTTGCTAATATAAAAGTGCTTCCCTTTAAAGGGAATGCTCCCATCATACTTGAATTGTTCTCTCTTTTGTATTCAGGCATGAGAATGGCTTTTTTGAAAATTGCATGAAAAAGCATGTGACGTTGGTCTTAAAAAGCCCAAAACAGGCTGAAAAAAACAATAATGCTCAAATTTGGACAACAAAACTGCTTGAATCCAGGAAAAGCCTGAAAATTCTCATGTCTGTGTATTTCCGTGCTTTCAATAAGAAAAACGTATTTCAGGAATCATAAGTCCAATTTTGATATGATTTTCAGCATACATTAGCCTATTAATTAGGCAAGAATGTCAATATGAGCCCAATTAAATGCTTTAATTTCAAGTGGCACAGTCCAATAACCCACATTTGACAATCAGTGTTCAAAATTTGACCTTTAATTGATGGAGTATGAGTTTGCATACCCAAAACATTCAAAGGTCATTCTATGATTACACAAACATATGGAGGTTAAAGAACTGTGTCCTGACTATGAGCATGTTTGACTGCAACACTTGTGATTTCCCACATCACTATTATACACCATGCACCAAGCAACTTCACCATTCGAGACGACATCAGGATGGCAGTACCATGAGGAGCTCTCTATGAATTCCACATAGGAAAAGGAACGGGAAAACATCAGGCTTAAAAGTAGGAACTAAAATAGACAAATGGGTCCTAGAGGCATCACACTACAGTAATAAAGCAGGTCATTAGTAGTGTAGAAAAACAGCACTTGTAAAATTCTCTTTATGTCTCATGCTATTTGTTAGTTTAAGGGTGCATACCTTGATTGGGTGGGGATTTCTGCATCATGTGATTCTCAAATTAATTTGAGCATTTCAATGTGAAATATTATATTCTGGTACACAGCTAGATTCTATATTCAATCACAACAGAAATGTGGGGTACCACTTTTCGCCAGCCCATTCGGGGCTGGTACCTGTTTCAGGTTTGGGGTCAGTTTACTCAAGAGATTATATTTTAGTGGTATTGGAATGATTTTTTTTTTTTACTTTTGTGGTTAAATTTTTAAAAATATTTTAATTCGATTTGTTAGGAAAAGTAAGTATGTTTTGCCGTTTCAACGAATCGAAAACGAGTGAGTATTACCAAAGTTATGTTTGAACTAATTAATTATGACTTTAAAAGTTTAAAGGCCTAAATGTAACAATAATAGTTAATATATATAGCATCATATGGTCAGCAGAAGAAAATCTGACATCACCTATGATGTCATATCAGTGTCCTTGACCGGGGTCCTTACTCCTTGACCACTGAACAGCGTGATATCATGTTGATAACAGATCTATAGAATCAAAATCTTCATCATATCCCCGGATCATATCACAGATTCTCAACAATCTGTGATCATATGGACCATATTGATGTGAAAGTAGTTATCTATCATATCCTGTGTCGTTTTATGGATAAAAATGACTCAAAATGTTATTGATGAAATGGTTGCTATCATAAACATCAGTTTTGTCTTTTCAACGGGAAAAATCCGATGCAAAATAAAGTTTTTAGGGCCTAGCTATAATATGGGCATAATTTATGCATATAGTATTGAACAATGTACCCCATTTGACATGCACTTATAGATAAATAAATTGTCTTACTTTATTAATTTAATAACTTCTTTATTATAAATAAAATGACACATAACTATTTGATTCATAAAATTACATTCAACAAAATGATTGAAGAGAAAACACACAAGGCACTAGGCAGACTGTTATAGAATGGAGTATGTAAGATGCCATGTCCATAGCTTCAAGCAGGAGTTTCCGACTAGCAATCAACATGATCAGCACATTCAGAAAAACACAGTTTAAGAGTGAAGATTGTAGTGAGTAACCAGTCCTTTATAAATGTGCTGGCCACTATCTATTATAATATAGTAGGCTTAAACTATACATTGCGAATTAATTAAGTTATTTTAAAATAAAATGTACATGTAAGTTAACTCAAACCGCAGTGTATATATCGAAAGCAGTGAAATCGGACATTCCTAAGCGAAGATATTGAGTTCGTAAGTTCTGGTATTACAAAATTGGAAATTGAGATATCGTGGGTAAAAAGCTGAAAAGACAAAAAAAAAACAACGACAACAACAACAACAACAACAACAACAAAACAAACAGACCAGAACAATTTGGAGTACATGTAATGAATTAAAACTTAAAAGAGTTGACATGAGATCCCGCATGAGATTAGGAATTAATGTTTTCTGCTGTTTCAGTGTGCATGTTCTCATCGTTGATGGTTTGGTGGACTGTCATGTAGATGTAAGCGTGATCCTAAAAATGCCTTTCACATTGACCAAAACTAATTACAAGACCTCTTCTACATTGAGGCTGGCTTTCCTTTTAAAGGGAATTTTTATTTTATATATAATTTTTTATATCGAGCACATCTAGGCATTAACAGCTTAAATCTAGAGATAACGCTGATATTTGGCCAGGTACAAGTGACCAGGTGAAGCGGGTCACCGTAGATAGCTGGTCGGGGCATTTTTACAGGACAGGCAAGTGTAGCTAACAATCCGGCTTATTACCCTGATCGGAACCGACTGTAAAAGTTAATAAGGCATATTGCTAATCGCTAATCAGTGCTAAGCATGCTGGGATACATAAGGGGTTAAGCATAAACTAATAAATAATGGATGAGTGCATTTACGCAGTTGCATCACCAGCGTGCAGACACTAAACCGTGTGTGAATGAATGTGCCTGTGAGATTAGGTTATCATGCATGATTTGAACCCGCCACTGCAAAATACGCACACGATGCAGTGGCGTACCGTGGCCACCCAACCCCGGGGGCTGAAGAAAATTCAATTTTGTCGCCCCTTCCCAGCCCGAAAAGGTTGACCCAATTTTTTTAATTCTTTTTATTTGTCACCCCCTTCGTTTTTGCCGCCCCTTCTTCTTCCCTTCATTTTGGCCGCCCCTGCTTTTCCCCCGGGGGGCTGGCGCCCCCAAAGCCCCCCCCCCCCCAAAAAATATGTGCATGCGATGTTACTCTCAACTTGGGATAAGATGCACTACTAGTATATGCTTGGTCATTTTTGTATCCCAACATGCTTCGTGCAAGTTGACATTTACCCCATTTAAGATCAGTCTCTTGTGTGCATCTATGGAGTACCTACATACATATATACCTTTGGTATACCTCTAAATGGACCAAGTACCCGGGCCAAGTACATATTCATGGGCTTTAATTAGTTCATTCCATCATGCGTACTGTTCTTCGCCAATGTAAAGCTCAACAAACTACTGATTGAAAACTCCACAAGAATTGATTTGTTGCAGTGCATTGGCCTGCAATACCTGCACCACTTCCTATAGAACAACCCTATAAAGCACTATACAGTCATACCATGACCATTACACAGTACAGTATTGTATGGTAATATCATTTGCTAATCTACAACGGAACACACTATAATTACCAACAGGAACTAACCTGACCTAATTAACATCCTATAGTACTTCCTAATAGTAATAGTTATTTTAACTTCAAGATATCCGTATGCTTTCAGACATAAAGTAATAATTTTTAAAAGCAGCGTGTGAAAAAAATCCACAATGCCTTTAAAATTAAACACTTGCATCATTGCCACTGATCATGATGACCACAATATATAGCCCACTCTACACTAGTATTTTAACAACTAAACGGTATCTTCCAGCAATCATCCATTAATTGCACAAGCCTCACACACAGATACCTATTCGTCACATGAAAACTTTACATGAGAACATGAGTTGCTTATCTACAACGTAACATACTATAATCACAGCAAGACATGTCTGACCTCCACAGTATATCCTATAGTCAACTTCCTTGTTGCTATCTTCAGTAGATAACATGCAATGATAATGTACTGTCACGTTGAATAAAAAGTAAAGTATTTGAAGAAGCTCATAACCAGAAGAAAATTTACAGAGAGATAACCTTTCTTTAGATTATTCCAAGTCTGTATTATTTTCCATATTGATTTTCTTTGGAATTGGTTGCAAGTTAGTACAATTATGAAGTGAACTTTATGTGCACTCTCATAACAAGAGGTGTATTATCATTATCTTTATGAACTTATCTTGACTTATACTTGGTGCTTGTTAACTAAATGATACCCAATTCTGTGACAAGAATATGTCTACTTCACAAAAAAGTGCTAACACCCGTACTTGTGAAGACCGGCTAACAAAGATTTTAGATTTTCCAACTGGAAGACCTTGGACCTTTCTTTAACAAGGACTTTGTTCAATGCAGAAACTCTGCACTAAACTGTGGACATGCTTAAGACCTTACAATCCACTGAATTCAACCGAGACTGACTCTGTACCAGCAAATAAGAAATAGTCTTGTTATATGCATTTTTACATTGTTTGCAAATGCTGGTGGGGGAAAGGAACTGCGGACGTCCGTGATTGATGGGTGTCCACTATTCTGGTCAACTTCCTTGATTGCAGGCACATCCATCCAAACACACACACCGGTTTTTCTATTTCAAAATTCGGTGCAAACAAGCCGCTCATTTTTCTTGATTTGATTCATATTGACTGGTCTGTGATAATACTTGTCATAAACTCCTCCCTCTCTACTCCATAATGCAGAAACTCTGCGCTAAACTGTGGACATGCTTAAGACCTTACAATCCATTGAATTCAACCGAGACTGACTCTGTACCAGCAAATGAGAAATAGTCTTGTTATATGCATTTTTACATTGTTTGCAAATGCTGGTGGGGGAAAGGAACTGCGGACGTCCGTGACTGATGGGTGTCCACTATTCTGGTCAACTTCCTTGGTTGCAGGCACATCCATCCAAACACACACACCGGTTTTTCTATTTCAAAATTCGGTGCAAACAAGCCGCTCATTTTTCTTGATTTGATTCATATTGACTGGTCTGTGATAATACTTGTCATAAACTCCTCCCCTCTCTACTCCATAATGCAGAAACTCTGCGCTAAACTGTGGACATGCTTAAGACCTTACAATCCATTGAATTCAACCGAGACTGACTCTGTACCAGCAAATGAGAAATAGTCTTGTTATATGCATTTTTACATTGTTTGCAAATGCTGGTGGGGGAAAGGAACTGCGGACGTCCGTGACTGATGGGTGTCCACTATTCTGGTCAACTTCCTTGGTTGCAGGCACATCCATCCAAACACACACACCGGTTTTTCTATTTCAAAATTCGGTGCAAACAAGCCGCTCATTTTTCTTGATTTGATTCATATTGACTGGTCTGTGATAATACTTGTCATAAACTCCTCCCCTCTCTACTCCAAAATGTCAACTCAACGCTTTGCAACAATGAAACATGCATTCACACTAATGTCATCTACACACTTGAGTTGCCGGCCGGCGTCATTCCTTGCTAGCCATCAGTCTCGTCTTCAGTCTTAAGTGACTGCATCGGAGAGTAAATGGACAATGTCCTGCTGGTGACGCTGCTAGCCATATTTTGTATTCAACATGACATAGTAATATTTGACACAGAATTTTACATGCTTGGGTCGTTGTCTTTCTCACAGACTTAGTAGCCTGACCATTTTAAGGTATAAGTAGACTCCTGGTAGACTGGTTACAATGTATAATAATCAATATTGTTGCCTCACAGTATCCAAGTCCTGTGCCGCGCAGTTTTACATATAAAGGGGGCTTAATTGTATGTTTTTTTCATTGCATTATAGTGAACTTCATGACGAATTTTAATGTTGTCTTAAAACTTGTGTTCGTTTTTAGGCCATTTACCTATTCACTTACTCATACACATCTATGTATTCCCCATTTTTGGAATGAGGCTATAAGTCCTCTTTAATCCCAGTGCACTTTCCTTTCAAGTTTTAGGTCCTCAAATGCATAGTAAAACCAACACACACCCAACCAAACATATCAACGCCTTCCGAAGACACCAAACTCGAAACATAGAATTTCAACAGCATGTGTTGTCAAAAATGTCCTCGGAAGAGGATGTGGGTATATATGCATGATAGAAGTCCATAGAGCCATTTGTACCGAGGACCAGGACCTCAAAAGCAGGACAGGTCTTCAGTGTGCTTTGTAAAGTATGTCCTCGAATGTGTAGTAGAAGTGATGTTCTCACACACACCCACCCCTAGAGACCTTTAAAATGAGGACCAACAAAATGTTTCTTATAAACCGAGGATCTTGCATACCGGAAGCTATAAAGCTACAAACCGAGGACAGTGGACCCAGTTTTACAACCCAGCTTAGACCTAACCATGGCAAAGGAGACATGGTCTTAGATATTTATACATTGTTTGCAATACGCTGGTAGAGTGGTGAGTGTCCACAGTTATCATTATATTTTTGGGTTTGCATCCCCATTTGCAGGTCTTTACATAGGCACCAAATGCAAACAACGCCACACGCAAGACTACATACACTACTGTCAGTCTATGCTATACATGTGCATGTAGATCATGTTACTAGATTGCTACTGTGAATCATGACTTTGAATCATGACTTTCGTAGATCAACAAAGCTTAATTCATGCAGTTTCATATGCACAACCTATAACAATACAAAGCATAGGAAATATATGATATCAATAGTATTTTCATGTCCGCCTAACAAAGTACACAATCACTTCTTTGCCTGGTTGGTGATAAACTGAAAATCACTGTATCTTCTACAACCCAGAATATGTTAAGTTGCTATCAATACTTACCATCATCATGATAATGGTCATACAGAAAATGATGTAAACTCTCTGATCATATGCTTTGGCATCATGGTTCCAAGTATGATGACTACAAACATATCAACTATGACCAATGGAAATCTAATAACTGATTACTCGCTATTCTGGCAGTTTGCCCTGGCTAGTCAGGCTGATACACATACTTTGTACAGTTGTGTGTAGCAAGTTGACGTGTCAGTTAGGACATGGTCTCTTTGGATTACGTTAACACTTAAAGACACCTTCACACTTATACATGTGAGTTTATATGGTTAACTTTTCATCGTTTTATTAGCTTTGAGTACTTGAGCTACATTAAAGCCATTTAATAAGGCCACTAACAGTCAATTTTGAGTTTCCCGTCACATAATTTCTGAAAACAAGTGAGGTAACTTTTTCATTATTCATTATTTTTCTTTCTGCCTTTCATTATATGACCAACACACATGTAAAATGTGTTGTTATTTGCTGCTCACTCACTTGAAGATGGATGTTTTAGCTCAAATGAGATTCAAAAGTATATTAAAAAGAGGCTGCAAGGTTGACAGCAAAATGTATGTTTTGATTTTGATTTTTGCCACAAAAAATAAAGGATATTCATAATTTTTTTTGCAAATATAACCAGTTTTTATCGGTATTTTTTGGAAAATCACAATAATGAATTCATGTGAGGGTCAGAAAACGAAGTGGGGGCCGGGTGACGGGAAACTCAAAATCGACTTTGATTGGCCTAATATAAAATTTTCAGTCAAATTTCTGTTATTCTGTCACAAAAATTATATAAAATAATATTAACATTAACAATAACTTTGAGGAAGGTTTCTTAAAAGCTGCGATATTGTTGGTGAGTTTGTAGTGCAATCTCATTAATCATGTGACAAATTAATGTTCAATTATGAACAATATTTAGTCATGCAACTAATGTAAGTTACATGACAAAGTCAGCTTAAATTGTGGAATAGCACCTCATTGTTGCACAAATTGCTTTGCCTGTAAGAATTGAATGCAAATTGTAAGAAATTAGTTTGAAAGTAATTTTCAACATTTCTTAATCTTCAATAAATAGTTAGAAATGATTTTTAAGAGTTTTTTTCAGCACATTTAATTTAGCATTTTCTTGCATCATAAATCTTTCATTTGTTATGACAAATTTATTAATTGGTTAACTAATGATTTTTACTAATTTGGTATGCTCAAATTTTCCATTTGTATTTTAATGATAACAATTTATTCATTAGTCAATTTAGACCATGTTTTTGACTAATTCAGTATGCTCTTTAATTATAAATCTTCCAATTGTATTATAATAGTAATTAATATAGTTAATTAATTGTTTTGTAGTAACTCAGTATGTTCTTGAATGTCAAATCTTCTATTTAGGGCCTATGTCAATTTATTAATTAATTGCATTAGACCTGTTTTGACTAATTCAGTATGTTCTTGATAAATCTTCCTTTTGTAATAACAAAATATTAGTCAAAATAGAACATGTTTTTGACTAATTAATATATTTTCAGACATTTTCAACCTACTCAAACACAAATTAAGTTGAAAGCTTGACCCATTAATGTCCAAAACAAATGCTGCATGAGTAATGAAACGTTGAGTACACAGTGCTTATTAGAGCAAAGAAATTGGTTTTGGCAATGGCATTCTTGTGAATGCTTCGTTAGTTTGATGGTCCCATAGCCACAGGAAAATCACAGACACTACAAATAACACATGTATTGTGGTGCCAGTGATATCAATTTGACACAAGATAGTATTGAGTTTTCACCATATTAGGTCATTTCAATTGAAATCCATACACCCCCTATGGAAGACATGACCTTAATCTTCCACACAGGGAGTGTGAATTTCAAATGGAATCACCCAGTATTTCTTAATTAGGCTATTCCAGTTGAAATCCATATTCCCCCATGGAAGACATGACCTCAATCTTCCACAACGGGAGTGTGAATTTCAAATGGGGTTACCTAAAGATGATTCCATTTGAAACCTACACCCCCGTGTGGGATATTAAGGTCATGTCGTCCATTGGGGGTGTATGGATTTCAACTGGAATAGCCCATTTTGGAGCAGACGACACTGAATGGGTGATTCCATTTGAAATCTATACCCCCTGTTTGTGGGAGATTAAGGTCATGTCTTCCATGGGGAAGGGGGGTATGGATTTCAACTGGAACATCCCATTTGACTTCTGATGTTTTCAGACCAGTATATTGCATAGTGTAACATATTCACTCCCAAAAATATGCCCCACATTAAATGAACCGTTATTACCTAGAATGTAATAAAGCCAGAAATGAAATTGAAGGATCTATTATCAATGACGTTATGGCCACACGTTTTGAACTCACCACCCAAAAATGGTGGTGTTGTTACGCTTTTCCAAATCGAGACTCGTTCAAATTGTTATATCTCTGCTTAAACAAAAGGTATTAAGTTTGGTGTCATTTTGTAGCTAAATGAATGCCCTAACTGACCTCCAAAGGAGAATTGTTTATCAGCTAATATTGAAATTGAAGGATCTATTATCAATGACGTTATAAGGCCTACATTTCACCAGAAAATCACATCAAACATGAGAGAACCATTAATGTCACTCTTTCTGTGAAACATAAGGTGTCATATTGAGTTTCAGTAATCATTATGCAAAAATTACAGTCAAGTAGAAATCCCACATGATTTCAGTGCACATGATTCAGTTTTTGTTATAATTTCAAGAGCATGAGCAAACAGAGTACCTAGTCTAGAATTTAACACCTCTATTCCTGGTGCAAGGGGTAGGGAGGGAGCATTGGTGGTGACACTCCAGGACTACTAGTACTTGAGGAGACACTCAGGGATATTGCACAATCCCCTAGATTTCTTTGGGATAAATTTGGGGACAATCTTAAAAGGTAAAGGTAAAGGAGGCGATCCTGTATATAGGCTACATAAACAGTGATCGGAGTGCTCATCTCTCTTTCATTGGCGATTGGGCCAGACTCCTCCATGTAATGTTGCTATAGGGGGATCGCTACACCTCCTCCATAGCAAGTCTGTTACCTTCCCAGCATTTAAGAATACCGGTACCCATTTATACACCTAGGTGGTGAGGGGTAATCGAGATAAAGTGCCTTAGTCAAGGGCACAACACGATGTCGTCACCAGGGCTCGAACCCGTAACATTCCGATTATGAGTCGGAGCCTGTTCCGCTCGGCCACCGTGCTCATATGCACCATGCTTTCTGGTCTTACCTTCATGTAAACATTTTTATATCCCTAACCATAACCCAAAATCCTAACCCAAACCTTAACACTAACCTTAACCCTAAAACAAACATACAACGAAAGCTGAGAATTTGTGATAACGCTAACATGAATGTAAAACCGGATTTCCTCAACTTTCATTATGCATGTGCCACAGACAATAATTACTAGCATTCCATGTATTTGTCAATGCAAAATTATGAAACATGAACTTCATCCATGGCATTGTTTTTTTTAAACACATTCCTTGTTTCTTCAGAGCTGCAAGAATCCCTCCATGTGAACATGCCTGACATGACTGGTCAGTCAGTCAAGCCACATGGCCAGCTGTCCATGCACACATCACCATGACAACCAAATAGGTTGCCTGCCATGTAGTCCTGCCCCTCCTGCAGCGTGACCCTGTGGCGTGACCCTGTAGGTGACCAATTATCCCATTGGCATTGGTATTTAGGTCATGGTTACCTTGGGGGACATGTGATGGTTGGTTGAGGACATGGGTTGTGACTCTGATTACAATGGTCATGTAACCTTAGTCAAAGTCCTTGCTTTCATTAATCTGTGCATTATGAGAAGTCAAGGGATACTTCTTGCATCATGTTGAGGTCAAATCATTGACATTTATAGAGGAGAAGTTGGACCATTGATCACTGTGGCACTGCCATATTGGATTGTCTCTTTTGGAGACTTTGGAGTCAATAGTGCACCTCCTGCATTCTCTGGTTATTAGGCCAAGTGCTACATTTTTCATGTAGCGCTTTAGTGCCACATGCAAATCACACAAAAAAACACACACTAAAAATCATGTTTGCCAGGTAAACAATCCAGATCTACTATTTTCCTTGCAGGATTTAAATTGTCCAATTCTAATTTTTCTCTCGTACTTCAAAATACATTGACTGCACTTTTCTCTACAACAGCCTCCTGTAAAAATAACCCAAACATGGGTAAACTTAGAATATACAAAAAGGGAATGACACATAACATAGAATTCATGTGGTGAGTTACTTTCAGGGTGACTTTACTTTTGACCTTTCATGTATTCCAATCACACAAGATTGAGCAAGTAGAATAACGTATTTGAGTTAGTGAAAACATTAATACAACACTATATGCACATAATGTTCTTTCTCTTTGTACATAACGCAAATATTCATGATTTGACTGACAACACATAGGTGCTAAGTTGTTCCCTATTTCATTAGGGTTCATTAAACACAATAATCAACAATGGAGGTCACACGCTCCAAACTAGAATAGGCTCAGCTCTCCAGATCGGTCGCGATACCCCCGATACTAATAGTGAGCGCAAACACATTTGAACGCTTTGTATCCAGTGAGGGCGTCTCAGTGCTGTCAACTGCTCCATAACCTCTGTGTCACAGATTGTTCACAAAGCACTGATTGAGTGCTACAAAAACCAATATGGAGATGGGGTGGTGAAGGGGACCAGGAGGGCTAACAATATTTTTTCCTGATGGGAGGAGGTACAAATCTATGGGACCAAGTACTATCAGCTACAACATGGCCAAACAATCCAGTTAAGGAGTGTCATTTTGTGAGCCAAAACTTGCAACTTGCAAAGCTTTTCCACCCAACTAAATAAACTTTTTATGTAACCATACACCCCAGATATCTTGAAGCATCTTTCGCATCCTCTAGATATAGCCATAGGTGAATAATAATTTTTGAACTTCTATCATTTCCTGTGACTTTTAATATCACAAATTTCCCCTAAAAATGTAAATGTTATAACACAACAAAATTTCCCTGAATACGAAATGTCAATACATGTTATCCACCAAAATCAATTCACTACCGAATTGCTCCACCACAAATCCATCTCCCTTTCAGTTTATCTAAACTTAAGACCTCATCCACATCATCATAAATATCCAATTCCTATAATTTTGACCCTAATTTTTTTCAAATCTTTGCCTTTTCCGTCTCCGTATCCAATGAGACAAAAGGGCACAGTGCATCACGGGTCATATCTTCCTGGTTTCTATGTATCTTCTTTCATAGTCAGTTATCTTGTCATCATGTAGTCCTACTTGAAGGACACAATTTTCCCTTTTTTCCACCCACTTCATCAAATATAGAACACACTGAACCAGAACAAACAGGAGCATGGGTCTACACGTTGAAAAGCTCCATTTTGTTACGATCTACAAGCTTTACAGTTGGGTAAAATAGAAATTTACATCCAATACGTCGGACTACGCATCATCTCCTAAGCTCAGAATTTCAGACAGTAATTTACTCGCCAACAAGAGACTACGATAAAGCCTATAGAAAATGCCTGGTGGCTGGCTGGTGGCAACCTGATATTAGACCGAAACACCTACAGGCAGCTTGCCATTGCAAGCCTTGTTTTATACCAGTGATGGTGAAAGAAGATGACATTGATGAGTACGCAGATGATGAGTCTCATTGAGAAGCAGGTGAGAATATAGGGGCAGTATATAGTTTGATGCGTTGTGTGAATTTTGCTGTTTGTCCTGACGTGCTACATGCTTGTGCTCTCTGCTCATGATGCGGGCTCACATTTTGGATGTCTAGATCAAAGGAAAACATTATAAGAACAACATGAACAAAGCCTAAAAACATAATAAGGTTTGATCTTTCCATAGAGAAGTCCTTTTCAGAGCCCTCTAAACTGCAAAAACAAGTGTTTATATTTAAACACCATATTGTGTTTATCAGAGCAACACTTAATAAACACATAATTCATGTTAGTGTTAGACCATTAACATGAATTATGTGTTTATTAAGTGTTACTCTGATAAACACAATATGGTGTTTAAATATAAACACTTGTTTTTGCAGTGTAGAGAAGTCCTTTAGAGAGCCCTCTGAAAAGGACTTCTCTGGGAAAAGATCAAACCTTACTCATGTTTACCGCCCAAATTACCAAGTTATTTCAAATCAAAGCCTTAAAATAAAGCAATGTTGTTGTTTTTTGCAGCACCAAAATCTCAGCAGAGAATGGAAAATGCAGATTTATCGCAAGAGAATAACATGCACAAAGCTGTTGGATTATATAATGGCCCATAATACAAAAAAGGAGCCCCCCCCCCTCATGATTATATCTACAGCTTTCCTTTTCTGAAAAACAAAATATGAAAAACAAAATATCATGCCTTTTTAAAGATATCCAGAATGTTTCAGTTGTAAAAATTCCCACAGCTTTAAGGTGCTTCCTGCCCCCCCCCCTCTAACTAATGGCCTCTGCCTTCCTGTCAATCTCTAAAATTAACTCATCACAAAACTCCCATGCACCAACACAACTCTCCACAAATCACCTCACCAACTCTACCATCCTCACAGCGTGTATACCACGCTCAACCCGGTCTCTACAAAAAAAGGTGATGTTGAATATGATAGCGATGTGAAAACCATACCATCTCAAGATTTCTTTTTTTTCCACATTATATTGACATCAGTGTTCTGTACTAAATTGAAGCCTACAGACGGAAAAAAATAACTGGTATGATCGTCATTTAAACCAGGCAATGAGATGCAAATGAGTTTGATGTTTTCTACAGCAGGGGCATGGGAGTCAAGTGGGTTTAGAGACATGACTTAAGGTTACTCCAATTTCGTCATGGTTACCCTATGTGTTTCCATTCTTTCAATAAAAAAATTTACATTTTATACTCAAATCAGTTCTGACATGATTTTTATACACTGTTGAGTGAAGCTTTTTTCTAACATTTTTAAAAGCAATTTCTAATTCTTTTTAATGTAATTGCATTAAAGCATGCAGTTAATTCTAGCTAATTACGATACCCAAGTAATTATTCAACATTATCAGAAAATAATAATAAGTTGATCAAATGGTTTTTTAGCAAAGTTGCGGTATGTGCATTTTTCTAATCATCTGCATAATTAACTTTGTGGTTGGATCCATAATGTGCGGTTAAATGTAGTAGGATATTTAAATGGTTTTTTACTTGCGCATGGCATAGGCACTCATTATGGTTGAGTATGTGGGCATGGAAGGGAGTCAGATACCATATTTCCTCGAATAGTCGCCCCGCGGGCTTCGCATTTTCCAAAAGGGGCCACTTATTAGAGGTCATTTTTAGACCAATTCCTGCTTAAAATCACTAGGTAAGGTTAAAACTCACACTGAAATGATGACAAACTATGAACTTAGGAACAACGACCGGTTCACTTCCGGGTTTACGACCAGATTTTCGCCAATTACTCACACCATTAGTGACCATGTGTGCACCATGGTAAGTTTACTACACAAGATAGCATAGAAATATCAGCATTTTTTAAACATCTTGGTTGAAAAAAAGTCGCGGGGGCATGTTATTAAAGGGGGGCGACTATTCGAGGAAATATGGTTAAATATGAATTCTTTTTTCAGTATTTTGATCAGATGATTAACCAGGTAAGAGGGTTCAACATTGTAAGTTTTCCCAGATATTCACACTACATTAATGGGCTCTCTGTGTCCATTTTATTCAAGCCTTTTTGTTACTCTTCCAGCCAACAAGTATGTTTTTGCTGAACCATGAAATGGTATCAGCCTATATTAGTGAATGTTACTAGCTTACTTACTTACTAGCTTACTTACTTACTAGCTTACTTACTTACTAGCTTACTAACTGACTAACCATTTGGTCTAAAATGGACATATCTCTAAATGCCACAAAGGTATGACCCCACAAGTGGTGTCATATGAAAGAGAAAAATACAAAGAATATAATAAAAATATTTCCAAATGTCAGAGGTCATCCAGGGGTCACAGGGGCCAAAAAAGGTCATTTTAACCGAAAATGCTCGATTGAGCTTAAATTTAAATGCAATGATCCTTATGACATTCTAAACATGTTTAAAACATTTTAAAATTTATTTAAGGTCATTAAGGGGTCATAAAGGGGTCAAAGGTCAAGTGTTTCAAAATGCTCCAATTGAGCTGAAATTTAAATGCAATGATCCTTATGACATTCTTAACATTTAAAAAATATTTTAAAATTCATTTAAGGTCATTAAGGGTTCATAAAGGGGTCAAAGGTCAAGTTTTTCAAAATGCTCCAATTGAGCTGAAATTTATATGCAATAATCCTTATGACATTCTAAACATTTTCAGATTCATTTAAGGCCATTAGGGGGTCATAAAGGGGTCAAAGGTCAAGTTTTCCAAAATGCTCCGATTGAGCTGAAATTTAAACGCAATGATCCTTATGATATTCTAAACATGTTGAAAATATTTTGAAATTCATTTAAGGTCATTAAGGGCAATAAAGGGGTCAAAGGTCAAGTTTTCAAAATGCTTCAATTGAGCTGAAATTTAAATGCAATGATCCTTGTGACATTCTTAACATGTTTTTAATATTTTAAAATTCATTTAAGGTCATTAAGGGGGGTCATACAGAGGTCCAAAGTCAAGTTTTCCACGATCAAGGTATATTAAAACAGTCTTACTACTATCCAGCACAGTATTGCTGCTTGATCAGATCGTCACAGTCATCCGCCTAATCTTACCTCGTGCCCTTGCAAAGGCACAGTTGCTCTAGTTTATTTTATATTCTTTACTTTTCCTCATACCTTCGTAGCATTTCGAGATCATGTCCATTACAGACTCCGGGTGACAGTGGTATAGAGCTACCACAATATACTGCCGAAGCCACATGGTTCAGCTATGGTGCGGTTATCGCTCTAGTTTATATTCAGGAACTTAATTTTACCTGAGTTGCATCCTTATCAAAACACTTATCTCAGTAAGATAATGCCCTTACAATGATCGCTAACATTTTGGTTCATTTTATGCGTATATTCAAGCCACCAAAATTGTCCTTTTTGTTACTTTTCCAGCCAACAAGTCTACCATTTGAACACTCAGGAACTTAATTTTGGCTGTGAAACATTCTCATTGCATCCTTATCAAACAACTTAGATCAATAAAGATGATGCCCTTAAAATGATCACTAACATTTTGATGCACTAATTCAATCCCAACCTTCTTGATTTTGTCAGTTCTCTCAAATTATTCTATGTTAGTTTCACTCATATCCCTCTGAGGTAACCTTCAAATTCGATAGGTATTCATCCGAGGTAAATATAATTATAAAATTCAACAAATTACGACACGCAACATTGGGTAACGCTCATAACTTAAATGACAAAATGAATTTTGTTCCCAATATCAAGTTCTGATGGCACTGTTCAATTATTCACACATAATATGCAAAGCGAACAAGCTAAATGAGTTGTTTGTTATTTAGCAGTATCTTTTTTTTTGCCTGTCATTTATTTCATAGTCTAGCCCATTATACATACTTGAATGTACTGAAAATTTCATCAATGTTTCCTGAGATGTTCATGTTGTAGACAACATTGATATGCAATATAAAATAGATGCTGAAGATTTCACACCACCAAACAGTATTATACGGTCGTGCACCCTGAATGCATTTCTCAGAAAAAACTATTCATAGCCTAAAGTAAGCATTAAAATGAGCAGAAATTTGCATAACTTTGGCTAAATTTGGATTGGTCATGATTAGTAATATTAAATCCTGCAAGTGTACCACAGATGGGAGAGATCGAGTATTTATTAATGATTTTAAGCAGTCGTTTCTGTACAGAAACACTGGCATGATTTTGGAGGTAAATTAGGTAATTCCCAGACATCATAGACTTCTGGAGGGCCAGTCGTAAAAAATAATGACGGTCAACCTATATTTTTTCCCAGTCAGGGGGATCAGGCTAGGGCTAATTTCAACCATCATAGCTGTCGCTAAGAACTGAGTCGCTCTTGCGAAGAAAAATGACGTTTTCTTGAGGCAAATTTAGCACATATCTCTATGGGGATTTATTTGGTGGTGTGATATCTTAATAGTCATGTAATCAGCAGATAAATGATCCACCATGCTTTGTAAGGCCTAAAAAAAAGCTTGTCTCAAAACTTGTGAAGATTTTAAAATCCAAATGCGGAATGCATTTTCTCCCTCCACCCCACCCCGACTCAGACTTCGTCCAATAATTTATTGTATTAATCGCACAATTCTCCCAACAAATGTTTTCAACTTTCAAAACATTATTTTACTGCTATTTTTGTTTTGAAAATTACTTCGGGGAAAAAAATTTGATTGGCAATTTGCACTTACAGAACAGGTGTGCATGCATGCTTTATTGGGCTATTCCAGTTGAAATCCATACACCCCTATGGAAGACATGACCTTAATCTCCCACACAGGGGGTGTAGACTCCAAATGTAGTCACACATTTAGGTAACCCCATTTTAAATTCACACTCCCTGTGTGGGAGATTATAGTCATGTCTTCCATAGGGGGTGTATAGATATCAAATGGAATGGCTCAATAGACATGAGATATTATGATCAATCCACATTAAATACATAATTGTTGATCATTTGGTGGTGCTGTTAAACAAAATTATTCTGTACCAAAAGCACTGAAAATCCCCTTAAAGATACGCACAAGGACGCTGCTATTTGTACTAGTGCTGTGTCATCAACCATGAGACTTTTTGCTCATCTACCTCGCATTAAGATAGCTTTGCAGATTTGCATGTGTTTTGGAGTAGTTTTTTACTAAAAATGTGGGGCAGACACCCAAATCTGCCGAGTCTTACCACAAGAAAACCTAAAACTTTATATTAGAATGCTGGCTGTGGAATGTAATAAAGAAGTGCTACAGTATTGGACTTTATTGAGCTATATGTGGACAGTGGAGCTGAAAAGCTAGTTGTATTTTGTTAAATGGAAAACTTTTTAATGAAACAGAAATGTTAAGAATAAGAAGTGGAACGGCAGCATAGACAAAAAAATTATACCTAAACTATTTACCAACAAGCAAAATTCCTGTGCTTTGTATTCTGAGAATTCTCCCATATTACATGAAGAAAAGTGTCTAGCAAATCACTCCGGAATTTCATCTGGAATTACCCAGCGCATGCTCAATTGCTCATCTACCAGGGCCACAGTTCTTGAACCTCAATATGTTTGCACATTCATTGAATGAACTTTGAAAATTTGGGTACAAAAACTCAATACTCTTCAACTTGAGGTCAAATTTTGCATTATTAATGTTTAATTGAGGTTACTGAACTATGCCATTGGGATGAGGCCATTGTGGTCCACAGTGCATCGCACTATTTGAGCTGTCCATGTTTCTCAATTATATGTCCTACATAAACTGATATACAACTTTGTATATTGAATTTGAAAAGATTATTAAAATGAAACTGGTGTGTTCCAAAAACTAGAATGACCATATTGCCCCCAACATACCATTCAGAAAATCTCCATACATGATGGAATGCAATTCACAGTGCTATGTCATGCAATTTACAGTGCTTATGTCATGCAATGTGAACAAGCTATACATCAAAATGGTAGACTGCTGTCCAACGTTGCATAATGGGCTATTCCAGTTAAATTCCACACTACCCCCTGTGGAAGATTTTGGAAATATGTTCCATAGGGGGGAAGTAAGTTTTTTAAATGTAATTGGTTGGGGTTAATCATTTTGAAACCCATACTCCCTCTGTATTATAGCTTTGCCTATATCTTACATAACTGGAGTGAGTATTTCAAATGGAAGCTACCGAATTATCTATTCTATTCAAAACTCTTACTTCCTCTGTGGAAGACTTTAGTTAAATCTTCCACAGGGTAGTGTGGATTTTAAATGGAATAGCCCAATAATGAAAACAAGAGATTGATATTGAAAGATGGGTCAGACATGAAACCCTTCACCCCAGCTCAGTTATAGACCATTTCCTACTATAGTTGATGAAAAAAAAACCTTGCAAATACTGATACACATAAAGAATGCAATATCTATGAGACATTGACGTGAGATAATTTCAGCTATCTCAAGTAGATAGCTCCATCCATAGCTTTGCATTAATAATGTAGTCCGGCATACAGACAAATTGCCGTTCCATTAATGATAGTGATACACTGTAAATTTAACATTGCCCAACGTTGCGTAAAATGTCAACAGCTTGAAATAATGGGACAAATTTGCCCAACATTTTTGGACAAATTTGCCTAACATTTAGTAAAAAAAAATTAAGAAATTGTTGGGTAGACCCTTGGTATTTGGCCTAACATTGGCAAACTTTTGCCCTAGATTCTGCCAGTTTATGATCTTCTAATCTTGGCTCCTTGTTTTTTACACTCAATTATTTCTCCATCTTCGATTTGTTCCACTCTATGAATGATGGTAGCAACTTTTGTAAATGGTAGTCAAATACAACACACATCCTTAGCTTCTGAAAGCTTGCTAAGCATATTATGTGCTATGTCCAACTGTGTGTACAACATTTTACATCAATCCAGGATCTTTTGAGTCTTACCATTTAATATATAGGTTAAAACACATTGGGTAAAATTTGATAACAAAATATCAGAATAAGAATAGTAGGCTTGTGCTGCAAGCCAAATTATACCCTTTGTTAAATGATAGAATGGGCATAGGTATAAAAGAGCAAGTCAAGCCTATAGGGTCAATTTTGACAAAGACACTGGACCTTCCTCCTGCAAGATCAAAGTGTTCTCCAGGAAAGAAACTGTATAATATGAATACATGATCATGCTGGATAGGACAAATCTCCTGAACATGCTGAAGGCAGTGGCCACAGTCCTTTCATCCAAATAACCTTGTGTGTGTTCCTCATCATGCTAAACATCAAAGGTTTCATGTTCAAGACCTCTTTGTGCAATACCAATTATTGGACTGTACTATTAAAATGATATGGACAGAGAGCAGAGGAGATATCTTACACTTCCCACAATGCATTTCTCTAATTTCAATTTCCTTTACTGATTTTTCTATCTAGTGCAACATTGGTCGATAGTAACAAAATGTACCTCAACAAACAGAGCACATCCACTCACATCCAGATCTTGCAAAATGTGTTTTTCTTGACTATCAACCCATGTTTAGCCTGCATACATATTCTCAAAATGAAAACAAAGGGAACCTGTACAAATATGAGTGTCATGATGAAATTAGGTGCAGAATTATGTTGCAAAGGATTCTGGGAAGGGTAAGACATTTTATCTGGAAAGAGAGCGAGTCTGATTGGCTCATTGTGCAATGAAGATGAGCCAGAAGCATACAGTAAGACAATACCCAAGGTCTTGACCAAGATACAAAGACCATGTTCATGATAGCAAATGTTGCAATTCAATCCAAATTACCCTTAGGGACCATTGTGGTCAGTCATTTATAACAAAATTTGGCAAATTGAATCATTGTCACGAAAACAATTTATGTGATGCGGTTGAGCAAAATGAGTTGCTTGTCGCTAACATTGATTGTGCCATTTTTTTTTATTTGAAGCATTCAGATGCACAGGGAGAGATATCCAAAGGCTGCAGTGTGTATTTTGAAATTGCATCGTTGGGCAGGAAAAACCAGGCAAAGTCACAGTGCTTTGTATGTTGAGAATTCTCGCATATTCATGAGGAATGAACTTGTTTGAACCCCTATGTCTATGCTGTTTGTGGTTATCATAGAGCTGTATTACTAAAGTAATAGGCACAGAGGAGAGCCCGTACCACCAGTCAAAGTCTCCGCATCATCCGATAATGAGGGCCGATTGTTCCATGAAATGCGACAGGCGAGACTGCTACGCAATTACCGCATATTTTCATGGTCTATCGTGAAATCGCGAAAGCACGCAACGCACGCGAAGGCATGCAGCGCTGGTGTGATTGTTTGACATGGCACGATCGAACAATCGGCCCTCATTATTATGCGAGAACTCACCGTATACAATACACAGGGACTTTGACTGGTGGTACACTCTCTGTTTTCTCTCTCCTCTGTGCTAGGGTGTATTATCAGCTCTACTACATGTATGATGGACTTTACCTGTTGGTGAATAATCTGTATATATTTTGATCTATGGCTGACATACTGTAAGATAAGTTTCAATACCAACCAGCTGACACCAATTAAAACGCAGCTTTGAAACATTTCACACTATTGATTTTTTAACAGATCAATTTCTCTGAAATGACCCCTTCCCCTATTATCTTCTTTTTTCTAGTTTTTAAATTTATACTACTAAGTATTTTATTCTAATCCATTATTATTTCTGTCAAACTATTTTATCTTTATATGTGTTTTTTTAAACAGCTGTTCAACCTTCCTTTTTCTAAGCTTTCCTTAAAGACCCTGGCCAAATCATGAAAACTAATGACTACCAAGAAATAATAGCCATTTTATAGTAGCATTTGTAACGGTGCTCCTGCGGCTAGGAGGAAATTAGGGGAGGAGACCAAGAGCTGCGACACAAAGTCAGGTTGTCAATGCATTGCAGACTCACAATGTGGGACTGAATATCGCTGCGGCCTGAGGCCACCCGGTTGTAAATAGTTAAGCAGACTCTCATATGCATACACGTTCAAAGAAAACTCTTGAATGACTTGTACTAGAGGAGATATTTTACCCTTCCCAGAATCCTTTGTAATATGATCGATACATCACCTCATTTCATCAAATGACACTCAATGTTGTACTTTGTACAGGTTGCCTTTGCTTTCATTTTGAGAATAGACTAGCTAAGGGACCGTTCACAAACACTTGTAAGGGGGGCCTGATGCAAAAAAAAATTCATCGCGAAACTTTTCGGGGCCCCCCCCCCTTTACAGACCTCACAAATTTCAGGCCCCCCTTTTTGACATGAAAATTATGGGTCAACCCCATAGAAAAGCATATAAACTTAATTTTTCCAGGAAAATTTGTGGTCATTTTTTCAGGGGCCCCCCTTAGGAGGGTCAAAAATTTTCAGGGCCCCCTTTTTGCATCAGGCCCCCCACCTTACAAGTGTTTGTGAACGGTCCCTAAACATGAGTTGATAGTTAAGAAATAAACATATTTTGCAAGATCTGGATGTGCTCTGTTCTTCGAAGTACATTTCGTCACTACAGAAAATTGAAATGGGAGAAATGTATTGTGGGAAGTATAAGATATCTTGGCTGGATTTAGCAACATGGATAACCCCAGGTGAAGGGAGATGTAGAAACACGTTAATTTGTTTCGTTTCTTTCTTTTCAGTCAGAATTAATCTGAAAGGAATGTGTCTCATTCTAACGCAGCTTGTTAGTGTGTCAAATTTGGTAACCCTGTGTCTTTACTTGTTTTAAATGGAACTGTATACATGCAGGCCTACATTTTCTACATTTATTGGATCTTTGTAATTATGTTGTTATACATGGTTGCATGTTACACCATATATAGACCATGGTCTATGTTTACACACTACACTGTTTTCAGTCCAAAATGTCATCAGACAGAATATTCTCAATGGAGAAGAAGGTTCTAAATTAAGATCTGTCCTAAAATGTGACGAGTCTGTCTTATTTTGGACCAAAAAGTCCTCTCTTCTGACAAAATAGATCCTACCTTCCGGGATGCGGAATTTTTGTGTGAAAATATATGAAAACCCTCTTGTTCCCCCCTGGTGTAAATAGTGATCCCTCCTGTTTTGGGTGTTATAAAAGAATATATATTTGCGCAATGAACCTTATTTGTAGCCCTACTAGTATAGGGCCTTTTGACTGTGGTGATCCAAAACCATGCTATATCATAAAACCTGGTTTATCCAGAGAACTGCTAAACCCAGTGACTGCTAATTCCCCAGTAAAAAGCTTTTTTTTTTCGGGAGGACCAGTTAGTGGGTTTTAGCGGTTCTCGGATATAGTGTGTTTAAAAGGACCTATAGTAGGGCTACCTTATTTTCACAGTTCTTTGCAAGGTTCTTCAGGCCATGAAAAATGTTGTTGTTTTTTGTCATACTCATAGCAAAATATTCTTAATAATGGTTTATAGAACCATTTTTATGGATGATGCACTTTAATGCTTGATTTTAAATCCATTTGAGTTTTATTTGGAACGGTTTGGAACAGGAATGCAAATTTGCAGGCATTTTTGCCTGATTTTAGCCATTTTGTCCTTCAAATTTCCACACTTGTATTTATTTACAGTCACTTCAGGCCACTTACATCTCTGATGGAAGTTGAACATTAATTTCTGAGTTTGACTGCAATAATGATATCAGTAAATGCTGAGGTTTTTTTTATCTATTACTCAGCATAATGACAACAATTACCAAACAGTTATCATAAGGATGTTTTGGTTTAAAGAACCAATCACAAAACCCTCACAAAATGTAATAACATATTACAAATACCTGCATGATTTGATATATCATGGCCATACCATCTTATATTACGCATCATTATGATAATTATGAAATCAATGGCTATGTCAATGATTGATAGCAATGGATTGCATCCCTTTCCTTTTGTCATCAATCATATATGGGGAGAGCAATGGGGTGGGTGGGGCTGAGTCCCTACAGCTAGCTCTATAGCCTAAAGTACAAACCAAAATATTGTTTCATTTCATGATGCCCCCCCCAATACCAAACTGCTTCTTTCTGTAAATACATTCCAAATCCAGTCCTTTTTGAAAAAAATAAATCAAAACAGGTTCACTGTTGAGACCTCTGCACCAGGGTCTTAGCTAGCCACCCGTCTGGCAGTCATTTTAGACGGCCAGTTTGCTCATGGGACGGGCAAAATTAATGCCTTTGACAGATGCTATATTATAAATTGTATGTTTTGAGAAGCTAATTGCCCTTTTTAGTAGACCCAATTTGTAGGACAAGGCCATATCAGCACATATTTGAACTCTTTGAACCCCTAAGGCCAATTACAATTGATTCTTAGTTTCCTGTTTCCCGCCCGCGTCCAAAGTAGAGAATTGCAAAATATTTAATTCTTTTATTTATATTTTGTGTTTTCTCTTTAAAAATAACTTTTAATGACTACCATTTGCTACTTTCTGACTTTGATCATATCATCTATAATGATAAATAAACATAGAACCTAATTGTACCATTACTTATCTATAAAATCAAACATATAGTAAAATAATTAAATGCATGCTCCTTGTCAAAATGGCTTGATGTAGGTTGCGACCACTTACTTTAAAATAAAGAAAATAAAAGATAATTAATAATTAATAATTAAAAGTCGCCTCATCCCTGGTTTTCAACCATGAAACAGGAAACTAAGAATTAATTGTGAAGGGCCTAATGGGCTATAGATGTCTGGTAAATGTATTAAAGGTCGAATTAGGACAGGCAATTTTATTCAAATGACGGGCAGCCCTCAATTTCTAGCTAAGACCCTGCTCTGCACCCCTCATATTGAAGGAAAAAATTCATGTCCCCCCTTGAAACCTATTCCTTGTATATAATTTCATGACCCCCTCCAATATTAACTCTCTTCACGCGGGTGTTGACTGCAGACGATATGTTTCAAAATTTAAATTTTCATGATCATATTTGGAATCAGCAGGAAAAATGCACTAAAATGAGTACAAGCAAGTAGTTCCTAAGATAGCTCTTGATATTTTGAGAAAATATTTCAAAACTTTAGAGCATTAAGGTCAAAATTTCATGTCCCCCCCCTCAAGTCAATCAAAAAATTTTGTGTTCCCTAAAATCCTCCATTCTCCCCTGGCATAAATAGTGATTGCTCCCTTATACCCATGAATAATTCTTCATAGAAGCAAAACAGAAACAGGTTCATTCCCTTGAAATTAACAGAACCATTTTGTGGGAAACTGGTTCTTTCTCACATCACAGTTCTATTTAGAACCATTCAGGGTAAAGGATAAGTTAACCTTACAAAAAGTGTCTATTTATTTTTTCAAGTGAAGAAATGATGGTAGTCTGCCAAGTTCATTTATGAACCACAAAAATCCCTTTAAACCACAGGCTTCTTTCACCTTTACAGGGTTCAAATAAGGTCATGTGGATCAAAAGTCCACCTTATATCAAATATGTTGAAAATGTGACCTATTTTATCAGCACAATCCGCCTAATCTCCATTGAAATGGTAGAGTTATAATACGTACCTCAGGCTCGGTGATGCCAACGCCGCGCCTTAGGCGCACAATTGGGCTACTTGGCAATCACTTGCCGCTACCTAAAAACACCTATCCTGCAAATTCATGAAATTGGGTTATTTTAGCAAGTGACAAGCTGCTGCACTAAATTTGACATATTTCCATTTCAAATTAGCCAAATTATAAAAGTTTTCAGTCTCTGAAGCTCCAATTGCAATAAAAATGGATTTTGTGACCATTTATTGATCAGTCAGTACAGAAACTCCCCGTTTTTTTAGTCTAGTGCTTTTCACCCAATTGGGTGATTTACATTCTAAATTTGGGTAAAAGCACCCAAATATCCAGCATTGGCCACTTTTTTTGGAATCCTAAAAATTGGGCTACTTGGGGAGTCATTCACCGCAGCCTGGTGAGCAAGAACCAATTCGCCACACCTTGGCACTGAAAAGTTTTAACAACACTGCACACACAGTGCACAGGCTCTGGGATAGATGTGGGCCAAAAGAGTGAAATGAAATTTAGAGGAGCCACATAGACATAGACTAAAAAAAATTACTATTATTATGTAAGCTTACCATAACACAGGTAGGCCTATAATACAAAAGTTACTTTCAGGTGTGCCATTTTGAATATTCACTGACATTAGCAGCTTATTTTTGCAGTGATTTACCAGTAGAATATACCAAGAACATTATCACTTCAACACTGCATAAATTTGGAAGTACATTTTCATGAAAAAAATTGTTCTTTAAATGGAAATTCTCTAGCAATTATGGGTGGGGCAATTATAAGAGGGGCGTTTATTAGGAAAGTTGGTGTATTTTACTTCAAGGCACAACAAAATATATTTACAATCAGTATATTAGGGACAATGTTTTTACCAAGGAAAAAGAGAGTAACACAATTTTATAAAGGGAAACAAAAGAATTTAGGCACATGACATTTATGAGTAAACACCAGGATGGGCCCCAATATTTTAATGCTAAATGCTAAACATTATACATCCCCTACTCAACACCCATTGGTGTATATTAAATATTAATCTGTTCCACTATCATAACTTAAATTTTATTGATGATATACTCCTGGGATATACTAAAGGGAAATAGCAACAAACCAACTTATCAACAAAGAGTCTGGTATTTCTATTTCACAAGTACAAAACAAAAATATTTTGCTTTTGTTGACAGTCTCACCTTCATTAAATCATTTTATTCAATACACAAACAAACAGAGCATAAAATGAGTCCAGTGGGTCTATTTCGTAACATTATTTTATTAAAATATATACTGCGAAAATGGAAATTTTCACGCTACATTTCCATTTTGTTTTTGCACTTATAGGTTAATGTAAGGAAACTTAGAATATCAACTTTAAAAACAAGGGAAACAGTTCAAATTTGGCCAAGCGTGAAAAATTAAAACGTGCGAAAATTTACACTTTTACAGCAGTAGCCAACTACAGATAATATAATGAAAAAGTATCAATTTCAAGACTGATTTTTCGTCCAGTGATGTACTCATAATTTTTCAGCGATTCAAGCAGTTGTGCCGCAAAATGCTCCTAAATTTACTAAATAACAAAACAAAAATTGATAATAACTACAAATGAATGAACAATAAATAGTTGATAGATAAATTAATTACCATAAACTGTTTAATTATTAATTAGCCTATATAATCAATTCAGTTAATCGTCTTTAGATAATATAATAATAATATTTATAAGGAAAAATTACTAAAACAAAAAATGTGTCATCAAAGTAAATTCTAATCCCAGCCTCTGTCAAATTGGCAATATCATCTTGTTTTATCTCTCAGATAATATTTACAGCAAGATATATAAAATAGATAAAGGCTGAGGTCTCCAAACAGCCGATAATATTGTCATCCCATTTCAAGTACACAAAATAAGCCTCCGTATTTATTCCACAGACAACATAAGTCCATCATGTAACAAGATGAGTGAAATAATGGGTAAAATACACCATCCAAAAGAGCGTCAGGCCGAGGGTACACGTATCTTGTCTTTCCAGTCAAGTACCATGCTAGTCATGTACTGTTAAAGTCAAAATTTTCACCGATTTTAATTTTTGCTTTTTGCCAATTTTGAACTGTTTCGCTCATTTTTTTTTCACAATTCTTAAGCTTCCTCACATGCATCTATAAAATATATACATCGCAATATATTTGCGTATTGTGATTGTTATGATAGTTGCTTGAATTGTGAAATGCGTAAAAAAAATTTCACATGAAAATTTCAAGTTTTGGAGTACTTGTATTTCGTTCGTCACTAAGGTTGCACGGCGGCCAGCCGGGTAGCGATGATCTATTTTGAGTTGAGCGACACTGCCGTGTCTGTTCGGATTGTCTCAGAATACAAATTATGTGTCTAGCTTGCAAGACGTGATATAGATTTTGGATGTTAATACTGTTTCGCCCGCGAGGAGGGAAGGCCTACTTTTAGGATCTCAAACATCATCATCCACCAAGACAAAGTCCTTAACCCTAATATGCTCCTACACTCAAAGAATGACCTTTGGATGTGTTGGGTACACAACCTCATCTTCCACAAGTTGAGGTCAACATTTAAGCATTGCTTTTTCAATAGGGGTCATGAGCTATGCCCTTGAGCGTGAGTTCATTATCGCTCACAGTGATAAGGTTTACACAAGTAAAGGATATAAAGCTTGGTAAAGAGTCTATAATATGCATGTTACACAATGCCCAGAGAGAGAGAGAATAATACATTTTAATGTATTGTGAATTCATATATAGGTACATTTCCATTTTAATTATTAAGAACACAAGAAGCTTATGGTACTATGTCCCTGATGGAACAAACATATTAAAAGCAAGTAGCCTAAGAAAATTAGACTAATATTGTTACCCAAATATATTTGTTTGAGGCTTTTGAAATCCTGTATCGTGGGATATTTTCGCTGGGTTAATTTTTTGTGATTTTATCAATTCTGGACTAGTTTAGTTAGTGGGTGTTTAATTTGTGTTTCCAAATATATTCACATTGAGTGCTTTGTGTAATAAACATTTTTGCGGGATTAAAAATTCGCGGCTGCCTGTTTCACCGCGACAAGCGCGAAAATTAAAATTAAAATTAAACCCCTGTAAAAATTTGCTTCAATGTGTACAGCTGCTTGAAACCATGACTAAAACAAACTAAATTAAAATTAAATCATGAAAAATATCCCACTAAATTTGGTATTAATTTGTGCATATACACAGTCAAAAGCACACATAGTGTTAATTAAAGTTAAGAATATCAAAGAGCAATAACAACAAAGTTTTAACATCTAAAATTCTCACTAACATTTTTTTATTGATATAAAATTGAACATTCATTGAAGTCAAAAAATTCTTCTAATTTTTTTTATTGCTTTTAGTATTTTTCCACTGATTCATTTTTTCTATCATATATTCTGCTATTGCCTAATTATTTATTAATTTTTAAACACTAATTTTATGTAAATACTCACAAAAATATTATTTTAAAAGTTTAAAACCTGCATAGCCATATCCACACAGTATGCAGACATTCTGAGGATCAGACCCTTGAACTGATTGAAGACTAAATTGAAGATTCAGTCAGGGGTTTTCCCACGTGGACGCACTTGAAGGTTTTACACTCAAAGGGCAACTTAAGGAGGTTTTATTCACCTCAAACCCCCAAGATGGTTAGGTGGTTTCGTTAAACCTCAACACGTACTCAGAAGAAATTGCGCCATGCGGACAGTCACATATGAGGATTTCATTCAGAGGCTCATAGTATGGTCATGCATAGTGATTGGTCAATTCCACACCCCAAGTACCTGTTGGTCACTTCGTTGGGCAGGAAAAACCTCCTATGTGCTTGTGGCCCCTGAACATGTTTAAAACAAAACTACCACCATGTTACATAAGAGGTTTTGCTTTAAACATGTTCAGGGGCCAATGACATATGGGAGGTTTCCTGCCCAGCGACGTTATGGTCCTACTCGAGTTTGGTTTGGGGTGTGCCACTGAGAATTTGAAAGTGGACCCATCAATATACCAATTTTTCAAGCAGTTTGGATCCACTAATATACCAACAGTCTAAATTTTCAGCCAAGTTTAACACAAATTGTCTTAGTTTTTACAACTTTTCCCCCAAATTTGGGCTCCAGTGAGGCAAAATTGGGCTATTTTCTAAAAAACAAAGTAAAAAGATTTTGAAAAGATTAACCACGAAAAGGTGGTCATTGATACACAAGAAAGCCGTTGTGTTTGCAGCACGGCCCCGTATGGTAATTTGTACCATTTGTACCCCACCCCTGGCTTACGGGGTGGCTCAGAGTTTCTGCTGGCACTGTACTATGATGTCATAATTCTGGAGGAGCAAAACCATTGCAAGGTTCATGCTCATCTTAATAATGGCCCATGTCTTAAGTCCCATTCAGACTCCACATCGCACAGTGTCATCGCCCCGATATCTTCATGGCAGAAATCGCCATGGTAGCTTGAATCCACAGCCATGCATGGCCATTTTGTTCCGACCTTTGAGACGCATAATGAGCCGAGGGACATCCGACTAAGGCTACTGACAATAGCCTGGTAATTGACCTCTCTGTGTGTGAGTGAGCATGTATACGCCATGATGAGGTCAATGGTCATCTGCTTTTAGACTGTATCCACAAGTGAGTGCAACTAGCCTACGCTGCGCTATAGTTCGGAACATATAAAATCAGAATTTTTGTCAGTTTTTGAGTTCAAGATGCACGGTTCTTTCTCAAGTCGCAAGCTAACGACTATCATATCCGTTCAACACATATATTCAAGTGCAAGGAACAAAATCTGGCTTCTTTAGACTAAATAAATTACGGGAGATATTCATCATTTTCTACCCCGGTATCCAAAGATTTATCGTCTGAATATCAAATCGTGCATAGCACATTCATGTGTATCGATCCCGGGTATTCATTTCAGTGTCTCTGCTGTATAATGTAATTATTAACCGTGCAATGTTGGTGTGCATCGCAGTTTTAAAAGAATCGCATGGCACCGCGCTGCGATGCGGAGTCTGAATCCGACTTTAATAAAAATTCCTTTAAAGGGAAAGCCAGCTTCAATGCAGAAGATGCCTTGTAATTAGTTTGGGTGGTGGCATTTTAGGATCACTCTTTTTATGATCCATCATGTTTCATGACAGTCCACCAAACCATCAATGATGAGAACATGCACACAGAAACAGCAAACCAAACAACTCCTATAACTTCCTGTCAATTAATTACTCCAAATTGTTCTCTCTTTTTGTCTTTTCTGCCTTTTAGGCTACCCTTAGCTCATTATTAATATAAAGAAATGCAGTTTTTAGTTAATTGGCTAAAAACTGCCATCCTACTTGCCTTATACATGCACATTAATTTTATATTAATTCGCAATTTATACTTAATATAGCACATTATAAAATGTATAAAGACTGATATTGTTCAATTATAATAGGCCTACATGTATATAAATTATACCCATATCAAAAATAGGCCCTGAAATTGCATCAATTTTTCCGTTGAAAAGACAAAACTGATGTTTAAGATATAAATTATTTCATAAATGACATTTTGAGTCATTTGTATCCATACACGATACAGATTATAGGATATTTTTACTTTGACTTTTACGTCCATAAAGGTTTTAATCATGTTATCAATACACTCACATCTCATGCTGTGCTGATCTCCAGGAGGTCTGCGAATGTAAATCTAAGAACGCCTGATAACAAGGATTCTATAATTTTCTTTCGTTGATATGCTGTGGAAACTATTATAGGCCTGGCATGAACTTTTAATGTCATATTTCCTTCAAACCATAACTTTTGAAATTCTCACTGTTTTCATTCGTTGAAACGGCAAAACATACTTTCTTTTTTCTTACAAATCCAATAACAGGTCTATTATATATTTTCACCATAAAAGTTCCGCAAAGTAATTCAAACCAATGCTAGTACCCCGTAATCTCTTTAGCAAACAAAGACGATCTCCGAATTAGATCATAGCCAGCTAACGCTGGCGAAAAGAAAGACAGACACTCTCTTTTTACAGCCCCCTTGTTCATCTCCAGCTTGTATCTCCTCTCTCTTCAATGATTACCCTTCACAGTGCTATAAATATTTATAAATAATGTAATTAAGTACAAGCAACACTTGAAAGGTGGCTAGCCTTTAGCTCAGGGGCATTGGGGATGCAAAGGATTTAAGCTTCAGGGTTTAAACTTTTATCACTAGAAATGTTAAATTGGGAGAACACCATTTCCGGGGATAGTTGGCATGGGGTTGGGGTGGGACTGTGGAGAGTGAGGTGACAAAAATTATAAGAAACAGCATAGGAGACAATAAAGTTTAAATAATTTTTAATTTTTGAAGCATGAAAAAGAGCTGGTTTAAAATTTTTGGGAGACAAACCTCTGATGAGGGAGACAAGCTCCAATTGAAAATGACAATGATTATCAGGTATGAGGATCGGCCTAAGAGTTTAAAATGGGGGACTCCATCCCCTAGATAACAACCTAGCACTACTTTCGGGCTCTGTTGCTACATGCTAGGTTGTCGCTAAGCAGTGAGGACGAGCTTGGTTGGACGCCTGTGAGGGCCACAAACTGCGGCTATAATAACCCTGAGATTCATGTTCTCTATCTTTGCCTTCTTTTCTGATATTAGGGAAGTGATACATTTTGTCAACAGTTGCTTTGGACAACTTGAATTCACCCACAACTGTTTGAGAGGAAACACGCTGACATTTTTTCCAGTGTGGAAACCATGTTGCTATAATTTTTTGTGAAAATAAACCACCATCATAAATTCATTCTTTTTGATGAATTTACAGACATATAATCCTAGCTTCTCCTCACATCAGCTATACTCAGTATTCTAAACCAAACTAAATGAAAGCTAGTCAAAACTCATCAAAACATTTCTACATGAAAGAAAACCGCTTGGCTGTCTGAAGGTGTCGTCTGCTCTGTGAAGAGTGAGATCAAGTCGTCAGTAAATGGTTTTAGGCGCATTTCTTGTAGCACCCTACAAGGAAGCCATGTCAGTTGTATAAAAACGAAATGTAAATGTGCATGATCAATACTTTAATAAAACAAACTTATTTTTGTTGCCTTAATTTTTCACAATTTTGATTGCTCAACGATGAAAAATTTTATCTTTTACTTGTACAGATTATGAAAATTAATGACCACAAATTATATTGTCTGGTATTAATGTTATACCATAGAAGAAATATGATAATAAATGTTATTAAATATTCAGGAGAGAACACCACGAGACACTGGTGTGCAATTTATGGTTTGCGGAGGTGTATTTGACAGGCCTGAAATGGGAATACTACAATAAATCACTAAGTTAAGTTAATTTTGGTTGTCACGAGGATGCGGACGTCAACTGCGCATCAATGATCTGTAATCAAAGAGTCAACAGGATGTTTCTGTTTTTAGTGTTGTTGCCACGTACCTCATCCATGTGTACTAATTGCTTATTTGAATGCTCTAATTGCAACAAATGACATCAATTCTTCAAATTGGTAAGAACTGAAAAACATTAGACATTAAGATATCTTATTTTCTCTCTCCAGCTCCTCCATTTCCCTGCCTCTAATATGTTAGCACAACAGTCTAAAATATGTTCTATGGGGGCCTCTGGTTGTATTTATGGGGAGGTGTGGGGTGAGGTGGGGTGGTGTGCCAATACATATCAAAGCACCCCACTGGGTATGTCACTGCTATCCCCTATCCCAGCGCCATATGTGACCTGCTACCACGAAATAAGCATAAAGTCGCAAGTTTTGAGACGTCCGGGCTGCTGTGTTGGTGTTCTATTTTATCACACGCACCTGCTCGAGCCAATAGTATGTCTGTATGTCCTTTGTTAAGGGGTACTACACCCCTGCCCAATTTTGTGCCTATTTTTGCATTTTTCTCAAAAATTATAGCGCATTGGTGACAAGTAAGATATGTATATTATATAGGGGCAAGGACTACAACTACTGCACTGGAAATTTTATTTCAACGCAGACCACAGTTGTGGAGTTACAGTCAAAAATGAGGGAAAACCAATATTTGATCAATAAATCAATAACTACTTGCCTTGAGTTGCTGAATTTTCATTGCAGTAGTTGTAGTCCTTGCCCCTATAATATACATATCTCACCAATGCGCTATAATTTTTGAGAAAAATGCAAAAATAGGCACAAAATTGGCCAGGGGTGTAGGACCCCCTTAATGGGGGCACAATGGGCTACTCACGAAGGACATACAGGTGCGTGGCAAACAAAGAATATAAACTCAGCAGCCAGGATGTCTCAAACCTTCCAACTTGCAACTTTTCGTGGTATAGCAGGTCACATATCCCAATTCAGGCGAGCGGGGTAGTAGACTGCTTTGCAATCCTTTTCGATAAACAATAGAGGTCAGGTTATCCACGTCACTCATGTGTGACTTCTAACAAAAGGTGCTGGTTCCCGTAGTATTCCTCATTCAAACCAATTCAATGCATGACCTTGGAGTTACCTGCATGACTTTGGCAGGTTAGTTTGAAACAGTCATGGTTGCACATGCAGGTACTTCTTTTGAAAGTCCTAAACAAGGTATAGCAGTAGTTGATAGGATATGCAGCATATAGAACACAGATACCCTCTATTCACCCCAGCTTAGCCCTTCCATAAAACGCAACATATCCCCAGTGACCTGGGGCGTCATAGTTTTCAAATGGTACCAAACTTGTAACCATTATTGCATTGAGTTTATATTGAAGTATGCATTTCAAAAAGGGCCTATGAAGTAGACTAAAGAGGCAGTTGCCTTGTTTTAAAGAAAAAAATTAAGAGAAAAAAAAAAGTGAGCCAAAAAAAGGAATAAATTGCCTCATCATTTTAAATCATTTATGCAGCCCTGCTTAACCTGTAATTCAGAACACTGCTATTTCAAACTTCTTATTTACTATGGTTACTTACCTATATCGTAGTGAAATGAACCACACATCAACCAATCAGTGACGAGTAAATATGAAGAGCAATATGAAAAACAAAAGAAAGACAGAAAAATACTATTAATAGAAATACACTATATTTTTAAAACCCAATTTGCTTTATGAGGTTATCTGTTCCATCACAAACTGCATACAAAATTTAACATATCAATATGCCTTTTTTGTGCAGCTATAAAAACACAACAAAAACACAGGCATAACAATAAATTTATCTGCAATGGAAGTATTTTGAGAGGTATGATTGACAAGTAATTTTCAAATAGTCACCTGACTCTGATGTTGTTTTGCTGTTTTTACACAAATTTCATACTTCAATATATTTTTAGAATTCCCTTGAATTGTTTATTGTGTGTCCCAATTGCTTCAAACCAAATATAATGTACATGTGTACTTTGCCCCACATACTGAATCTCAAAATCATACTCTTTCCTGAACTCAATTACGCTCTTTGTATCATTTTAATCAAGAAATTTGTGCCCCGTCATTTTTTACCAGGGATCCTATATTTCAAATCGGTATGTAACCTCAATTCACATGTAGATGTCAACCTTTATTAGGGTGTCAAGAATCTTACTCGATTAATTATTGAAAGGTGCAAATAGTATTTCATTGGGAAAAAATTCTGCAAAGGGGCAATAATTAGAAATAAAAATTCCTTTTAAAAAGGAATGACTATGTAATAACCACTTTCTTGAAAGTTGCAAGCAATGTGTGTAAATGATGATTTACTTAATTTGAAGTATTATGACATGCCCCTGATACTGTACAGTGTACACCAATGAAATATATGATGAAATACACACAGTATGATTTTATACCACATCTCTGAAAGAAGAATTCCAATTTGATTGTATGCTACAGACTGGGTTGGAAATGTAACACAATAAGGCATAAAAGACCAGGAATGGTGCTGAAACTAATAAAATGCTTTAGATTTGTTCACAATAAATTGCTCACTAGTGCAGCACATGACAAAATGCATGAATAATTATTAGGCATGCTCAGACGCTCATACAATTCTTTGAGGATTGGCGTCCTCGAGATATGCGATTCCTATGTTAATCCCTGACTGATGTATGTCCACAGGAACATGACTCCATTGAAGATTGAAGATTGGAATCATTTGTGATACCTATGATGATGATGACAGCTTTGGCAGAAGCTCACTTTGACCTCATTATTACACATAATTAAACCAAGGTCATAGGTTAAGATCAGCCCTCAAGCAGGCCCATAGCCAGGATTTTTTGTGGGGGGTGCTAATTTTGAAACAGTGGACTTTTTTCCGGGGGGGGGGGGGGCAATTCTGTGAAAAGTAGACTTTCTTTCCCAAAGTTAGACCTTTTTTGACCAAAAAAGCTTTAAAAATCAAATTCTTTGGCTCGCTGCACTCGCAAATGCCCAAATTTTTTGGATTTTTTGTATACTTTTGCAAATTTGGGGGGGATGCATCGCAACCCACACACACCCCTGGCTACGGAACTGCCCTCAAGAATCGCAAAATGGCTTGTTCACATGGCAGTAGCAATTGACGATCAATCAGGGATATCACAAAATCTGCTCAATTTCTTAAGAATAAATTGAGATGCAAACTTTCCTTAAGAGAGTTCACACAGCTGATTTCGCTTGAGAAAGTTTCTGCTTTAGAAACGCTCTGCTTAAACAAAAAGCTTTCCATGTGAACATGTTTATTCAGGTATATTGAGGGCAATCAAACGTGTGCATGTGTATATAGCTGTGTTCAATCAATGTACTGCATTTATGGCACATGCGATACAATGTACTAGTATATAGGCAGCGAATTCAGCAACATCAAATCTTTTCTTCAGCTTTTTGGAAACTGGACATGGTTAAAGATGAAATTGTAATATCTGCTTGTGCTTTTTGCACACTTCGTATCCTCCTGATAAAAACATGCGAAACAACTCAAAAGCTCCACAAATAAATCCATTAGGATTGTCAGTAAAACAGTTATTTCATAATTCTTTTGTACATAGCGTATTTGCTTGAATAGTCGCCCGGAGGCGTTCCAAAAGGGGGGCCTTTATTACAGGTCATTTTTAAAACGATAATTCCCGATAAAATCATTCTAAAGGTAAGCTTAAAACTCACACTGAAATGATGAACTATGAACTTAGGTATGATGACTTCTGGTTCACTTCCGGGTTTATGACCAGATTTTTTTCCAATTACCGATGCCATTAGCGACAATGTATGCACCTTGGTAAGCTTACAGTTGACACAAGATAGCATGGAAATATCACATTTTTTAAACATCTTGATTGAAAAAAGTGGTGTGGGTTTAATTGAAGGGGCGACTATTCGAGGAAATACAGTATCCAAATTTGGATAATTGGATTCATGTTTCGAATTTCAATGACAGTTTGTTTTTTGCTAAGAGTAAGACTTAGCACTTTCACTAATTGACTGACCAATTACCTGCACATCGTCAGCTCCAACAGGAAGCAGCCGACCAGCAGGAATTGGTCAGTCAATTTGAGAATGTGCTTCTTGGCATGAAACTGTCATTGAGGTGTGTAAAATCAACCCAAATTTTGGATTTGTATAAAAGAATTCTAACTCCAATGCTTTTTGAATTGTACAAATTGTGTTAAACCATAATAGACAATATACGATTACTACCAGGGCCGTGACACTCGTATTCAATCCCTGTATATGAAGTCACTTCGCTGGCAGTTTGATTGACAGTTGCTAGGCTGGTTGCTATGCAATCCAGTGCACAGCCTAAAACTTACATACTTGTGCACGGCTAAGATATGCGCTAAGATAAGTCCACTTTTTCAAAATCCCCCCCGTCCAATTTTTCAAAATCAGGCCCCCCCCCCCCCATCCCAAAATAAATCCTGGTTATGGACCTCAGCTCCAAAGCTTTTCCCCCGATAAAAACCATAAAGTATTTATTTTATTACACCGAACTATGGCTACGGGCAGGCCCGTACGCAGGGGGGGGTGCGGTCGCACCCCCCCAAATGGGCAAAAGTATACAAAAGTCCCAAAATATGACAATTTGCGAGCGTAGCAAGCAAAAAAATCAGGTTTTTTACGCTTTTTTTGACCAAAAAAGGTCCAAATTTTTTAGGAAAAGTCCACTTTTTACAAAATCGCCCCCCCCCCCCTTGGAAAAAAGGTCCACTTTTTCAAAATCAGCACCCCCCCAAAAAAAATCCTGCGTACGGGCTTGGCTATGGGGATGAAGTTGTCATACAGATAGGTAAAAATATAGCATAATGAAATAGATTGTGTCATTTGCAATTGACCAATAAAGTAGCATCATTTGCTGATGAATATTTATGTAATAATAGAAAATAACATCTTCTTTTTCTACTGTCCATGGTTAAACCTTTCATTTTATTTCAAGCACCTGATCTCACACTTTGCAATTAACCTTGTACACTTTCACTTCACACTCATCATAATGCTTTGCTCCAACCATATCGAACTCTGGCATTGATGAAGACTTTGTCAGAGATTAACGTGAAAGCATGCAATGATTGTGTGCATGGAATTTATTGCACCTTTACATCTGGCATGTAATTTATTTCACAAAACGAAGCAAATATAGACATTTTTGAAAATTATTGTTCATTAATTTAGCCTAAAATGCTCTACTATCCTGTGTAGGGGTGTGTGGGTTGGAACGGGGGTGTGCTTGCAAGTGTGTTGTAAACAACGTCAATAGAGGACAAACAAATGAGGAATCACTGTAAAAGTAGATTCATAGCAAGTATGAATATCTACGCTTCCTGAACAGTGTTACTATATCAAAACTAACAATAAATTGCATTTGGAGATGTAACATTTATGAGCATGTGTTTATTTGTAAGTATTATGTTTCGATGCATCTATGCTTGTGTTACTGCATACCTGCATGCCAACTCTTGTACACCCTGATATTAGGCAATTTAAGTTGGAATCCATACACCCCCTTTTGGAAGACATGACCTTAAATCACCCACACAGGGGGTGTAGATTTCAAATGGTGGTTACCTAAATGGGCGACTCTATTTGAAATCTACATCCCCTGTATTAATGACCATGCATATTTTCCCTATACGCCTTCTTAATAACCCTAACAGAACTAGGACTCACTAAAGCTCACTATTAAAACCGCTCTGCGTGCATGGATTCCACGGGACTTGATGACGCTTAATCAGACCAAGTCATATATACCCAGGGAATCGTTGGCGGGCCAACGTCACCTGTGTAGCTACATGCTGGGGATCTTCTGCGTGGCATGCGAGGGGTCCGAGGTTCGAATCCCGGGGTGCCAAGTGACTTTCTTCTTCATCTTCTCTCCTTTTTCGTTCCTTCTTTCCCTTCCGATAGCCAAAAAACCTCGGGTAGGGTTAGGGTTAGTGACCATGCATATTTTCCCTATATGCCTTCTTAGTGACCATGCATATTTTCCCTATATGCCTTCTTAGTGACCATGCATATTTTCCCTATACGCCTTCTTAGTGACCATGCATATTTTCCCTATATGCCTTCTTAGTGACCATGCATATTTTCCCTATATGCCTTCTTAACCCTAACAGAACTAGGACTCACTAAAGCTCACTATTAAAACCGCTCTGCGTGCATGGATTCCACGGGACTTGATGGCGCTTAATCAGACCAAGTCATATATACCCAGGGAATCGTTGGCGGGCCAACGTCACCTGTGTAGCTACATGCTGGGGATCTTCTGCGTGGCATGCGAGGGGTCCGAGGTTGAATCCGGGGTGCCAAGTGACTTTCTTCTTCATCTTCTCTCCTTTTTCGTTCCTTCTTTCCCTTCCGATAGCCAAAAAAACCTCGGGTAGGGTTAGGGTTTGTATTAACCCTAACCCAACCAGAGCTCACTAAAGCTCACTATTAAAACACTTGGTCATGCATGCATTTCACGTGATGCGATGACGCAATCAGCTTAAGTCATATATATCCAGGGAATCGCTGGCCGTAATCGTAATTCCTGTGTCTAGAGGCTGGTGATCTTCTGCATGTCATGTGAGGGTCTGAGGTTCGAATCGGAAGTACCAAGTGACTTCTTTGTTCATCTACTCTTTTTTCATTTCTTCCGATTCCTTCCGATAACAAAAAAAAACCATGTGCATGGTTAGGGTTAAGATCATGTCTTCCACAGGGGGTGATGTATGTTATCTGGAATAGCCCATTACTCCCATATATAGCTGAATGCACCATACCTGCACATTTCCCATCTCATCACCCTCATCACTAAGCATCAATTACCGCATTTCACACCTATCATGTCAGACTTCCTACACACATCCATTCTCTTTTCATCACTCATTCCCCAGCTCATCTCCCATACTTTGCAACATGAAACCTCATCTACAAAATTACCATCAATTTCAACATTATACCACTCACTCAAACCCCGCTTAAAATATATCGATTCTGAGTCAAGTCTACGTTCAAATTGTAACATTCTTTGCTGCTTTAATATTTCAAATGTGCACTAGTTTCAACTTGCTAATTTATACCGTAATTATCTGTCTCGGGTACCATTTAACCATACACAGTCAGCTGCTGATGAAATTATACTAAATTTATCACATCGATTCTATTTATATTCCCGCTGCAGTTGGTGCAGTTTTAAGCATAGCCTGTAGATGTTTTTCAAAGATATTTGATTGAGAATGCCATAAATGCCACGCCAAACCCCGGCTGGCGAGTTATCACGTGTGAGCTTAACGAGGCGTAAGGTGGCAACTCATTAGACGCACAGACAGCCTGAAAATGAAACAAAAGCCTGGCGCTAATTAGCAATCTACCAATTCCATCGAGGGGAGGCCATCCCTTAGCTTGCCTCACTGCCTGGCCAAACGCATATATTCAATTTCAGATGATCCCTAATTACGGTATCATCCTCCAACACGTGGGAATCCCATGCTGTATTCCTATTTTTTACGACCGGAGTACGATAACATTCATCCTTTTTTATGTGCAAAGTGTATCTACACTACGTGTCGTACTGTGAAAATTGGTTATTTTCTTCCGTCCCTTGATGGATTCCTTGTAATTCTGATATACCCATATGGCATAATTTAACACTGGAAGTTTTGTTTGAATCTAGTAGACCTTAATGTATTGCTCTATATCCATCCCCTCACAAGTAATTTTCCAACATATTATCCGCTAACCCCCTACGGCATGCAATTCATCAGGTACGCACCAAAATTTGTACACCCGATGTACTACGGTTTATTTTTGTAACACTAAAAGAAAGGAGAAAAAAGATAATGAAACATGGGGTGGATTTCAGTTACTAGTGTTAGTGAAGGTCTCAGTAGAGCATTATTCTTTTTAGATATATCTTTACCATGATAAACCATCAAACCTGAGATATTTTCTACCATATCAAGAAGGAAAAGTTGACATAAAGACTTTCATGTGAGAAGATTCATCTTTAGAATTAGATCTAAAAATATGGCCTAAAAACCAACCCAAAAATCTAACAAAATAGGGTCGCTTTTTTTTTTTTTTTTTTTTCATATTTGAATTTAATTTCATTTTACTCAATGGGTGAATAAATCAGGTAGGGTATTTGACAAACAACAGGGACTGCCTTTTGAGGAGAGCGAGAGCAATCTCTCTCTACTGCTCTCCTTAAATCTGATAAAGGAGCATGATTTTTAGCTCTCCTTAGTTGACCATTCTCTCCTTACATTCTGTTGTAAATGCTCTAAACAGCTCTCCTTGAAGGATCCAGAAGAGCTATTTTATGCTCTCCTGCAAATTCCAAGACATGACCCTGAACAAGGGCCACACCCTATTACAATTTTGGCACTTTCTTTCCCCTTTGTTTTGTTATTTTGGGGTCTTTTAATCATATTTTAGCCAATTTATATTTGGGTATAAAACAGGTATTGCCCAATAATGGCCATGCCCCAATGCATTTTTGACACACTTTTCTTTCTTACCCCTTCTCGTCTTTTTTAAAAATCATATTAATCCATTTATATCGGAGTGTAGAACTGATAGGGCATTTGCCAAACAATTTCCACACCCAATTGCATGTTTGACACTTTTCTTATTTTTTTTGGATTTTTTTCTTGTCTATATAGTATATTATTTTGAGTCCATTTCCATTTCACATAGTCAGACTCTGGTCACACATCAAGTTCCCCCACCAAAACACATTCTTTAGCATCCAAATTGCCCCTTTTAAATTGACTTGGTGTCATTCTAATAATTCCCAATTAACTTTTACCTTACACATGAAATGCTAACAGGTATCAACCATTTTGGTATGCTGTAGCCCAACCACAGCTCAAACTTGTCACACCCATCAACAGCACTGATCAACACAAAAATCATTTCCTTTTTTTAAGGTGAGGAATTTGGCCCTGAATTTTAACATAAGCTCCAGTTAAATTTGAACTTGATTGGTAAATCACTTTAATGGTTTTGCAGCATGCCCATGGCAATGATAGAATGGTCATGAATCAGGGGCTAATGAACAATATCCCACAATGCAGTTGGATATTCTGCCACTTACTTTTCTCTCCATGGGCAAGTCTATTTTTCTGTAGTAGACTTGTAGATGATCTCATTTGCAGTTATGCACTTTTTATGCAGAATCTGTTACGTAAAATAGACTTGCACACAGTCATCTTCTTTTTAGCCTTGCATGACTGTGTGAACTCAAGGCTGCTTTGGTGTGGAACTGGACCTATGGCCTATAGAAGTCTACAACGTACACCGAACAATTTCAAGTTGGCTTCCCATGCCTTTTTAAAGGAATTTTATTGAGGCAACTCATTGATGGAGAAAAAGGTGCAAAATTTGACACCATTGTAAATATAATTATGAATGGCTGAGATGCTTTTTATATGATAATTATACAAGCCAGCCTGGCTTGTGCATTTTGCATCGGTCTAGACTCAGGCCAGACCAGGCCGGGACGTACATCCCTTATGGTCCTAGCACCCTTTTTCACAATGCATGATAGGAGAACATACCATCCACACTTGGTCTTGAATAAGCCCACCTGTCAGCATCACAATGCCAAAGTCATTTGGCTCTGCTAACCTCCATCACAGACTTGACTTTATATATCTCACCTGATGTATACCAACAAAGACTGTGGTCCAGATTAATGAACTTGGCCTCATAGTATGGTTAACCCAATTAAAGGGACACCTGATGAGGACACGGAGCCTCAAGGGGTATATCCCTTATTGCCTAGGTATGGGAATAGTACAAGCACTAATGGGTCCAGCTAAAAACACATATCAGGTAGAGCAAAGCACTCAATGCACTTGGGGAAATTAAAGGCTCCAATGAACCCTACAAACTGGTTAGAGCATGGAAGTGGTTAGAGGGGACCACATTAGATTTATTATGGGGACCATGTTAGATTTGTGAAATTGAATTTGAACACTGGCTACACATGAACTCTGTGAAGGACTTCACAAGTTGCAATGAGTGAATGAGAATGAACATGATGAAAAAGATATAGGCTACAAGTTTTAATATCTAGTGCAAAATGTTCTCATGTGCCCGTTCATCTTGGACCTGTCCCCATTTGTTGGACAAGAGCCTGTCTCCAATCCTGTCCCTTCAACTTGAGAACAAATAAAACACTTCAGATGATTTTTAAAGCCCTGTGGATCCATTTTAGCCTCCCCTGACAAGCTTTTGAGTGGGGGTGGGTGTGTGTGTGGCAGGGGGAGGGTTCTTAATGGAAATGAGGGTATGGGGATGTGTAGCAGATTTGGGGTGCATTTTCAGCCATTTTGGTTTATTGATGGCCCTCAATTTCAATTTTCTTGAAAAAGTGCCAATTTTTTCATAGTTTTGATCAAATTTTGCAAACATTTTTCATTTTTTAGTCCATTTTTTCATAGTTTTGATCAAATTTTGCAAACATTTTTCATTTTTTAGTCCATTTTTCATCAATAATTTGTTTTAAAGTCCCAGCCACACATCACTACCCAAACCAAAATAGAGTGTTCCTCTCTATCACACCACATTCCTGTAACAGGGACTGAACCTGTCCCCAAACTATACAGTCACAATGAAGACACCCATCATTTGATAGAAATAATGTCCAAAAGATTTATCATACTGTTCTACCTGCATGAATTTTTGAATCACCAACTGCTCAGTAATTGCAATAGCTGCCATGTGTAGATGAGTACAAATTATACCATTGTATACTGTGTGTAAATTGCCAAATGTTCACAGGGCAGCTAATGCACTTACTCACTTCTGGCACTGAGCAGTGACATGAGCAGCAGAAAGAAGTGACAGACTGACCCCTTCCTGACCCCTTCCTGATAGATGACTGACCAATTCATCATGATCAATCTCTACCCAGAAGACCTGCCCTATGCAACCTGTATTTTGACCAATATTGATCAAGTATCAACAGTTGAAAGTTCCATCCAATACATCATTAACCCTAACACTGACCCAGGTTTTTTGCTATCGGAAGTCACAGAAGATCCAAATTTTTCAAGAAGAAGAAGAATTTTTGACTTGGCACCCCCGGGATTCGAACCTTTGACCCCCCATGCCAAGCACACGATCGCGGACCGGGAGCTAGACGGGTTATTGCTGCCCGGCCAGCAATTCCGTGAGCATTTGACGCTTAGGCTGATCGCGTCATCGCAGACCCTGGGATGCATAATAAATAATAAATTTTGGATTTATAAAGCGCCTTTCTCCAGATCTTAGAGGACTCAAAGCGCTGTAATTTCGCTGCAATGGTGAATCATCACAATCAGATCGCATCAGCTAGGTTGCTGCCGAACGGCGCACACCTATCCGCATTTAGATTGTAACATCCACCAATTATCTGTGCAGCTCCCCAAATTCCATTGGGTGAAGGAAGTTTTGATAACCAAACAACTAATCACCGATTTTTGCGATACAGGAGGAAACCGGAGATCCCGGAGAAAACCTTCGAGAGCGAGCATGGAATCGGGATAAACCAAGTGCACATGAGTCCTTGGGCCGCGCCGGGGCTTGAACCCGGGACCTCAGTGGTGCAAAGCGAGGGAACTACCGCTGCGCTAACTCGCCCTCCCAAATGCATGATTTGATTTTTTCACCGTGGTATTCTGTGGTATTTTTGGGTGTAAGGGTTAACATAGGCTCTAATGTGGAAAAATACATCTTTCTTAACCCTAACACTGACCCAGGTTTTTTGCTATCGGAAGTCACAGAAGATCCGAATTTTTCAAGAAGAAGAAGAATTTTTGACTTGGCACAGGGTTAATCAGCACAGAATTCCAATGGAATTCCTATTAGGTGTGAAGCAGTGGGGACTGGCAGCAGTAGGTTGTTTTTCAGGGAGGTGGGGGAATGTGTAGTATCATCAGCCTCCAGTTTGAATCTGCTCACTCTCCCCCCATCCCTCTGCCAATATGTATAATGTAATGTACATGTATAACGTAATGCTCATGACTCATGAATATTTAGTAGCTGATTTAGTGACGTAATAATCGGAATAACTACCATAGCAATAAATAAATACAATTTTTGAATATATTGCCCTGCACTAAAAGCAGGTTGCACTCATCACCTGTGTCTGTCTGCAATCATAGATTGAATACAATACCACTCATTTCAAATATACTAATCTTACAAGTGCAAGTAATCAGCATGATATGAATATTCAATAGACTTACGATCCAGGTCTTTATCCCTGTTCTTTGAAATCTATGGTTCAATGCATAGTTATCTTGTGAACATTGTAGTGCAGGGCAATATATTTGAAATTGTATTCATCTATTGCTATGGTACTCTCTAAATGTAAAAGAGTGAAATTTCACTCGGAACTTGGAGTGATTTCATTCTCACTCTATTCGAGCGGTTAGTCGTTCTTTTAGAGTGAAAAAAAGCTTCTACTCGGTCAATGTAGATTCACTCCTTACAGAGTGATCCAAAATTACCGCTCAATTTCAGAGTGAAATTACAATCACTCTTTCTTGGAGTGAATCCACAGTTCGTACAGCCAATCAGAAAGCGGATTTTCACGCTGAGAGCCATGAAAAATTGTGATTATTCATTCGTGAATAGTCGTTGCAGCAATGGCGGTGGAGTTGTCAGTAGCAGTTTGGCGAAGAAATAGCCAATATTTTCGCCGGTAAGTATACGTTGAACTATTTTATTTATATGTTGAATCATTGCAGATTGTAATCGACAACTAAAAATCTGATGTTACTGTCTCAAAGGTGATAATTGTACCCATGAAGCTTCTTCATTTGTTGAACACATTGATTCACATTGTCGGTCCGGCATTACGGTAGCACACTCATGCACTGCTATGCATACCTGGTACATGTATTACTTCATAAACCTGTAAATGATTGAGTGTACTTGTGTAATAATTGTAATGTTTGTTATACTGCGTCAGCCTTTTTATTGTTAGTATGTACCCGATCACATCTCCGAGTCCGAGGCGCTAGTCATGCTATACATACCAGTAGCCACAGGATCACATGCAGCAAGGCCAGGCCATACCTAGCTAGGCTTAGGCTATAGGGTCAGGCCAAAGCATAGGTCTGTTATCTCTGACCAGTCTCTAATTTATCATGTTTATATACTGCAGCACATTATATCTGCATGTGTGATGCCAAAAGTCAGAGGACTATAGGCCTCTAGCTAGGCTTAGGCTATAGGGTCAGGCCAAAGCATAGGCCTGTTGTCTCTGACCAGTCTCTAATTTATCATGTTTATATACTGCAGCACATTATATCTGCATGTGTGATGCCAAAAGTCAGAGGACTATAGGCCTCTAGCTAGGCTTAGGCTATAGGGTCAGGCCAAAGCATAGGCCTGTTATCTCTGACCAGTCTCTAATTTATCATGTTTATATACTGCAGCACGTCTATCTGCATGTGTGATGCTAGGCCCATAGTCCCACGTCACTAAGCTTTTAATCATGCCAAAATTACCATTTTAATCTTAATTAACATGTAATAACACTTATTGTGTTGTAATTCCTTTGCTCACAAAAATACATGAATGAATGAACATTTTGTGCCTATTTCTGTGATTATTTTTTGTCAGTCTCATTCACTTCTTTATTTCAGAGATATTAACTCAAAAAGAGTGGTTTTTCCACTCTTCTTTGGAGCTGTATGAGTGACCACTCCTTTTGGAGTGAAATTCACTCTCACTAAAGAGTGATTTTATTCACTCTTTTTTTCGAGTGAATTTCCTCACTCTTTTGAAGAGTGAATTTCACTCTAAAAGGAGTGGTCACTCATACAGCTCCAAGGAGGAGTGGAAAAACCACTCTTTTTGAGCTGTTTTTCACTCTTTCACATTTAGAGAGTAGTTAATCTGATTAATTTCATCACTTTTACATGTACAGCGAATTGGAAAGCCTTGTTAGAATTCGTGTTTGATGATGTGCTTTTGATATCATATCAAGGGAAAGATTTTAGCCAATCAAATGGGACTCCTGCATTATTGGCAGACTGTTTGTGTGGAATGAGCAGATTCAAACAGGTGGTGGAAGAGACTAGGAAATGTGGGGTCAAAGTGGATTTAAAAAAAATCTATAACTGTTAGCTCCATAACCCCCCCCTCCTCCCAGCAGAATTTTCCATGATTTTTGTGGAAAGAGAATTGCAGGTGGTCTCAAATCTGAACATTTGAATGAAATATCATATTGTCAGCTTTTGCCTCAAAGAATGACACATTTTGTATAAAGTTTGTAAAAATAGAAGAAATCACTGTTCAGCGGTACGATTGAACTATCTGTATATAACAATTTCAGCCCCGGATTTCAGCAATCACAAATTTTATGTGCTGAAAGGTTGTTAACATTAAAATAACATGCTAGCCCAAACCCACAACTAGGTCACATTTTCCCTCTAGGTTACATATTTACCCCCAGTGTGACCTTGACAGGTCACCTCTCATACATAATCAAAACGCTGTTGGGATTCTGTCACATTGCTCACAACACATGACATTATTCACTGTTTGGAAGTCATTTCTGCACATTTCCATGTTATACCAGAACTCAATTATTATTATGACCTTTCCAGCTAGCCTTGAAATTGATTCTTGATATTTCCAATTACTTTTCATGGTTTTCCATAACCACAGTCAATCAGCTTATAGATTGATCATAATTGGTCTTTTGGCCATTTTTGCAAGTTTTCATAATGATCAACAGAATGCACAAACTTTATAATATATTGCACACACAAACCATACCCTAGTCTTTGTAAAAGACTTCATGATCGAGGTGGGGATGCCCTATGGATAATATAGGTACATGGTCTGTAGCACAGACTAGGCTATATCATACTAGGTAAGGGGCGCACCATTAGATTTCCAGGGGGCATGGGAGTTTTTTGGGAAAAAAAAACTTCGCCCACTAGCAGTCCGGTCCGACTGCCTGATCAGGAAGTACTGCACTGCCGAATCAGGCAGTATGTTGCCGAGTCAGGCAGCATGGTATCCCACAATGCAATGCTGTATTTCAAATAGAACATCTTTTAATATAGCCTACTGTTATTTCTTGGTTTAGAGTAAAGAAGTAGGTAAAATATATAAAATTATCAATGGATGTACAATTAGTAGCATTTTTTCATCAATTTTAGTTAAAATAAAGTTAATTTGCATATTTAAATCAAATTTTTAAAAAAACGTTAGAAATTGCTTTGTTATTTAAATTATTTTCCTCCTGGTGGAATTTTTTTTTCGCCCGGCGAAAGATTGTCAACTTATATGTAGCCCATGTGTGTCAAAGTAAAATTTCCACCGATCTTTTATAAATTCACCATAAACAATTTAGTCCTTAGTCTGTCAAATTCGGAAGGGTTACCAAAGCCTGTGTTGCCTGACTCGGCAACATACTGCCTGATTCGGCAGTACTTCCTGATCAGGCAGTCGGACCGGACTGACTAGTGAGATGAAAAAAAAAAACTTTGCCCACTACCGAGACGAATAAAATAATTTTGCCTCGGCGTAAAAAAAAAAATCTGCCTGACCCAAACTCCCATGCCCCCCGAGAATCTAATGGTGCGTCCCTAACCACACCCCTACATGTAAACACCAGCAACCATGGACATCCATAATGAAGTTTACTATCCAACTGCGATGAAGTTTTATTCGCTGAACTGTGGTATCTTTTTAAAGTGTTTACTATTATCCAAGTGTTGACCTGACCATACACCCGCCACTGCATTCAATAGCTTTATGATGCATATAATGCTGCTTTTGAACATCATCCATGAACCACGGACAACCACCCTTCCTGAGTGTCCACAATTACATAGATATTTCTCATCTGTGTGTCCTCATTTGCCAGTGTTTAGAACAGCACACACGCCTGCAAGAAATTAGATTCCCCCTACTCGTTTTCACCGACATCTGTGGACCCCATGTTGTGTGTGTGGTTGTTAACAGTGAAACCATGGACCCACACACACAGACATATCAGAATCCAAATGTGGACTTCTGTGATATTTCACCGCTAACCATGGACTTGGTATTACACCTACGATAGAGGACCCAACTCCATATGCAAAGTTATGCTATATAGCACCCTCTGCCGCTGTCTTATGACCATGGACGTCCATGGTTCGCTATGTGCGGTTTTCACTACATCAGTGTGGAATCAAAGTCCACGTTTGTAGGTGAAAACAAATGCACACACAAACCCCAACTTGCAGTTGTCCATTTCTGTTTCAGAAATATTAAAAATGTTCCAAAATAGGAAAGAAACACGTTTTTTACCAAATTCCTAGTCCATTACACATGCCAAGGCAGCGATGAATTCTAGCCAAGATATTTAAATATAAAGTTACATAAAGTTGTGTTTCTTCTTTCATTAAATAGAGTGCTCGATCCTGTGAAGGAGGCGTGTACATAACATTAAAAGAAACAATTTTACTCCATTTTCACTCGATTCGTTTAAGCCGAAGGCTCCTCAGGTTGAGAGAAATGTAGAACAAACTTAAAGTCATGCGTTTATCAACGTTGAGAAACGCATGACTTTAAGTTTGTTCTACAAATCTCATTCACCTGAGGAGCCTTCATGGCTTAAAACTAATCGTAGTGAAAATGGAGTAAAATTGTTTCTTTTAATGTTATAAATATAAAGTTATATATATCATGCACAGAATTTCTATGGCTGTAGAGAGATATCATGCTGTTCAATGTTGAGATTCTTTCACTTTTTCCACTGGGTTGTTACTAATTGCAAGTCAAATGGGTCAATTTTGATCTCTTATTTGAGTGTTGTGTATTTGTGTGCATGCTCACATTGGACAAATTTGGAATTATCATGAGAAAAATCATGACAATCATGTAAAACACCAAAATGTTTACATATAAACACAGGTTCAGGTCAGTGTTGTAGTCAAGACCTCTATGTCCGAGACCGAGACCGAGACCAAGACCTGCCCGTCCGAGATCGAGACCGAGACCGAGACCAAACCTTCCGAGACCAAGACCACCCCTTCCGAGACCGAGACCTCTAAGTTCCGAGACCAAGACCAAGACCGAGACCTTGGTTTAATCCCGGGGATACTCAAGTTTGGTTTGGGTAGGGGTACTGGTGTGCCGCTGAGAATTTGAAAGAGAACCCATCATTGTACCAACTTTTCAAGAAATTTGGACCCTCAGTTTAACACTATTTGTCTTAATTTTTACAATTTTTCCTCCAAATTTTGAGAAAATTTCATAAATGTTGGCTACAGTGGAGGCAAAATTAGGCTAGTGTGTAAAGGGCAAGTGCGTGAAGCAATTGAGCAATTTTACCATATTTGGGCCCAAAACACAGTGTTTTCGTGCTGAAAAGAAGATGCACACTGCACAAGGCAACTATTTGTTCATCTATTATGCTTTTGTGGAGAATATTCCCCTTGCAAAAGTTTAGTGGGATCCTCGCTTCCGCCATCTGCCCACCTATGTTTAATCATGAACTGAAATTGGAAGCTCACATACGAACATGCCTACTTATGATTCATTTATAACTTTTTATAACTTTATAAAATGATTTCTGTATCTTTATTCTTAACAATTTCTTCAACATTCATTGAAATTTAGGGTAAGGAATAAAAATAATGAACAACAATAGAAAATCATATCTTTTTTCAGGTCTCGACAGGTCTCGACCAAAAAAACGTTCGAGACCGAGACCTTTGACGTCCGAGACCGAGACTTTTGAGTTCGAGACCAAGACCTTGACATCCGAGACTGAGACACTGCAAAACCAGGTCTCGAGATGGTCTCGAGACCGAGACCTGGTCTCGAGACCTACAACACTGGTTCAGGTAGGTTTGTATTCTGGTCTATTTGTACTTTTTGTACTAACTACACATAAAAACTGAATAAATGAATGAAAAAGAACTGAAAATGAACAAGAAAGAGGGAAAGATAAATTTTTTACAATGACACATGGACATTGGACAAGAAATATTTGCATTGTAATTCTTTCATTATTTTCTTTCTTAGAAATTTGAAATGGTTTCTTTCACATCCTGGTACCATGTGATTGTATGGTCAATGCTATAGTCTTTGCCACAGTCTGGTATACTGATCAGAAACTGCCAACTTGTGTACTGGAATAAAGCTTGGTATGAAATTGATAATTATGTTTGCTTGTGCTTTCATCCCTCGGTTAGTCATAAAGAAATACATGACATTGAAGGAAAATCTTGCTGTCTTCTTGAAGGGAAAGTTTGATGTAGGCCTTTATTCAAGTGCTCCATCACCTTTGGCACTCAGAAATAGAGGGCCTTCTTTCCTAACAACAGTTAGAGAATAAAACTATTGTTTTTAGCCACTGTCATGCATTTATCTAAGTAAAACAATGAGGCAAAGCCGAGTTGATTTATGCAAAACCCGGGATGCAAAAAAAAAATTGATGTCGCCTGTGTTATATGAGATGATAGAAGCAGGACAGCGGCTAACGACCTTTATTCTCATTCTTAAACACTTCAATCCAAGAAAACAAATTAATCATAAGTATACCAAACTTCTATCAAAATCCTACATTTTACAAGGAATTACCTGGGCTTAGAATCGATTGTTGCTATGCATCTCCGCTTGGTTCAAATAGCGTGTACGAGTATCGCGTCGACTCGCACGTGCTGAACCGTGTTATATCATGTCATATCACACGGCTAAGAACCAATAAGATTACAGGAACTTTCTCAAGTGCTCAAGAATACTTAAATATAGACCTGCTACAACAGGGCCGTAGCAAGCGGGGCGGCCGGGGATGCCATGGTCGCCCCACTTTTTGAGAAATTTATTATGTTTTCTTTATATCTTTATTTCAATTTGGGCATATATTTGTAATTTGGCCGCCCCACATTTGTGATGGCCGCCCCACATTTTTCAACCTTGCTACGGCCCTGTTCTACAAGATTGAAGTAACCAAGAATGAAGAGAGTACTTCGGAAATCAAGAGAAAACATAGAAAACTAATACACAAAGTAACAATTGACCAAAATGAAAATGTGTTTTTAAAATCAACATTTAATGGAAAGAGAAATTTCTTAGAGCCCAGAAGGTTTTGTCACACTTAAAATTTGCCACAGAAGCCGTGTTCAGACGGGCTTAGGGGTAAGTTCAGTGTTAAGCTAACGAAGCTACCTCTAAGGTAGCCGTGTTAGCTCCGATCTGAACAAGTATCGTGTTAACTACCTCGAAGCTTAACATGAAGGATTTACCACAGAGAAATCTCTGTGGTAGCACGCTAACACGAAGCGATCGTTCCGTGTTAGTGCCCGTATGAACAAGATTCCGGGGTAAGCTTGACTCTATGGATACAACACTTACAATTTCGCAGTATTTTAAATATCTTTAGCATAAATTCACAATAATTTATCTCCGTTTCTCACCGAGAATGAACATGATGAAAGAAGCACCACAAAAACAAAAACAAAAAACTAACAAAACAAAACATTAACTGGTCAAAAGAAGAAACGGAAGAGCTGATAAGTGTCTTGAAAGACAAAGAAATTGAGTGGATAAGAAAATAGCAGCTAAATAACACGTGTAGGACATAATTTTTGCCCTGAAACTAAGAGATAGCAAACGGCCCTATAACTTCCAGGAAATTCCTATATTTACCACGAAGTAAAGACCGAGCCATGCAGCTAACACGGAGTGCTTAGAGTTAAAGACCACGAGGAAGGACCGTGTGGACAAGTATCCGTGTTAAGTCATGACCTTGCACTACCTCCGTATTACGGTAACACGGGAGCTTTAGCTCCCGTGTGATCATGCCTAGAGAAACATAAGTGTTTCCCATGGCATTCACCTGCTGTTTAGACACTTCATGGACATAGCAAATCTACATTAATTCATTAAAGTAGATCCCTTTTTGAATTACAGCACCTGTTTTGTGCAACCTTCATATAATTTGTCATTTATTGACCTTAAATATGAATCGGGTCAAAATACAAATAAAGAAGTCACAATTCAAAAGGAAAATTTATGTCATCACATATATCATCAATAGCAAATGTATTCCCATTTTATTTTTGAGGTTAAATGCTATAGTAGTTTTCATATCCTGGTTTAAGAAATGTGACATAAATATTTGTGATTACTGAAATAGGTAGGCTTATATTATTGTCCACAAAAATGGACCAAAATGACAGATGGTAGAAATAAACCAACATTTTTGTCATGTGTTGGACGAACCGGTTAACATGTTTCTTTGTAAATGCCTTTCAGAAAGGAGTAAATAATATCTACTCTTGAAATTAAAGATATCTAGCCACTGCATGACATGTATCTTCAATATGCATATTTTGCCAATATTGCACAGAAGGAAGTTAACATTTTTACATAACATAATAACAGATTTTCAACAACTTTCCTACATCATAAACCTGGCAGCTTCATAGCATCTTCCTGATCCTCAAAAATATTTTTCCCAACCCCCTGCAATGGCTTACATAGACCTCAACCCCTGAAGCCCAGTGAAAGTGATACTAGCATTAAATACATGATACTATAATAAATCCCTATTTGAGAACTATTAGCTCATTGTACCACCAAAAAATGGAATTCTACATTAAAATTGAGCCAGGTTTCAGACAGCAAAATTGAGTTAATAATGGTCCAGCATTATAGTAGACCATCTAATGTACATGTACAAAATGAACATCCCATCCAAATACCTCATTCTCAGAAGAAAACTGATACTACTTTTAGATAAAGAGTTTTATCATGCTCACAATATCCTGCCTGAGGACATGGCTGAAATGTTCAAGTCTTGATATCTACTGACTGGGGATTTCAGATGGGAAATTCCCTAGTATATTACAACAACGTCAAAGACTCTGTGTTGGAGCCTTTTCTATGAAGTGTTACCCTCAATCTCAACTTCTCACAGTAATTATTGTGCCATATTATATGCTCTTAACATCAAATTAACCTAACTATTCAAATGCATGGTCAAAGGTTTGTCAATTAATGCATTCCTTTTCTATTCGCCATCCATCAATAGCGGTAGTGTCATTCATGACATCATTGGTGTTTAGAAAAAACAAAGTATCTCAAACCAAAACAATGTTAACTTAAATTTAAAAAAAAAAAAAAAAAAAATTGTGATGGCACTGTTCCAGATGTTTGTCTAAGAAAACAAAATTGGTAAAATCACATGCTACTTTGAGTGACATAATCGCCCCTCCAAACATAATAGCATCATCACAGTATTTAACTTTTGGCTTCAAGATTCCTAAAACATGTGGTCAATGACGTCAGGATTTTCTCCTGAAATTCCCCATTTTTACCCCAGAACGTCATACTGATGAGAGAATCCTGGAAAAAGTCCTTGAAACAAACTACAGGACATAAATTATTACACATACATTGAAATGGTATAATACCATTTTCTTGCTGCTCTGTTTTCATAATGAGTGACACAGGGCCTTGATAGAAACTGAAAACTATATTTGACCTAATTAAATCACTAAGGATGCTAATTAAGTTGAAATATAAGGCCTTTTTAAAAGAATTTTTATTAATTGGAATAACAAAAGCATCACAAACCCATGGATGCTTTTAGTCATGCACACAAATGAGGCCAACGCATGGCTATGTTGATGCAACTGCTATTATGGGAAATCCCCTACCACAATACATTTGCTGCAATGAGTTAAGAAACTCCCCTGACCATGAAAGGACATTGTCCCAACTAGTGTAAATAATGTCAACACAGTTACATTTAATTAAGGTATATATGTATGGGGAAATTCCCTAAACCAGAATATAAAAACAAAAATCAGGAGGCTTAAAGGCATTCCTACAATGCACTATGATTGGGAAATTTGATCAATATAACCTAATTTTAAAGGGAAAGTCCCCATTGCCACACACACAAAATGGTAATTTTAAAACTGCAGCCAACGAGCTAATAGTTGAGACTTATGACTGATATTTGATTTTCTTACAGGAAACATTCATATTGTCCCACTGCATTAATTTTATTCATAAGTCTCGATGTTTTGAATGTTAAATAATAGGATGAAAACACCAGATATTTGCACACAATCCCAATGCAAGGTATGATCAACTGTACCACATGTGTACAAAAGCCAGACATTAGGTCAGAAACCCCATTTGGTTGTGGGAATGTCTTTAAACATCCTCTGAACAAAAATATAACATCCCCTTCTTAGTCCTGAAGTAAGCCTACAAGGAAAGGAAATAAAGCCATTGTTTTTGTCCAGTTTATGTTCCAGTTTGAGTGAATTCACCTACTACTAAGGGCATGTTTCTCAAAGAAAGGTTTAGGCAAGGCTACCTAATAAACCCTACAGTGTGTATGACAAACTAATGACAACCATAATGGTTTAGCATCAAGCCATGGTAATTGGTCCTGCTCACAGTCATTTTGTCACTATCGTAAGTCTATTTTCAGTAGACAGTAGTTTGGCCTGCCAGGAGCTGTTATTCTCGGTAATTGGCCCTGCTTAGTCAGCCATTTTGTCACTATTATAAGTCTATCTTCAGTAGACAACAGTTTGCCCTGCCAGAAGCTGATATTCTCGGTAATTGGCCCAGGTTGGTCAGCCATTTTGTCACTATCATAATCTTCAGTAGACAGCAGTTTGGCTTGCCAGAAGCTGTTAAGCTTGAACAACCTAGGATTGAAATGGGCCCTCCATGGCTAAATAACGTTGAATCTGAATCTGTTATTCTCTGTAATTGGCCCTGCTTGGTCAACCATTTTGTCACTATCATAAGTCTATCTACAGTAGACAGCAGTTTGCCCTGCCAAAAGCTGTTATTCTCGGTATATTGGCCCTGCTTGGTCAGCCATTTTGTCACTATCATTTAAAGTCTATCTACAGTAGACAGCAGTTTGGCCTGCCAGAAGCTGTTATTCTCGGTATTATTGGCCCTGCTTGGTCAGCCATTTTGTCACTATCATAAGTCTATCTTCAGTAGACAGCAGTTTGGCCTGCCAGAAGCTGTTATTCTCGGTATTATTGGCCCTGCTTGGTCAGCCATTTTGTCACTATCATAAGTCTCTACAGCAATTTGCCCTGGCAGAAGCTGTTATTCTTTGTAATTGGCCCTGCTTGGTCAGCCATTTTGTCACTATTATAAGTCTATCTTCAGTAGACAGCAGTTTGCCCTGGCAGAAGCTGTTATTCTCTGTATATTAGCCCTGCTTGGTCGGCCATTTTGTCACATGTCATAAGTCTATCTTCAGTAGACAGCAGTTTGCCCTGCCAAGAGCTGTTATTCTCAGTAATTGGCCCTGCTTGGTCAGCCATTTTGTCACCATCATAAGTCTATCTTCAGTAGACAGCAGTTTGCCCTGCCAAAAGCTGTTATTCTCGGTAATTGGCCCTGCTTGGTCAGCCATTTTGTCACTATCATAAGTCTATCTTCAGTAGACAGCAGTTTGCGCTGCCAGGAGCTGTTATTCTCTGTAATTGGCCCTGCTTGGTCAGCCATTTTGTCACTATTATAAGTCTATCTTCAGTAGACAGCAGTTTGCCCTGGCAGAAGCTGTTATTCTCTGTAATTGGCCCTGCTTGGTCAGCCATTTTGTCACTATTATAAGTCTATCTTCAGTAGAGAGCAGTTTGCCCTGCCAGAAGCTGTTATTCTCTGTAATTGGCCCTGCTTGGTCAGCCATTTTGTCACTATTAATAATTATAAGTCTATCTTCAGTAGACAGCAGGTTTGCCCTGCCAAAAGCTGTTATTCTCGGTATATTGGCCCTGCTTGGTCAGCCATTTTGTCACTATCATAAGTCTATCTTCAGTAGACAGCAGTTTGCCCTGCCAGGAGCTGTTATTCTCGGTATATTGGCCAGCTTGGTCAGCCATTTTGTCACTATCATAAGTCTATCTTCAGTAGAAAGCAATTTGCCCTGGCAGATGCTGTTATTCTCGGTATATTGGCCCTGCTTAGTCAGCCATTTTGTCACTATCATAAGTCTATCTTCAGCAGACAGCAATTTGCCCTGGCAGATGCTGTTATTCTCGGTATATTGGCCCTGCTAAGTCAGCCATTTTGTCACTATCATAAGTCTATCTTCAGCAGACAGCAATTTGCCCTGGCAGATGCTGTTATTCTCGGTATATTGGCCCTGCTTAGTCAGCCATTTTGTCACTATCATAAGTCTATCTTCAGCAGACAGCAATTTGCCCTGCCAGAAGCTGTTATTCTCTCATCACCAATTATTGATCATCAAATACAATCAGCGTCATTTTCTGATTTAATATGATTTATTACACTCTACACATCAAGGTGGCTACACTTCATACAATATTGATTTCTTGGTCTACGATACAAAAGACGCTTTTCATTTGACGATTTCTTTCAGTTCTGAATAATTGATTTTAAACATTGAATGTAAGTGTGCACTAATGTGTTGTGATGAAGCAGAATGAAGCATTTGTGTTGGCATAATGAATTTCAAGTTACTATTATAACAACATGAATGTTATTGCATTTTATTGTTTTATTGTTTGGCAGCTGGTATGCAGAGAAAGAATCAAATAGGACGGCCTAAAAATCGGTTACTCCTTCATGTAATTATACACGAAATTAGGGTTAGGGTTAGTTTAGGATTAGGATTAGGGTTAAGGATAGGATTAGGGTTAGGATTAGCTTACACGAAATATTTACATGAAGGATCAACCTAAAAATCAGATTGTCATGGGATTTTGACATTGTATTTCAAGTTACTGCTTCTTTCATGTTAATATGTGGTATGATCAAGAAAAATCAGTCTGAAGTTGGGCATATTCAATTTTCACTTTTTACATGATTGCATAAAGCATTTGCAAAGCTACATTTTGAAGAAAACCCCATTGAAATTGAACTAGGATAGGATTAGGGTTAGGATTAGCTTACACGAAATATTTATATGAAGGATCAACCTAAAAATCAGATTGTCATGGGATTTTGACATTGTATTTCAAGTTACTGCTTCTTTCATGTTAATATGTGGTATGATCAAGAAAAATCAGTCTGAAGTTGGGCATATTCAATTTTCAGTTTTTTACATGATTGCATAAAGCATTTGCAAAGCTACATTTTGAAGAAAACCCCATTGAAATTGAACCTTTAGTTCCAAAGATATGAACAGTTGAAGTGTTTCCAAAACAATATGGGACAAAAATAATTATTGTTTTTGTTTGGCTATATCTGAAAATCAATATATCCGACTTCCGACTGATTTTGCTTGATCATATCACGTATGTGTAGTCCTAATGTGTAGTTGCACTAAAAGACGGAAGGTGTAACTTAAGAATCTGGTACCCTACTCCTGTCAAACACCCGATTATTTTGAGAACAGTGCATACTTACAGAATAAAGCATGGCTCATGAGGCTAATGAAAGTCAATGCCCAGTTTCCCATTACATTTTTTATTACAATATCTAGCATCCAAACCAGCATTTATGCAGTATGCCGACTTTTTATTAGACGTACAATATTGTATATGTAACATATCTACGTTATATAATCTATTGCCATTCTATTTCCAGTAATGTTTAAGTTCTAACGAATGTTTGATGACGTAAAATCGATAATATATTTCTACCAGATATTAAATATATTATCGATTTTACGTCATTAAACATTCGTTAGAACTTAAACATTACTGGAAATAGAATGGAAACAACATAGATATGTTACATACAATATTGTATGTCTAATAAAAAGTCTGCATACTGCTTAATACTGGGAGTCTGCATACTGCTTTATGGCCATTTACTTCATTGTCCAGACAACTTCCTACTGATTAATAAAGTGAATAAAATTATCAAATTGCATTATTCACACATCAGTGATTGGTTCTATAAATAAAAGTCAATGAATCTGTGAACAACACTTTTATACCACCTATATAAATGCATGGCATTTTCTTCATGATGAATATGAATACATGTCAATCAGACTACCAAAATCCAGTATTATGAAATGTGTTAGTCCTACCAGGGAAGTGCCACTTAAGAACTTGGAATGCCAAAATGCAGATAGCAACCTTACCCAGGCCCGTACACAAGGGTGGGGGGGAGGTGCGGGGGATGCGACACCCCAAATTTGGAAAAGTATACAAAATGTCCCAGAATTTCAAAATTTGCCCCCAAAATGAAATCCTGCATACGGGCCTGACCTAACCTGTCACAATCCAATATCAATCTGGACTACCAAAATCTTGGTATGAAGTACCAAAACACATATCGTCAACCGGGTATTCGGTGTATACGCCTAAAACAGAAATACAGCATCAGTCTGATCTCGCAAGATCCAGTATCAACCTGGGGTTCATTGATTTTTCAATCTACAAGTCAAAGCTTTCATGAACACCTGTGATGTTTAAGAGAACATACTATCGGGCACATCAATATCAAGTTAAAACCACTGTAGCCCATCTATTCAGTGGGAGTGCCAGGAATTTCTTTCTTTTTTGGGGGGGGGAGGCAAAGTACATTTCAGGGGGAGGCAAAGTGAATGGGGGAAAATCAACAAATTTTGTGCAAAATTGCTACAAAAGGTGGAGATTTTGTAATTTGGGATTTTACTGGGGAACTGGCACCGCCACTGCATCTATTACGAAAAAAGTCAACACCTGCGAGAGAATTAAGCAGTAAAATCAAAATTTAAAAAAAACACATTTTGAACACCCTGTAAGCTTAAGGGCTGGGGTATGACGTTTGGACAGTATTTATTTTGGGACATCAGAGCACATCAGACATATCGAATTGCATTCTGAATACGAAGAATGTCATTCTGATATCAAATAATTTTGATTTTTGAAATTAGCAATTTAATACACATTTTATGGCAAATCATTAAAATTGATATTTTTGATATTTAACAGTACTTGAAGTAAACTTTATAAATCTGATGATTTATACTTAAAGTGTATGTAGGTGGGATGAAAAGCCGACGATCAATTGAACATTTTGACCTTTTCGTATTGAAGATATGGATTTTTTTCCCAAAACACCAAAAAAATTAGGTCTTTTGGGAAAAAATTCATATCTTCAATATGAAAGGTCAAAATTTCCAATTGACCGTCGGCTTTTCCTCCCTGCTACATACACTTTAAGAATATATCATTAGATTTATATAATTTACCGAGGACTGTTATATATCAAAATTTGAAAAATATCAAATTTTTATAATTTGTCATAAAATTTGTATTATATTGTGATTTTCATAAAATGAAAATTATTTGATATCAGAAAGACATTCTTCGTATTCAGAATGCAATTCGATAGGTCGAGGTGCTCTCATGTCCCACAAAAATACTGTCGAAGCATAATAAACGCTTAATTTTAGATCCCTTAACAAACTAATAACAAGGAGTACTTACCTATATTATTGAAATCCACCATGGACAATGATCAGCAAAGTTGGCAGATAGGTGACAAATATGCAAAGAGAACAAAAAGAGAGAAACAAATACATTATTTATAACCTACAATACACCTATCACATAAAATTGTATTCAAAATTCTTTCATTGTCCTTTGTTTGCAATCCCAACAGTAGGATGTCAAGCCATTTGTCTAATCATTTTGCTGATGATCAGCAAGTAGGTCAAATGGTCAACAAAGGGCAAAGAATCAAGTAATCTTTAAAAAGTTCTAGACTGTCCTGCAGAACCCTCAAGAAAATTGATCTGGCCATTCCAGAATTTTTTTCAGGTCTAAAATGGTTCTTTCTGAACCCTTTTCGAACCATTTGTTCTAATGCTATAAACTGTGCAACATATGAGTATACCTTCTATACCCACCTCCATGTAGCAACATCGATTCCTAAATAATTTATTGCTTGTGGTGATCTAGTGTGAATAGATATCTATGTCCTATCTTTCCAAGGATATAATGTCATAAGGAACCAGTCAATATTTACACAAGGGAGACGGGGGAATTCAAAATTTTTCAGACAAACATTCAGAACCCTGTCATGTTCACTTAAACTGCTGTGTTTCCTCTTCCTAATTCTCTAGGGTTTTTTTTCATTCAAATTTTTCATTCCTTCTTTTTACCTGAAAATGTATATTCCTCCCCCCCCCCTAATTTCCACCAATACCCCCTAAAATAAATATTGAACAGTCCCTACAAGACCTGTGAGGAAAAACAATATTGTGTTCTTTCAATATGGCTATTCCAGTTGAAATCCATCCACCCCCTATGGAAGACATGACCTTAATCTCCCACAAACAGGGTATAGATTTCAAATGGATTCACCCATTCAGGAAATCCCATTTGAAATTCACACTCCCTAAGTGGAAGATTAATGTCATATCTTCCACAGGGGGTGTGTGGATTTCAACTGGCACAGCCCATTCTTCTCATTAAGGCAAATTATCTAAAAGTCAATGCCAGGTTCAGGAGCAGGTTAGTTGGTCATGTAAAATGATCACCATGAACTTCTCAAATCAAGCTAACACAACCTAGCTATCACCCTTCAGGAAGGCAATTAATACACCATTACTTGTATTAAGGTCAGGATCGGCCCTACAGTCAGCCCTATTTTCATAATAAATCTTCAAAAAAAATATATATATTCATAAATTTATTTAAAATCTTGGATGTAGGCAGGTAGATCAAAGTGCAATAATATATGCATTGCTATCAGTATCAGGATCAACCCTAGCCTTGTTTACTTTTTTTTTTTTTTTTGAAAAAGGAATATTTTTATGTAAAAAAGAGTCATCACATATTCCGTTGTAATTTGACTAGGAATTCAAGAAATAAAATAAAAATTTCACCCTTCAAAGGTAATTATACCCTATTGCATGTAATGAGGCCATGATCCACCCTAAGTAAGACAAGTTTGCTTGCAAGCTACTTTCCTCCTTAAAAAAGGGAACAAATTATTTGTTATTTAAAAAAAAAAGTTGTAACATGCATCTTGTAATTTGACTAGAAATGTAAGTATTATTATCAATATTTGACAAATGATTTATCCTACAGGAAGGCATGCAATTAATACCTGGAATATATCCTAAATCTATTTTATTGGAACTGCTAAGAAAACTACAATATACTTCAATGACCCTCCTGATGAACTTAGTACGAAAAAAATAAAATCTGTTTGCTAATGATGCTACAATAGCAGCACATACGCTATTACCTGAGTACAGTATGTGTCCTGGCGGTCAAGCGGCCATAATTATGAGACGAACCAACGGTCAACAGCTATTGATCACAGCTAATGAAATTGATCATTGCCAAGCCTGGTGTGTTAACATGATTATCTCTAACCACTGTATCAATAAGAAGGTCAGATTGGCACATTGCAAGAAATGTTAGGATTTGTTCATACTGTGATCATGTGATCAGTACGAAATGCCCTGATATGCTTGATGTGGAAGAAGATCTACCTGGCCCATTTCACCAGTGACCAGCCTCGGGAGTTCAGAGTGAGTAAAATCCAGGTAACTGAGAATTTGGTCCTGATTATTAGAGGGTTGAGATAATCCAAAAGGATTTGATTTAATGTTAATTTTTGTCTGTCCTGATTTTACCTTATTCCAAAGAAGGGGGAGGGGGGCAATGTCTGACTCCCCAACTGATACCCCAACTATAGACATGCCCCACCTGAAGCCAAACTGGGTGTGGTTCTTACACACTAATGGATATAGAAATGTATAGACTGGGGGGGGGGCCAAGATTGAAAATCATTGGTTTACCATGCACACATAAACACAAAACTATGACAAACAATTCCAAAAGTGTATTTATGTTATCAAGCAATATGTTACTATTCTAAATCCGTTGGGGTGTGATAGTACACAAAGTATGTTTATCACTCTTTTCGTGTGTGGCTACAATATGTTATAATATACACGTAAAAATTCAAATGTCTGTAATGTTGGAAGCATGGTGTAGTGGTTGGTTCATTCGCCTCAGAAACGGGATTCACGAGTTCGAGATCATGTTTCGGCAAATTTTTTCTCATTCATTTTTAATCCAAAATTGTTTATTTTCATGTGAAAATGTATACAATGCACTGGGAAATATATTTTGTGCACTTTTTTCCAGTAATGGGGCAAATAGAGCCAAAAACGCACCATAAAGAGAATTGCGTCCAACATCTAGGCAGTGTTGCCATTATATTGTTTGTTTTTGCTTACGATATTGGCTGTTGCCGCATTAAAGTGAATTACACCACCATCGTCTGGTATAGACGGCATTGAATAACAGACCCCACATGATCACCAAGTTATGCAATGCAACTGCTATCTAGATAAAAGATGACACCAGTTCACTTTGAATCACTGAAGGCAGCCTCAAGGGCCTCAACTATGTTCAGGCTAAACATTGCCTCTCCATGCCCTCATTTTCACGACTTGTAATGGCACTCAAATTACTGTCTATACACTCATTCAAACAGAAACTGAACTGTGTCTTTAGAATGATGCTGTTGCACTTACAAGTTCACATTATTGGTATGCGAGCCAGAGGTTGCGCTATTCCCCTTTGCTATGTGCAGTCATGTTGGGGTCACCTGGGGTCGCGGCAAAGAATGTGCAGGTTGGTCTAGGATCAGACGTAATTGTGTGCTGCATTTCATGGAGGGATTTAACAATGCGCAGGCTTAAAGTTTAATTTTGAGGTTTCATACCACCCTCATGCTATATAAAAGTATTTCCAAGCCTAATTTTAACTTTTAATTGTTTTTTTACCATTCATGGTATTTTTTTAATTCCAGAAGCATTTATGCTTACTGCTTCATTCATGACAGGTAAAAAATCAATCTGCACATGCTGAACATTTTAATTAGAAAGAATTATAAGGAACTGTAATAATAATACCCACTGATATTTTAGTAAGATACATACATGTACAAATCATTTGCCAGTGAATCTTAAAAAATAAATTCCTGTCAGTCATGTTATCATTATAATGGAACATGTTTTTTAGTGTCTGCAATTTAATACAATGTTCAAAAGACAGTAAATTGCAAACATTTAAAACATGCAAGTAGACCTATATATTTTCTTTTATTGCTGTTATGAGTACCATAATTTGCAAAACATACTTCATATTGTATCAATAAAATTGTCTAAATCATGTGAATAAACAAGGTTTCAATTCAAATTGTGATGCAAAAAAAAATATTGTGCCTGTAATCTCCGTAAACACACATCTACAGTAGACCCTTAATACATAATTGTGAAAAATACAAAGATGTAAAAATATTGTGCCTGAAAGCAATACAGATGAGTCTCCACAAACACACATCTACAGTAGACCCTTAAATCTATAATTGAGTTGATAAGTGCATGTATAGTAAGACAATAGACAATGCAATATGCTTAGGTATGCCATATCAGGACTGAGACAGCACCTAAGGGAGACCATTCAACCTCAACTAACTCTGAATTTCAAAGCAGAATTATACTGCAAACATCACTTTCACTACATCAGGTAAACATCCTGAAATTGTGAACTAAATGCTCAAGGATTGCTACAACTGTAACTATTCTCTTCATCCCAGAACAATAGCAAGGGGGATGCCAATCCCTTCATAAGTTAATTTTTCTGTAAAAAACATTGTAATGAGCCCTTTTTTGAAGGATAAGTTCACAATGGGTTCACATTTTTAGGGAAATGTTGAAACTAACACTTTTTGAAGGAAAATTTCACAAAAGGTCCACTTTTTAACTCCCTACCATAATCCATCAAATTTAGGGCTTATCCAGGGTCAATGTATTTGCGAGTTTGAGTTTCAAGTATTTTTGAAAAATGTGTAACTTTTTGTATAGTATTTAAGCAACAATAATGCTGAAGATCTATCAATTTTAGGGCTTATATCTGGACAGGGTCAAGGTATTCGTGATATGTGAGAACTGCGAGTTGGAGTTGCGAATAAAAAATGTACGAGTTGCGAGTTGAAACTCGTAACTTGCATATTTTACAACTCCCAACTTCCAACACCAACATACAATTCAACTCGCAATTCACTCATTGGGCGTATAATTCTTTTGGCCACACTTCTTTTGGCCGTGTGTCAAAATCGTATTTCCTAACTTGTGACTCAGTCTTCGTGATCATCAATATCATCATCTACTGAGTAAAACCACAAGGAGGTTAGTTTGAGAGAGACCAGAATCTGCCATGTTTTTCTCTGGATTATTTCACCATGTGCCTGGCCAACAAACTTTGTTTCTTACAGTGTACCCATGTTTGTGATATACATGTCATGTGTTGCACAAAAATAAATTTGTGTGCTAAGTGTTATATGAACAAACCTTGAATGCAATGCTAATGCCTTAAAATGAACAATATCATTTGATTTCAGACCTTAGTTGAAATAATTTGTATTTTGTGCACTGTTTTAGTCCCTATGCATGATAATCCATAAATTTTGACTATGTGTGATGCACTGGAATATATTCTGGACACTCTCCCTAGCCTCATCTCATCCTCTTTGTAAAAACCTCATTTCAAAATAGAAGAAATAGGATGCTTGCATCAAAACAAACCAAATTTTCCACAAGACAGTTTCTAATTCAGTTGGAGATCTGATCATAATCCAAACTCTAAATTTCAACAAAATTTAACCAAGTAGGATATATTCAGACAAGCACAATATATAAGTTATTGTCATGTCAGACTGATGACCTGATAATGACAGTAATTAGGAGATTATTAATGGCTAATTTCATGCTCATTCTGTGTGCTTTTAATATTTCCATCAGGTGTGACTTCTTCTTCATTATACACAATCTTGGGGGGAGCTCTTCAATGCAGTGATTATTGTGTCTAGGATAGATAGCATTTTTAAGGAGGGTGTTTACATTTCTCCCCACAAATATTCAGCAATATCCTATTTTTTTACAAAGATATATTTTTTTTTATCCTAAAATTGCAGGTTCTGTCATCTTTTTTCACACAAACACATTTGCCAAATTTAACAAACAAAGATTTTGTTTGGACAGAAAACATTATTGATTTATATTTTGGTAAAAAAAATTCAGGTAAGTTTTCACTGAACATCACCAAAAACAATTTTTTTTTAATGTAGATATTTATTGCAAAATACACCCTTACATTATTGCAGTGATGATAACATCAAAATCATAACTTTATTTTTAAAATATTTATAGACGCCTTGTAAACACTTGAGGTTGTTTTGTCAAAAATTGACAAATATAAAGCAATACATCAATTTCCATTATTACCCACACACTGTGCCCACACTGCCAAAAGAAACCTGATCACCAGGACATGTCTGACATTTTGAGAGCTCCAAATTCTGAAAAGCCTTCCAAATTGTTTGTTTTTTCTACTTTTTTTCCCAGAAAATTTGCTATAGAGAAAAAATAATTAAACTTTTGCGGAAGAAGATAAATTGACTGGCGTAGGTGACAGGGATCTCAAAATAGACTTGCCATAGCCGTAGCTTTTTTTTATTAGCGATTTACAATATTTTTCAGACATATGGCTCTTGCCTTTCCTCATACATGTCTTTTGTCATTAATTATTTCAAAGAAAGAAGAACACTGTAGAACACAAACAGAGGTCAGTTTTCATCTGGTAATCAAGTAATAATGTAAATTTCAAAAAATTAAAATCATTAAATAAATCTTATTTGCAGGTCTACAAAAGGTATAGGGCCTATATTTGGTATGGTTTGAAACTGTTATTTCCGGGAGGGGCTATAGCAAGGGGGAACAAACTCCCACTATGGAACTCTGTGCTTATCCCCTCTTAATTTAAAAAAAAAAAGCCATATTGTAACATTTGCTGTGGAGGACACCCTCAATATTTTTTAATTCTATTTTTTAAATGATTGTAATGTACTTTATTAAACTAACATACCCTGCAAAAATCAAAACTTTTGCTGTAGTTTTGTCAAAATTTGTGATTTTGAATAAAAAGCCAGAACGTCGTTACGATGAAAATATTAGTTGAATGTGTACGCTATGTTCATAACACAGTACATACATGGCATGCGGTCCAGTCATACACACATCAAAGGATCGTGCCGTCGTACGACCGATGGAGTGACATGCATTGGCAACATCAGCACTGGTAGTATTCCAATTTTCTTTGCTTTACAGTTGTTTGGCTCAAAATCAAAAGGGGACATATCTGAGAGTAAAAACTAACATTTTATGGAAAAAAATACCAACCTTATTTAAGGAAATGTTACAACATGGCTTTAAATATATGCAAAATAGATGCAAAAGCATGGCTTTAAATATATGCAAAATAGATGCAAAAGTCCTTTTTGGAGGACTTGCCATAAATTTAGCCTCTCAGGATCAGAACTGTTCAATTGATTGTGTCCAATCCTGGTGTAACAGGTGTCATAAACAATCTAGACACCTAAAAATGTTTACAATTGTTGTTTATTTGTTTGTTTGTTGTTACCATGTTTACAATTACAAAAACAAATTCAATCTACTGTCTCTCTGACCTACATGCTATAAGCTTCAAGCCTGATTCATACTCGAACACAAATTATTTGCTGCGACAAATTCAGCAAAAGGGATGATCCCTTTACCTTGCCAAGCAGCCAATCAAAAATGTTTATCGCACTTGAATTTTTGCCCGAGTTGCACAACCAGCGAATTCGTCATGCATCAAGGTTTTTTTTGCGGAGATCATAAAATTCCTGCTCAAGGTCTATCGCAGTAGAAGATTCACCTACATGAAGTATAAATCAGGCATAAACCCAGCATCAAATCCGCTATCACAACTACGTGTTTGACAAACCACATCAAACACAAGCATCTTAATCCCCTCAATACTATTTGATCTGTAAATTATGATGACAAGAAAAACTGGGAGAGTCCAAACTTTATACATTCCAGGTCGCTCAATTCCCATAACTTTACCCTAAACATTTCCTTATAATATTTGTAAATACAATATTTTTTAGTAGCTGCGATTTCTCAATCATGCTTGCACAAGTGCACGTACCTACTACCGGTACCTAAACTCCCCATGATCACAGCACCCAAAATGGGTCAATGCTATTAATGTCTATAAAATGCAGTAAGTTCCTTGATAATATGCAGTCATAGCATGCAGTATACGAAAGCATAGGCTGGACTTTCATACTGTTTATACCTACAGATAACAGTCTGTGACAGCATTTATACCATTATGTTGGCAAATTAACTGTTCATAAACTTTTCAAGCAAAATGCCTGGGTAAAAAATTGACAAAAATTAGCATAACTCACCATCAATCTCTGCTAAAAATGTCTACAAATATAGTAATGATGATCGAATACTGGTCCGAATTTTTACAGGCCTATCAGCAAGTTTACATACACTCCTTAGTGGATTTATTTAACCATACATATTTGTATGGACTTCAATGTGACCTTAGCGGCCTAGCTGCTTGTTTTCACTGACCAGAGATAGCATATGGGATATAGTCCAGTTTAGTTCCATAGGTCACTTCCAAATCTACACTAACTATAACCATTTATATGCTTGATAAGTTTCGGGAGGGTTATCTTTGTATGCATTTCCAATAAGTAATTTTAAACACTTCGTGGGGAAAAAATATGGAAAAGATTCATCTGGATAACTTTCTGATTGGCTTTTATCGATATTGGGAAGCGAGGCAAGCCTTGTTTTGTATAACCCTGTCAAAAATTATGCAACCACACTTATATACTGTACAGACACTATCAGTGTTGTTCAGAAAATTTTGCAAAATATAGGTCAATCACCCATTTTCCTCTATTCTTATATCACAATTTTTTTGGATTATTGGGGGCTGAAAGGTATTCCAGCCCCGCAAAAGTATTGAGGGGCTGAGCCCCAAGCCCCCCCCTGGTTCCTAAGCCTATGAGTAATATATCCATGAACCATTCAATCGTCTATAACTGTACAAACTTGGTAAAACAGTTTTTACCATTTTTGATAAATTTAAGTTAATTTCTATCTTGAATTGACTGTTTTACTTCATTTGTAATGCTTCTACACCTTTTGGATACAATTAAATACCTATATGATGTCATTTTATCTATTGCTAAAAAATCATTTTCTAGATGCAGAATTCAACAGGTTTTTTTCCCATGATTTTATTAAATTTTTTCTTTGAAATTTTCACATCTGAAAACTTGTTTTGATTTTTTGTAAATACCTGATAGGATTGTGCATATGTCTAGCATTCCACTGGTACCTTTTGACTTTATCATGGGGTATAGCAGTAAATCTTGGAATCAAAAATTTTTTTTAAATTGATTTTAAAATTTTAAAAAATCTGATTTAAATCAAATAAATCTAATTTTTTTTTTAATAAAAAAAAATCGCCAACCCTGACATCTTTTCAAATGACCAAAGTAGACCAACAGCATTAAGATAGGCATACAAGCATCAGGTATCAATGTTACCAAATATGTCATCATGTTTTAGTACGAGAGACATTGAATATCAAATGAAGCAATCACATGATTTTATGTCACATTAGTTACCAAATATGTCATCATGTTTTAGTACGAGAGACATTGAATATCAAATGAAGCAATCACATGATTCTATGTCACATGCTATGAACGAAACAGGCACATGCTCATAAAATAATGTTTTTTTGTAACTCAAATAAATTGGAATGTTCCATAACATTTACACAATTACATTTGCATCTTTACAGTAGCATAGCCATGACTTTTCCTGGTGTGTGTGTGGGGGGGGAGGCAAATGATAAGGAGGGGCAAAATGGGCTAAATATTAAAATAGCCTTAAATCTTAAACAATGCAGCCAGCTTCCCTCAAAGGAAAGAAGGGGGCAAGACTTTCTTACAGGAGGAAGCTGCCCCTTGCACCACCTGGCTACGCTATTGCATATACAAAACAGTGTGATCCCTTTTACAGTGTAACTGGCGTTGGCAGGGTTTGAATTTTGTATAAAATCTTAAAATAAGTTTATATCAAAGTAAGCATATCACAGGAAGAAGATAGTGGCTAATAACTATCTTATCTATTTGAGGTTTAGAAAAATAAATAATTTTTCCATACCAGAAATCAAAACAATCAAAGAACTACTACGAAGGTCAGTAACAATCTATGCTGCCATTGAAGCCAAAGAGATTAGAATGAGGGGAGTGGTGACTCCACCATATTCCAATCCCCCAGTTCAAGTCTTGCTCATGGAGAGGAATCTTCTGGATTATTTTGCCAAGAGTCCAGCAAATTTATAATGAATGCAAACCTTTGTAAAGTAAAGGTTCAGTACAAATGCTATTCACCAGCGAAGTGGTTACGTAACTCCCTGGTAACTGGATCATGCACCTTTCGGAACTGGTAGTACACGCCATAGACTTTGTATTGCGATCATTTTGATCATGGTGCAGAACTCAAAAGCATGATCCAGTTGACATAGTGATAATCGGATTACACATAACACTTCGCTGGCGAATAGCAAATGTATCAATTTTGCGAAAAATTGCATGGAACAAAAATAAGGGTTTTTTTTCAATCGCTTTTCAAACTTTACAGTATGTCATATTTGTTGTTGTTGTTGTTGTTGTTGTTGATACTTTTGGTATAAGCCTTACCAGCTTTGATCACATGTATATCAAACATGGAAACTATATACTGCCGAGTGAAAGCCAAATGAATCATAGCTGTAAAATTGTTTAATTTGATTGTCACATGAAACACAAAATTATCCCTGTGGCTGAAAAAGTTTCGCCTTTGTGAGGTCACATATTGTTTTCATTGGTTACCATTGGCTGAACCAATCGTGTGCCTCGTTCTGGGTCTGGAGAACCAATCACAGATGTGCTTGCTCTGGGCCTTCGACACCATTTTGTTTATTAGAGTTCATTCTCTGTCATAACATCATTGAGAACAGCGGCAGGAAAATGTTGTTGTTGTTTCAGTGTCTGGCGATAATCCCCATTTATTTATCTATTCCTAAGTACTAAAAAAATATGTAGATGTTATCTCCAAAGACAAATTGGCTCATTTGTATGGTAATTTTCTATTTCCAAAGAAATCTGATCTATCTTCTTGACTCAAGCTTACTAATTACAATGCTGCCTGTAATCTTCACTGGCCATGACAATTGATATTTTGAAAGTAACTGACCAAGACAATAAAATTTAACCTTTGTGAGGGGCCCTGGTAGTGTAAGAAGTCCCTATCTGTAATAGCTGCCATGTGTATTTTAGACATGAAAGCCTACTACAGAAATGCAGATAATTCAAATCTCTATAGGGCAGCTATTACAGATGGGACCTTCTTGCACTAATCTCTCAATTTCACAGAAGATTGTTCGGCTTAAAAAAGGTGATAACACTGTGTTTTGATACAGAATGGTGATGTGCACAATGTTGGGCGCAGTGTTTACGCTAGCTGTGCATTGCATAATGCGTGACTGGCGCACGCTATGTGAATTTACGCGAGCGTGAGTTAGGACTTAATTGACACATGCAGTTCAAAAAACAAATAATTTTTGTCTATTAAGCCAAACAAACTTTTGTATCCAGATTATTTTCATGTCATGAATGTGTGACATTTATTGAAATGGGATGTATGAATCTAATTAGTTTTTTTTGCAAGAAAATGTACAACAATACCAAATGGCATACCTGAGAATTGATTGTGCCCATCATCAATAGCCTCATTTTTGCTTGATTGCATCATGAATATATAGGTCAATTTGAGGTCATATTTTCAGTCCTAGTTTTGGTTCATTTAATATGGTGCAAAAGTATAAATAGTTTTCACTAGATTACTGTAAAAGTGGTCATTTTTATTTAGTATAGTGTTTTGCGAAGTACAGAATTTCAATTACCGGTACTTTGCTTGTATTTAAATTTCACAATATTGATTTTTCTTACCTAGACCACTGTACATAAATGGACATATTCCCTTGTTTTTCTTTTCACAGTAGCTACTTGGAGCACGAAAATCAGAAAAATAAATGCAGCGCTAAAAATTCCACTTACAGTTTATAATTTAATGTTTGCAACTTAGGTCATCCCCGGAACTGTTTCTACTGCAAATATCACCACCTATAATTCACCACAACTATTAACCACCTCAGGAAGTGGTTGCATGTGAGGTTCACTCGCATCACCCCACATCACCCTTCGCCGGATCTGTTTCTACTGTTACCATGTATTCCTCACATCACCCCCTCACCTTCAGTACCTTGTTCAGTAGAAACTCGCTGATTGCTGTGGTCAATAACTCCACATGCACCTGCCCTACTTTACTGGTAAATCAAAGTTCTAAAGTACAATGTTCAAAATGATATTAGTAAATATCAAAACAAGATGCATGGACATATTTTATTATTAATTCTTATTCAATGGGTGCGTCTTGTAAAGAATTCACGTAATTTGATTGGTTTTCTGGTGTATAATATCTCACAATAGTTGATAGTGATATTATTCAGGGCGCGCGCCGCCACGCAACGGCGACAACGCTTGTTGCTCCTCAATGATCGCACGATAATGCGTTCGCGTAATACACATGCATGCGAGAACTAAGAACGCGATTCGGCGGCTTAGATGTTCGACTGTTCGTGATGGTTTGTGCCGGTATCCACTACGATAAAAATATTGGTCAGCCCATCCATTATGACACGATATTGGATAGGCAAAAGACAAAATCATATCTTTTATTCTCTAAATAATACGTAAAATAACACCCTAAATATGCATCTTAAAACTTATTCAGCATCGAAATGGTTACGTAATTCTCTTGGTTACCGGATCACACTATCTTGGTATGCCTTCGAGTGCCATATACTGTGTGGTGATCGTGTCGATCGTGGTTCATTACTCAAGAGCGTGAACCCATTGACATAGTAACATTACATAACTTCGATACTAAATTACCTTGAAAGAAAATATTGATTTCTTAGAATGGGGATTGCCCACAAAATATTTTGAATATTCTAAAATGGAGACACATCTTAAGATTGTGACATAACAGGGAATTAAGCAGGCATAATATTGCGAAAATATTCCCCTCATGCCAGTCTAATAATGAAAGAACAATTTCTCATTAATTGTGTTCTTAAAGATGGCCATATGAAGGAAATACTCTTATACAAACAATTTGAATTAAACGTTTCCCAATTTTCCCCCGTGCCAGTCTCAAAATGGAAACCGATATTCTTTCATTTGAGAGCCTATTTCCTTCTCTACATTATATTGTATTGCTCTTTGTCAGTGTTTCCCCTTATTTTGAGGCTTGTAATGAGATTGATTTATAGACCTTCTCCCTACTAATCAATCTAATCAATTCCGCTGGCATTATAAGATGAGAGAAAGCAGATGTGATTTATGGATCTGTGAGTTTTTGTCAATTTACAAGTCTATCTATGGCTATGGATGCAGAATGCAGTTTGCATTAGGCCTCTACATTACGTTACAAAATAATGCAATGATTGGGTTTGTCTTGCATAGATATATAGTGTAATGTGTAAACGTGCATGTTTGTTTTTTAATGTATAGTGGGGCCTACATGTTTCAGCATATACGCCTATGCTTTGTATGTAGGCCTTGGTATTACAAGCAAGCAAACAAACAAACAAACAAACAAACAAACAAACAAACAAACAAACAAATAAATAAATAAATAAATAGTTGTACAGAAAACAATTCAAATGTTTTTGTATCAGACAACATTTTGAACGGTTTTCTGTATAACTATTACCACTCTTCAATTGAATTGAGCACTTTCAAGTGGCAGTTTTCATTTAAACTGAGTAAAAAATAAATAAATAAATAAAATAATAAATAAATAAATAAATAAATAAATAAAACAAATAAATAAGCAAACAAATAAACAAACTAAAGAAAATACAAACCAGGACAAATAAATAAATGAACAAAAGAAATGAATAAACACACTAACAAATGACAAATCATAATAAACAAATAAATGAACAAACAAAAGAAATGAACAAACAAATAAACAAACTAATGAAAGAAAATACAAACCAGACCTAGAAAAATGCTTGAAGTCAGTTTCCCACAAAACCGCAATATTTATCACCTTTTTGTTTTGTATTTCTGTATTCAGGAAAAAAATTCCCTATAAGACAGTGGCGTAACTAGGGTTGGTAGCACCCGGGGCAAGAAACAAAATTGGCACCCCTACCCCCCAGAATATCATAGACGTGGGACAATTCTTGAAACAATCCACGCGTCGGAAATTTTGGACAAATAAGGCCTACCACTAATCAATTTTGGTTACTAGAAGTTGAATATCGGTCTTAATGTTCTTTCAATTGATTTTGTGCTTTTGACTTTCATCGCTTGGAGGGTCGCAGAATAGATGCTGAATTGGTCAATTTGACGCCCCCCCAAGGGTGGCGCCGGGCACATTGCCCCCCTAGTTACACCACTGCTATTATAAGAAGCTTCCTGGATTGTATATTTTTTCCAGGCATAGTATAACCACAGAAGCAAACAAACAAATATGTGAAATTAACATATCAACAATTAATAAACAAACAAACAACAGAATGAATGCTTGGATACACAAGTGTACAGTAGTCTGCAACTTTTTCCCAATTTAAATGCCTGAAAGGACAAACAATAGTTTTTCCCAGTTTCTTATGTACTCTGTATGCCTGGGTTATGGAATCGTGTGGAACTATTTCAAACATAATATTCAAATACCTAGTGCTACGTGTGTAGCAACCATACCGGCCTGTAAAATTCACCCCAAAAATGAGATAAGCTTATTTAATAACGGCAATTGAATGACTTTTCTATTGGCGCATACCCTTTTATAGCACTATGTAATTACCCACATCTGACAATGTCTATTTAATCAAGAGTGGAGAGGGCAACTCTAATGATTATTTAAATATGGTACCTTTAAACTTCAGTCCCTATATATGCTCCAGTCCCCATACATACATTTATATACCCATGGTATTGACAAAGTTAAATTTCTCACAGCATTTTCTATTAACACAGAATTTTTATCAGACTCGTATCTTTTCAGGGTTTGATTTTTGCCGGCAAAGTGGCAAAAACCTGTTTTTGCCTGTCCGGTTTAAACCAGCAAAAACTGACAACTGGACAAAACTAGAAGAAACTTGTATATGTTCACTATAAGTCAGTCAGACATTAAAAAGTAACACAAAAAGCTCATTAAACAGTAAAGCATAAAGTTTATTGAATCATTCAACATATTCTGTGTCTCAGCGGTCTTTAAAATAAAAACATTTTGAATTAGACATGATCATGATGCACATTTAGTGAACAATGAAAACCCATGCCTTTATTTTCGAATTTGTTGCAAGTTCCAACTTCTTGCCTTATTGCCTTGAGAAATTATCTTTAGAAAATATCAGGTAAAAACATTACTTTTGTTACGGAAGTAATTTGTTTTCAGATTAAAAAAGTGAAACATTTATAATTTTTTTAAGTTTTTGCCAATTTATGATACAGCCAGTAACAGCCTCTTAAAAATTCACTAAATATCTGGATGTAGAAACTAAAATTTACTTTATCGATAACATTTGGGCTAAAATAATAATATTCCCAAACAGGTTCTCAAAATATAGGCCTTAAATTTGCACAATCTATTTATAGCAACACTATGGAATAGCCTACATGTTACAATGTTGTTTTTTGTATGTGCTGTACAATCTGTTTCCATACCTGCCACAGAATAAAGGAACTACTTGACAGATGTAACAAACAATTCTATTCATCTCTTAAAAATAGCAAATTCATAAAATTGCTGGTTGTAGCTCATTATCATATTTTGTTCTCTCAGAACATGTAAAATATTTATAATCCACATAAATATCTGTCCATATGGGCTATAGATTTGCAAGTTCTTCCTTATATTTAAGGGCTAGTGACACAGAAGCCTGGGCAGGGAGTGCCGAGTTCCCGTCCCCCTGATGAAAATATGGTATTGGGGGCCCCACCCCTCCATGCAGATCAATGTGTTTGTGACTTTTGCGTCTAAAAACTATAGACAAGTATTCTCATCTCCACTTTTTAAGACAATCTAGAGGTTCTGTCAAAGGGTACAAGGAGGTGCAATGTTGACCCCCTCATTAGACACATTGCCTTGAGGGCGTATCCCAAATTAGCAGGCAGAAGTGATTTGGTGTCAGGATCTACATCGTTCAAACATGAAACTCTAAATAAACATTCTGGAAGTAAACATCATCATTTTTTTTTACTTGTGAGCAAAATTGATGGGCGCCTAAATTTATAAAGTTAGGCGCCATTGGCTCCTCAATCAGTTTTTGCACCGTACAGCACTGAGGGCGAGTGAGGCCCAAAATAGCAGATTTTTCTGTGATTTTTTTTTGTCCACTGGGGATGCCCTTATCTGGTTTACCTTACTTCAGTGACCCCACTAAATGTAGGGTCACAAAGGTACGGTCACAAAATGGCCTGACCCTAGACAAAAGTGTCAAAAACATGGAATTTAACATTTGGGCAATATTTTGGAGTTTGAAGAAGAACCACATGAGTTCCATCAAAGCCTCGAAATAAGCAGGCGCCCAGGAGCCATTTATCCAATGGTCATAACATTTTGGGTCCTGGTCCACACCAAAATCATGTGAACCAGGCTCTACATTATTTTTTAAATAGAGTCTGGTAGTTAAAGCGGGTTTTGTATTTATCAAAATGACTCGTAGCTCTTTAAAAATGGTTCCTGGTTTGCTAGATAATCACAGGACTAGGAGCCGTTGTGTGGCTCCTGGTCCAGATCTGCTTATTTCGAGGCTAATGGTACCATCTGTAATACAGATTATTCAACATGGTCAAAAGATGTACAGCAATACTCTCCCATGCACACGGGGGAGGGGGTAGATTTGAAATGGAGTCACCCATTCAGGTAACACCATTTGAAATTCACAATGAGGGCATGGTGGACTAGTGTTACGGGCTCAGACTTATAAACGGAAGGTTGCAGGTTCAAACCCTGGCAGAGGTGCGATCTTATTGTGCCTTTAGGCAAGGCTCTTAACCTCTACTTGTCTCTCTCTACCCAAATGTAAATAGGTACCAGCACAATATAGTACTGTGAAGGTAAAACAAGAGTTGCGCAGGAGGAGGGACGAACCCCCACAACAAAAAAATTCAGGGGATTCTGAACTAAACGCTAATGACAAGAGATGGGCACTTACACATGTATGACTTGATCCTACCTGTGTAGAAGATACAGGTCACATCTTCAATATGGGGTGTATGAATTTTAATTGTAATAGCCCAACTATCAAGAAAGAAAAATATTTATTTTTCCTGTGTCAAGTCTCCTTATGTCCTATAGGTTAACACATACGCATCCAGGCCATCTTCATCTAAGAAAGGAATAGGCCTATATAATTTCTGCAATTCTACCGACAAACAATAAATATCGTACTTGTAGCATATGGCAAAATCAAGAGAAGCCGCTATGTCTCAGTTGGCTGAGTAGACAATATCGTGCTATTAACCTACTAATGCCAAGAACTTGTAATGCATCAAACCTTTTGCCCAACATCTCTCTCCCTTCTTTTATAACATACTCTATTATTCAACAAGAGTAATGCGAGATTCAGGATGTAGTAAAATAGGTAACAGCAGAGTCCAACTCACTACAGCAGTCATGCCCACGAATATCTATCACGTCATGAATAACACCGACTAAAAGATTGTGCAATATCTTATTATTTTGTCTTGTATACATCATCCCAGTCATATGGTAGCATGTGTATTTCCCATTGAGTCAGTTGATCAGCTGATCACATGAAACATGCACATGACTACGCAATCTGCATGGTTAATATGCCTGTATGTGGAAAGGGAATGTACAGTGTGGACAGAAATTTAAGGGTGTGGATATGAACGGTTTTCTTTACACAATCTTACTTTTCTCGCTGGTCCTGCTTGCATATATGCGCGTGGTACGACGTCCGGTTTACGCCAAGTCACTGTTGCCATATTCCACATGTATGTCTGACACCTATGATGTACGTCACTCCCCCCTCTGATTCTGAGCTGTCAACAGTACGATCCTGTCAATACACAGCTGATCGAAGAAGCAATCGGTGAATGACAATCAGTGAGAGCAAGTACTAACAGTACAACTCCCTGATGTCATACAGTTTGTGAGAACTGATGTTGACCTTATGATATCTATGGGAAATGACACCGATTTGTTTAATCACACGGTCAGAATTTGACAAAATTTGACATACACATGTACAGCAAGCTAGTCAAGCCAGTCAGTCAGTTTAATTCCGCACACATGTACAGTGTATATGTGATCAGTTTATGCGTGGGCAGAGATAGGCAATATACACAGTGCCAACTCACAGTGTATAACTGTACAGTGAACTCTACTACTTTGACTCTGCAACACACACACACTGTCAGCAGCTAGGCTGGGAAAATCCTCACCAGCATATGAGAATCAGCTGCTAGCTATCTAATGCTAAGAGTTTATGTGGCTAGACTCTCTGTAAATCCATTAAAATGATAAAACACATTAAACCTAAACAGACCACACACTGATCAATGCATTTATTTTATCAGTCCAGCTGATCATATCAATCTGTCAAAACTTATGATGGGCAATTCAAGAAGGGGGTGTGGCATTTTGTTTACTGAAAAGGGGCGTGGCATATAGGCCTACAAATTCATGTGGTTTAGGCTATAAATTGATACAAGTCTATAGGTTGGGTAGAAATATTGCAAAATCAATTTGAGAAATTGACCAATATTTCATGGGGTTTGGTCTCAGCTCATGCATTCCACACATACCAAAGATATGGGTTATTCCATTATCAATTGTAGGGAGGAAGTGAACCGTGGAATCAGCAGTCATGAATGAAGAAAATAATTATTGGTTGGTAAGGTCACCAAATTCTGCACCAATGCAGTCATGTTGAGGACAAGGTGTAATCCTAGTAATTGGGATTAAATGAAGTAGAAATTATCTCTTGGACAGCAATACTTGATTTGATCTATGCCACATTGGTAGCCTTACCGGGGATCACTCATATATGAAAGTTGTAAGCATCCGCGTGAAAGAAAACACGGATTTAGGGTGGTTTTGAAAAACAAAACGAGGATCCCGCGGATCCGCGATTAGAGTCTCAAAACACTCTGGATCTGGATCTGTACTCCGATTAAGCAGGACTAGCCTACATCTCATTTTACTAAAAGAAGGGGTGTTTTTTTAAGGACGATCCTCGCTAATAGGGTATTTTTTCAAAATTAGTGGTGACATATTTATCAAGTAATTCGGCACAAAAGAGTGGTTTCTGAGCAATTTTACTAACTAAATTTTTTTTAAATCAGAGCCGACTTCAACGGCCAATTTTAAGCTTACCGATATCATTAGGGTCATTTTTGAAAGTCAATGCCCCCCCCCCCCGGGGAGCCTTGTCTGGACACTAGGTAATATAACAATGAGATGCTGATATTTTTGGATATTTTGTATACCAAAATTCAGATTCTGTACAGTACATATCAACTGTCTGCATCAAGTTTTTCAAAACTTAAAAGGCAAAATATATGATGCACTAAATCATGGGCGTCAATCCCGGGGGGACAGGGGGCTGTGTCCCCCCACCTTTCGGCAAAACCCATTTTTTGTTCTTTTCAGCCACTTTTTGACATTTCAGGCCGATTGTCCCCCAGACCCCCACCCCCACATTTCAGCCAGATAGGCGCTAATCCCGGGGGGGGGTACTCAGTACAAATGACCATACGGGGACGTGCCGCAAACATGGGTAGCATTTTCAGCCTTCTGGTATATCAATGACCCCTTTTTCAAAGCCTATTTTGGTATATGAATGGGTCCTTTTTTCAAAATGTTCTCAATTTTTTCGGAAAACAGCCCAATTTTTCCTTAATCTAGCCAAAATTTTCAAAATTTTCCCAAAATTTTGGGAAAATTTGTCAAAACTAAGGTAAATTTGGCCGAAAATTTTGACTTTTGGTATATCAATGGGTCCAAATTTCTTGACAAATTGGTATATTTATGGGTCTACTTCCAAAATCTCAGCGGCACGTCCCTACCAAAACCAAACTTGAGTACCCCCCCCGGGGCGCTAATACAATAGATAACCCGTTAATATAATATGGTACAAGATAGTCATATCCTAAAACAGCTCAGGTCTTGGCCTGTCAAAGGGGCGGGGGAGGGGGTCTGATGTGGTTCTTGCTTGTTAGGGATACAGTCAGAACATTTTTCATAAAGCAAACCATGGCCTTGGAGTCACCTCTATGAAATTGACTCTTTAGATGTTATACAAGATATCTACATTCTTGTATTATCACTAAGCCATATCCGGCATATCAAAGGATTTAGAGCATGAAGGCCTATCTGCAATAGCTCCCATATAGACATTTGACAATTTCTGCATTCTATATTGTATACATATCACACCTGGCAGCTATTGCAGATAGGGCTTTATTGCATTAACCCCTTGATTTACAGAGCTATATCAGGCATGAGAATACATTTCAATAAAAAAAACAGGAAAATTTTGAAAAATACAGGAAAAAGTGTGTAAAATATGGCAAAAATGGACTACAAAGAAAAAAAAACATGGAAATTTGGGCCACAAAAAACAGGAATTCAAGGAGAATTCTCATGCCTGCTAAAATAAATGGAAGATCTATGGACTTCATCAAATGCTTGATCGCAGCCCATCCAACCACAGATATTGTGTTCCAATATCTGTGATCCAACTCAGTTTTAACAACTTCGAATATCAAGATTTTGAGTGGATTATATTAAAATCAATTGGGGTCAAATCTGCATTATTTTGCATAACATGGTATGTAGGCTATATCAAACTAAACCAAAAAGGCTTTGTGCGTAGCTACACCATCAACACAGCTACCGCTATTTTTATTCGCTCATCACAATTAGGCTCTGTATACATAGCCGCAGAAAGTGTTATGAAATTTTTCAAGTTACTTCAAGTACTAACGAAACAGAGAGACGGATCAACTTGTTTGACAATATTATATCATAACTTTTCAATCCCTTCGGCATGAGTGATATTTTTAAATCAAACAACAAGCTTGATTTTCTGAGAGCTCTGCAAACTCAAATTTCTTTGTGCTTAATTTCAGACTAATTAATCAAATTAATTCATTGTCTGACAGGGACACATTTTGCATCGGCTAAGTGTCGTCTCATACCTTCTGAGTGGCACACTCACTGGCCACTTTGCGCACAATGCTTCACACTTGCTTTTTGAAGGTGTTGCAATCCGAAGAACTAAGACAGTTCTATAATGAATCATACATGTAGTTTGACTATTGCTTATTTTATACCCTGATTTTGAGCACAAAAGAGGGAGAGGAGATGGTCTTTTCCAGTATCCTCTTGCCCCAAATTAAGGACAATGTCAGATGACAGTACTTTTTTAATACCAGCATTAGCACCAATCCAGCTTGAAATGGGGGGGGGGGCAATCTGCCTGAATTGTCAAAAAGTGGCTGAAAAGAACAATATATGGGCCATTCATGATTTTGCTGAAAGGTGGGGGACACATCCGGTGACGTCCCCCCTGCCCCCACCCCCCCCCCCCCCCCAGATTGACACCCATGAATACCAGGCAGATGACAAAGTACTTTTTAAGGACAACAACAACAACCAATCCAGCTTGAAATGTGGGGGGGGGCAATCTGCCTGAATTGTCAAAAAGTGGCTGTAAAGAACAAAATATGGGCCATTTTGCTGAAAGGTGGGGGGACACATCCAGTGACGCCCCCCCTGCCCCCACCCCACCCCACCCCACCCAGATTGACGCCCATGAATACCAGGTAGATGACAAAGTACTTTTAAGGACAACAACATGGGCCTACAACTTCAAGTGCTTAGTTAGTGACTTGTCCACTGGATAGATAATCATGAACTTGGACAACCTGAAAAATGGCTATTTGCCATCCATTATTAAACTTGTCCAATAAAAAACTCGGATATTAAAGATAGTAGTAGAATGGTCAAATTTTGGCCAAATTTTCAAGTATTTTAAGGTCAATTTGGCCTCCACAAAAAAAATGCCAACCGACTGACTTGAAAAGTCTATCCCCCTGTAAAGCAGGGTGGTTTTTTTACATCACGCCTTAGCTTCATCAAATTTGCAAGAAAAAGTTGCATATCAGCTTTTGAGACAAAATGATTTTAAAATGCCCCGAGTCACAGTTCATAAGTTCCACAACATGCAATCCAATATTTATGAAAGCATCTACATTTTTAATAGAATTGAGCACCATCCCCCCTACCCCCAGTAAAAAAAAAATTCTGGTTGTGATCTGTTCACAATCAAAACAAATAAATATTCATACATAGTCTCTCAGTAAAGTTGACCTGAATAATTTCAACAAGCTTTCATATCCCCAACAAAACCATGACAAATAATATCCAAAATTCAATATGTGTGAAAATAATATTAGACATTTAAAATTTATATTTAAACTCCACTGATTCCCATCCAAAAGTGACCTTTAACAATATTTTTAAATCTATTTTGACGTCTTTAATCCCATAATCTTTTGATTACAGATTTGGACCAATGACCTCATACAAAACATCTATATTATGCAAAGAAAAAGTTTCAATTATTAATTTGATACTTGGTGAAAAATAGCGAATAAAATCGAGGGTAAGCGGAACTAGGTTTATCTTGTCTGAGTCACTGGGGGGTCTGAAATTCACACCGGCTTGAACCATTTTCTCAACATGACATATATTTTATGAAATTTGATAACATCTTGTCGTATTAAGTCCTCCATGACACTATTTATAAGCGGTATGCGACTATGCGTGTGTACATACACATGACCGTCCTCTGCTGGGAATCTGATAAAACAAAAATATCGCCGGCCATCTTTGGGTCAAGTGAGATAAAGAAATCTTTTTATAACGATGCACTTGGTGCATTATAAATCAGTTCCCTGGTGAAAGTGTAAAAATAGTGATTCCTGTGAAAAGGTAAACATATTGTGAATTTGTGACATTTAGCTTTCAAAAACTGTCAAAATGGAAATTTTCACGGAATATTAATTTTCATGCGTTTTTGTGTTCAACACAGCCTCTGCAAAAATAAAAATATCTGAATATGATTTTTGTCTATAGGGCTACATAAACAAAAAAACTCAAAATTGTGAATTTAAAAACAAGTTTTAGTTCAAAATCAGCAAATTTCAAAATATTCCACGTAAGTTAACTTTTACAGTAAGTCTATAGAATTCTAAATTTTCCATGTGGGGGTGTGTGCGTATGTGTTGGCCGTCAAGCATGGACATTTCAACCGGGATTTCAACAGTGGAAGTTACTGCATGCAACCGAGGACCATCCCCGTTTCGGAAAAATGTGCAATTGACTGCAAGCAGCCTAATAATGCATAAAGAGTGCGTCCCCTATTGTTGATATAAAAATCAGTCCTCGGTTGAAAGCTTAAAATCCAAACAGATTGTGTATTATTTGTGTCAAATTGGGCCAACATCCCGGTTAGGCACAGAAAATCAGAAAAAACATGACCCCTTTTGCCGGGTCAGTACAGGATCCCGTTTGTCAGCAAATACCTGTAGGGATGTGTGGGGGCTGAAGGGGAGGGTTTAATATGTGTTGTTTATCAAATGAAAAAGTAACAAAAACATTCCTTTAAAAGGGAATGGGGTGCCCAATGGGAGCTTTGATGTAATGTGTTGAAATAGAAATAACTTGAAATGCAAACGTTTGGATATTAAAAACATTTATACTTATTTAAAAACAATTGTAACAATTAGCATAGTAAACAAAGACAAAGTGCAGCAACTTTATCCTGAGTATAGGCTTTTAATTCTATCTTACAAAACTAAAGAAATGTAAATATTTTATACAGCAATCGACTCATTAAGTGATAAATCTCTTTCAACTTACACCAATAATTAATTAGCTAGCAAGTAATAATCATTAATAAGTCAACCACGGATATCAATTCACGGACATGCTTAGTTATCACTACGATTTATCTTCAAAACAATTTTATCCATGATTTTATACAAGAACTATGTACACAAACTGTAGTTCATGTTTATTTTAACGCATATACTTGGAATTTGGAACCGCTTGCAATTAAGTGACAAGAAATATTAACAATAAGTGTAGATATTATAAAACAACAACTTCAATTTTGCGAATCAAAAAGTTTTTATAAAATTTGCATATTGAAAAAACATTAACAAAATACATGAAAAAGTCACAATTTGTGCCACTGGCAAGAATACATGAAATCTCAATTCATGTATACTCTTTAACTAAGGTAATGAACAAAATTAGACATCTACAATATTTTAAGCTGCCAAAAATGGTCTCTTCTTGAATCAGCAAAGTTTCATCCCAGGAAAAATAATGTTTAAAAAACCTACACATGATTTAGTTCCTTTTAGTTTAGGCCTACAAGTGATAGTTTGTGTGATTATTTTTTTGTGTGTTTCAATTCAAAATATTTTGCATTTTTTTAATTACACTAATAAGTTTTCTAGATTATATGCACTAAGGGCTCATATTGAAATACCCTACCACGCTTTCACACAGAAAGAAGGCAGGATTCCCCTCGCTAAGCGGGAGCCTCAGGAAAGCTCGGTCATAAAACAGATGGATTATATGCATCAGTGATACACCCTGCCTTTTGAAGTGGTCTGGTGACAAGGATTATAACAGTAATTACGATAGACCAGTGCCCTCTGGGCTAGATGTCGTGTCTTGACCTTTGACACGACATCTAAATTCCGTCTTGTGTTTTCCCTGTTAAAATAAACAATTAATGTTCTGTTTATCACAATTTTATGTGTGCTGGTCTATCTGTAATGTATGTTACCCAAAATAAATGTTTATCAAAGACTGGCAATTTTATTGATTGTTGAACTAATTGAACTAATCGGCTCATCGCACAACCCAGGAAAGCGTGCTCCTAATTTAAGTGGCTAATTGCAGTGTTATAATCACACAGGATTTTAACAAAAGAAGGCTAGCACAGAAAAGCTGCAGGATGGCGCACACCTTCCTGTGTAAGGGAATTTCAATATGAGCCCTAAAGTAAACAGTTTCATGGCTTTCATTTTTTGCTTTAGCTTACTACTAGAGTGTGAAAAAGCATGGATTTTCATCTATCCAGCTCCCTATTTATAGGTTGAGCATTTTTCCACTGGATGATTTTAAATCTTCTTGGATTATTATGAATATTTATGTAACACAAAAATGTGCACTTACAGCAGCAGGAAAAATATGGGGAAGTAAGAAAAACAATAATAGGGAAAGAAATGGGAAAGTCCCTTGACAAGGTGTACCAAGAATTTCAATATGAATAGAATTAGTAGGCCTATGTTCTCTTGAGATAAAAAAAAATCATCTGTTGCTGAACGAACGTGAGCCCCCTGGATCACATGATATTAGTGTTTATAGCCTTTTGTACAAGGAATTGCATACAGCATTTGAATAAAAAGCTAGTTAATTATCATTTTAGTGTAGACATTGTTATAAGATATGGATGGAAAAAGGACATTTTCGCTTGGGAATGAGGCCAATGGGGTTCCCCCTCATTAGTCATCCCGTACAAAAGACAGAAGCTTTGACATTTTCTTTTTGTATGTTAATTTTCAACACATAAATTCTAAAGAATTTGCCAATGAGTTTTCTGCCTACCTGCTTGATCTGATCAAATTCTACCTGCTAGAAGAGTATTCAAGCTCCATCATCCTAATTATTTTCAACCACAAGCCTCACAAAGGGACAAAATGCTTGTCCATAATATTATTCACAAAATTATTGAAGTTTAGAGATGGAGCAGAGCCTCCCTCTCCCAAAAAGAACCCATTCATCAGTCCGGTCCGACTGCCTGATCAGGAAGTACTGCCGAATCAGGCAGTATGTTGCCGAAGTCAGGCAACACAGGCTTCGGAAGGGTTACCAAAGCCTGTGTTGCCTGACTCGGCAACATACTGCCTGATTCGGCAGTGCTTCCTGATCAGGCAGTCGGACCGGACTGTTCATACCACAAGCCTATTTGCTTGTGTTTCAAATTCATTGTCATTACTTTTGCCTCACCAATCCTAATTTTGTCCCTCGCATAAAATATGTCTTGTCTTTCCTATTACAACATGCCTGGTACTGAAATACAAACTGCATTTAGTATGTATTATTCAAAATATTTCCCTAAATCTGTCAAATTGACATGGCAAAGGGATATCCTTTTAAACTTGACTCTCAAGCCTTGAGGTACAAGGGCAATAAGTTAATAAGTTAACAAAGAATTTTACTTTCATCACAGGGTAATGAATTGGGGTTCATTTGAAATCTTGTTCTTTCACACCATTGCTACTGGTGGTCATCATGGAATTTGTTCCTGATGAAGGCGCAATCTCAAACAGTAACATGGTTACAAGATGGAAATAGCATCCCAAAATACCTGCTGACATCGCCACAAATGACATGATGATGATCGCTTGTAGGTCTTGATAATGAACCAAACAGACCTCAATTGACTTGAACGGCCGCCTTTAATTAAATTGTAGGCATACATGTAGTCATGACATGGACACCAACAGCCCATACTTTCAGCCCCCAGTAATTTTAATTTTTACCAAATCCTGAATCTACTATTGAATATGGAAAAGAGGAACTGTGGACTTTGTGTAACATGCACCCTCAAAAAACTGTCTAATGGGAACTTGGCATTTTGAAAACAAAGCATCCTATTCCTATTTAGTATTTCTTTTAAGTACACTTTGTCTAAAATTTCTATTACACAAGAGAAAGGGGTGATACAGATCTACCGTACGTCCGGGCGTTTGTCATGCAAGAGGTTCAGCAAGCTGATAAGACCTCTCCTTTTGTGTCAAATAGAGTCATCTTAAGGTCACCACATTGATGCAACATTACCAACAAGAGCCTCTCAGTCCCCAGTATAATTTTTCAAATAATGGTTTCACCCCTGAATATGGAAAGAGGGGCTCTGAACGTAATGTTATGTCCTTGCCTACACAATCTTGAATGTGCAGCCATATACAAATTACAATGTAGTAAAATGTAACTCCAATCAACTGTATAATGAGCAGTGAGCACCTGACACCCCATCATTTCAAATACAAATGAAACACCTTTCAAAACACACATCCTATTTCTTTCTTTAGAGCTTTTTCTTTGAAAACAAGGAAACACCTTCAAAAACATCCTATTTAGTTCTTTAGAGTACACTCCTCTTTCTGAAATGTCTATACATGCACCAGAGGAAAAGGAGATGCAGATTAACCGTACATCATGCAAGAGCTTCATCAGCAATCTGATCAGACCTTCACTCTGTCGCATTTGTGTCAAAATGATAACAGTTATCTGATCACATGGGTACACCATTCCTGAGAGCCAATTCACATATTTTGAAATCCTGCATTCAGCCCTGAATATGGAAACTCTGGATATATGTCCTTACGTGCACCTCCAATCAACTGTATAATGAGCACCTGAATTTCATCCTTTTGAAAACAAAGGAAACACCTTTTACAAACATCTATTAGTTCTTTAGAGCACACTCCTCTTTTTGAAATGTCTATACATACACAAGAAAAAAAGTGATGTAGATCAACGGTACATCATGCAAGAGCTTCATCAGCAATCTGATCAGACCCTCTCTTCCTGTCGCATTTGTGTCAATAGAGTCATCTATATGTCACCTTATGACAAATCCTGCCTTAGAGGACCATAAATAAAATATGGAAATCATCATCTTCATCATCATCCTGATCCTCCATTCACTCAATCATATATTTATGCTTTGGCAGGGTGCCTCCTAGTCTATGGACGTACTTTAAAACTGGACATTTTCGTGCGAGCAATTTTTTGCACTTTGTCAATTTTGAAATGTTTCACTTGTTTTTTTAGTTCATGATATTAAGCTTCCTAGTTATATTGACCTATACACAAAAGGAATACCTAAGTGCATTGGTTTTTTGTTACCTGTTTGGAACGCATAAAGCGTGAAAATAAATTTGCGCAAAAATTTCAACTTTTACATGAGAGTATACAGAAAGATTAATGTACATCGTGTGTGCTTTAATTGGATTGCGGCTATTGATTTGGTCTATTATATAACTTTTGTTTTACCATGGAATATTCATGCGGATGCGTGCTTTTATCTACGGTTGTACAATCATGCCTATTCCGACTCATTAGTCAAGATTTTTCTTGATAATTTTTTGGTATGTTTACACATGCACCGACTAGCATGCAATATGGGGATTATTCATGTGAATGTGTGTATGATATGTATGGGGATGTATTTGAAGAGCATATAGCAATTTAGCGTGTATTAAAAGTTACCTGTTTGACCACTGCAATACTGATGTAAATTAACATTATCAATGTATCAATATTCCATGCATATTATATAGTCAATGGTCACTGGCCATTGATGAGCTTAAAACTGAATTCATTAATTTAATTAATTACAGCAAAGCTAGACATAGGATAAAATATTATTTAGAAATGAAAAGTGAAAACATTAAAGGCAGATGGACATAATGAAAAATTGACACTTGAGTGTTTAATGCTTTGCGTGCTAGCCATGCGCTTCAATGGAAAAAGTTCAAGTTTTGAAATATTTTCTCAAAATATCAAGCTAGTATCGAACTACTGGATCAATACTAGGCGTGTTTGTACTCATTTGAATGCATTTTTCATGCTGATTCCAAATATAGTCATGAAAATTTACATATCTGAAATTTTTGAATTTTTAAAATTTTTTTGAAACTTTTTGTCTGCAGTCGACACCCGCGTGAAGAGAGTTAAAAAGTCATCCTAAAACTGTGCTAAAAAAAGTATGTTGTACTGGTGTGGCATATACATTTAAAACCAGCCCTGTGTGGATAAAAAATATTTCCCCAGGAAGATACATTACCACTGTATGCCAAATTTGCCTACGATTACAACATTTGGAAAGTTTTGTGGGTGAGTGATTGAAATGTGCCCAAAGTTAGCTGATTTGCATGATTTTACAGAAAATCCAGGGGCCTTTGGAAGGCCAAATGTACCTGAGCGAAAAAAAAACCCACCACCTGAGCATGATGATATACTCTACTGCAATACTGGTCATACAGGGATTTGTCTTTCATAATAATTTTTGGCAACTGGTATACAATTATTTTACAAACCATGGCTATGTAAACATCCATATATACCACTGCATGTTATTATTTACTTTTTTGAATATGCAGGAAAAAAATAACAAAAACACTCACATTTTTTATATAAAGTGTCAAGTGATATACTTGACATGTAAGGTAATATACTTGACATTAATTCTCGAAAATAAACAACTTGAACAATTTCCAAAAAACCCCAACTTTACAACAAATTCTGTATGCATTTTTGCATAGCCCTATACAGTAAACTGAGCATGTGTGACTGCCTTCATTCTGGCCAGCAAAGAGAGACCTGGGATGACCTGAGAAGACAATGAAGATGACTTCCTGGTGTGTCTTTAGGTCAGGGTCACATTCCAACCAATTAACAGCTCATCACTTGTGTCCATACCAGGTCTATTCAGGTTAGCCTTATCATTGGTCACAGTGTTGCCATTTGGTACATAGTAGGCACAATTGGGCTGCTTTTGAAATCATAAACCTCGCATGGGTCTGGCCTATAATACCAGACATGGCTACCAGGTCTACTTCAGTCTATTCAGGTCAGCCTTATCATTGGTCACAGTGTTGCTATTTGATGCCTCGGTAAGCACATTATTGGGCTGCTTTTCAAATCAAAAACCTCACCATCCAGGCCTGGCTACCCCTGGTGGCTACCATGTCTATTCAGGCATAGACAGCTCCCTACTGTCTATGAATCAGGTCAGTCTTTATCATTGGTCACAGAGTTGTCATTTTATGCTTCAATAAGCGCAATAGGGCTATTTTCTTAAAATCAACAACAATCTGCAAAAGAAGGGAGAAACCCTCTGGTTTTGGAGACAAGCAATGGCGGAATGACTGAGAGCATTGAACATTGGGGAAACCTGGGCAAGTTGCACCACAGATCAACCAAATTGCACCATCGGTTTTCTTTTCATAACTTCATCATCTGCCGTTACCGGCATCTCAAATAAAAAAAACACCCTTGCGCACGTCATGGTCACATTGATTTTCGTAACCTACCCTCACTCTGGCTGTGGGGTCATGTTCAATGACTGTACACTCTAAAGCCTGGTCCTGACTCCACATCGCAGCCCGACGCGATGCTGCGATGCTATAAAAGCTGTAATCTGAGCCAGGCTTTTACGAGCTCAGCGGTGAAAATTCTCATCGCGTGGTGAAAATTCCGGTCCGCAATGGAGTTGAACAATGTTCAACTTTTTCGCATCGGGCTGCGATATGGCAGCCGTGCACGCTTCTGATTGTCTGCTGGAAAATCAAGGTCAGTACCCTTACCAAACATGAATGCCTATTTGGCATTCTGTAGGTATTCGCCAAGCCCTCGAGTGCCAAGGATAGCGGTACTAGGTGGTCACTAGCACTCAGCAGCTAATGAATGCCTATAGAGCTGGTTCACAGGCATTCCGAATGCCTCACAAGAATGCTACCGAATGCCTATTTACTCATTAAGCCCTCGTTAAAGCTCAATACTATTAACTTAGGCATTCCTAAGCATTCGTAACTTAGGCATTCCTTTAATTAGGCGGTTTGCTATAGGCACTCAGTGGCATTCGGATAAGTCATAGGCATTCGGTTAAAAAAATTCTTAAGTAATAGGCATTCCACTGAAAAATTTCTAAGTATTAGGCATTCGGTTAAAAAATTTCTAAGTAATAGGCATTCCATTCAATTAGGCATTCTGCTAATAGCCTTGACTAGCATTCCTTAGTGGTTGACCCAAGGGTCAAGCAGGTGCATGATGGGAATATATTTCTAACTGCCATTTTGAACTGGTGTGAATGCAGAGATGATGGTTTCTTAATCCTTTCATGTTTCCAGCTTTATTATAGGCCTTATTTTTCACTCTTTACATTTGGGATGTTACATGACAATGCATATTATGTGGACAACATCATACATGTATGGGATCCATGTAGTTATCTTTGTGTACAATAATTATGCCACAATATGGATGGTGTAAGTATAGGTAAGCTTAAATATGACTAGATGTAACTTTGAATATAGGTTTTTATGCAGGCAGTTTCTTGAAATATGGAATGGTCTAGTGTTAGGAAAGAGGAGCTAGTTACCATATTGGGGCATTATTGTTAACATTAATAATAATAGTGTACAGTTATACCATGCACTAATCCACTAAAAAATGCACTCATATGGCGCAAGAAGAGCTCAAGCAAAGAGCAATGAAACCTCAAACAATGAAACCAAACAACAACGACAAATTACATAATTATGACGTAGCTATAATTATTTTGTGTATTTATAAAACACACTGATCCCAGTGGGCACACCTAACGTTGAAATCAGGTTGAAATTTCGACGTCGACTAGTTGAAATCGGGTTGAAATCAGGTTGTATTTGCAAATAGACTTCAACCTGATTTCAACCTCCTTAAATTTTGCATTGAAAGTTGGTTGAAACCAGGTTGAAATTTCAATGTGATTTCAACTAACCGTAAGGTTAAAATCAGGTTGAAATCAGGTTAGGTTGAAACTCCGATGTTGTTTCAACGCGTTGATACAACATCAAAATCCTAACCTGTGCCCACTGGGATGTACTCAATTTATCAGTTATCAATTTGATCATGCAATTTATGCTCTTGCTGATGCACATGGCTATATTTGAGTTAAATTTGTGCATATTTTTAATCCTTACTCTCCTAGAATTCCTATAGCAACCCCTATAGGGGTTCAAGTGCTATCTCGGGAAAATATGGGAAATCATATGGAAAAATATTTATCATGAGCCTCATTTGATCAGGAAAATGGGAAAATTAGCGGAAATTGTCTTTTTTCACTTTTGACCTAAAAATATCATAGACTCGACAAAGACATACGCTGTACTGAACTAAAATGCCTCTGCATCTGTCACAATGGATAAAAAATGGTTCTGGGCTATTACCATGTGCGATTTTCTGCAGTGCATTATATTCCTATTTGTCACTCTCGAGAATTGCTTAGCCAGCATATAGCTATATAATTATATAGTGGTTCGAGTGCCTCACCTGTAAGTGGTTGGAATGCCTATAGGCGGTTGGAATGCCTATAGGCGGTTGGAATGCTTCTGAGGCGATTGGAAATTTCTTTGGCGGTTGGAGTGCTTCATAGGCGGTTGGAATGCCACTAAGTGGTTCGAGGGCCTAGCTCATTTACATATTTCGCCTCTGAGGAGGGCTTATGAACCACTTACGAACCGCTTATAGCGGTTGAGGGCTAAATAAGTGGTTCGAGTGCTAACCGGTAGGCGGTTGGAATGCTTCTGAGGCAGTTGGTATGCTTCCTAGCGGTTGGAATGCTTCCTAGCGGTTGGAATGCTTCCTAGGCGGTTGGAATGCTTCCCAAGCGGTTCAATGCTTCCTAGGTGGTTTAAATGCTAGGCGGTTTGAATGCCTCCTTAGTGGTTGAATGCCTCCTTAGTGGTTCGAGTGCTTAGCTCATTTACATATTTCGCCTCTGAGGAGGGCTTATGAACCACTTATGAACCGCTATAAGCGGTTGAGGGCTAGCAAACAGGCGGTTGAGTGCTAATAACCGCCTATTAACTCAATGTTATAGTATTGGAGGCATTCACCATTTAGGCATTCATTAACGGTTCTTTACCATTCAATGGAATGCCTAGTGAGTGCTTAGGGAATGCTAGTTTTTTAGGTAAGGGTAGAATGACCTTAAAAGGAGATGCAGACCCCACATGCTTTTAAAACATCACAACATCGCGCGATGAAATTAAATTGTACATTTTAATTTCATCGCGCGATGCTGCGATGTTCGAAAAGCATCGCATCGCGCTGCGAAGTGGAGTCAGGACCGGGCTTAAGAAACAAAGGTTCTAAATAGAACTTTTTTTGTTCTCTTAGGAGAACCCTGCCTCTTGAACCTCTCAAAAAGGCTACGGAGAACCCTTAAAGATTCTCTAAAGAAAATGAAAACGGTTCTGTATCACCTTTTTGGGGCAAATTTCAATGGTTTTGGAACCTTTTTGGTTTTTTAGAGAACCTCAAAGGGTTCTCCTGAGAGGACAACTTTAGAACCTTTATAGCACATTTATTTCTAAGAGTGTATGTAAAGCAATCCCCCATGACAACCATGCAACAAACCATTTCAAAATAAATCTCTGCAGCACACTGTGTAGGTCATCAGGTCAATGCCTGATTAGCCCAATTAGTACAAATACACGTACCAAATTACCAATACACTTCTACATATGTGTGAAATCTGCTTTTCCCTTAAATCTCTGGTGTTCTTTTTGTACCATACTTTTATTTAGATATAAGCATTCGCTAAAGGTTAACTAATAATGCCTTCTTGAAAACCATGTTGTAACAAAAAAGCCATGTTGTAAAAAATAGATTTAAATTTCTTTTCCACAAAATGTTACGTTTTCACAGTCAGATATGTCCCCTTTTAATTTTGGCCTGAACAGGTTAGGCAAAGCAAAGAAATTGGCTATTCAAATGCATGTCACTCTGTCTATTGTGACTGAGTTCGGTCCTTTTGATGTGTTATGACCTTTTCGCATGCAGCGTACGTACAGTGTTATATGGGTGGGTACTTCGATCACAATGTATTCAGTCGTTTTATTCAAAGTCTCAGATTTTGTCACAACAACAGCACCTAAAGCCTTGATTTTTGCAGGATATGTTAGTTTACTCAAGTACATTACAATCATGAATAAAAATTGAATTTCAACAAAACTTGAGGGCATCCTCCTCAGCAAATGTTACAATATGGCTTTAATGCCTTCATACAAATATATTAACCCTACAATTTTGGAGGAGGTACAAAATATCATGAAAATAAAAGTACCACAAAAATGTTCACTTTTAACAGTGAGGTCTTGAAGTACCCCCTAGATATAATGTTCCATATTCCCCTGCTTGAACATCAATATCGGTATGCATACAAATTGAAATTAACTGGAGCTGCAGGAAATTTGACCAATTTCCAGCGTCTAATGTGCCATAATAAAGTCCACTCTATCAGCTAATATACCTATACTTGATCAGACCGACTAAAAGCTAAAATTCAAAAGAAAATCAACCTCCAATGCCCCACTTGTATTACATACAAGTCATGTCTATGACATTGCATCAACGAGAAAGTAGATCCTAGGCATCATCAAAATTTTCCTCTTTTTTTTCAGGAGTCGCCAAAAATTGAATAATTTAAAGAAATATGAATAGGATGACATATAAAATGTATAATAGGTGCAAGCAACTGCTTTGATCAATTCTCCCAAATTGATACACTTTACATCAAGCAAACTGATTTTAAACTAATAAAAAATTTTAAATTAAATTAATTAGTCATTTAATTTGTCATTTCAATATGTCATACACTAAAAATAACACATTAACTACATATTTGTCATTTTAAAAATTATTTATTAATTCATCATTAAGAATTGAATTTTCAGCATATTTATCTTGAATGATAAATATTTCATTTGATTAATAAGCCCAATCGGCATTGGAAGTTTGCAATGCATTGTGGGACAGTTTTTGCAGTTTTGGGACACTTTGCCCTCTGACCTATTGAGAAAAAATGGTTCTTGTGCGTACAAAATATAACCTAAAATGTTTTACAAGACTGAAAACAAACCCAAAAAACATTATTGAATACATTATTTATTTAAATATTTTTAATGATAGCATTTTGACAATAATAAATTAATTAATAATAATTACAGCAATTTCCCTGATATGTCAGAGGTCAAAGTGTCCCAAAATAACCGGAAGTTACAATGGTGATTGGGCTTATTTTTAATTTGTCAAATTAGACCACATTTTTGACGAATTAATCTTTTCATTGTATGAACAATCCACATTGGTTGGGAAATTTACTGAAAATGACCCAATAGTGGGTCAAAAAATTTACCCAACACTGGGTAAATTACTGAAAATGACCCAATATTGGGTCAAAATTTACCCAACACTGGGTAAATTACTGAAAATGACCCAAATTTTGATAAAACTTACCCAATGTTAGGTAAAATTATTTACCCAACAGCTTTTTTACCCAGTGTTCTATTGTTCTACAGTGTAAGGCTCCCTTTCAGAGTGCTTTTTTCAGCTGCTTCTTTTTTTTCTTTTTTTATGTAAGCATTCATCCTCATCGTCCAAGAACATGTTGATCAAATTCTTGATTTTCCCATGTAGAAACCCACTAACCCATATAGTATAATGAATGGGTCCAAAGGCATGACCAAGTTGGTCTTTATGGGGGTGGTTGACAATAAACAAAACAGAGCCTCTGATCCCTTATAAATGAAGCCCCAGCCCTGTCAAATACAAGCATTTCTTTGCATTTTAATTTTTGCTACCTTCCAAACTGAAAATTGATACACCCTCACATACATTTTACTAAACACTAGTATTACAGACCCCCCGTCTCTGTCTCTGGAAAAGGCTTGCCTGATCATCGAGCCAATCAGAAAAGCTAGCAATAAACACCCAGTCCGTAGAACAATGTCCATCTATTTAACTTGAAACTGATTAGAGAATAGGAGTAACCCATCCACTGACCCGATCGTGCCGGCTATCAGAAAAGTCAGCGAAACAATGTCTATTCGAAAGAGTATAGGACTACGAGTGGCATCACCTGGAAAAGGCCAGACTGTCAGAAAATCCAGAGATTTTTAGTATCCAGTCAGAGAAATGATGACCACCTACTTAAGATGGGTTAGAGCATAGGACTATAGTATAGAATAAGAAGTGGTCCATCAGCTGAAGAGGCTGCCTGATCACCAGCTTGTCAGAAAATGCTGACAATATCTAGTCAGTGAGGAACGATGACCACCTACTTAAGACAGATTGGAGTATATGACTAAAAGTGGTCCGTCAGAGGAAAAGGCCAGCCTCAGATCACCAGGCTATCAGCAATCCAACAATCAGTGAAACAATGTCCATCACTGACTTAACTTGAGATGGATTAGGACTAGGAGTGGTCTGTCAGCAGAAAATACAGCATGTGTCAGAGAAAGCAGGCAATATCAACTTATCATGTAGTCAGTGAAATGATGCCCGCCTACTTGAGACTGATTAGAGTATAGGTCTATAGGAGTGCTTTGCCAGTGGAAGAGGCTATCAGAAAAACCAGCAATATACAGTCAGTGAAACAATGTCCTCCTGCTTTTAACTTGAGTACAAGACCATAGACCCTATGACAAGACTAAGAGTGGTCCATCGGCAGAAAATTCCAGCCTGTCATGTAGCTGTCAGAAAAAGCAGGCAATATCGAGTCAGTAAAACAATGACCACCTAAGACTGATTAGAGTATAGAACTAGGAGTGGTTTGTTAGCGGAAGAGCCCGGCCTGATCACCGGGGAATCAGAAAATGCCAGCAATATCCAGTCAGTAAAACGAATTACTACCTACTTGAGACTAATCAGAGTATAGGACTAGGAGTGGTTTGTCAGCGGAAGAGGCCGGCCTCATCACCGGGCTATCACAAAATGCCAGCGATATCCAGTCAGTGAAACGATGACAGGCAAGGAAAGGAAATGAGAACCTTCCAGTTTGAGATTACTAATAAGTTGCTCATTTAATATTGTGTGGTGGTTCAATTTAAGGCCATTTTGACTGCTAATGTTATGATATTGTTCTTAGTTGACAGATTTCTATTGGAATGTAATAACAGCGGACTTGATGGGCAAAATGTTTCATTTAATTGGAGTGCAAAATGGTTTACTGGGCTGAAAATACATAGGATTAGCTATTCCAGTTGAAATCCATATGCCCCCCTCTACGACCCTAGACTTTTTGTTTTATTTTTTGTAAAAAAAAAATAAAGAAAAAAATAAAGAAATTTAAAAAATTAAAAAAATTAAAATAAATTTTAAAAAAGAAGAAAAGTTTCAATGCTTTTATCGAATACAATTTATAGCTAAAAAAGTATAAAAAAAAGATCCCGACCTACCTACCCTACCTGCGCCAATGAAACAATTAATTTTTTGAGGCCTAATTCTAGTGTCTTTCTGTATAACCACAAATCTTCCATAATGTACCATACAGCCATGTATTCACATCATCAATAATTTCACCAATTTCTCCCCTCCTATAGTTCAAACAACCAGTGACTCTGCCAAATAGACCGCAGGGTGAAGTCTAAATAATTTCAACATAGATACATAGTGCGGATCAGCTGTTCTGCTCACGGGTGTTAAAGCTAAACACTTACGCAATCTTCTGGATTGAAACATGGTCGGACGTCTTGAATGAGTAAAGACGACCGACTGAAATATTTAGGACGGCACACAATGCAAGTAGACAAACAAGTGGATTGCTGTCTGTGTAAAGTGAAGTTATGCAAATTCTGTGATGCTCTCCATGGCTGCCAAGTGAGAGACAACCTCTTCACTCTTTTAACCTACTTTTTTTTTTCTTTTTTTTTTTTCCTGCAATCATGGAGGCATTGGCCCCCTATATTCTGGACTGTGCTTCTCTGCGGTGGTGCCTGGGGGATGAAGGCACTTATCTCCAACATTTCCCCACCCCTCCAGTTTCCTCCTATAATTTAAGGTGAAATTCATAAATTTAATGTGAGATTCATAATTTAAGGTAAAATTCATAATTTTAATGTAAAATTCATAATTTTTTAAGGTAAAATTCACAATTTTAAGGTAAAATGCATAATTTTAAGGTAAAATTCGTAAAATCCACAATTTAAGACCAGTATAATTGATGTAAAATGTACGCATTTTGAAAAGTGCAGGAGAGGGACACCCACTCCCGCACCCACCCCCTCAGCATTTCATGGCTCGGAGAAGACCTCATAATTTTGATGCCACCCATTATAACCCCCCCTAATTTAAAGATCTTCAGGAGCCTCTGATCATCTGATCATGGAAGAACATTTCACGGTTTGGGATCAATATTGCTCAATTTGTTTAATATTTTCAATTTCTTGACACTTTAGAGCTTCAGTCAAAAACAGGAACAACCCCCCATAAAACCTACTTCTAGTCTTTCCTAAAGCATTCTTAAGTCTTCAATTTTTTTTTAAATTGTAAAAAAATAATCTGACAAATTCCAAAAATTGAAAACGTTATTATTTTTTTTTGTGTTATATCATAATGGTATCATATGTTACAATGCTGCTAAAAATGAAACCATGTGATTGTATTGCACCAAATTTTCCCACCATTATAATAGAATAATACACATGACTCTAGCTGGTTATAAAACCAAATATTATTAGTCACAAATTCTATTCCATATGTCAAAATCATTCACAATCAAGGCCTAGTGCAAACCTTTCTCATTATCATCCTAAGTCAACTCAATTTTTACATCAGAATAATTTTCATGATTATTACTTTTAAGAATTTTGCACAGCCTGCAATTTTCATGTCATCCCGGAGTTTTCATTTTTGTGAAAACACTCTAATCTTTCCAGAGTCTAAAAACTTCCCTAAAATGGTGGGAGCAGCGTGGCACACTGGTTATGGTCTTTGACCTTGGAGCGAAAGATCCTGGGTTCAAATCTCCACAGAACCAAAAACAAAAATCCACTCTCACCATGGCTCAGCTGGTAAAGTGGGTGAATGTACTCCCTCTGAACACCTGGTTAGGCCCCATACATTTTTTAATGACAACTTTGAATTTACAATATAGGGGCTTACAGTACCCCATTTCACAGTATGAAACTTTCACAATGAGAAATGCATAAGCAAACTGTGTAGACTCTCATTCATCTGGGTATGTTGAAATTCAGATTTAATTTAAATCAGGTCAACCAGATCTATTTAGGATGGATGTAACCACCTTAACGACTGAAACCTTCAGTCAGGGGAGTTGTTAAAAAGGCATCAATTCAATAAATGCATTTTTTTCATTGCTAATGTATCAAAAACAGCCTATTGCAAAATAATGCATGAAAATCTCCCAAATCCTATAGCACTCCTGAAAGCCTAGAATGTTCATGAACATGAATGTGAACATACCAAGTTGACAGTAATCCTACACCCTACCTCATCCCTGATCTCTATCAAAACATTAGACAGTGGCACCAAACCTTATAAAAAGATCCCCAATAGAGGGCAGCAGACACAAGTTTTTTGCCACAACACCAAAAGGGGGTGTGGCATATTGGGGATACATGTAATCAACACTTTATTTCTGGTATAAAATTGTGCCGGCTGTTTATTTTATGATAAAGGCCAATTTCTTTATCCAAAGTTTGTCTATTATACCGATAGTGAATGCATCCGTGGTCGCTGACCATACAGCTGATAGTGACATTGAACTAGCAAACATTTTGTAGTGAAACTGAGACTACTAAAATAAATACTATAATGACTTTCCACAGTGTACACACACATCACACAAATTACTCCTAAGAATCCCCTTACTTCCTTTTGCCTTATTGACACTAAACAGCTGCTATATATAGCAAGTTGTACCCTATACAGTTCAATACACACTTTATTACTAAAACACTACACTAATAATCAAATCTAATACTCACAGATACAACAAATTCAACCATTTTATACATCAATGTAGAGGAATACTAAGCGTCCAACTCGTAAGAATAGCAAATCCGATGTTTAGTTAGTAATGGTATTTTCCCGTAGACAGACAGACAAGCAAGTGAGAGTATGTTCGGGTAGAGCGAGTGGGTGAGCGTAAACCTGCATACAGCTATGCTTAACCAGGTCAACTGTTTGATATATCCAGGACCGATACTTGGTTGAACTTGCATTAGCTACTACTAACCGGCTGCCTGGCTGACACAGACTCCTAGTCTGGCTAGTATTTTAAAGATTTGTTTGGCCTGCCCTGAACAGTTTTTTCAGTTCGGCCTTGAACAAACAAAAGGGACTCTGGGATGCCAAATATGCCAAACCCTAACCAATACTTGACATTATAATTCTTTGCTGTTCACTCAGGCCAATCCATGGCTATATTTACATTCAAAGTATTGGCTATTTTGGTCAATACTTGCCAAATATGACATATTTGAGGATTAGGTACATGCAGTCAACCATTAATGATTTTCGACAACTAGTGTTTATATAGTTTAGGACAGAGTATATTATTGTCCTATTTAAATTGGGTATTTTCAAAGGAGCAATTTTACACAATGTAGATTCACAAAGTAAATCCGCCTTACTCTACATTCATGGTAACATGAATTTGTTTAAGGCCCAAAAGCCTGCCAGTTCATATTTCCAGAGCACATTATTTTGCTGAAAATTTATCCACAATAAGTGCTATTATTTATTAACTAGAACACCCTCAAATTCATCCAAAATTAGATTTTTGGAATATTTTTTTGGCAAATATAAATGGTGCATTTAGTTAATAAGATCTTTTTTTACAATAATTCCCATTAAAAATATTGCTATATGTAGTACTGTCTGGCAGTGCTGTGGTGCTCCACAAACACTAAGGAATTTATACACATACTGTAAACGCTGTTGATAACAATGGCTGCACACATGGGTACCGTGACATCTTTGATCACATGTTCGAAAATATGTGTACAGTATGGTACTATGATTTTGACAGTACTTGTGGAACAGTTTGGTTGAAAAAATGGAGGGGGCATTTATTAGAAGGGCTTTAACTAGAGAGAATTATTGTGGTATACATATACCTAATTCCTCGAATAGTCACTCCCGGATGCGTTGCATTTTCCAAAAGGGGGACATTTATTAGAGGTCATTTTTAGAACAATAATTCCTGTTAAATCATTAGGTAAGATTTAAAACCCATGCTGAAATGATGAACTGAAGAACAACGACTTCCGAGTTCACTTCCGGGTTTACGACCAGATTTTCGCCAATTACCGACGTCATTAGCGATCATGTATGCACCTTGGTAAGCTTACTACACAAGCATTTTTGAAACATCTTGGTTGAAAAAAGTGGTGGGGCGTTTATTTGAAGGGGCCACTGTTCAAATAAATACAGTTAATGAGTTATTTGCAATGTTTCACTCAAATAAATGTGAATATTGATAATTGGTGGCCATTATCTCCCTAATTTCTTTAAAATGACTCATTATATCACTGTTTTAACTTAATTGGGTCAAGTAACCAGGTCATAGCATACCGTGTGTGCAGTAAGACTCACAAGAGATTTTCTGTACCAAATATTTTATCCAACTCCTCCCCCAAATGACCAATAATCATATTAATATTATGTTTATTTAGGGAGGTAATGGCCAATTAAAATTATTAATGGAATTGTTCTGAGAAAATGTCTGCACAGAATCAATGTAAATGTCACTGATCTTGTCATATGAGAATTTCAGTAACATTAGTCAACCCTGCAGAATTCTGCAACTTTTAGTGTTGCTATATTGGATGTGAGTTGGGAGTGTTAAAACAAATACTAATACCCGGTACTAATAATTATCATGATAATAATTAACTCTGATATATGGGGAATCCTGAGTACATGCAATGTGTACAGGCTGTATCAAAATGATTGGTACCCATCAGTTTTCAGTGATTATGGACAGGACTGTTTAGTGCATTGAGGACCATGACAAGCCCTCTCTGACATTACAAGATCCACCAGCCCTATATACTTCGCACGTACCCACCTCCAGTTCTAGACTGCCACATCAAAATGCAACATAAGATCCATCAATTTTTGTAAAATTAATGTGATAAAAGGTTATAAACTATAATTTCCAGCCATATGATTCCACGAGGATCATACAGGGTGTCCCAGAAAAAATTACCGAGTGAATAAAATTGAAAATTGAGATTGATTCGGTTGAATGGTTGCGAAGAAATTAATAATTACATAATGTGCGCATCAATGCAGTTCATTCCAAGTTTGATCAACAGGCGCTTTTTCATACTCGCTCATCGCTTCCTAAAGGTTGTGTATCTTATTAAATTAGTCCACATTATCTATTTTAAAATCCGTTTTATGTTATTCATGTTTTCACTTAAGATGAATAAAAGTTTGTCCAAGAAAACTTTGATTTCTGCAATTGAAATCTTTCTAACTTTATTTCTTTAGGTTGTGCAAATATGTTATACTTTAACTTTCCAAAGAACATTTGAATGACAATGAACAAGTGATTACAGCTTTACGTGTGATTTTTGATACCATGCAACATCAATGTTGAAGTTTTAAAAAGATTCAAACTTTGCATTACAATTTCTTGGAAATATTCCAAAAACATTAATGTGTGTGAGAATTTTTTAAAAGCCAGATGGAATCCTTTATGCAACATTTATATCAACATTAACGAAAAAAGATATTTACAAGTACCCGAGCACAATCTTACATGCAAGCTTTCATTTTCAATGTCGTGTAGGTTCTCAAATTTAAACAAAACCTAATCAAATGTTTTGCAAGAAACAGATTATTTAAAAAGAACGAAAAGGATTTCACGGTACAAAATATGAAACCCATTGACAGTTAAGCACTATTGCGCATTGTGTTGAATGATCTTTCTTTCAAACTTGGAATGAAGTGAATTGACGCATGCGTTATGTAATCGCTCATTTCTTAGCGTATTTAGCGTATCAGACGCAGAATTAAATGGGCTACACGCTGATTTTTAGATTTTTGGATTCTGATGTCTATTTCTCGACTTACGCCCAATTCATTCGCCGGTAATCTTTTCTGGGACACCCTGTATGTTGCATGTGGAAGAAACAGGCTTTTCAATAAACACCAAAACCAATGGGTACCAATCATTTTGATACAGTCTGTATCAGGTATGCCAGTAACAATTTCTCAATATGAGAATGCACCATCAGAACTGGTTGGCCACATTGGCTTCCTTACATAGATATCCTATTATACTCTTGAAACAGATTCATCAGGATCGTTCATAGTTCAATAAAGTAGAAAAGGTTCTTTTTCAGATCCAATTATTCTGGTACTTACTCAGAAATATTTCAATTCCTATCAGGAATCTTGATCACTCTGTTGTGGTGTTTCTAGATGTTTGATGAAACGGCAATGGTGGCTGAAGGAGGCAATCTGGATAAGAAGTAGGGGGCACAACACCATAAACAAAGACGAGGGGGCTTACAAACTAGACAAGATCTACGATCAACTCATCAAGAAAACGGCAACCAGGAAGTTTGGAAACGTCATCAAGACCAAACAGTGTTGCCATTTCATCAAACATCTAGAAACACCACAACAGAGTGATCAAGATTCCTGATAGGAATTGAAATATTTCTGAGTAAGTACCAGAATAATTGGATTTGAAAAAGAACCTTTTCTACTTTATTATCCTATTATAAATTGCACAATGTTAACAAATACACAACTTTTTACCTGGACTTTTTTGTGTGGCAAGGAAACGATAAGCTAAAAATGTCATCCATCAAAAAATATTTTGCAATAGTCATATAAAAAAGTTTATAAATCTACAAAACTGGCATGCTCAAAAAATATAGTCATGTTCCCAAATAGTGAACTTAAAGAAACACAGATCCAATTCTACGCAAATTTACACTTGTTTTCAAGCAGGAGGCCTTCGATTAATAGTTGTACTTTTGTTCAAGAATATTTTTTGCACTTGAGGCAATTTGTACAGTTTTTTCTACACCTCTCTGAAAGTTAAGTTAGAAAAAGACATAATTTCATAAATGAGTTTTGAGTTTATTTCATGATGGCAATATACAGAAAACAGGATATGAAAATTTGAACCCCTTGGTTGCATTTATTTTGAGCACATTTTTGACCTATATTTCGGAATAAAGATAAAAGCTGGGGATAAAAGCACTAAATTTAAGCAATTCCAAGTTCTTAAATAAAATTTGAAACTCTCATATTCCCAGAGAGCAGCAATTAAAAGTTGATGTTTAAAACATTTTAAAAGATGTTTTGAAGTCAATGTATAATGTGCTACTCTAACATGATCAAAGGCTCTAATTAAAGTACCATTTAAGTGATTTAATCTGTAAATTGATTCATTTGCATAAATAGGTCACTTGATTTCATAACCATCAGTAAGATCTCAAACATGACAATCTCTGGGACAAAGTTCCTTAACCCCAATATGCTTCTACACTTGAAGAATGACCTTTACACACACTAGGATCTCAAACATGACAATCTCTGGGACACAGTTCCTTAACCCCAATATGCTTCTACACTAGAAGCATGACCTTTACACACACTAGGATCTCAAACATGACAATCTCTGGGACACAGTTCCTTAACCCCAATATGCTTCTACACTCAAAGAATGACCTTTACACATATTAGGATCTCAAACAAGACAATCTCTAGGACACAGTTCCTTAACTCCAATATGCTTCTACACTCGAAGAATGACCTTTACACGCACACCCCTGTCTGTGTTTGCCTCCAAACGTGGACATTGTGTTTTGCTATCTAACCGAGGACGTGTGTATGATGTTTTCATCGCCTAACCGTGGACTAAAATGGCGGATTTTTTGTGTGTATAATACGAAACGGAATTTTAGCCATCACCCTGTGGACGGTAGTTTTTACACGTGTGGTCCTCGGTTTCAGGCAAATAGCGTTTAAAGCATCTACCATGCATTTGAGGTCTTTTGCAGCAGTTTGAGACCGAGGACAGTCCTCGGTTGGAAGTAGGTCCACAGTTTAGGGTGAAAAATCTTGTGTGTGTCCTCGTTTGTCAGCAAACACGTACGCAAGGATCTCAGACATGACAATCTCTGGGACACAGTTCCTTAACCCTTGACACTAACAGAATGAACTTTACACATACTACGATAAAGGCCCGTACGCAGGGGTGCGGGGGCCACACCCCCCATATTTGCAAAAATATACAAAAAGTCCCAAAATTCAGAATTTGTGAGCGTTCCGAGCACAAAATAAGGTTTTGCGCTTTTTTGGTCAAAAAAGGTCCAAATTTTGGGAAGAAAGTCTACTTTTTACAAAATTGCCCCCCCCCCCCCATTGAAAAAAGTCCACTTTTTCAAAATCAGCACCCCCCCAAAAAAAATCCTGCGTACGGGCCTGCGAAGTACGATCTCAAACATGGCACCATTGAAATGATATGAAATAAGGTTTGCCATGTCAAGTCTAGCCCTAATCCATCCCCATGTACATGTAGGCCTATACCTAAATCTAGCCCTAATCCTAGCGTGCCTTATTTCATATTCGACATAGTGAACCTTATTTCATATTCGACATAGCGAACCCACAGCAAGTGGACACTCACTGAATTACTGTTGAGTTGTTGTGATCATGTCTATCCTTTTTTGGTCTTAAAACCTCCTGCAAGGAAGCATGTCCTTTTTAAAGAATGTTCTTGTTATTATTTAACTCTGTGAGCTGCTCTGGTATGACCATCTCAAATTGAAAAGATTTTCAAATGAAAACTCCGAATGGTGAGCAATTTCTTTTGTGAAGCAGTAACTGTTTCCTAATGGGGTCTTGTCAGATGGTTATAATTTCTTGTTTTTCTATGTGATTTGTCAAGAATTTGATCAATACTGGATTGGTAGGAGGTACCAATCCAGTATGTTTTGATGAGAAATATTATTAAAATATTACTTTTTAGGTCTAATTTTATCTAAATCCCCTTGATCATGTCACATATGAGGAATGAGCAATTTAGGGGTCCTTTAGAGCAGAAATGATCAAAATCAAGTATCTTTCAGCGCTCTGTTTTGGCAACATTTGGCAACATGGCTCTTTCGGAGCTCTGCGCAGTCCAAATAGGGGTCTTTCCGGGGTTTCGGGGAGCATACCCGTATGGTCATTTGTGTTGAGTGCCCCCTCCCCCTCCCTGAAAATTGAACCAATGTCTAAAATTTCATAAGAAAAAACTACCCAATTAGCCTTTTCGAGATATGGCAGACACAATAGGATGGCGCTGCACAAAGTGGGTAAAGTTTTGAATTTGCCGGGTTTTACCCAGATTGAAGACTGCCCTCCTTTTGTGTACGCCATACTTCGAAAAGGCTAATGGGAAGCACATCCATGTATCAAGCCTCATATTATGTAAACCCCCTATAATAATGTGAAATATTATGTGCATACTACTTTCTGTTTAGTCTGCTTGATGACTAAGTGAAGCATTCCCCAGACTCGCACCCATCCCCTCTCCCATTCAACCTACCTGGTACATTCTATTCCTATAATGATGCGGCTTATTATGTGCATAATGCATCCAATATGGTACGTATCCATCATGCTCATAATCGCCATGCATATAACCCACCGCTTGATGATGAGGTGAAGCGCCCCTAGACTCACCCATCCCCTCCTCCATTCAACCTACCTGGTACATTCTATTCCTATAATGATGCGGCTTATTATGTGCATAATGCATCCAATGTGGTACATATCCATCATGCTCATAATCGCCATGCATATAACCCGCCGCTTGATGATGAGGTGAAGCGCCCCCTGGACTCCCGCCTCCATTATGTCCAGCCATACTAGGCATTCTTTTCCCTGATTTGTGTGGTTGTTGGTGCGACGCCAGCTGCTGTCCTCTTTCTCCGCTTTGCATAATAATAACACAGCACACCCTTTAAGTCACTATTGTAATGTTATTGTATCCTTTCCACAAGTCGCTGCCTTTCTTCTAAATCAAGCACTCTACCAGTCAAGATGCTTACTCAAACACTCAAGTATCCAGTGTTTCCAATATTTAATACCTCCTTTTCAATTTCACTCCAGCTCCAGACCACTTCAGACAAAATATGTCTATAATTCACACAACATACAATTTAAAAATACCTCTTAGTGATTTCGAAAGTCAAAATAAAAACCCAAGTGGCATTCCAATGCTGGTCTTGCAAACAGCGTAGGTCCTGGTGGGTAGCACAATTGCAGTTCAGAGTCTATGGTTTTAGTCAAAATATTGAATGCTTACAGTGAATATGAAATATATCAATGGTATCGATCCAGATCTGTTCCTCTAGTCCTATTCCAGTAGTTTGCTATTACATGTCCAAGCCGCTTCCACAATCCACACAGATCCTTTAGTACTATCAGGATTATCAGCATCATATGTTTCAGTTCAACATCCTGAAGTAGTCCTACTATCATGGACTATGATTTTTTCTAAAATTTTGGACAAATTTATTTTCACACAAGCAGATCTTTTTTTTTCATTTCTGACTGATCAGTATCCTGATATGCCTATAAAAGTGCACATCATAATGAATTTTGCCTTTTAAAGTTTTTGATCAGTAATGATCTCTCTCGCTGAAGAGAACTCACAAAAAAATATCCTTACAACAGTAAAATTTCACAAAATAATCATTTTGCCAACTTGTTATAATTTATTCTAATGATTAAAAATTTGCAAACAGGATGCAATGTTTCTGTGCATGCTCCATTTATTGTAAATTACCTATGGTTTCCTGGCATAGGAAGTTTTGACATAATAATTAGAAATGGCTGAATGTGGAAACAAATTCACGAAAATCAAATCAAATAAATTGGAAAATTGGTACAATTTTGTGGAACGACGCGATGCTAGTGAAAAAGTGTAAGACACAGTGGATGAAGACAATAACATAAATATAGAAAATTTCATTATAGTTCAATTTTCTTCTTAACAATGTATAGACGAATCCAACAAGCCAAGTCATGGTCAGGATTTGGTCGGCCATATTTGGTTCACCGCATGCACCAAACAGGTGTTGTGAGTGCCCAATTGGGTGGATTAAACCCGCTTAAAATTCAACGTTAGATTCTTTTGTGTTGTAAACTGTCATCATTCTTTTGTCTACGTGAAACACGGGTGATAGAAAGCAGTTTAAAATACCCTCATTTCACATTTTAGGTGAGATAGCTGGGTCCCCGTCGCGGCTATGGCTGCCATTGAGGAGTAGGAATGTGTGAAATTGGATTCGTCTATACTCAGCAACACACAGTTGAAATAGCTCCGGTGAAATAAACAGCTCAAACCCTTTTAGACAAAAAAAAGGTCTTTTCAAATTTGAAATTATTTACACCCCAAAAGTGTCAAAAAATCTTTTTGGTGCAAAAGAGAATATTTTCAGGAGCATATGTGACTATTTGTCAGCAAAATTCTTAAGATAATCAAGAGAGAGGAGATATTGGGATATGTGTTCTTGTAAAAGAGGAAAATTGACTTTATACCATTATGCATATTTTAACTACTACTTGAATTGAGATTTTCAAATATGTGATTTTGGTCAAAACAAAAAACTAGAATCTTTTAGACAGATCCTTAGCCACTACCCAAAATCCAACAAATATGCTAATCAAAAGGTCTAAAATTGAAAGAAAAATAAAATATAATCCGATTTTTTTACTCCAAAAAGTTCACTTTTGAGAGGTTGGAAATCAATTTTGTTATCTATATTTTTTTGTCTGAATTAAGTCCATATTTTGGAAGTTCCCACCCAACCATGAAACTTGGTTAAGGTCTACTTTTTGAGACTAAATCTGCTGGTGTGAAATAGTCAGTAAAATAGGAGGAAGCGGAAACCACTATCCATACAAAAGGAAGTAATTCAAGTCAACTGAGAGAATAGGAAGTGAAACTGGCTTCCCCGGCCGGCCGGCTGGCCACTTCACTAGCTGGTAGAATTGGTATCACAGATTGGTATATTAGCCATTGTTCTTGACCCATTCTCAATTAAGCAGTATGTCTACATGGTATAGTAGGGCATTTGTATGAACACTTTTGAATGAGGATGAACATGGAATTAACCAATGGCAAGCTGGACTTTGGCAATCAAAGGGGAAGGGGTGGGAAAGTTATGAATCTTTATATCACTAGAATTATTACAATAAATAAATCTGTAGCCCAGATGACCAACCAACTGACCAACCAACTGACCGATCAATTGATTAATTATTGGGTCGATCAGAATCAATAAATCAATTAGTCTATATTAGGGATCTAGAAATGGATCAGACCCTCCCCCCCCCCCCCAATAATTTGGGTATGGAGGGTCTAATACCCTGTGATCAGATCCCCGGGGGTCACTCCCATTGTGGCCTGTACACCATCCGTGATAATCAACTTTTGAAAAGCACCTTAAACAAGGATTTAACCCTTGGCTAAAACGATACCCTAAACAGGTAACACATGCCCGTTTTCACACCGTAAACGAAGAGGTCATCAATGAAATTTTGTCAGCCTGCAAAGTGTAATATGACGTTGAATGGTGTACATTTGTTAATTACGAATAATCATGTCCTAATGGATCTTGCGCAAGAGAGGCTGTGAATTAGGAAACCATGATTATTAGCACACACACAAACATGAACAGCCAACGCTGGGAATTCTAGCCCTTAAAACTTAACACCGATTGATTTTTTATCCAAATGTCTATAAGGCAGCAAAATACGCGCGTATTTTGAGTGTAATATGAAGTTGAATGGTGTACATTTGTTAATTACGAATAATCATATCCTAATGGATGCAATAGCATTTATAATCTTGCGCAAGAGAGGCTGTGAATTAGGAAACCATGATTATTAGCACACATACAAACATGAGCAGCCAACGCTGGGAATTCTAGCCCTTAAAACTTAACTCCGATTGATTTTTTTTCAGTAAAATTAACACGAACTAAGTTACCGAGGGTTTAGGCCAGAAGGATCTATCTGCAATAGCTGCCTTATAGACATTTGGATAATTTTGTATTCTATATTGTACACATCTAAAAGTATTACACCTGGCAGCTATTGCAGATAGGGCTTTCTTACCCTGGGTTCTTACCCTAAACCCCCGATGTTTACTTTATCTCTTACGTACATAATATTTTATGCTAAATATATAATGAGGGTTTGGGGAAAGAATGTCCTATTTGCATTAGCTGCCAGGTGCCATATTCTTTTTATTGTATACAATATAGAATGTAGAAATTGTCAAATGTTTATAGGGCAGCTATTGCATGTCAATTTTTTGGCGTACAGAAAATCTCTAATTGTACCTTTAATTGCCTTCAATTTATAGAAAAAATACTCTGCTGTATGCTAATTATACCACAATTTTAATTTTGATTATTTTGAGCAAATATCCTCAGATTGCTGTTAGTGAATAATTTATGCCCCTAATTATGTTAATTTAAATAGTCATGTTACATATGTTCCTAGGTTCCTATAGCCTGTTAGACTTTCCTACATGATTATAGGTCCCAGTAGCCTATTTGAATGCACTGTTTTGCCCTACCTGTTGTCTTTTGCTGTTTTTAACTTTGTACTATTCCCTATTTGCACAAAAATATTCTAAATTCCCCTACCATGTAATCATATAAAAACGACCTCCTTTTGATAAGTTTTCAACACATCAAAGGCCTGATCAGATAGACAAAATGCAAAATTATGCATTAAAAAACCTACCCCAACATTTACCCTGCCCTCTAACGTACACCATTCAAAATTACATTGGGCCATTCCAGTTTTACTCCATACACCCCCTGGAACATTACCTTAATCTTCCACACAGGGAGTGTAAATTTCAAATGGGGTTACCTGAATGGATTACTCCATTCAAAATCTCACCCCATGTGTTGGTGATTAAGGTCATGTCTTCCATAGGGGGTATGGATTTCAAGTGGAACAGCCATTTCCCTGTTCTAAAATAAAATTCAATACAAAATATAAGAACTCTCATATTTTACCCCAAGAAGTCTCATAACACACTTTCACATCATAAAACATTCATGAATTTGTGTAAACTCAATATAGTACAGTCAAATTATGCACAAACGAATGTTGCAGACAAAAATTTTCAGCTGCGAATAATTGCCGCCATCAAACTTGTTACCTCCTTGTGATTGCTCTAGTACGGTTCTTTCGTTTTGATAAACATCTACGCCCGTGGCTATTGTTCTTGCAAACACTATGCAACAGTAATCGTAGCGAATATAGTGCCCTATTCAGGAGAATTTGAGTTGCCAATTATGATTGCAGAGGCTCCACCTAATGATCAGTGCAATGATGAGCCAGCCTCCGTTAGTTCATAGAAATAGGAATCGCTATTTAATGAAGTGTCATAATTCAAATAAAACCATTTATGAAATGAACATAATTATATTTAATTTGAAAATGGAATTAGACAGAGAAGGAGGTAATTTAGAGGGATAGAGCCAGGGAGAGGCAAACATACATACATAGGGAGGGAGATAGAACAGTGGCAAAGCCAGGAGTTTTCAGAGGGCGACAAAATAAGGTGACTTTTTGGGTGGCAAAATTTGACAAAAATGGTGAAAAATTGTCAAGAAAAGTCTAAAAATCTCAAAATATCATAGCGGCCATCATCATACAGGGAGGCAACGGATGTCAGATATTACATAGGGAGATATACATAGAGAATGAGGTTTGATCTACTGTATATTCCCGAGTTGTATTTGAGGGGTTAATTTTCATGATTTTACCAGTTCTGAATAGTTTTGCAGTTTTGTTTATGCATCAATACAAACATCCACATATTGAAGCTTATCGCTTATCGGTTCATTAAAATATTGAATTTGTGATTTCCTGTTTAACTGAGAAAAAGAGCTAAAAAGCGTGAAAATTAAATCCCTGCGAAAATTCCTGGTACACAGTAGATGAAAATCCAAAGCATGCTTCTACAGTAGTATTTCTCAAGCTACAATTTGTAAAGTCATAAAAAACAATGCGAAATATTAAGGAAATAGATTATATTTCCAAATGGCCTATTTTAGTACAAAAATATGTTATTTCATAGCTCATTTTTGTATAAAATGTAATTTCATATTTAGTCAATTTTTCCCTGGAGTGTGCGCATAGAATAACAACCAAAATATATTGCAAATTTGAGTCCTACTTCTAACTCACAGATATCAACTGCTCAATGCCAGAAGTGGGTAAGTGCAATAGCTGCCATGTGTAGTTGCCATGTGTAGATAAGTACAATATACTATGTAAGTTGCCAAATGTTCACAGCAGCTATTGCACTTACCCACAACTGGCACTGAGCAGTCGATATAATCTGCCCCAAGATAAAATGGTAGCACCTGCAAGTACACAATATTGTAGATATTGTTTTCATAAATGATCCCGTTTTGAACAAAATGAGAAATGAACGTTTTTCATTTCTTCATATTTTCCCATAGTTCAATCATCATCATCATCATCAGTGGTATACTGTTTTATAGGAGGCATGTCAGTGGCGTAGCGTCATAGGGGCCCAGAGGGGGCATGTGCCCCCATCAATCTGAAATTTTTTTAAATCCCATCTGCTTTGCTCTGTGTCCACCTGCAATAGAGGCCGTCAGCGTGACGTCATTTGCCGCTATCTTGTGGGTACACGCTGTGATGGTCGTTCGATCTCCATGCGTGGACAACAAAATCACCACGTTGATGTGTGATAACAGCTGCGTGGCAAGCTGCGCCCTGCGCGTAGTGTCTGACACATGAACACGCAGATCATTTGTACCCACAAGATGGCGAAAGGCCGACAGCCTCTATATGCTGCCACTATCTAGCATATAGGGCTCATTATGAAAAGTTGGCCGTTCCATTTCCCATCCTCTGTGTGTGTGGAGGGGGGCCATGTGCGTGTCACCTTTTTTATACCACATCAGAAAGTTGTTTTGCAGAAATGAATTATTTTGCCATTTTGTTGAAAATTTGAAATATTCAACTATTCTTTGTTCTACTTTCAACAGTCTCTTGTGTAAAAAGTACCTCTTGCAAACAGTAAACAGTATGGTAAAGAGGTCAATGTAAATATATTATTATTGAGATAGCCGTCATTTTCTTGCCTTTGACGTTCTGTTGATTAAATTCCATTTAAAAGCCCGATACATGTTCAGTAATGAATGTTAAAAAACAATGAATAATGAAAGAGTCGCCCCATCGCTCAGCAAAAATATATGTGATGGGGAACTCAAGTCATTAGCCTTTACAAGAGCCATTCTTTTCAACTAAGCAACATCAAACCCTCTTCTATACAAGTATTAACCTCATTATATCACCTAATAAAAAATAAATTTAACTACCTTTTATAATACCTTTGAATATAAGTAGGTCTCCTCAATAAAACAAGATTCTAGACAATTTCACCAAATTTTCAAATGTCAAACTATTTTGCATTACTCAAGTGAGTTGAAAACATCGAGCGAGCCAGCCAACGATACGTACGTGTGTGCGTGCAACCTGCGCCTCGCCATCCACTGCTGCTTTAAACAGAGACAGGGAGATGTTTGTTGATTTAAATAATACATGTATCTTCCTTCCTACAGTATGTTGTAAAACAAGCCCCATATCAGCCCTGCGTTTAAAAACGCTTTAGTTTTTTTTGTTGCAACTTTCACGGCAATTTTTTTCGCTGCAACTTTGTTTTCGCTGTGTGTACTGTCAAATAATAAACCTTACTGTAAAATTTAATTAATCTGACATGAAATGAGAAGTGAAAAGAAAGCTTATGATATTTCTCACAATTCTGCAAAATAAAATCCAAGATTGGAAGAAGGTAAATAATAATAATAACAAACATTTACATATAGCGCAATATACATCTATGATCCAAGAGTGCTTTACAAAGCAAATCAATAAAACAATTTATCTACAACTCAAAAATACCTTAAATCTACGCACAATATGTGCAAAACATGAGTAAAATAGAAGGAACAAGGAAATTTACATGAAACACCTATAAAATACAACACAGGATTCAAAAAGCATCAACAGGAAATTGTCAGAAACAACAAGAACAAATAATCATCAGTTCTGTTTTGAGAAGGCTCTTGAAAGTGTTCACGGATGGAGCCCGAGTGTTAACAGAAAGATGGTTCCAGAGCATTGGCGCAGCAGATACAAATGCTGTGTCGCCGTAAAAATAAGTGGAGAACATCCAAGAAATTTTGAGCAGGTTTTGAGAAGAGGAGCGAAGATTTTGCGAGGGGTTGTATGGTTCGATGAGATTGGCAATGTGGTCCGGTGCTAAGCCATATTGAGCTTTGAAGGGAATAGGCATGAGTTAGCAGATGATCCCAGATCTGATTGGAAGCCAGTGAAGACTATCCAGTACTGGGGTGATGTGGTCTTTCCGAGAAGCAAGTAAAACAAGCCGAGGAGCTGTATTTTGGAAATAATAATTTCTTAAATTGCACTTTTATGGAGACGATGCTGCTAATTATCACATGTCCTTAACCTGTATATTTCCCTAGATTAATTGTGTTCCCATATTTGAATCTTTAATATAAAGGTCTATAACATATTGCAATTACCATTAGCGCCTAAACCTTAATTATACATCGACTTGATTATACACGATGCCCTGAATTAAGGCAAACAAATCGCTCCATCAGAGAGGCAAGCTCAGGGTCAGTAATATCATTAATTCACCACTAATTACTAACGATATCTTCCGGCATTAGGATCCCCAACATGCTCATCTATCAGGCCACAGTTCTTCAATCCCCATACATTTGTACATGTACCGAATGACCTTTGCATATGTTGGGTACAGAAACTCATACTCTACAACTTGAGGTTAACTGTTGAGCTGTGATTGTTGAATTGAGTTTCATGAACTATGCAACTGTGTATGAGGCTATTACGGCTCATAGATTACATAGCAAGCAAGAGCCATATGGGGTTTACATCAAGCTTGTAACTTTCATTAGAATCCCGCTTTAAATAACCTGCAAATAGATCATGTAATCTTCATGTGTCAAGTTCAGTGTTAGGCAATATACTCAGGGTTTTGTATGAAATTATCATAAGTGCTCCATCATAGGCAATAGGTTTGTGCATGGAATTATAATAAAATGCTGTCTATAGGACTCATTTAGGGTCCTTTTACAGAGTTCAACATGTTCAATGTTATGCAATAGGGGGTACCCCACACGTTTACTGTTTCATATGAAATTTTCATCAGGGGTACCCCTAAACTCTTACTGTTTCATATGTATTTTTCATATAGTGCTTGGTAGGACCCATTTAGGGTTTTTTAGTTTGTGATAAGTTCAGTGTTCAACATACAATACACTCTTATCTAAGGTTTTGTATTGAGTGCCTTTACATTTTTGCCGAGTTAAATATTTTGCTGTTTTGGGAATTATCATAAAATGGTTGCCAGACCTATTAGGTCTTTACGTTTTCCATGTTAGGACATCTATACCCCCTTGATTTTACATCTAAACACCATGTTAATGCATGAGGCCATTTTTTTATTGAGCAAGGTCTAAAAACCGGGAATGTCCTCGGTTTTGTGTGTCCCCTGTTACCAAGGTTTTATTCAAGGGTGTGTCCATTGTTCATGGTCAAAATCAACACACCCCTGCACACCCCTACACACACACCCCACCCCCACACATGCAGGCACAGAATTTTTTTTTTTTTATTCCATTCAGCGATCCCAGCAAAAGTGTAAGGAAATAAAATTGTGAACAAATTGCTTTTAAAGTGAAGGATAAGTCATTTAAATTGTCATTAGGTATTTTTGAAATGAAAGATTTGGCAAAAACAAAAAAAGGGAAACAGCAGCATTGACGAAAAAGTTAAAACCCCAATCATACAAGTGCTAATTTCTCTACTATAAGTAGAGAGATTAGTTTCATGTAAAATGTCCTATTTTGGTCTTTAATAAATGGCTTTTGGCTTAACCACTAGCAGGCTATGCACTACTATAACAAAGGTGCAAAATTTTGATGACTTTTACCATTTTCCGAATGAGCAAATCACTGAATAAGTCTGTAATTGCAAACCACTTCTGATCTATTATCATCATCATTGTTTTCCAAATTTCACACGTATTAATCGTCGCATACAATCACTAAAAGAGCAGTCGTGCAGATTTCTTTGTTTTCATGATGTTACAACATAAGTTAACTCCTATGGGTAAAACATTCCTTTAATAATACACCACCCACATGAACTATTGTATTCAAATATCTACAGAGACTATAAACTGAATAAAAGAAAGAACATAAGTGGTGAATAATGGAACAATAAACTACATAAAAGAAACAATATTGAATAAAGGAAACAATAGAATAAAAGAAACATAAGTGATAAAAAGAAATAATAAATTGAATAAAAGAAACATTAAATTGAATACATTAATAGAAAATCAAAGCAATATATACACTTTTTCATCACTTGCATCTGCAGTTGTGAATGGTTTGAATATGCTCTGAGTATTGCTAATGACTACAGGGATCACACCATTCAAGAAATTACAATCTTCAAACAATTTCTTTATGTTGTTAAACTTTTGTTTTAATCGTTCAAGACTCAAAAATATACCTCATCAAACACTAAAACAACACTTGGCATGTTGGTACTCATTGTTTGAAAATATGGTACTGGTTATTTGGAATTGTAATTTTATGGTAAAATATTTTTGATTGCACTGAATAGGCCTTCAAGCCCAGGGGGACCACTCACATAAATGGTCTGTACGCATGCGAGACCAAAAAAACAAGTAAAAAGGGGTGTTTTTTTAGGCAAGGCAAGTTACACGCGTGATGCATTTTAAGGGTCTAATAAACACTGATTTTCAAGAATAAGGGTAGTTTTCTGAAACTGAACAACTTGTTTAGGGTGCCTTTTTAAATTTTTGGTAAATTACGAGTCCAAAAAAGGTAGATTTTCTTCATTTTTGTTGCCAAAAACTCATTAGGGGGTAAATTCTATATCAAATTACCTTATTAAGGGGCTAAATTTGCTGGCAGGGTAAAACTCATTCACAAACTGGTCACGCATGCGTACACTATCATACTTGAGTGGCCCCCCTGGGCCTACAAGCAGGGTGCCAATCTCAAGAACCACTGAACCAATTCTAGGTACAGTTGTACACATTTTCATGTAGGCCTACTCTTTCATGCACATTCCAAATATACTCATGCAAATCAAATTTTGGCAAAAAAATGTTTCTAGATGTTTTCATCCATAAGCCACGCCTACTAGTAAGTAGAAAATGCTGAGGTGTGGTCCCAGCCGATTTGTGCTCCTTCGTCTTTATGGAAAAATATTTTTGATTGCACTGAATAGGCCTACAAGCAGCAGGCGCGTAGCGACCAATTTCGGATTGGTGGGATCACCAAAGTATGAAATGTATAATACCCATATTATGGACGCGAAGCGGCCATCCCGGAGCGCTTGCGCGACGCAGGGGGGTGTCTGAGGGTGGATGTGCCCCCCCTCAGGATTGGGACATTTTTGAAATGAAGGTCCGATTGAAGCCATTTGGTTGATCTTTTTTACACTATTTGTGTACACAATTTCGTTTGAAAAAGTTTGAAAAATGGACAATTTTTCCAAGAAGACTATCCCACACTAAACATACCAAAGGACATAATAATGCTAATAAAAATATCGAGCAATATTCTGAGAAAAATGAATAATTCAATATTATTTTTTCTTTTTTCTTTAACAAGATATTGGTCGGATCAATCCCTCTGATCCAAACCGTGGCTACGCACCTGACAAGCAGGATGCCAATCTCAAGAACCACTGAACCAATTCTAGGCACGGTTGTACACATTTTCATGTAGGCCTACTCTTTCATACACATTCCAAATATACTCATGCAAATCAAATTTTGGCAAAAAAAAATTACCTAAAAGATTTTGAATGCCATTTAGCATGCATATAGACTCAGTATAAAAGATTTCTACATAACCCCTCCATTCCTACATACAAATGAAACACTTTAATTGTTACAAATTTGCCCTCCTAGAAGTCGTCTGCTCCTAGAAGTCGTCTGCTAAGTAAGTGATGGAAACCGCAAACAGCAGCATGACTCAACGTCATAATTGCACCAAATTTACCACAAGTTTTGTCTTGCAGGCTCAATTATAAATAATTCATACAATTAATAGGATCTTAAGTCATTGCAAGAAACCAGTTTTTTTTCTACTTTAGCTAATGCTCAGACACACCGCCATTGCCAGGTTGAGTTTGTCAATTTTAATGCACTTGGTGTTGTTACCGCTACAGAGTGAAATGTTTCTAGACTTTTCATCCATAAGCCACGCCTACTAGTACTATAGAAAATGCTGAGGTGTGGGAAGTCTCGGTCCCAGACGATTTGTCCTCCTTCGTCTCTAAACAAACCGTCTGGCGACAACCTCAAAGTATGTCTTTTCTGATTGGCTGAACATCAACTCAGTAAAATACAAAGTTGCCAAATAAGGACTGTGATTCAACAATTGATGGACAGCCATGCGGTGATAAAAATCAACACAACGTAATGGACTGCGAGTCGCTGACATGAAAGGCAATATCAGATGATTGGCGCCTCAGTAGCTGCAAGCTAGCGTACATTTCGCGTTTGCGTACCTACAAAATACGATGTTTGTATTACTTGCATAAGTCACGCCCTAATTCTGCGGCCATATGGTTCCATATAGCCAATTGAAAACCTTTTTATTTGGAAATTCATTAACCAATCAAATCAAACCAAACAAATTTTATGCACATGGCAAATCATCAGAGAAGATATCTTACCTTTCCCAGAATACTTTGCGACATGATACATCACCTCATTTCATCACGTTCCATTTGTTTTTATGTTGCGAATAGACTGGCTAAACATGGGTCCAGAGTCATGAAATAAACATATTTTACAAGATCTGGATGTGCTCTGTTCATTGAGGTACCTTTTGTCCAGTACTGGAGGACTCGAGTCCTGGTCCTGACTCAAGTCCGTTTTTCAAGGACTCAGACTCGGAAGCTAAAGACTCAGACATTGAGGACTCGGACTCGGACATCAGAAATTGGCAGGGACTCGGACTTAGACTCGAACACCAAGGACTCGGACTCGGACATTAAGGATTCGACTACACCACTACTTTTGTCACTATTGACCCATGTTGTACTGGATAGCAAAACAGTTCAGAAAATAGAAGCAATGCATTGTGGGACCTGTAAGATATCTTCTCTGGCAATACCCTGTTTCAATTCTTCTATATTTTGAAAATCAACATTGTGTACAATTTGTGGGATAGGCTTTTACAACAGGAGTAGCTCTGGCTCTGAAAAGAGCTCTTCACTGAAGTATGCCCCTTGCCAACAGAGAACAAGCAGACCTTGCCTATTTGCTTATGTAAAAGGTTTGGTGACTCTGAAAAGAGTCATTTTTTCAGAGCCACCACTAGGCAAGGGGCGGCCTACATGTTTTCATTCTTAGGTACTTTGTCTTGAAGAAGAGCTACTCCTGACGAAAGCTTGACAGCTTGTCCGACGACGAACCCGCTAAAATCTTACCAATAGTTTACAATGGTAAATCTACAGTCCTGTATGAGCTACAGGGTGTCCCAAAAAAAAGAGGCCCCTCATTGTGCCCTCTTTTTCTCCTATTTCTGAAAAGTTGATTAAATATATTTTGGTATGTAAAGAAACCTTAAATTGTTAGCTTTAATAAACCAAAACAATTATTTCAATCGGCTCACAACTTTTGAAGATATGCCCTTTTGAATAAAAGTACCCGTTTTTCACTCTGTCCACGGATAGCAAACAGAGTGGTTGGGATGGCTCATGCTGTGGAGTGGCCTGCACGATCACCAGACCTCACATCACTTGATTTTTTCCTTTGTGGCAAAATCCAAAATCTTGGAAACGTATTACTGAATGATTAGCAAGTATCAGGCGCACAAGGATGGTACGCAAACGCAATTGATGCAATGAGGAGTGAGGACCAGGGCTGAAACCTGTATTCGCCAAGGAGGCAACCAGGTAGAGGGCAGAGCAGCACAGTAAACTCACTTCAGAAGAACCAAAGACAAACCAAACAGTCTTTTAGGGCTACCCTTTATCCTAACAAGAGAAATGACTTATGTTGTAAATTTTAAAAAAAGCAAGAAACAACAAAGTAAGAAAGTAAGAAACATAATCAAATAAAAAGGCATAAATAACCTAGAAAAAATAAGTAATTGCAAGTAAAGCAAAAGAAGTCCCATTCGGCATCCATTTTACCCACAAATTAATGACACTATTAACAAAATCCATTGCCCATAAACCCACCGGTAAAGCCCATTCCATAAATAAAGTTATCATTGAGGAATGTTTGATATTCCTGCATGGTATGTGTACTCCTTTTCAATCTTTGAAGTAGCCAAACCTTCTCCGTGGACAGAGTGAAAAAACAGGTACATTTCTTTAAAAGAGCATATCTTCAAAAGTTGTGAGCGATTGATATAATTGTTTTGGTTTATTAAAGCTAACGACTCAATATTTCTTTACATACCAAAATATATTTGATCAACTTTTCAGAAATAGGAGAAAAAGAGGGCGCAATGAGGGGCCTCTTTTTTTTGGGGACACCCTGTACATGCAGCCTTTACAGCTTACCTGTCAAGAAGCATGAAACCATGCAGGTGTATTGCAGCTATTTATGGTTGGGCTGATTTCTGAGAATTGTTTTGGTGAATTGAAGTAGGTGGTGTGAAGCTTTTACAAGTGCAAGCATGTACATCTTACACTACAAGATTCCTATTGGGGTTGCCTGCACAGGTACACCGTCGCCACAGTACTTGACTGGTACTGAGCGGTACCAGGGGAGTACCAGTGCAGTACCACTGCTGGTGGATCCTGTGCAGTAGCAGCAGTGGTACTGTTTAGGTACTCTGTGTGTACAGTCAGGTACACTGGCGATGGTGTACCTGTGCAGGGGCCCCAATGGGAATCTTGTGGTGTACATGACAAATTCAAGTTAAGTAAAAACCCAGAACAAGAGACTATGCCATAAATAAAATGCAGTATTTAGAAGCTGATCACATAAAGAATTTGTTTGTATTTCATTTTGAAATTCTGCATGCAATTAGATAAAAGTTAAACAAATTGCAGTGCCATCAAAATTTAACCCAAGAATGTATGAGGTCAGTGGTGGTGCCATGGGATGGGAGAGGGGCATTGGGGTATTTTCCCCTCAATTTTGGACTTTGCCCTCCCCATTTAAAAATCGCTAAATGGCAGGGAAATGTTCATATTTTGCCCTAGCTACCAACTTTTAAGTTGAATTGAAATGAGTTTTAAAAAACTCATTTCTCGATCAAACTACATTATATTTAAGAGATATTACGAAAATGGCAGAATTCAGAATTGTTTAACAATTAAAAATGTCATCAATTGATTTTAAATCAACATAGCTTCACATTATTTCGACAAAATATACAAATGTTATCGCTTTCGGCAAGGTGCCTTCAATCCATGCGACTTTACACATCTACATTATACATGTGTATGCTATTGAGTTAAGTATTACTCAGTATTTATCAGAGTTCATTCACACTATATGGCAGTATTTATGTATATCTGAATTGTCAATACTTGCGGATCATAAAGTGCATAAATGCAAAAATGTTGGGTGCAAAAATTGCTGCCATTTATGAAACACTGCATCAATTTCATTTTATTGAAAGCGATTGTTTCACAAATCATGAGCTGGAGAAATATGTAGATGTTGATGTCTTCTTTGTTCCATGATCGACATTATAGCCAGGATTTATTTGGGGGTGGATTTTGAAAAAGTAGACTTTTTTCTCCAAAAGTGGACCAAGAAAGCATAAAATACCTAATTTTTTTGCTCACTACATGGTGTTTAAGATGAAACTGGGTTAAAGGATACCTCTTAAAATGCAAGTATTTCTCAAGATGAACTTCCCAAAATGTGTTCCCCTTCACCCTCCCACCCCCTTTTATGTTCTTTGAAACTTGAACAACATCAAACACATCACTGGGGGAGCTTTGCACCCGGGCTTTGCACACCTCTATGGAGCTTTGCCCACATTTTGGATGTAAGCATTCACCTGGTTTACACACATATAAGCTATGTTCAAATAGGAGCTTACCTCAGACTTAGGTTGCCTCTGAGGTTACCTCTGAGGTACTTTTATTGTAAATATCGCTAAATCATGGGTGGCTAACTTAAAGCCAGACAGTGCTGCCAAAACTTTTCCGTGCCAAGGCCCAGCAAATTGGCTCGCCAGGCCACCGTGAATAGCTCTCAAGTAGCCCAATTTAAATCACCCAATTGAGCAGAAAAGCACTTGACAAAAACTTCTAGTACTTAACAGGAAGTTACTGAGTTACTGACTGATCCATATAATTGGTCACAAAACCCATTGTTATTGCATGGGTTTTGCGACCATTTATGGATGCCCTTTTAAAAAAGGGCTTTTCGCAAGCCACAGCCTCACTTTTCTCAAAAACAGTTGAGATTTTTATATCACTGGAAACTTTTAGCTTCTAATGTTTATGTATCAAAAAATTCTTGCAGATTAATTCGTTTAGCAAAAATATCGTCAAATTTTAATTTTGTTCTGGTATACCAGAAAGAAATTACGACAGTGGCATATGGAGCAGTGTAATACACATAATCATGCATTACTCGCAAAAGCAAAATCGGAATTAACTGAAATTTTGGGAGTAAGCTTTTTCCGTGGATATCTACTGAAAAATGTCATTAAAAGAGGATGCTATAGGATCAAATCATCCTTTAAAACCTTCAGAATTTGGCCATTGAATTGAAAGTATAAGTCAAATTATTCCCGCGACCTGACTCTTGCAAAGTAGCCCAATTTTAGGCAAATAGAGGCATGGTTATCTGAGTAGCGGCAAGTGATCGCCAAGTAGCACAATTGTGGTTGGCATCACTGCAGCCAGAAGGCACATGTAACTCTCAACAATTATGTCCAATGCATCCTGCGAAGTCATCTCTTGGAAAAGAATAACCATGACAACATAAAATATAATAAAAAGCAAAAGTTTGTAACAACAAAACACTGTATGAGACTCGTCAAACTGCCTAAAATTGGCAATATGGCCCACTGGTTCAAAAGGATGGCCACCTCTGTACTACCGTACTGACGCGAGTATAGTCCCACCTTCGAGTAAAGTCCCACCCCCAAATTTTCGAAAAATGTCAGAAATGCCCCCACCCTGTAGCGCCGCAACTGGGTATAGTGCACTACCACAAATCTATTCTGATGGTAAATAATCCGGGTAACGGTCAGGTTTACTTTATAACCCGATACTTGTCCACACTGGAGCCAAATCTAACCTACCTTGGAGGTAGCTTCACTAACTCAAAAGGTAGAGCTTACCTCTAATGTCGTCTGAGCAACCCTATACAATACATATAAAATAGATGTAATGGATCCCTATGTCCCGCTTGCCTACATACCCAGCTGACTGGGATAGCTTACTCGTACTTTTAATTATAGATTGTAAGCCTACGAGCTATGTCTCCAGCTTCGTTCAATAATTGCTAATCTCTCTCTCCTTCTCTTTCTCTCTTTATCATACAGACATATCTTAGGCTTTAGGAAGATCTTTAATGTGGGTGTGGGTGTCAGATTCATGTTCATTGCATTGCCATGATTGGACATTTGTCCGCACTTGGAGGTGGGATAACAGAGGAATGTCCTCATTTCTATTCCTGTGTGTCCGCTTTTAAACGCAGATTTCTTGTGGGTTTGTCCTCGTTTGCCAGTGTTTATGCAACAAAATTGAGTTATCATCAACCCAGTGCTCTTGGAGCACGAAACATATCTGTAACCCCTACCCTAATCCTAACAGTAACAAAGTTATAGTGCTCCTGGAACACTGTGTGTTATGATAACTCATTTGTTTGTACACCCTAATTGCAAATGAGAAATAACCTAATCTAAACAAGGATTTTGTACAATCAAAACTATGCTCCAATTCTGTGAACCCCTTAAAATTGTATCCCATAGCCGCAAATGAGACATGGTCTTATATGGATTTTTACATACACTGGTAGGGAAAAGGAACAATAGACACCCACGGTTAGTGGGTGACCATGGTCAGGTTAACATGGTGTGCCCTAATTTGCCTATGTTTAAAAATGCACACAGGGCTGGATTTAGCATTGGGCCAGATGGGTCCGGGCCAGGGCCCCTAAATCTTCCTGTTTAGCCCATGTTATGGGCCAAAATAGGGTAAAATTGAAGCACGAAGCATGCGATATCCCTTCAAATAGCAAAATTCACCTTCATTTTGGACTAAAATAGTCTGAAATTTCAGGAAAGTATGCCGCCCCTCCCCCCACCACACTTGGTCACTTAAGTGCAAGTGCCTAATCCTCATGGTGAGCTTGGGTACCTCCAAATTTTGGCCTGGCCCAGGACCCCAAAAAGGTAAATCTGGCCCTGTATGCACATCCACCCCCACATAACACACGCAAACCCACCCCTGTTTGTAAATACCTGCAAACCAGGACCTCATTCTGCATATGATTTGATCTATCCAAGGACACTGACACCCGATTTCAATCGACACACCATGGACCTACCCCACATACACACGACAACTTCCTATCCAACCGTGACTTGTCCTGAACCCCCCAAAAGTGGACCACATTTACATGTATTTTTGCATAATTTGCATTTTCCTGGTTATAGCTAGCAGCCGTGGACGTCCACGGTTGCAGGAGTGTCCACAGTCTCTCTGTGTGTATTCTAATATAGGTCCACCTTTGCAGGTAATTATATGCACATACGAACCTCGCCCACCCCATCCACCTACACCATTGCACACAATTCATCAATGGTCATTGCAACAAAAAGATATTTCTGACAATCATGATATAAAACTAAACATTTGGTCACCAAAGACATCAAATATTCAGATCTATATATATTATCACCTGCATGACTTACCGTTGTGCTATGTTGTTGTGCTGGATACGCAGGGTAAGGCTGAGGAGGTGGGAATCTAGCTGACGACGTAGCTGTCGCTGCCATGTGTTGCTGCCTACTTGGGAAGAACTGTGTTAATCCTTGAGCTGATGCCGCTGCAGCCGCGGCAGCCATCGCCGCCGGATTCTGCCACATCACCGATCCTGCCGACGGGTATGTCTGGGGGTACGTCTGTGGGGACATAGCTCGTTTATTCGGATAGATAGGCCTCTGCTGTTGTGCCACTGATGACTGCTGTTGTTGATGCTGTGTATGCAAGAGAACAAGAGATTGATATCAGTACACGATTGGTAAATGACCTGTGTGAGCGCTAAGTAGTAAGTCGTCAGTCAATGTTATACATGGTGATGAGGATGCTGCTGCCGTAGCGTTATACATCTTAAAGGGAGATTCCCAATATTGACTATACGATGAATAGAAAAGGTCAAAAGGTTACGAGGTCAGATCCATAGATGCATGGAAGATTGATTTTCCATGTTATGCATTTGAATCTCTCAAGGCACAGTTCAGTTTATTTTAGAGGTATAATCATAACTTACCATCTGGTTAAGAAAGGATGAGGTTGAAACAAGCAAAAAATACACAGAATCAATTTGTAGACTTAATCATGCATTGAGCCGGTCACCAATTGTAAGCTGTGTCTAATGTGCATGGGTATGCAATGTACAACTACTAAAAATAAAAACAAATGAATTGACTTCAAAATATATTCCTTCAGCATTCCTTTTAACAATCAGTCTCTAAAACTGATATTTTCACCTAAAGATGGTGATACTATTTTTAATAAATAGTTTATGCATAATTCTCTTATCCCAATCTTTGATGTCCTATTTAGATAAACTGACCTATTATAATAGTGTTGCAGCATTAATGGGTTTGAAGGAATTGTCAATTGGATAATTTAGATCTACATTATGCAACCTGCTTCATAAAATAAATCTGCTGATGAAAAGGAGTTGAAAGTGATAGCTGCCATGTGATGAGGAATAAATATAATGCAATCAAGCTGTGGTGGTGCCTTGAGGTGGAGGACATCCCCCTTGACTAAACTTGGGAATCCCCGTTCCCCCCTCCCATCAAAACAAGAAATTCAAACCGTACCATTTGGAGGAAAATTGTCAAGTTTTCAACAAATTTTCTGTTTTGTTTAGGCGGATGGACATTTTTCAAGTAGGGTCAGTCGGTCGCATGGGATAATTTTTTTTCTGGAGGCTAAAATGACCCTAAATCAGCATGAAAATTTGGCAAAAATTTGATGATTTTTTGCAAGCATATTTTCAAAAAATTTCAGTCAAAATCAAGAAATTTTGGCCCCAAAACTGCTGATTTTCCATGATTTTAGCAAAAAGTAAAAAAAAATCCCTCAAAACACAAAATCTGGGTCGGTCAGGCTTGTAAAACAGGTTTTTTTGTCACCTTATCTAGGACTTGTAGGGTTGTTATCAAAAATCTCTTGCTCTCCATTCCATTTGCCAACAATTGCTTGCCCATCCATCCCCAATTACAACCCAAGAAATATGAAAAATTAAAATAATTTGCCATCTGTTGTCTTTATGGAAATCATATTACACAAAAGGCAGCTATTTTATGTACACTTCAAATGAATCCACACTGAATAAACTAAGGATGGATAGTGAATGTCTAATGAGGCATGTCTATTCTGTTATTCCATGCATACATAGCACTGGGTTCTTGGTTTTAAAGGACCAACATACAATTAAATTCTTTAGGGAGCGATCGTTATTTACGACAGGGGGGAATGGGCGTTTTGAGGGGGGAATCCGAAATTTTTCAAAAAATTTTTCGTTGAACCAGGAGGGGGAATGTTAAGTTTTAAATGGAGAAATTCGGGAAAACAAGGGGGGAATCCGAAAATTTTGAGCGGACGCGAGGGGGGAACGCGAATTTTTTTGTCGATATTTTTTCCATAACGCCCATTACCCCCCCCTGCCGTAAATAACGATCGGTCCCTTATTGCAGCAGCTTCTTTGCCAATGCTCCTCAAAAATCTACAATGGATAGTGCATGGTTACTCAGAAAAGATGCATACACAACAATGGTTCTTAGCTTTAAAGAGATAACACTAGGATCCACAACATGTTCATCTATTTAGGGCACGGTTCTTTAACCCCAATACATTTGTACACAATGATTCATCGAATGACCTTACAAAATGTGGGTACACAAACTCATACTCTGCAACTTGAGGTCAAATTTTGCACTATGAATGTTTAATTGAAGTTATTGAACTATGCCATTGAGGTGAGGCCATTGTGGTCTACAGTGTATGCACTATTTACTGCACTGGTTTAAAGGGCCACCACATAATCTAATTCTTAATGAAGCAAAAGGCAGCTATTTTATCTATACCTGCCCAATATGAATCCACACTGAATAAAGTATGGATATTGAATGTCTGATGAAGCATACAATGTAGTAAATATGCCTACCCAACAATGGGTTCTTGGCTTTAAAGGGACAGCTCACTATTTACTTCACTGGTTTAAAGGCCCATATGCAATGCATGCAACCTAAAATAAAAGAACATTTTTGCCCATCATTATTTTGAATCCAAAGAAAAAACTGCAAACCTAAGATAATTCACAGCATTGGCCACCGAATTTCATGATCATTTGATGCGGATATGCCCAGCAATACATTATTTTGTGTTTTGGGGGGCTGGTTTGTTTTGTGCAAACCAAGTATATTAATTATTGGCTCATGTTTTTGGTAGTAATATGGCTCATGTGCTTGATAGTAATTTCCCACTTTTCCTTGTTGTTTCCCTTTTCTTCCTCTTCCCCTTTTTTCTACCCATTTTCTTACCTCTTGTTTTTCTAAGGTTGAAAGGGTTTGATTGAATCCCTCGACCCCCGGCCCACTAAAGGGCAATTTACCCCTATCTTTAGTCACTAATGCATAATGCTAAAATGGAACCCATATGAGAGGTAACACAATTCACCAACACCCCCCCCTCCTCAGCCAAATACTGGGTCTCCAATGTATCATACCAAAGTGGTGTCATTCATGTACAACAATGATGCAAAGCTTACTGTCAACTATGCACCTGCCCCATACATTGTATCTTGGCACAGACACAACCATTATGTACAATTCTATTGATACAGATCCCATCATATCATCTGCCCCATTATTCTAATTGGCCTGCAAGAATTATTCTCAAAATATTGACAGATGAAATTTGAATCCATCAGCCAAATGGGCTATTCCATTTGAAATCCACACTACCCCTGTGGAAGATTTTGCTAAAGTCTCCCACAGAGGGAGTATGAGATTTGATCACAACAGACAATTGGGTAACTTCCATTTGAAATACTCACTCCAGTTGTGGAAGATATATAAAAGCCATATACAGGGGGAGTATTGGTTTCAAAATGATTAACTCTAGCCAATTACATTTGAAAAACATACTCCCTCTTCCACAGGGGTAGTGGATTTCAACTGGAATAGCCAAATGAAACGCATCTCATTCACCCAAAATGACACTCAAACATTAAGGATACATCATCTCTGTCTATAGCTACTTTTTCGGCTCCTGTTTTACTCATGTTTTAATTTGATACCCTAACCCTATCCTTAACATGACTGTTACACTATCTCTAATTTACCCCAACCCTAAATCTAAGTCATAATAAAGGTAGCTAACGTTCAAAGAGAAAGGACAAAATTAATAAATAAGAAAGAATATAAATAAATAATAACATCACCCCTCTGCTAAACCTTCCAAATTTACAAAGAAACATCAAAATTCTAATAATTCTATTCCCTTCAAATTGGAAAAATACAATTAAAATGGAAACCATCAAGAATTAGCCTTTCAAATTATCATAATTGTAAGTAAAATTTCAATCTTCTAAAACTCTTTTAATCATCTACAAATTTGTAAAAAAAATGAATGAATGAAGACAGATTTTTGTAGCAATAATTTTCTCCCAAATCTGCTGGGATCTAATACTAACTTGTAATTATTTCCAGCACTCATACTATGAGTCAAAATCAGGCTCATTGCCAGATCTTTTTCATCAGGGTGCGGATAGAGAAATCTTCATTCTGCCAAAAGCAGACCTTTACAACTGATTTTTGGAGCCTAATTTCACAGAAATTTCACAGAAATTCTCATGATTTGGAGTATACTTATATAAAATTCTGCACCACCCCCACGCCATTCTCTAATTGCTAGGCCTTACATTTTATCTCTACATCAAATACCATTGCTTCAAACGTGAATGCACAGAATGAATGAATACAGCAGTATTTATCAGCATGTATTGGGCATTGATGAACTACTTGCTATCAGCAGTAGGTATAGGCATTGATGAACTACTTGCTATCAACAGTAGATATAGGCATTGATGAACTACTTACTATCAGCAGTAAATAGGGCACTGACAACTTGTTATCAGCAGTAGATATGGCAAGGATGAACTACTTGTTATCAGCAGTAGATATGGCACGGACGAATTACTTGTTATCAGCAGTAAATAGGGCACTGGTGACTTGTTATAGGGCAATGATAAACTACTTGTTATTAGCAGTAGATATGGCACGGACGAACTACTTGTTATCAACAGTAGATTTGACACGGATGAACTGCTTGTTATCAGCAGTAGATATGGCACGGACAAACTATTTGCTATCAGCAGCAGATGTGGCATGGATGAACTTCTTATTATCAGCAGTAGATATGGCATGGACAAACTGCTTGTTATCAGCAGTAGATATGGTACGGACGAACTACTTGCTATCAGCAGTAGATGTGGCATGGATGAACTACTTGCTATCAGCAGTAAATAGGACACTGGTGACTTGTTATCAGCAGAAGATAGGGCATTGATGAACTACTTGTTCTCAGCATAAGATAGGGCACTGGCAAACTACTTGTTATCAGCCGTAGATAGGGCACTGACGAACTACTTGCTATCAGCAGTAGGTATAGACATTGGGTCCTGTGTCACAACCTGGGGTACCTTTGTGTTACATAGTAAAAAAAATGGAAAGTTTCAAACATTTTACCTACACGTCTCATTTGAAGTGGTTCATCCTCCTGAGCATTTTGACACCTTTTTTATGGAAATCGGTTAAAAAATGAGAGAGTGCGGGCAAAAACAATCACAAAGTAGGTGGGATTTAACCCCACCTCTTTTTTCCACATTTACAATGCCATCAATAACAGATTTGTTTCTGTTTCGGATCATTTGTGCCCTCTCGATATCACTAAGCTCGAGGCCTATCTTTCTGCTCCTACACCGCCACCCACTTTACATGCATGGGATGTATAAGCTGAACTTCAAAATATCAAGCCATCAAAGGCATGTGGTCCTGATAGAATATCCCCTAAATTAGTCAAAGAATTTTCTTATGAATTAAGTACCCCTCTTACTGACTTGCTCAATTGCTCGTTTACTGAAGGTGTAGTCCCGAAACAGTGGAAAAGAGCTGTGGTTGTTCCCATCCCTAAGACACACCCACCTAGGGAAGACAAATTACGCCCTGTCTCCCTGACGGATTGTTTTGCCAAAGTCAGTGAGAGTTTTATTACCAACTGGGTGCTTGAGGATTGTTTCAGAGAAAATAGACACTCGACAAGTTGGTAATGTTAAGGGGGTGTCTACTGCCCACTACCTCGTTAGTCTTTTACATTTCCTACATACAGGTGCTGATGTTATCAACAACATTGGTACGGTGGTCCTCACTGACTTCTCAAAAGCGTTCGATATGGTTGACCACACTCTCATGATTGAAAAGTTTATTCATTTGGGAGTCAGGGGGGCCATCGTACCATGGTTGTGTGATTTCATCAACGAGCGTGTACAATGTGTTAAATACAATCAATCACTCTCAGATTTTAAAGTTTTGAAAGGGGGGCTCCCACAGGGAACAAAAGTTGGTCCTCTGGGATTTCAAGACATAATTAATGATGCTGCCACTAATATTGCCCCAAATACAAAGTGTTGGAAACATGTGGATGACCTGACACTTGCTGAGAATCGCACTCATTCCACGTCTGGCAAGCTCCAAGAGGTTTTAGATGATTTTTCGCAATGGACCAGTGACAATAAACTGTGTTTGAATCCCAGGAAGTGTCAGGCCCTCCTGGTGTGTTTTAAAAGAGATGTACTTCATCCATCTGTCTTGGGGATTAATAACACACCCCTTGAATATGTTAATGATGCAAAAATCCTTGGCATCTGGGTTCAAAGTAATCTTAAATGGGACAAAAACATCATGGAAATTACTAAAAAGGCCAACCGCAGACTGTACATGCTGTGCATGTTAAAAAAGTTCGGTTTTAACCATCAAGAACTGATAACAGTTTATAGAGGGTATATATGGCCTCTTTTAGAGTATTGTGACACAGCATGGCACTCATCTTTAACTGCTGGCCAGTCCAAATCACTTGAACAGCTGCAAAGAAGAGCTTGCAGGATAGTCCTGGGCAGGAATTTTACATCTTATTCTGAAGCACTGCAGGATTGTGACCTGGACTCTCTCTGTGACAGGAGGGTGGATCATTGTCTAAGGTTTGTCGAAGGGCTCTCCAATAATCCTAGAACAAATGATTTACTACCCCTGTCAGGGGCAGGGTCCATGGTCGCAACCTCACGCAATGCTGACAAATTGTCCCAGCTTTTTACCAGAACCTCGCGCTTCCAGGCTAGTCCAATTCCATATTTTATTAGTTTATTGAATAGTTAGGTTTTTCATATTACCTGCCCAGGGCTGTCCTGCTAACTGAATTCATCCAGCCCCTATATGCCACTGTTGATTTTTATGAAATTTTATCCCTTTATAATTTTTATTTACATAACTTATTTGATACTGATGTGTGATAAATTGTGTATTGAAATGTGTCACGTGCAATATTGTAATTTTGATTGTTGTATATAATATCATATATTTTTGATGTGTTTTAAAATTGTAAGTTTACATGTAATTCAGCCTTAGGGCTGCGATATGAAATAAAATAAACTTTACTACTACTTCTGAGCAAGTATTAGTCTTTTAAATGACCTTCTGTATTTATTTACTTGGTTTAGATGTCTGGGATTTCATTTAGACATTTTTTACTAGATTCAAATTTTTAATGGGGGTTTTAGATCAAATTTACGATACGAATCCCTCCTCCTAATCCTCCTCCTCCTAATCCTCAACCACCCTTGGCACATTTCATGCCAAACGTCATAAGAAAATAATTACAAATTATTTTAAAACAGGATAAAAACATGAGTAATATAGAATAAATTAGCCTCAATTTAACTTCTAAATGAAGGAATACTCAAGTGACAAGTCCAAGCTGCACATCAAAATGTAACAAAACCACCTTTTTGGGTACCCCATCCCCAGTATATGACACAGGATCATTGATGAACTACTTGCTATCAGCAGTAGATATAGGCATTGATGAACTACTTGCTATCAGCAGTAGATATAGGCATTGATGAACTTCTTGCCATCAGCAGTATAGATATAGGCATATTGATGAACTGCATGTAGAGCAGTAGATGAAGACACTGATGAACTATTTGCTATGAGCAAAAGATATAGGCATTGATAAACTACTTGTTATCAACAGTAGATATACACATTGATGAACTACTTACTATTGGCAGTAGATAAAAGCATTGGTGAACTACTTACTATGAGCAGTAGATATAGGCATTGACAAACTACTTGTTATCAGCGGTACATATATGCATTGATGAACTACTTCTTATCAGCATTAGACAGGGCTCTGACGAACTACTTGCTATCAGCAGTAGATAAAGGCATTGATGAACTACAGTAAGCCAAATAATTAAGGTACCAGTTGTATTCACCCCTGTATATCCTAAATAAAGGCAAGTTAAACAAACAACCACTAACTGAACTCTTGAGCTCTGATTTAAGACCTTATTTGTTGAAATTGGTTCAGAATTAAAGAAACGGTGATCTAAAACCTAATGAAGAGACGAAATCAAAAGTTGCACTTTTGTGTTCGAATCAATGAAAGCACTACGCTAGTTTCACGTGCTAATCAATGGAAGCATGGCGCTAGTTCTCTCGTTCGCGAACGCTTTGCGTACAAATCAATAGGGGATGCAATGTAGCAAACTGCAACTTTTAAATTGGCATCTTCCTTGGGTTTTTGGATCGTCGTGTTTTTATTTCTAGAACAATTTCAACAAATGAGGTCTAAATTGAAGCTAAAAGATGCAGCTATTGGCTGCTGGTTCCAATTATGACATATCTGTCTTTGTTTAGGATATACAGGGGGTGAACATAACTGGTACCTTAATTTTTTGGCTTACTGTATATACTTGCTATGAGCAGTGTATATAGGCACTGACAAACTACTTGTTATCAGCAGTAGATGTAGACATTGATGAACTACTTGTTATCAGCAGTAGATATATGCATTGATGAACTACTTGTTATCAGCAGTAGATATATGCATTGATGAACTACTTCTTATCAGCATTAGATAGGGCTCTGACGAACTACTTGTTATCAGCAGTAGATAAAGGCATTGATGAACTACTTGCTATGAGCAGTGTATATAGGCACTGACAAACTACTTGTTATCAGCAGTAGATATATGCATTGATGAACTACTTGTTATCAGCAGTAGATACATGCATTAATGAACTGCTTCTTATCAGCATTAGACAGGGCTCTGATGAACTACTTGCTATCAGCAGTAGATATAGGCATTGATGAACCTTTGTAATCAACAGTTATAGTTGCTGATGAATTAAATGCAAAATTAGAATTTTGTGGTTCATAATTAATAATTTGTCCCAAACAAAGTTGGGTAAATAACAAAGGTTTATAAATACAAATAATATGCAATATGCAAATAAGCTCATTTATCATACCACTAAGGGAAACATCAAAGAACACCGATAACCTGATATATTTTCGTATCTAGTCAGTGAGTGCATATTTTACGCTTTATATCTAGTCAGTGAGAGCGTATTTCAGACGGCCGATCACGCTGCGTGTACAGCGAGGTACGCCGTATAAAGGCGATTCAGCGTAAAACTGGGCACGTAAAATGCATGCAATCTGTAATCTGGAACAGTCATCTATTTTTTGTAATGTTTTTCCTATTTAGCAGCAATTAAAATGTTTAAAAGCGTAATTATTTCAATATTTAGAATGACTTAGTGGTATGATAAATTAGTTATTAGGTGAAGCGGAGGTATGGTACGCGAAATTATCGTGCGCTCAGTGTCATACTGGGTTCAGCCTTCGACTTCACCAATATGACACTTCGCGCACGATAATTTCCCATACCATACCTCCGCTTCACCTAATAACTAATATTATAATACTCATTAAATTTGAATACAATATTTTAATACTTCATGTACTTGCAGCCAATTTTAAAAACAATTTCTCAGGTCAGAGCTCAATTTTCTTTTTTAATGGCTACACAAAGATACATGCTGCCCTAGCTTAATGCATGCGAGTAGTTACCCAATGTAAAGGGACTTAGAGATCCGTCGAAGACCAACAAATTTTGCAACAATTTTCAAAGTCGCATGAAAAGGCTGAAAAACAAGAAAATACCCTTAAACAATTTTCTTTTCAAAATATCATCAAAATGTGAATAAAAATGAAAGGTTGCAACTGTTTTTGAGATTGTGTCCCCTATTTGTGACCCGGCAGCACAAATGAGCCGTAAATTCCCTAAATTGTATTCTGAGTTACGGTGTAAAATGTGTACGAAGGTTATGTTCATCGGTAACTTAAGCTGGCCCGACATTCGTCTCATTTCGATAGTCAAAAACTAATCAATAATCCTATTGTTGAAGTGGATAATAAGCGTCTACCTTAGATGGCTATAGAACTTTTAATAGCTCTGGTCTTTGTTTGCTTATATTGCTAAATCCTGTTCAAGTGGTGGGTTACCAGGCATTGTATTTTGTACAGGTATGTATAACCAACAATTATCAATGAGAGAACTTTCTTAAACCTCGTTGACTTGGGGATGATTTGAAATGACCACCAATTATGACTGTTTGATATTTATTGCCAACAATGTGGAAAAAGAGACACATGTAAAAACGTAAAAAGCTATAATTTTGTTGAAGGAGCAAAGTTAAACAAACCATAACCCCGCTTCTGGATATCGTTTGAAGTCAAATGATATACCATTTTTAAGTTTATGATGTTTATTTTTTAAACACGAAATAAAACAAAATTGACCGGGGGAGGAATTTACGGCTCATTCGCTGTGGACGGTCACATTTGATCTGCTCAAAATTCCTTATGCTGAGCAAAAAGAATTAAGAATTGTCTTTTTTGGCACTGAAAACACAGTGTCTAGCTTATTCATTGCAGGAGTTAGTAACTAGATTTAGTAAATATTCTAAAAGTTCAATAAAAACATCATGTATGGAAACTAGTTTAGTTTGAGATTGATATAAAATAAAAGGTGACTTGTTTGATCGCCATCATGATGAGCAAAAGTTCTGTGTTTTTGTCCTTTCTAGTTTCTCAGTCAAGGGGTAACTAGATTTAGTAAATATTCTAAAAGTTCAATAAAAACATCATAATATGGAAACTAGTTTAGTGACGGATATCTGAATGTCCCTTTAAGGCGAGGTACCGGATGTTTTTTTCTGAAAGACAGCGAGAAATATCTAGTCTAAGTTGTTCAATTACAGAACTGCGTGAACATGGCTAACTATTGAGTCTATGGTAACCAAATTGAAGCCTTAGCAAGCTACATATGGGCCAACTTCCTGAGTAACATTAAGTGGCAATCTATATTTAGTTATATTGATACCGGATGGAAACTAGATGAAGAGATCACACTGCTACTCTAAACCTTAAATGGCAGTTTTCATCATATTATGGGAAATTGTAAACAGCCACTATACACCCTTGTACTCATGATAGAGTTTGTGAAACGTTTAGCATGTTTTAAGCGTCACTGCAGTTGAGCGAAACTGCCGTGAAAGGTTTAACTTTTAATCATATGTGAAATGATAACAGCCACTCTTGTACTCATGATAAAGTTTGTGAAACAGTTAGCACTTTTTAAGCGTCACTGCAGTTGAACATACTTGCATATAAAGTTCATACTTCTAGAATAAAGCCGATTCAGTTCCTCTCATTGTGGTATCTTCAAAAAGCAAAAAGCGCGAGCAGTCGCAAAACAGCCATCCTTTGCCATTCATATCTCAAAGGGTCCAAAACCTGCGGAAACTATAATCTTTTTTCAGATCTGTAGTTGGCTTTTTTTTGTCTATAAGTGAACCATTGGGATTATTTTAACATTCTTATACTGGAAAAGTCATATTTTACAAAATGTTCTTCCAAAATTGCACCTTTTAGAAATTTTATTTCTGTGCATGTTGTAATGGTGAGGTAGTACATGCCTTACACTATTAAAGGCAATATTCCTGACCTTTCAGCCTTACCTAATCGAAAACAAGTAAACATCCTTACAGAAAAATATTAAATATTGCTCGCAGCCAAAGTGTACTTCACAAGAATAACATGTAAGAATTACAACATGATGATATTGATGATGACAACCATAAAACTAGGCTATCCCCGTTTCGTGGCCCCGGTGTCCGGACATTTCCATTGAAACTAGAACATCTAAGAGGGTCACCCTGAATGCCTGGTGCAGTACAAGCGGCTACTTCAACATGTTCAATGTTACTTTCTAGATCTATGTACTTGGAGATAGGAATCGTCACATTGAGGCCATTGAGAGAGATACATATAGCAGCAGTAGATAGTTACTTTCTAAACGACCGCCTGTGACGTCGCATCCACTTCAAACTCATCTAAAAATAGCCCCACATTCATTCAAATTTGCACTTCATAAGTAGTGCTTAAACGGCAACATTTTGTGATGAAAAATTTATACCTGTGGTGTAGATTTTGATATTTTGATTCCAAATTTAGAAATTTGCTTTTGAATTCTTTCAAATTCCCTTTGGGGTGTAAGCCCTACATTGAGCTATTCCAGTTGAAATCCATACACCCCCTAATGGCCCCGTATGGAAGACATGACCTTAATCTCCTACACAGTGAGTGTAGATTTCAAATGTAGTCACCATTCGGATGATCTCATTTGAAATTCATATTCCCTGGTGGAAGATTAAGGTCATGTCTTCCATAGGGGTGTATGGATTTCAACTGGAATAGCCCAATATGAGTATCTTGTTATATAAAATACACTGGAGTCAAAACTGACTGTCTATCTGTCATGGATGAAAATGTGAAAAAAATATAGATGAGGAAGACAATGCCAAGATGATGAGGAGGAGGAGGAGGAAGGAGGAGGAGGAAGAAGATGCTAAGAGGGTTGTTCTATGCCTAAACGTGGGAAATTATCACAGGCACCTCTTTGCCTCTCGGTATGAAGAACATGTACACTTATCTCAGACTCCGGTGTCTGGACATTTCCATTGAAACTAGAACATCTAAGAGGGTCACCCTGAATGCCTGATGCAGTACAAGCGGCTACTTCAACATGTTCAATGTTACTTTCTAGATCTATGTACCTGCAGATAGGAATCGTCACATTGAGGCCATTGAGAGAGATACATATAGCAGCAGTAGATAGTTACTTTCTAAACGACCGCCTGTGACGTCGCATCCACTTCAAACTCATCTAAAAATAGCCACATATTAATTCAAATTTGCATTTCATAAGTAGTGCTTAAACGGCAACATTTTCTGATGAAAAATTTATACCTGTGGTGTAGATTTTGATATTTTTGATTCCAAATTTAGAAATTCATATTTAAATTCTGTCTAGGGGTGTATATTTTGAGTACTCTATAAGTGGTAATTTTCGTATGGGTTTTATTTTCGCAAATAGAGAGGTTATGTCACAAATCTAACAACATGCAAATATTAAAATTTGTCATTATGATAACATCGGCAAAGCATAAATTTGGCAAAAATATTAACACGCACAAAAGTCTTCCGTGCTGGAAGTAGCAAAAATATCTGTACGCCAAAGTAAGGCCAAAAAAATTAAATTGTTTGGTTGCCCTTCCAAGACAAAAATTTGGAGAGTCTGTAGGTCGATCTTTTTTTTTTCCTTTTCTTTTTTTTTTTTTCCATGGGCTCTTCCTCCATTTTGAAAAGGCTAGTATTGACAAATGCATGATCATTTATGGTAAAAAAAATTGTGTTTTGGACTGAATTTAAATGGAAATACTTTTTGTTTTTAATCAACTATGCATTTAATAAATAAAATGAGTGAATAACAAATATAAAATGTCCTTGATACTGTCCAAATTTAAGGATTCTTCTAAAAAAAGTGATTAAAAAAAACCTGACCCAAGATTTCTCATTTTTTTTCTGAGGGCAACCAAACATATGTTTTTTTTTGCCTATCAACTTGTACAAAAAAAGGTTGTTTTGTCTTTTTAACCCTAAATTTTGGATGTTGTTGTACATATTATTTAACAGTTTTTAACATTTATTTTCCTTGGTTATGTACACTACTTGAATCTTTTTAAGATCCATTCAAAGTTTCCCTGCTGGTCAGTTGGTACTGTTTTAGTTTGCTTTTTTGCTCTTATATAAACGTACACTGGTAGCATCAAAACTAACGGTTAATCTGTCACAATTGAAATGTGTGAAAATGTTAAGATAAGGAAGACAATGCCGAGATGATGAGGAAGAGGAGGAGGATGGTGGAGGCGGAGGAATAGAATGTATACAATTTCTGTCATATTTTTATTTTGAAATTCTTTCTGAACGGACAGTGTGACATGAAAAAGTAGTCCTCTACCCCACCTCAACTCCTGTGCACATGTCTGGCTGGTTCCAATTAGGTGTAAGTTGGAACATGTATGATTATCACAAAGATGTCAAAACAATAAATATGAAATGACATTTTATAATGACACTCATCTTATTTATAAAACACAAGTACCCAGTCTCACTGGAGCATTTATCTTCTAAACCTAGAGCATGGATTCATAATGGAGATATGATTGCAATTTGCATGAGCTAATATACAAGACTTACCGAATGTTACATTAAAAAATTGCATTTTAGGAGAACAAATTAAAGGGATGTTATCCGAGACAGCCTCATCCCCAATTTTCTTAATATCACAAATGAAATTTTGGTATCAGAAGAAGGCTAATACTTTTCATATTAAACCAGTAACTTAACACCGGAGATATACTTTGTTTTAAGGTGGTATGAACTAAAACATGGTGATTGTGGTATACCCCAACCGGAAGTAAACATATTGTACTATCCTAAAGGGGCATATTTCTACTTCTATAAGAAAAACAATTCTTATTGTTTTAATGGTAGGCCTCAATGTAAGATAGAAAACAGAACATGAAAAAACAAAATCAGGTAACATCTTTTTAAGAATGCTCCAACATTAAAATAAATATTACTTACAGATTTATTTTGGATTTGAAGCTATTTCCATTATTTAAGCATCTTTTGTTTTATGAAAATTGCGATGTGGGGCAGATATTACAAATAATTTGGCGCTGTATTTAAAGCACCTTATGTACGTGAGCATTTGACAAATGGAAAAGAAAAGACATTTTGAATTATGAAATTTGTGCAAATTTATACCATTTCTACTTAATAATCGTAATGCAATTAATTGGTTCCAGGTCATGTTACTTTATTTATTGACATTTGTGCAAATTTATACCATTTTTTTATTTTTATAAACTTGATAATCTAAATGCAATTGACTAAGTAATTGGTTCCAGGTCATGTTACTTTATATATAGGCCTATTTATTAATATTAATATGTTATTTGGATGAATGAGAATGAAGGTAATTAGCCTAAATCCTGCATCTATAGCATCATATAACATGAGTGGTGTCATTATTTGGAAGTGCAACTCAGACTTAGGACTTGTTATAGATAGTGGCATTGCTTATGTTATACATTGTATGAGGTGATATAAATATACCACAAGCTAAAAACAATATCTTTATGCTCCAAAAATGAAATTTTTCATGTGATACGATATTTCATGCATGAAAGTATTTCCCATGTTCAATTTACGTGACATCACAAAATATGATTTGACAAAGTTGTCATTTGATCCCCAATAAATTACCAATTTTTTTGGTTAATTTTGAATAAGATTTGGCACATTAAAATTTAAATTGGTTTGAAACTCTAAGAACATAATTGAGCAACCAAAGATGAATACCATACCATCAAAAAGATAGTATGGAGGACAAATCAATGTGCTATTCCAGTTTAAAGACATACACCCCCTATAGAAGATACAGCCGAAATTTTCCACACAGGGGGTGCAGATTTCAAATGTAGTCACCAATTCAGGTAACCCCATTTGAAATTCACACTCCCTGTGTAGAAGATTAAGGACATGTCTTCCATAGGGTGTATGGATTTCAACTGGAATTGCCCAATGTTCTCATCTACCTCAGACTCCAGATTTAAGTGATTCGCTTTCCAACAGATTACAAGATGCAAAAATTGATTCACAACTACAACCAGTGAAAGAAAATATCAATCGATGAAACAAAGCCACCAGGCTCAAAAAACATGCATTTTTGCTGGCACACTGTGGAATGTGCACTCCGTCGTCTCCTCACCGAGTCACAGTTCAAGATTTTGTACATGGAATAATATGACAAGTTGCTGGTGGTGTTGCTTCTGGGGATTAGAATGGTATCCACTTCATACTGAAGCAAAGTGAACTTTCTTTTATATGATAGACTCATAAATGAAGCTAAGCTATACCACTGAACCCAACCCTTGGGGATGAGACTATTTCCTTTCACATTCCCAGCTCCAGTTACATGCAGAAATCATTTTATTTTTAAAACCCACACATATTTTGGGCAAACGCACTAAATGTATAAAATTTCACGTTCACATTATAGTCTAGCTATAGCATTGCCTTTAGTCACTACTGAAACATTCATGAACCATGATCATGTGATCTTTGAACCGAAAACATGTACATCACGCCCACCATAAGCGTCTCAAGTTACTGTAAAAAGTGCTCAATTTTTGCTATGTTAATATTTAGCTCTACAATCAGTAACAATGATATCAAATATATACAATGGTGATCACAGGGTGGGAGTCTTTTGCTTGACCCAAACACTTTCCCCCAGTCCCGGCCCCCAGTCCGACAAATTGTGAAATTTTTAGAACAATTATTATCAACTTTTAGGCCAAAAATGCCAACTTTTAGGCAAATTCTTCTACCATGGTGTTTTCTGCTTAAAATTAAAATTTTCTTTATTATTTCAGGAACCAACAGTTCAATTTTGATGAAAACCACAAAATTCTACCCAGGAAAAATGGACAATAATATCACAAATAAAAATAGGTTTTCAGTGTTTGTCAAAAATTCATTTCATGTGATTGCGTTACTTTTTGGCTCACACAATCACTCTTTCAACTCCTTTTATCAACCTACGCACTAAATATTTTCCTATATGGTTTTAATTTCATACAAGTCCTGACATTTTTTCATGAAAAATGCAAATTAATGTTAATCTTTTCATTGTTTTTCAAAACCTGTCAGCCAACATATACTATAAACCACATAATTTCTCTCACAGCATTAAATTGCTCGTGAGAAAATATCACATAATATTTTAAGGAGAGTTCGGTAGAATATAATTTTCTGCTGTAAACTGCACCTGGTGCACACATGAATGTTACATTGTCCCTTTGATTATACATGTGTTTGTCTGTTACAAAAATAGTGGTGTTGCAGACTTGCAGTTGTCTGGTACATGATGGGAGTGGGGGTAAGGGATCATGATCTTAATTTGGTTCACCAAAGACCTAGACCATATCAGTGACGTCAATCCATCTTGAAAAGCCGGGGGAGATTGGCCTGAATTTCCAAAAAGTGACTGAAAAGAACAAATACCGTATTTCGTCAAATAGTCACCCCTACCCCCTCAAATAAACGCCCCCCACCACTTTTTTCAACCAAGATGTTTAAAAAATGCAGATATTTCCATGCTATCTTGTGTAGTAAGCTTACCAAGTTGCGCACATGGTCCATAATAGCGCCAATAATTGGCGAAAATCAGGATCAGAAACCCGGAAGTGAGCCAGAAGTCAGTGTTTCTAGTTCATAGTTCATCATTTTAGCGTGTGTTTTTAGTTTACCTAATGATTTTAACGGGAATTATAATTCTAAAATTGACCTTGAATAAACGCCGCCCCCCCCCCCTTGGGAAAATGTAACACCCCCGGGGGCGTTTATTTGACGAAATACAGTAGTAGCTCAATTTGCCAAAGTGGAGGGATGTCCCAGTGGCGTGTGTAGGTTAAAAAGTGAGGACTACGGGTTCTAGATTTCCTTGGCACTGCGCAAAATGTTTCAATTTGCTTTGCTTGCCATAAATTGGCAGCCCCATAATTTTTCCACCACCTGGGTGCATTTTGTGTCCCCCTTCGTCACTCACATGTCCCCCACTGGAATGACGCCCACACACAAAAAAATGATACCAATGCCACCTGAACTTACAAAACTAGCCCTAGTCAAGTTGTAAAACAAGCTCCAAGTCTGGATTACCCTACGCACGTTGTACCCTGTAATCCTATATGGTACAATTCTGGTTTACCCTGTTTTAGGGTTAGAATGTAGGTGTAGAATTATTCCCAAAACAATATTCTGAGCCATAAAGGGATATCTTCAAGTAATCTAAATCTGCCACTAGACTGCAGATATTTAAAGGAAATAACAGTACCACCATGACTACCAAGCCAAGCTATGATATCTCTCTATGATCCGAGAAACTTTAAATATCTTGCTATCCTTAGACATTAAGATAGTTTGAATCACTGAGTCAAGTATCGTTTTTAGCCAGATATCCTTGACGAGTCATGTTTAAAGATCCGATCAAAAATCTCCCTTGAAGACATGCCATGTTCAAATTTTAAGGCTAATAATATACATCCATCAATGCGTATTATAGCGTCTTCAAAGGCAAACCATATAAATATATTTTTTTAATCATTGAGTCATGTAACGTTCATACTGATGCAGCCTTGAGAACTCAAGTTATTCAGTGTAATGTAATTGTACATGTATAAAAGCCGAGTTCAACGACTGCTATTAAAGTAACACATGGGGCACACAAAAACACCAACGCAACAAACTATAGAGGGCAGCAAACAGGAAACAATATTCTGCCAGATATGAGCTGTTATCAAAATGAGTCAGAATTCTTCTAACCTTGTATTTTCAAAGCTTTTCAAGATGGTTGTTCTGACAATTTACACATATTTTCTATTGCAGCAAACACAGCAGCAAGTCCTAGACAGAGCTTACCATTTAAAGATGATATCAGTAATTCGCTAAATAAAAAAACCTACAAAAATCATTGAAAATCAGATGTTTATGACTTAAAACAACCTAATAAGGGTGCAATCTCACATTTTAGTCAATGTTGGGGGAGTTTGTCAGTGCCTACACTTCTATCATTTTATCTATCCATCTTCAAGGTGCAGAATTCAACAGGTTTTTTCCCATGATTTTACCAAATGGTTTCTTTGAAATTTTTACATGAAAAACATGTTTTGATTTTATGTACCGTAAATACCTGATAGGATTGCACTTATGTCCAGTATTCCACTAGTCTCCTTTGACTTTATCATAGGGTGTAGTATCACATTGACGTATTAATTTGCAAAATGTGTTATTTCCAGAAAGAAATTTATGGTTGCAGTACTCTTAAAATATACCATCTAGTTGAAGGCAAACCATTCCAGCCTAAAGATGACATTCATCAAATGCTATTTAAGGTAGAAACATCGGCTACGGTGTCATGCACAGCTTTGGATTAAAATGATACAGGATGTGTAGTTGGGTGAGAAAAACTTGCCTGCCAAATTTTAATTTTTGCTAACAAAGCATTTTTGAGTTATGCCATTTTTTGTCATTAGGAAACCCCATTGACTTTGTACATAAAGTGGTTTTGACACTAAGCTACGTTCACTAAAATTGGTAAAAGTTTGAAAATGGATACTATGTTTAAATATTATTTTTTCTCCTTTCTATCCACTTTATAGAACTACTTTTTGGATCTTTTTATTACAAAAATATTATCAAATAATATTAGTGACTTTTTTCATATATATTGGCCAGTAATAAAGGAGATATTTGAAGGTAATGTTAGTACTTGCTCAAATTTTCTTGATTTGATCTAGAAACACTGAATGACCCAATTTCATAATTATTGTCTGAGGTAACCATAGGGACAATTTTAACAAACAAGGTGTCATATGAAAGGTTATTAAATTTAGAAACTTTTCTTGCCAGCTTTTTGTAATAAAGTGTTTCTATTTTAAGTTATGGGTGTTTCTAAATTTCCCTAATTTAAAAATGGAAAAAAATGATTTTTCTCAAAAAATAAACACTTTATCAAAAAAATATGGCGAGAGAATTTAGATATTAGGCTTATTAACCACCCCACAAACTATGGAAACCATATCACATACCCTCTTGTCTAGCAATAATTATTTGTAGAAAAAATTAGGGAATTTTCAAAAAATAAAGAAAAACATAAGAAATGTTTAAATTTTCTTGAAACATTAAAAATAAGTGGAGTAAAAATTTATCTTAAATTGGTTATATATTTGATATGTATACATAATTCTGATTTGATATAGTGGCTATTTTCCTGCATGGGCCTATTATCTATTATGCGATGATCCTACCTTAAGTCATAGATGCTTCACTTTATTGGAGTATTCATCAAAGAAACAAATATGTCAGTATGTGAAACGGCAAAAATTAAACATTGTGAGATATGACGCCAATAACACCGTTGTAATTTAATGCGACAAAATACATCGGTATGTGAAACAGCAAAAACATTGCTTTTGCCCAAAAATACAAATACGACGGCAAATATGTCGCCATGTGAAACAGCAATTTTTACGAACGGCCAGGCGAATGGCAAGATACATCACTATGGAAAACATATGTAAATTAACAGCTTTTAGTAAATACGCCGCTCTGTGAAACAGACAATTTGAAATAACGCAAATACAACCAGGTTAATCAATTATCTCACAAATGAAGCCGCATCCATAGTCAAGATTTGGTAATTTTGAAGAGTATTGTCTTCTATTCATAACCTCATTAATAAACGCGATGCATGCAATCCAATCATATTTTATTATTTGCGAAAACGTGAATGCAAATCGAGGTCATTAATATCTCACAATTGACCGCAAAATGCGTAATTGTTCCAATGTCGTACACAATTGACCTCCGCGTGCACCATATAGTGCGTCCAACCAACTGTGTGCTGGCTGCCGTATTTGGATTGCGCGCTACCATATATGCACAGATTCTGATACGCACTTTTGTTATTGGTCGTCCTGTTTTAGTCTGATCGATTTTGGGAAAGGGAAGATGTAAAAATTGTTTATTTTTACAAACTTTTGCAGAAAATTTTGTGTTATTTTGTAAAGTTAAAAGATCAAAGTGACGGTTATGAATGAGGTTAATAACTTTTAAGCGGTAATATGTCGGGCATTGTGAAAAATCTAAACATTTTGCTTTGGACCTCGGAATATCCCTCGGGGTCGGGATATTCCTCGGTTCCAAAGGAAAAATATTTAGATTTTCCGCAATGCCCTCCAAATAACTGATGCGCAGTTATTAACCTCTAAAACTTACCCTGACAAAATTCATGAAAATGTCAAAAATGTTGAATGCCTCACTCATAATTATGTGATATGACCGACGAAACATGCAGACAAATTGAACGAAACTTGAATGGATCAACAGACAGACACCCCCACACTCACAGACAAACAGACAGACACACAGACAGACACTGTGAAAGACAGAACACCTGGTGACAAGATATGATCCACTCAGATCAAAGTTAAAATGTTTGAACATTTTCATAAACTAAATTATGATGACTTTTTAGGGGTTTCCGTTCCATTTTTAGGGAATTTCCCTCACTTCATGAATGCATACTGTAGTGTAATTAAAAATTTGTGGAATAAAAATGTTCGTGATTTGAAAAGAACCACCATTTTTGCTGCATGTAATTTTTGTGAAATTGATACATTTTCTTAAATAGGAAAAGAAATATTTGCTACTATATGACAATTTCGCAAATCCATGTCACTTAGAAAATTGCTCAAATTTTCATGCATGCAAATATGCCATGTTTGCAGGAAGTAATATGTTGTCACAGTCAAGGAAGCACAACTTTAAATTAATTACACTCCATATCATACAATTTTAGATAACTAATCATATCGGCCTATATTTCATGCAAACCGTTCTATTTTGCCAATTTTAGTAGATTTTGAATGTCAACAGAAATTAATATACCCAGTACAAAAATAGCACCAGGCAAGTGCTGAACAGGATTGTGTTGATATTATGCAACCATATTTGAGGCGCAATATGCTAAACCTAACGCTAACCATAAACCCCAACCATAAACCCCAACCATAAACCCCAACCATAAACCCTAACCCTAAGGATTGGTGGTATTCCGGCCCATTATGGTTGCAGAAAGAAGTTTGCTTGCTTGCCCTCCACTGACCGCGGACCTAAAATTAGCCAAAATCAGGGTCAACTTTTAGTTTATAATTTTAATGTTTTTTTTTACATTTTCTGTGTCTAAATTTCATTTCAAAGCTAAATTTGGCCAACAACACACACTCGTTCTAATTGAATCAATTTTTATGGTGTATCTTGCGTATTGAAGGTGTTAAGTGAAGTATTGATGTATCTTTCCACATGACCAATGTTCATTGCTTTAATACAAGCCTATTAAGCTACTTGCAGTTCCGCCATTATGCACTATGTGCGGGGAGAGCCTCGAACTGGCAGCATACATGAATGGGAATTGAACTAGTCATAACGTTCTGTGTAAGGTTACATAATTCTTCCTTTCATGTATGCTGCCAGTTCGAGGCTCTCCCGCACATAGTGCATAATGGCGGAACCGTGCAAGTAGCTAATACAGCAGTGAGTCATTATTAAAAAAAAAAAAATTTTGCAACCCACCCACCCACCCCAAAAATCCCACTGGAGCGCAAGCAAACAATTTTATTTCTTGGGCTTAGGCCCCTAACAGTCAATTTTGAGTTTCCCATCACATAATTTCTAAAAACAAGTGAGGTAACTTTTTCATTATTCATTATTTTTCTACCTTTCATTATATGACCAACACGCATGTAAAATGTGTTGTTATTTGGCGCTCACTCACTTGAAGATGGATGTTTAGCCCAAATGAGATTCAAAAGTATATTAAAAAGAATCTGCAAGGTTGACAGCAAAATGCATGTTTTGATTTTGATTTTTCCACAAAAAATAAAGGGATATTCATAAATGTTTTATCAGTATTTTTTGGAAAATTACAATAATGAATTCAAGTGAGGGTCAGAAAATGAAGTGAGGGCGGCTAACGGGAAACTCAAAATCGACTTTCCTTGGCCTTATTGGCATACTGGACAATTAAACATGTTGGACTCATGCTCCAAATGAGCTGAGTGCTTTAATACCAGCAGGTATGTTGTCATTCACAGGTGTATGTTGTCATGCATGGCAGGTGTATCTTGTCCTGGTAAGGTCATAGACCATTTAAAACAGGGATAAAGTTCTAGTATTAATTTCAAAGGCCCCGCGATAGCAAAATGAGGCTATGTGTGTAGACACGATGACAGATTTCATTAAACCAGCCACAGGACTTACGTAATGACCTTCCAGCGAACGACCGCCAATCACAGCGCTGCTCTGGTAATGCATTTGTCCACGTCCCTTTAATCGCAACATTGGCCAATCACACGCGCCGTACCACAGCGGTTCGGTTGCCAATTGTAAACATTACCGCATGGTTTCAACGTGGTTATTGACGGAAAAACAATAATCGATATTGCCAGCTTTGTGTTGTATATGCTAAACTGGATCTTTTTACAGGCGTAGGGGGACTATCGAACTACTATGTGCCACAGTATTTTGAATTCTGTCATGGATATCCGATATAAAATCTTGATTTCCTACAGCCGACTACCGACTTCCGGGTACATCTTTGTGATGGAAGATTCAGCGCAGGTTACGGTGATTTAAGAATCCAGATTTTACATTCAATATTTCGTTGTCAGCCATAATTGGAGGTAATTATACGTAGTTTCATTAATAATATTCCTCAAAATGAAACAAGTAACGTTATTTCAACCAGAATATTAATGTTCTAAATGAGAAAAGTTGACGCTCTTTTCATCACGCACATGTATCAAGTCGAGTGTGAGTGTCTGTGTGCAGTTCCATGGCATTGTTGTCGTTTTTCTCGCACGTTAAATCAAGATTTTACATTCAATATTTCGTTGTCATCCATGTAGTTTTATCAATAATATTCCTTAGAATGAAACAAGAAACGTTATTTCAACCAGAATATTAATGTTTTAAATGAGAAAAGTTGACGCTTATCATCATGCACACATGTCGAGTCGAGTGTGAGAGTGCCTGTGTGTAGTTCCATGACCATTGTTTACATGGTTTTAAATCAAGATTTTACATTCAAAATTTGGGGTGTAGAAACTTGGAATCTTCAAACCATGTTATTATTCAGGCGGAATTCGATGTGAAAAAACGTGTGAATTTAGTCACACAGCGAAGGATAAGCTTTTGTGTGATACCAAATTCATTACATCGTGGTTCGGTTAAGTTTGCAAATTGGTGTCGATTTTGAAATAGACTCGAAATCGATCAATGATTGTAATATCATAGCGGATTTAGCTTGCATTTTACATTAATATGGCCTGTAGATTTCGTGTGAATTTGTAATTATTTTATCTTAATTAATTAATAATTTATAAAAATTAAAAATACTAATATATTTGTTCTATTTTTTATATTACGATTCCAGGATCTGTGACTGGAGGGACGAAAAACTGCACAACGAAGAGGAAAACGACAGAGTCAAAGATGGAACTTCAGTGATTGATGAGGAACTACAATTCATATTTAAATATCTCTAAATTATCACTCGATCTAGACTGTCTCTATTTTTAAGGGAAATGTTAAACTGTAAATTGTGAAAGGAAACTGAGACTGGGACGGTATTAATGAGAAATGACGTCAAAAACATGCATCGTCTTATGGTTGGAATTGTGAATTTTATTCCTGGACCTGCACTCTACAGAAAGAAATCAGAGGCTTGGAATGTAGAATGGAACAAATCCGAACAATAAATATTTACATAGTTGCATGATGATCTTGATAAACTATGGTTATAGAATACAATGGAAATACTTCACCGTCAACAAATTAAAAATATCAGGTACTGAGCTTGAAATTACAAAACATTTTCAAATTCATAATAATTAACTTTCTGATGTACAAGTCGACAAAAATGTTTTATGGGCCCGGCCTTTTGCTGTTCTAAGTTTTCTTTTTTTAATTTTGCTAAATTATTGTGTAAAATCAGCCTTTTTTGGCCTAAATTTATTGATTTTGACTGAAATTTTTTTGAAAAAATTCAGAACATTTTAAAAATATGTTTGCAAAAAATTGTCCTGACCAACCGACCCTAATTTAAAAGTCTATGCTCTCATAAAACAGTCCTTTTTTGTCGCCTCGCAGGTATTTGAAACAGCAAGAAAATATTATTGAATTGTATTGTTATTTAAAAAAACAATTGCCTGCATAATTTTACATCAAATTTGGATTGTTCATTTGACTCGGCTTCACCTTCACAACTATAGAAAAATTAGTGAACCCCCCAAAAATGCCAAAGGCCCAAAAATTCCCCATTTTTGACCCAAAAAGTCTCATAGTGGGTTTTTATGCCTTTTTTGTCCACAAATGTCCAAATTCGCCCACAGTCCAAAAAAGGTCCTATTTTTTTTAAAAGGTCCACTTTTTCAAAATCGGCACCCCCCAATAAATCCTGGCTACGGGCCTGCTGAGCGCGTTAAAATCTTGCATTATATAGCTAATTGTACGCCCTTTTTTCTATAACCCCTATTTTGGGTGTTAAAAATCATAACCCCACTATTTTTGGGTTAAAGATTCTATGACCCCCCCAGTATATCCCTGCCCCTTCCGAAGAAAATTCCAGCCCGCTTGTGCCATATTTCAGTGGTGGAAAAGCTTTTAAAAAATATTATTAATTATTATTTTTTCAAGCCCAGTAATCTCCAGATATTTTTTCTTGAATTCATTGATCTGCCAGTGCATTGCATTTGTATAAATTTCTTCTAAATGTTGTCGTAAATATAATTAGATTTTTTCAGTTTGCACTGCTAGAATTTTAAAGAAATAAAACATTCAGAACTTTTTCAGAAATTAAAAAAAATTGAGGTGCATTATTTATTAAAATTCATTCATACATTTTATTTCACGCATAATTCGTCAGGAAAACAATGAACGTACTTGTTTGTCTATGGTTTATTTTTATTTGTTGTTTATCTTGATGTTGTGAATATTCATGACTTCGTGCATCATCCGACCAATCGCAACCGGTTATTGACATCATGTGACATGACGTGGCGAGATATTTGACCTCTGTGGCGACCTGGTAAACATGATTTTTCTCCAGCGAGATCCCACTGTTTTGATCCCGGTTTTGATGTCGACAGTTTTGAGATTTTGCGTCTTATTATCCGGGCGGAAATATTTATTGCAAATTGAATGTATATTTTAAGTGAAAAACATATCAAACTTTGGTAATATTGTGTTTTTTCTACTCGGACCCGATATTAATAATAAAAAAATGATATTTGGTGCCCGGATTTCTTGACCAAAAATTTGCGGCGAATCATGTGAAATTTTTCGAGGTATAACGTTCGACCTTCCAGAATATATTTTAAGCCATCACTTTACAACCAATCATTAATTTGGAGTTTATATCAGTAATATTTTTCATAAAAACAAATTATTTTTTGATATTTTGGGGAGAAATCCCGGGATAAATTCACGCCGTCGGTCGAGCCATGGTCATGATGGTTGAGCCACGAGTCCAGATCGCGGTGTAGTGTGGGTAATCTCGAGTTGCGTAGCGGGTAATTTGAGCAAATTTTAGCTCGGCTCAATCAACACCACCTGTCGTGACTGGTCGCGGTGAGGGGTAGAATTTTACGAGCGCTACATACATCGCTTCAAAGCAAATACCGCTGAACTTTATCCCTGTTTTAAATGGTCTATGGTAAGGTCAAGGTCATTAACTTCCCCAGTCAATTGGCCATGAATAGCCCAGTCAGATACCTACCCCAGGGCACTGACCACACACTCCATGCAGCACCTTGCAACAAGTGTCACTCGGGTCCCCTACAGGGTACCCCATTATCTACCTGTCACAATTAGCTAATTAACAAGCCAACTATTATTCATGCAAGGTTGACTTGGTCTCAAACTCCTCAGGGTAAAACAAACTGTTCATCATATAGGGTGTAGGGTAAATGTATTACATTTACCCAACCTTGCCCCTTTCTTTGTCCTTTTCTACTATAGTCCAATGGTCATGACAATGGAATTATAAATGTAGCATTGAGGAACAGCCCAAGGAACAGACACGATAGGTAAGCTTAAGTCCGATGTATACTCCACTTCGCGACCGCGATTTCGCAGGCCGTTAAGTAATTTGAGCTGAAATTTTACGACTTCATGAAGGAATTTCCTTCGTGGAGCAGGTTTCTTGGCTTCATGGAGAGTTGGATTTGGTTCAACTTTTGGGGGGGTAGGCCAGCGAAGTTTCTATATGAAAGCACAGAGCGGGCAACAATTCTTCGCGATACTCAGCGATATTTTGATGAAGTATACATGAATGCCTTCGCGCAAAGCTGCGAATTAATTTTTTCATCACAGCTTCTCGCGAAGTGGCGAAGTGGAGTATACATCGGACTTAAGATAGGATCAGGGAAGTGAGAGTAGGGCAAATATGTGGCTGAAGTAAGTTGTGCATCATGGGGTCAGTGGCTCCAGAAACATGGGAGGGAGGCTGGTCCCCAATAATTGTGGTGGGGCTATAGGGCCCACAATTTCCCCACCTTCCAATAACTTGGGCCAGACCCCAATTGGCCCACCAATATTCTTCTGGAGCCTCTGCTGGTGCAGGGATATGTCTCATATCCCAGGATGGTGTGACCTCACAGCGACATTATACATTGAAGATGGCACTGACCTCACAAGAAGACTGCCTGTTTTGTGTAATACTAGTATTAGAGTCTAACTCACCTCACCTGGTTTGAGGATCTCACAATGACATTATAAATGGTCTATGATGGTACTGATCTCACAATTGGACTGCCTGCTCTGTGTAAGGCCAAGGAAAGTCGATTTTGAGTTTCCCGTCACCCGCCCTCACTTCATTTTCTGACCCTCACTTGAATTCATTATTGTGATTTTCCAAAAAATACCGATAAAAACTGGTTATATTTGCAGAAAAAATTATGAATATCCCTTTATTTTTTGTGGAAAAATCAAAATCAAAACATGCATTTTGCTGTCAACCTTGCAGACTCTTTTTTAATATACTTTAAAATCTCATTTGGGCTAAACATCCATCTTCAAGTGAGCGAGCGGCAAATAACAATGTATTTTACATGCGTGTTGGTCATATAATGAAAGGCAGAAAATAATGAATAATGAAAAAGTTACCTCACTTGTTTTCAGAAATTATGTGACGGGAAACTCAAAATTGACTGTTAGGGGCCTAATACTAGTAAGACTCAAACTTACCTGGTGTAAAGGACCTCACCAGTGACATTATATGGAAATGGAACTGATCTCATTACTGGACTGTCTTTTCTGTGTAACACTAATAAGAGACCAACTTACCTGATGTAAAGACCTCACAGTGACATTATTGGAGATGGTACTGATCTCACTACTGGACTGCCTGCTCTGTGTAATACGAATAAGAATCAAACTTACCTAGTGTAAGGACCTCACAGTGACATTATACATAAGAGATGGTACTAATCTCACAACTGGACTGTCTTTTCTGTGTAACACTAATTATAAGAGTCAAACTTACCTGATGTAAGGTACGGGTGTAAAGATCTCACAGCGATGTTATACTACATTGGAGATGGTGCTCTTCTCACAACTGGACTGTGTGGTTTGTGTAACACTATAAATTTTGTTCACCTCAAGTTCGGTAGTGACGTCAATGCTTTTTTGCGGTTGCACAGCAAGCGTGCCGACAAACCGCTCCTGTAGTCGTGTGAGTAAACTTGGCCCATTTAACTTTACACCCAAGATTTGCCGTATTTGTTCGAGTATAGTCCCACGTTCGAGTATAGTCCCACCCCCCATTTTTCAATTTTTAAGGGTCTTTTTATCTTTCCAGTTTCCGTAACTCTATTGTTCAGATACGAAAACGCAAGGGATTCAGTAAGTTTACTATAATCTGACTTCATTGTTAACTCTGAAGTACCAATCAGCTTATTTCAATAGAGGTAATTGCCTGTGTCAATAAAGCCCATAAAGGCTGGAGATAAAATAGTATTGAACACCGTGTCCGACCGCTGTTTTAATGGTCTAGCGCCTCTCGTGTTTGATAGTGATAAATTGATTCACATTATTATGACAAAATGCAAATCCGAATGAAAAGGTCCACTTTTTTCTGTAAAAACGTTGAAAATAAGCCCTTCAATCACAAAAGGTCCGCTTATGAGCCTGTCGCGCCCCATTGCACTTGTGCAGGGCCACAGTGTCGCCCTTCCCTCGTATCAATGTGTATCTCCCTATTTTGCTTCCTCCTGCCCCCCCCTATGATCAGTCTCCCCACTCCCTCCCCGTCCCCGGTCCCTACTCTCTCCTCTCGAGTTCTTCTCTTTCTAGCCTCCCTCTCCTCTCTTTCTTCCTCACCCCCTCCCACTCTCGCTTGTTCAGTCTCAACTTTTAAGTAAGTATCTCACTCCTCCCTCCTTCCCCCTCGCTGAAATTTATCAGTATGATCCATGACTGAAAATAAGCTCTGCAAAAATAAACATTTAAAATAAACCCGAGTCTTGCATATAGGCCCAACCAATTATCAGATTAGCTTGCCATGAATAGAATACATTATCTTTGCTCCAATGCAAATTCTTTTGTATTGCATTTCAATATAAAACATGATTACCAAATCACCACTTGTACGCGCCTCATTGGGATATTTTAGACGCTCGTTTCATCGCCAATATGAAAGACTTTTGCTTATAACATGGCAACATGGTTAGTATATATTTCAATGCAAGACTTTTTTTACGAGGCACTTACGTCTAGGCGTAAGTACATATACACCAAACACAAGTCAATTGAAGCCGTACAATTTACCATGAATTTAGGACCGTAAAATTTAGACTCTTCTTTTGTCTAGATTGGCACCCAACCGCACATCTCAAGGTTTTATGTAAAAAATCAATATAACTTACCAAAACGAAAACTGAAATTCACGAGCTTCAAATTTTCAGTAACTAACAAAAGGCTAGAATAAAAGATTGGTCATACCTGGGAGACTACCACTTCAGAATAACAATGACTTACAAAAACTATTACGGATACGGAAACAGAAACTGAAAAGATAAAACGACGGTAAGTAATTTCTTTTTCAGGGTTTTGGAGTGTCCATTGACCTAGACCTAAATGCTAGGATCATTCATGGTTGACCAAAAAAAAAGAAGCTTTTTTTCTTTTTTGAAATTCGAGTATACTCCCACCCCTCAATTTAGACAAATTTCCACCTAAAAAACGGGTGGGAATATACTCCGACGAATACGGTAATACTACAGCCAGCTAAATACGCACGACGTCACTACCGAACTTGGGGTGAACCAAATTATAATAAGAGTCAAACTTACCTGATGTAAGGACCTCACAGCGACATTATACATTGGAGATGGTACTGATCTCACAACTGGACTGCCTGTTCTATGTAATACTAATGGTTTGCCTGTCAATGTTACCTGTAAAAAATCAAACCAGGAAATAAACATGATAGCTGGCTACTTGAGAACAAGACAGAAGTATAAGATATCAATAGCTGCCGTATGCAGTCTCTTGCATTACCAAAGTCCAGACTACAGGGCTAGAATTTGGAATATATCCCAGAATCGTTTGTGAAGATATCAAAGTTGGTTTTCCCCATTGCAACCAAAACATTAGACAGAATAACAAGAGAAGCAAAGGTTATTGCTTGAGCACAAAATCGCAGCATAAAAGAGAAAAATTTACAATGTTTGTTGCAATAGAAAATGCACCAAAAAAGGGGCACTTTATTGCGGGATTACAATACAACATGCAATACACGTTAACCAGTGGCGTAGCTGGGATTTTTTCCAGGGGGGGCAAGCCTGTATGGGGCGGGGCCCAAATCCACCAAACAAAAATTTTGCCACCTCTTCCTCAACAGCCCGAAAAGGTTGACCTAATTTTTTTTCCGTGGTTTGAAAAAGTGAAGAGCAAAAAAAAAAAAAAAAGGATTTAATATAGGCGCTAGCGCCCTAAAAGCAACACATTTTAATATATATATAGTACCATTTTTCCCCTCCCCTCCCTCTCTCTTCCCTTTTTTCCTCTCTCTCTCTCCTTTTTCCTCCTTTTTCCCTTGCGCTTAGGGGCAGGGGCCCAAATAGCGCTAGGGCGGGGCCCAAACAGGCAATTTCTGCCCCCCCCCCCCGGCAGCTACGCCACTGACGTTAACAGCTTCCTAATATCAGAATATGGACTCCAAGTATACTATGTAGGATTCCTAGAAAGCATTTTTCTATCAAAATACCTGTAATCACTGGCTAATAAGTCATTTGTTATTAACCAAAGCAATCACAAAAAATATAACACAAGGAAGACTCCAGCATACACTACGTGTACAAGTAAATTGGTTACTCTATTTAAAATTCACCCAATCTGGAAGATTTCACAACTGGAAAAATTTTGCTAGTTTTATGTTAAAATTGCAGTTGAAGATGGTTGAAATTTATGAAATCAAGCATAATTTTTCACAATTTGTCCCCTATTTGACAAACTGTGTTTAGAATGCCAAAATCTTCTACATCTTTTCAAATATTTTTGGATGCTCTACAGCTGCAAAAACTGTTCGAATTTTCGAAAATCTTCCTCAGAGGGTGAGTGGTTTTCAAATCCAATAGTCCAAAGTAATATTACTTGCAAAGGGAGCTATCACTTGCCAATCCAGATATGCCTTTTCAGATAGCTTCATACATGGTTCCACAATAAAAGAAATCAAATTCCTATGTTTATTCCTGGCTCAAAAAATCTATAGCAGTCAATAATTTTCACAGCAGTAAAGAAGTTGCTAAGCCAGTTTGTGTTGAACCAGTAATTCACTGCAGCACAACCACTATAGGATATCACAACATGCTCACAGTGGCGGCACCAGGAATTTTTCCGGGGAGGGGGGGCATTGGGGCATTGGGGGGAAAAGTGAATTCCAGGTTGGGCAAACTGACACAAAATCGACAAATTTACGTAATTTGGGGGGTTTACTTCAAAAGTGGGGGGGGGGGGCAAGAAAAATATTTGGGAATGCCCCCTCTAGCGCCGCCATTGCATGCTCATCTGTCAAGACACAGTTCTTTAGTCCTAATATGCTTGTACATTCATAGAATGACCTGGGTACAACAATTATAATCTGCAACCTGAGGGTCATTGAGCTATGCCATTGAGAATTTATTTATTTGTTTACTACTTGCTTGCTTGTTTGCTTGTTTGCTTGCTTGCTTGCTTGTTTGCTTGCTTGCTTGCTTGCTTGCTTGCTTGCTTGCTTGCTTGCTTGCTTGCTGGCTGGCTTACTTGCCTGCTTACATGCTTGCTTGTTTGCTTGCTTAATTACTTGTTTCTTTTGTTTGTTTGTTTGTTTGTTTGCTTATTAATTTATTTTCATTTGTTTTTATGCTTCTTATTGGGCATCATTTTGAAGTTAAAATAGCCTTACACCAGCTGATCTTTTTCCTGTTAAAAATGATCAAAATTTTTAAAATTTATTACGCATCACCCGGTTTCATGATTTTGCTTCCTGTATATGCCAAGGATTGCCAAGAAATTTTATTGTAGCAATTTCAAAATATATAAATGAAATGAGAGTTGAATATTACAGGGAAGTCAAGCAGAAAACCTGAATTGACATGCTCCTTCAATCAGTCTATATTCATATGAAATATCTTTTTTTCGCAGTCATGATTTTCTTCATGTCTAAAGAATTATGTCTCTTGAATTTGATTCAAAGGGCTATTCCATTTAAAATACACACTGCCCTTGTGGGAGAGTTTGGAAATATCTGCAACAGGGGGAGTATGAATTTCAGATGGAATCAGCACATTAGGCTGATCCATTTGAATTTCATACACCCTCTGTGAAAGAGTCAACCTGAATCTTCCTGAGGGAGGGTGAGTTTCACATGGAGCTGATAATAGGTTAATTTCATTTGAAATTCATACTCCCCTGGCAGATATTTCCAAAATCTTCCACAGGGGTAGTGTGTATTTTATGGAATAGCCTAATGTTTGTACAGGTAAGGAGACAAATATGTGACTAGATCTCACAAAACCAATAATATAGTCCATAAAAAGTTCAAAATGAGCAATATGATGCCAAAATAATGCTTTTAAATCTAAAAATAAGACAGTATAAACATTTGAATATGGAGAGTTTTGTGCAAATGTACTATGTGGCATAATGGGCTTTATGCTCATAAAGTCTTTCCCACTCTCAAAATTACACAATGTACTCATGAAGGCTTAGCAAACAATATTAAAGGAGCATGGTCTGATTTGTTCATGTCATGTTTTCTATCTTACATTGAGGCCTACCATTTAAACAATATATTTCCAAATTTTGAGATGTATTGCTCCAGCAGTTTTGATATAAGAAGGAAAAAAAACGTGTACAACAATCCACCACATTTTTGCTCATGTGCACCATCTAAACAAAATATATCTGATGTGTTATTTTATTGGGATAATGAGAAAAATATGAGCTTTCTTCCGATACCAAAATCTCAATTTTCAAGTTTGGGGACAGGCTGTTAATCTGGTCATAGGCCTGCACCTTTAAGGCCAAGTAAAATAAAAACATATTTCATGTCCTGGGTTTTTGAAAAAAAAGGAGGAAGAGGGGGCTTTTTATTTTTTATCGAAAAATCAGAGTGAATACCCATAATTAGAGCTGTTTTATTTTATGATCTGAGAGATAGGCCCCTCTAACTATCACAAAACCTTATAAAACTTATGTTTATTAACAAGAAAGCAACTATAGAAAGCAACTCTACTTCCTAGACATATTTTTTTTAAAGTTATAACTGAATTTCAAAAAATAAAAATAAAATTGAAGAAACCTCAAATAAGGAAGCGGGAGGGGACATGAAACGTTTATTTTTTTATTTGGCCTAATACTAAACAAAAAATGCCTATTTTTACATTGAAAATTGGCAAATGAAAATTGGCAACTAATTTTTCCCGATAAAACCTACAATTAAAACCTTCCTGACATGTAATAATATGTCTCCTCTTATATTCTTTCAATATCTACAACTACATCCTATGTGATCATTTTGTTTTTTTGATTCCAAGCCAAAATATTTGGTCTCTAATAACTTGAATGCAACTCTCGCATTACATAATTTTGGCAACTAATCACATGTCATCAAACTTCTGTGCAATCACCCACACATGAATGTGAGCTATGTTCATGACCTGATGTTGGTGAAGGTCAAGTTCAAATGTAGCTTTTATCAAAATGTGATTAGGCCAAAAAAAAACAAAAAGGTTTGTCTCAAAGCTCATGAGAAATTTAAAAACAAATGCGAAATGCGTTTTTGTTTTTTTTTATTCCCGACTTTTTTCATGGTATTTTAAGAAAAAAGTCTGATTTTCGCCGATTTTTTCTGGAAAAAACTAAAAAAAAAAAAAAAAAAATTTTAAATAAAAAAATTCGCATTTCTTTTTTTTTGTCAAATCGATGCGATTTTACAAGCAGCAAGCTTTGAGACAAACCTTTTTTTTTTGGCCTTAGAAAGCAATGACTATAATAGATATAACAATTTTTCACCCTGATTTCCCCCAATTTTCGTAAATTTCATGATTTTGCTTCCTGTATATGCCAACCTAGGCGAAATGTCAACCGTGCTAGCATGGTCAACCATGGTCAACCATGGTCAAAACATGGTTGACCATGGTTAACTATGGTCAGCGATGATCAGCCATGGTGGCTTGACCATGGTCAACCATGGTTGCCATGGTCACCATGGTATACCATGGTCGACCATGCTTTAGCATGGCCGAGCATGGTCAGCCATGGTCTTCACCTCACTTGACCATGGTTGACCATGGTCACTTTTAAGTATACCATGGTCAACCATGCTTTATCATGGGTGAGCATGGTCAGCCATGTTCATCACCTCACTTGACCATGGTTGACCATGGTCACTTCAAGTATACCATGGTCAATCATGCTTTAGCATGGGTGAGCATGGTCAGCCATGGTCATCACCTCACCTGACCATGGTTGACCATGGTTACTTCAAGTATACCATGGTCAACCATGCTTTAGCATGGCTGAGCATGGTCAGCCATGGTCATCACCTCACCTGACCATGGTTGACCATGGTCACTTTTAAGTATACCATGGTCGACCATGCTTTAGCATGGCTGAGCATTGTCAGCCATGGTCATCACCTCACCTGACCATGGTTGACTCTGGGTAGTGAATGAGAAAAAGCGCCCTCTGTTGTTATTAATCGTATTTAATGCGTATTTACAACGTTGTGAATAAATATTTGACACCATAGAATATAAAAACTAGTAATTTGATAAGTTAAAATAAGATTTTTAACGGAATAAATCCAAATAATATGATTGTGCAGTTTATTCCGTTAAATATTTACCCCATAATTTCCCTCATTCTTCAGGCCCTGCCCTCTATCGGGGGCTAATTTAAAGTTTAAGCTTGATTGCTATTGTTTCTTTCTATTGTTTCTTCCTTGATTGCTATTGTTTCTTAACCATGGTGAAACATGCAAATTTTTGACCATGGTTGACCATGGTCACTTTAGATAGACCATGGTTGACCATGGTCTCTGGCCGTGGTGCCATTTTTCAAAAACATGGTTGACCATGGTTGACCATGGTCAAAAACATGGTTGACCATGGTCAAAAACATGGTTGACCATGGTCAAAACATGGTTGACCATGGTCAAAACCCTGGTTGTTGAACTATGGTTGACAATGGTTCAACCATGGTCAAACATGCTAAGTTTTAACCATGGTTGACCATGGTCTCTGGCAGTGGTGCCATTTTTCAAAAGCATGGTTGACCATGGTTTGACCATGGTCAAAACCCATGGTTGAACCATGGTTGACCATGGTTAACCATAGTTCAACCATGCCTTTTTCGCATAGGAAGGATTGCCAAGAAATTTTATTGTAGCAATTTCAAAATATATAAATGAAATGAAAGTTGAATATTACAGGGAAGTCAAGCAGAAAACCTGAATTGACATGCTCCTTCAATCAGTCTATATTCATATGAAATATCTTTTTATTTCAGTCATGATTTTCTTCATGTCTAAAGAATTATGTCTCTTGAATTTGATTCAAAGGGCTATTCCATTTAAAATACACACTGCCCTTGTGGGAGAGTTTGGAAATATCTGCAACAGGGGGAGTATGAATTTCAGATGGAATCAGCACATTAGGCTGATCCATTTGAATTTCATACACCCTCTGTGAAAGAGTCAACCTGAATCTTCCTGAGGGAGGGTGAGTTTCACATGGAGCTGATAATGGGTTAATTTCATTTGAATTTCATACTCCCCTGGCAGACATTTCCAAAATCTTCCACAGGGGTAGTGTGTATTTTTTGGAATAGCCCAATGTTTGTACAGGTAAGGAGACAAATATGTGACTAGATCTCACAAAACCAATAATATAGTCCATAAAAAGTTCAAAATGAGCAATATGATGCCAAAATAATGCTTTTAAATCTAAAAATATTACAGTATAAACATTTGAATATGTTGAGTTTTGTGCAAATGTACTATGTGGCATAATGGGCTTTATGCTCATAAAGTCTTTCCCACTCTCAAAATTACACAATGTACTCATGAAGGCTTAGCAAACAATATTAAAGGAGCATGGTCTGATTTGTTCATGTCATTTTTTCTATCTTACATTGAGGCCTACCATTTAAACAATATATTTCCAAATTTTGAGATGTATTGCTCCAGCGGTTTTGATATAAGAAGGGAAAAAACCGTGTACAACAATCCACCACATTTTTGCTCATGTGCACCATCTAAACAAAATATATCTGATGTGTTATTTTATTGGGATAATGAGAAAAATATGAGCTTTCTTCCGATACCAATATCTCAATTTTGAAGTTTGGGGACAGGCTATCAATCTGGTCATAGGCCTGCACCTTTAAGGCCAAGTAAAATAAAAAACATGTTTCAAGTCTGGGTTTTTGAAAAAAAGGAGGAAGAGGGGGCTTTTTATTTTTTATCGAAAAATCAGTGTGAATACCCATAATTAGAGCTGTTTTATTTCTTGTTCTGAGAGATAGGCCCCCTCTAACTATCACAAAACCTTATAAAAATGTTTCTTGTATATTAGCAAGGCTATAGAAAGCATCTCTACTTCCTAGACATATTTTTTTAAAGTTATAACTGAATTTCAAAAAATAAAAATAAAATTGAAGAAACCTCAAATAAGGAAGCGGGAGGGGGCGTGAAACATGTTTATTTTTTTATTTGGCCTAATACTAAACAAAAACTGGCTATTTTTACATTGAAAATTGTCAAATGAAAATTGGCAACTAATTTTTCCTGATAAAACCTACAATTAAAACCTTCCTGACATGTAATAATATGTCTCCTCTTATATTCTTTCTATATCTACAACTACATCATATGTGATCATTTTGTTTTTTTGATTCCAAGCCAAAATATTTGGTCTCTAATAACTTGAATGCAATTCTCGCATTACATAATGTTGGCAACTTATCCCATGTCATCAAACTTCTGTGCAATCACCCACACATGAATGTGAGCTATGTTCATGACATGATGTTGGTGAAGGTCAAGTTCAAATGTAGCTTTTATCAAAATGTGATTAGAAAGCAATTGACTATATAACAATTTTTCACCCTGATGTGGCAGTGATGTCTGTGCACATTTCATTGGACACATCTTCAAATTGCTAGCTTTCGGTCAAAGTGCTGGTGTATGTAGGGGTGTGCTTAAAGATGCGCACACAAAACAGCTGCCTCAATGCGTTGACATCACTGCTACATCAGGGTAATAAATGGTATAATTGGTGTTACATAATACTAGCAACTGACCTTACATGACCTCATTAGCTACATGTATTAGAATGGGGCATCAAATTTGTCAATACTGCTGTTTTCTTCATTTTTTGCAAATGTTTCATTATGACAATATGAATGACTTATCCTTCACTTTTAAGGGGGTACTACACCCCTGGCCAATTTTATGCCTATTTTTGCATTTTTCTCAAAAATTATAGCGCATTGGTGACAAGTAAGAGATGTACATGTATATTATAGGGGCAAGGACTACAACTACTGCACTGGAAATTTTATTTCAGCACAGACAACAGTTGTGGAGTTACAGTCAAAAATGAGGGAAACCAATATTTGATCAATAAATCAATAACTACTTGCCTTGAGTTGCTGAATTTTCAGTGCAGTAGTTGTAGTCCTTGCCCCTATAATATACATATCTTACTTGTCACCAATGTGCTATAATTTTTGAGAAAAATGCAAAAATAGGCACAAAATTGGCCAGGGGTGTAACTGGTGTAGTACCCCCTTAAGCCATTTATAGACAATTTTAATTTGTTTACACTTGTGCTGGGATCACTGAACTGGCCTTTAATTAAGTTGAGACTCACACTTTGTCATACCTGGGTTAGTAAACTTGCCAATGAAATTTGAATGCAATTTTTATGTTACCTAATGTTGGTAACTGATCACATGTCATCAAACTTATGTGCAATCATTCACCCCCACAGATGTTGCTACATCTGTAGGCCCCTATACCTTGTTTGTGAAATCACTCACACAAGACACTATGAGTCAAAATGGACTCATGTTCAATGGCAAAGTTCAACATTTTCAAGTTCACAGTACCCAGTACATTAAAAGGTGAGAATGTACCTGTGTTGCTCATACTTTGTCAAAACTAGCCTACTAGTATAGGACCTTTTGACTGTGGTGATCCAAAACCATGCTATTATCATAAAACCTGGCTATATCCAGAGAACTGCTAAACCCAGTGACTGTTAATTCCCCAGAATGGGTGGAGTGGTTCTAGTGGGTTTTTAATAGCGGTTCTCGGATACAGTGTGTTTAAAAGGCTCTATAGTAGGACTAGTCAAAACCTGGTTTTGTAAACTTGCCATGGAATTTGAATATATTTTTTTATATTATGTAAATGTTGGTGACTAATGGCACCAAATGTTTGTGCAATTACCCACACAATAATGTTGTTATGTTGGTAATGCACAGGGGCAAGTGATGATGACATTTGAATACAATGATCATGTTACTTTATGTTTGCAACTGGTCGCATGTAACCAAACTTTTTGTGAAATTACCCACTCAACAATGCAGTTATATACATGTACATCTGGGTTTGTAATGAAGTTAGAATGTGCCAGTCAGCCATGTTACATTACTGACATGAGTTATTGAACTGAACACACATCATCAAACAGTCATCAAAACCCAATACATATGATGCAAGTTCAAGCTCATACCTTTGTCATAACTGGGCAAGTGATGACATTTTAATGTTAATCGTTATATAATGTTGGTAACTCAGACCCATAGCCTGACGCACCCCAAAATCCACCCAAAAGGTCCAACTTTTGTGAATATATGTTAATCTGTCACTGAAAGATCCTCACATGGAAGAACAATTCATAAGTGGATTTTTTTTTTTCTGAAAAAGGTCCATATTTTGGGAGCCCTGCACACCCAAAATACTAGACCCTCCCTCGGGTCCATGGAGAACGACTGGTAATGTAGATTACATAGCATTAAAAATCAACCCAATACATGGACCCTCCCAGTCTGTAAAGCAATTTGCCTTCAAGTTCCCACAAAATGCTGGGAGTTCACTTTTACGGATTTGGAGTCACGCAATCTTTCTATATACCACATCCATGTTTTCACTACATTAACGTTTGTGTAAGCGACTAAAACAACGATATTGTATCCGACCAATCAACGCAACTTGGCAGCGCTGGGATATTTGAAAAGGCTTCCCTAGCTAAATAATGTGCAAACATTTGCAAACCGCACGCGATAATATACATAATATGGACAATAGGCCTAAGTCCGAGTCAGTGGTTGCCTTTTATTATTGCGGCGTACCATGGGTCTATCAGACGCGTGCCACTTGAGCTCAATACCTCTCAGTTGTTGACAAGTGTCCCATCCAATCTTGCGTCACATCCCGCGGCATAGCTTTGTGCTACCATATTTGAATTGAAACCGGGGCGGGGCTTTCGTAAGTGACATCGGAAACAACGTGCTTCGTTGAACGAATATTTGGAAGGAGATCTCTAACAGATTGGACCAGTCTCGGAATCAGCGCTCAATGGACTTTCGCGTTCACTTATAATACTGAGTATATTTCTATATTGCTGCATGGTTGACTGTGGTGGGTGTAATTAGTGGCGTCGATTTGTGGATGAAGAGGAATGGGTTTTGGCATTGAAGAAAATAAGGGGGGTTACAGGACTTTTCATATTTTTTCATAGGGCATTATGTAATTATTTATTGTTACATTATCCAGAGATGGAACCGAACCGAGACTGGGGGCCAGTCTACCAAAATACTAGCTATGGGCATACAGTAACTGAAATGAGTCCCCACCCTGAATCCTGTAAACCCAACAGGCTGGGTGTCTCTTTTCATCAGTGGTTGGGTAGGTGGGTGGGGGTTAGGGTTAATAGATTATACAATGTCAAACTTTAATATATGAAATCACCCAAACAACATTGTACTAGTACTATAGTCAACTTTAATCATTATACTTTTGTCAAAACAATTGTCATGTCACTTAATGTTAATAACATGATCACAAATCATGAAGCTTTTATAAAATCACCCACGCAAGAATGCAAATAATGTTGGTGATGTAAATTTAAGTTCAAACTCATGAAATCTGAAGCAATTGGCATCTGATCACACATCATCAAACTTTCATACAATCACCCACACACACATATAGCTATGTTGCTGATGTAGGGTCAAGTTCATACCATTTTTGACACCTTGGCATCTAAATGAAATTTAAATGTTGTTATGATGTAATTCTCCTATTACAGAAATTGCCAACCCACCCACCTTATTCTTTGCATTATCTCTCCCACTCTAATGCAAAATATTGTTTTATATGTAAAGTTCAAGTTCAAAGTGAACTACCTGCAATCCTATATCATCATGATAAGGCTAAATAAAAAATACCAGTGATCATCCCTACCCATTAAAAGGATTCTGAGATCTAACTATTATTTTCTTAATTTCAGGTGCAACATTTTTGTTCTGCAGGAACTAGATTTGCTTCCCGGGGGGATCACTCGCTTACCAAAGTGGTATGCATGCTCGTCCCAGTACCTCAAAAATGGACCCCAAATGGCGTAATCAGTGTAGAAAAATTTCACCCCTTATTGGCGTAAGTCTGAAAATCTTACCCCTAAAATATGGCGTAATTCGGTGTAAGAAACTAAAATGGACCCCTAAATGGCGTAAACTCTAAAACAAACCCATGGAAATTGAAAAAAGATACCCTAAATGTCGAAACTTTATATGAAAAGCACCCTTTTTTCTTAAAACGTCGACGCCGCCACAAGGCCAAAAATCGACCCTTTTTCGACGTTTTTGGGGACGAGCATGCGTACCACTTTGGTAAGCGAGTGACCCCCCCGGGATTTGCTTCTGTCTAAACAAGCATTTAAAAGTAGATTTTTATTTTAATCAACCCCTCAGAACCATCAGGGATATGAAACAAATTTGTTTCATATCCCTGGAACCATCAAATAAAAATAATTAACCAAGAGCATCATTCTCCTCACTTGCACACTGCACAAGGCACAATGAATTGCGAGTACGACTATCAGTACATGGGGTGTAAAGGGCTCAAGCCCCCTGCAATTACACCCTTGAGGACTTCCCAAGATAATGCCAGATACCGTCAGATCATTCCGGATCTGGGGGGAGGTTGGTTGGTCGATTCAGGCCAGATAGAGGTAGGTAACAATGTTGAGAAGGATAGGGGCAGGGATTTCATATCCCTAGTAGGGGTATGGGTACGGCTACATATAGGTTTAGAGGTATTATGGATTGAGATACAGATAACAATGTTGAGCAGGGTAAGGTAGGGTAGGGTAGGGTATGGGTAGGGGTATGGAAAGGGGTATTGGTAGGAATAAGGGTAGGGCTTAGGCTAGGAGTAGTGTAGATAGAAAATCTTCCTTGCAGGTCTGTGTACATCTCAACTGCTCTCCTCCTGACAATGTCAGACATTTTCACACAAAAAAATAAAATTGTAATTAAACTCGTAGACATCAACCAATCACTTACATATAGAATCTAGGACAAACAACTATTTGTCATAACGTACAAGATTCTGACTCTGATTCTTTTTGTACTCGGTCATAATTTCCTTATTGCAATCCTCTGCGTACAGTCGCAGATATAAACAAATACTCCATTCAAATCTATATCACTCAACAACATATCTAAGAACTGCTAAACCAATGCTTGCAATAGCTGTATTTAGTTACGTGTATTGGTCGTGCAGATTTTTAAAATCGCCACAAAATGTATTTTCATATTGTAAATTTGATAAAAATTACAACTTGTCATGTGTACGGACCATTGCTATCATACCAAGGGATATAATGCCGTAGGGCAGCAGGTAGATAACATTGTTGTATGAATGTTCCCTTGTAACTGACACAAATAAAATGTTAGTTGTTCTTAGAGCCACTAGGGAGGGAAATTGGCCCACTCATGCGGCATTCATTTGTGCTGGTGGCGGTTAAGTTCTCTTTTATTGGTTTGTGTAGTCTTAGATGAAGCAAGACTCTTTTTTTGCCTCTGATCATTTTATCTATTAACCTAGATAACTAGTATAGATACACATATAAATGTTCAGTATTGAATTCAAATGATGATGAAACCAAAAGGAACCAAGAACCAATTATTAGTTCAAATGCAGACATATGGTTTAACATAATGAGTCTGGCCTGGGTTAGAACTGGCTCATGTAGTTCACGAACTGCGATTACCTTCGACTAGCGTACACGCTGCCTCAAAATGGCCAATGTCTTATTCCGGGACTATCTTTAGAGGGTACTATATCACAGGACCATAGGCCTATCAGACAGCTCTGGCCTGGGTTACAACTGGCTCATGCCGTTCATGAACTGCGACTACCTTCAACTAGTGCACACAAGCCTGCTGCCTCGAAACAGCCAACGTCTTATTCCGGGGCTATCTTTAGAGGGTACTTTATCACAGGACCATATCAGACAGCTCTGGTCGGTTTGGGTTAGAATTGGCTCATGCAGTTTGTGAACTGCGACACCCTTCGACTAGCACACACAAGCACGCTGCCACAAAATGGCCAACATGTTATTCCAGGGCTATCTTTAGAGGGTACTCTATCACAGGACCGTATCAGCCTGTGCTAGCCTGGGTAGGAAGTCAAAATGGCCTCATTCCTAATAACACAATTCATAAACCTATACTTAACAAAGATAGCTTAAAATGTAACCTGAAGTTTGGGAGAATGAGTTTTGTACCCCGGTTTTGTACCCATAACATTCAAAGGTCATTCCAGTTCAAAAGTGACCACAACAGCTGATAGGTCTATCCCATTATGCTTTGCGGTACCATAATACAACTGCATGTGCCATAGCAGTTAAGTGTACACAAAATCCCCCACTTCAACTTTCAATTATTTTAAATCAGGGGTGCTAATTAGATAGACTTTTGATTGAAAAAATATGACCTCTAAATAGTGATGTGGTCGGCACCGTTTTTTATTGTCGACATGTCGATATAATTCGTATACCGACGTCGACAGTGTGTCGACATAAAAAAAAATTCTAAAAAAAAAAAAAAATAAAAAAAAAAATTTTTAAATTTTCAAAAAATATTTTTGGCCAGAAAATCAAGTTATAGGCCCAAACTGACTTGTTATTCAAGGTTGGCAACCAGAGAAATACTGCTACTCTAAAAAAAAAAATGCCAATTTTTTTTTTACAAAGTTGAAAAAGTTGTACATTTTAATTACTTTTGTTTCTATTGAACAGCTAGCAATGCATACTAATTCAATGTGTCCCTGACTGTTCAATAGAAGCAAAGGTAATCAAAATGTACAAGTTCATCAACTTTGTAAAAAAAATTGGCATTTTTTAATTTTAGTAGCAGTATTTCTCTGGTTTCAACCTTGAATAACAAGTCAGTTTGGGCCTATAACTTGCTTTTCTGGCCAAAAATTTTTTGAAAACTAAAAAAAAAAAAAAAAAAAAAAATTTTTTTGTCGACATGATTTTTTGATGTCGACATGTCGGCATACATACGTGCGACGTCGACATTATATCGACATAAGGCATGTCGACCACATCACTACCTCTAAAGTATTTTGATACTTATAATCTAGGCCTATAGATAGGCATAAAACATGAGGAACAGAACCGCAATACAGAGATCCCAGAGAAGATACCTTACCCTTCCCAGAATCCTTTGTAACATGATACATCACCTCAGTTTATCAAATGACACTTCTATTACTTTGTACAGTTTAAATTTGTTTTCAAGTTGAGAATAGATTGGCTATTAAAACATGGGTCGTCTGTCATGAAATAAACATAATTTGCAAGCTCTGTATGTGCTCTGTTCATTGAGGTACTGTTGGTCACTTATTGACCCATGCATGTTGCACTAGATAGCAAATCAGTAGAGATAATTGAAATGGAAACAATGCATTGTGGGAAGTGCTAGATATCTTCTCTGCAAAGAACCATCTAGCCAACAATATGCTTCTCCACATTTCACAGTTTCAACATTTTTTTCGCAATCTAAGCTAATCTAGTTTACACAACTTGAGGAAACCCAGATTCAAAGCCTCTAGCACAAGGCTTACATGCTCCTCATCTTCACCTAGCAAATTTCACAACAAATGACGAGTTCTCAGGTGTACTCGCAAAGGCTTATGGGATTTACCGAAAAGGTCAATTAGTCTCTGCACAAAAAAATTGTCCCCTCGTGTTGGACTATTAAACTTGGGGTAATGTTGAAATATAATAACAGAGAAGCTTGTTCTTTGTACAGACTGACCAGGGTATGGATTCAATAACTCTATCAGGAATAGGATATCACTGCCGTATTATACCGCCTACATAAACTATTAAGACTGTCATATTCTTGGGTCTCACTTTTCTATCTTTTCCTTTTTGTGTATAATTAAGATCATTGTTCCTGACAATTTCACTTAATTTTGATACATAAAGGCCTATTAGCCCCGGCTATTAGCTTCATTTTCTTGTAATTTGGATATCACAATTGTTTTTCTACAAAGCTGCCCTTGTTCAAATTGACGCCAAAGGAAACATAATACCTTTGCTATAGAACAGGAAGGAAGAGAAAAACTAAACATTTGATGGCTAAGGAGAGCCTAGAAAGATACGCTTGAAACTTGAGTTGTTATTATTATCATTATGATAATCAATATAGATTCAAAAAAAGAAAAGAAAAAAATGGCACTGTGATTTATAGTGTGTTTCCGCTAATTGATGAGGGAGGGAGATGTTTTCCTCCCTTCAATGTAAAATTAGCATTGTTAGTAGTTTTCTCTTTTCCAACAATATACGTAAAAAGTTTCCCTAAAGCATTCCAGTCTAAATTTTTTGAAAAATCTAAACAAAATTAAAAATCTGATTAGCCACGGGGATGAGAACGAGTTACGGGGACAAGTTACAATTTCAGTGCTTTGAATTTGATTTGATTGCACCAGATGGGGCACATGACTCAAATGAACATGTAATCCAAAGGTAATTTGCATTTTATTACTTTCACTAAACAAAGTTCAATGGTTCAAGTAACCAAAGTCTTACCAAATGAGTTGTTTGCAATGTTTTGTGAACTAATCCATGAATTCATGGATTAGTTCACAAAACATTGCAAACAACTCATTTTTCCTCCCAATCCACCATAGGTACAGTGTATGCATGCATGGCCAAATTGTTTTTCAAACACCCCCTAACAAGTTTTACCCTACCAGCAAATTAAGCCCCTTAAGGGATCTAAAATGAGCATTTATTGCGTTTCGACAGTAGTTTTTTTGTGGGACATGAGAGCACCTCAGACCTATCAATTGCATTCTGAATCTGAAGCATGTCTTTCTGATATCAAATAATTTTCATTTTTGAAAATCACAATATAATACAAATTTTATGACAAATTATAAAAATTTGATATTTTTCAAATTTTGATATATATAACAGTCCTCAAGTAAATTATATAAATCTAATGACATATTCTTAAAGTGTATGTAGCAGGGAGGAAAAGCCGACGGTCAATTGAAAATTTTGACCTTTCATATTGAAGATATGGATTTTTTTCCCAAAAAGACCTAATTTTTTTTGGTGTTTTGGGAAAAAAATCCATATCTTCAATACTAAAGGTCAAAATTTTCAATTGATCGTCGGCTTTTCATCCCACCTACATACACTTTAAGTATAAATCATCAGATATATAAAGTTTACTTCAAGTACTGTTAAATATCAAAATATCAATTTTAATGATTTGCCATAAAATGTGTATTAAATTGCTAATTTCAAAAATCAAAATTATTTGATATCAGAATGACATTCTTCGTATACAGAATGCAATTCGATATGTCTGATGTGCTCTAATGTCCCACAATAAATACTGTCCAAACGTTCATACCCCGGCCCTTAATAAGGTAATTTAATATAGAATTCACCCCCCTAATGAGTTTTTGGCTAGTAAAAATGCAACAAATATACCCTTTTTGGACTCGTAATTTACCAAAATTTGAATAGGTACCCTAAACAAGTTGTTCAGTTTCAGAAAACTACCCTTAATCTTGAAAATCAGCGTTTTTAGACCCTAAATGCGTCACATGCGTAACTTGCCTAAAAAAACAGACCATTTATGTGAGTGGCCCCCCTGGGTCCAAAATTCTCCTCAAATCCACCCAAAATACCCAAAATCCATAACAATCTCTAAGATCACCCAAAACTTCCCCAAAATTTTCCCAGAATCCATCCAATTTTGTGTGGTGCTTCAAAAACAACACACTTTCTCCAAATCCTTCCTCCTCAATCAAAAAGCTACAGCTCCACTCCAGAGCAAATCTATCTTTGAACACAAAATGCATACAGAAAATCATTACATTCGTAAGATACACTGCTGAATTTGTGGAATTAAAACATGTTTTGAAGATAGATTTTTCCCGTGCTGCTACACAATGTACATCTACTGCTAAAATCTTGCCACTGAACAAGTGCAACTCGTTCATGTCACATCCCAATGCACATACAAATAGAGGGCCCACTTGCCTCTTGTAGAGAATACCCTGTTTATCACCTCAGATGGGTAGAGACATCAAAATGCAATTGCACTGAATTGAGTCCTAGTTAATTAAAGAGCCCAAAGAGCCCAAAAAATAAAACAAAGAAAAGTATTTTCATAAATCATAAAATAGTATGAAATGTACCTGATAATATACACAAAATTAAAAGGAAATATTTCAGAGTCGAATTAAAATAAAAGGAATGAGATATTTTGTCACCAGAATGATGGGCGTAGTGGTATGGGAAAGCATTCAACAGGAATACGGCACTGTCATGAAAGTGTTGAGTCTAGATGCCAATCATGCCGGACCATAATGCAATTCACTCGTACCAACGTATTGTATTGGCTTGCTAATTGAGCTAATTATTCACATTTACGCTGAAAATGTTCTTGTTTTCTCACATAGATGCATAAATTTAAGGGAGCGATATTTGAAAATATATGCAAGTTTAAAGACAATCCATATCCTAAACAGATAGGGTTACCCTCCTTTAAACAGCCATACAGCACATTGATATCACAGTATCAAAATACATAACGGTCACCTTGGCAAGCATTTCAAAATTCTATATTTAAAAAAAAATGAACAAATAAATATTAAAAAATGCATTCCGCATTAGGTTTCAAAGACTGAAGAAATTTTCACACATATTTTTGGTATCAAACCAACAGGGTACAGACATCAAAATTGAGTCCTACTCTCGTTAACCCTAACCGTACCAAACAACAAAAAACCACACTTCACAAAACATAGGCACAGGCAGGTACCCACGTGATGTGATTGTGTCATCATGCGAACAGTCATATGGTCTGCGGAAAGCTTGGCCGGGCAAGCTACACCCCTGTGGCATGGCATTAGGTAGGCCTATGCATGTGCCTGGCACCCGAAGGGTCGGTGGTTCAAAACCGCACCCGAGAAAAAAAGTTTTCTCTTCTTCTTTCTTTCTTCCTTCCTTCTTTCCCCTCGCCAAAAAGCATTGAGGGTGTTAGGGTTAAGGCCACAAAAATGTTTTACAAAAATATATGTGCTATGCATTTTGTTGGTTTTTTTGTAGTTTTTTCTATGATAAGTTATTATCCATATCTTGAAAAGTATTGATGCTATTTATATAATGTTGGTATCATTTTAAAGCTTATTGCCTAGTGTTTACATGTTTATTCAAATCAGGAAATGTAAAAAATGCGACTTGTTCCTGAATTTGCTGAATTGTGAATTTCAAATACCTGAATAGGTAACTCAATTTGAAATCTACACCCCCCTGCATGAAAGATTAAGGAAATGCCTTTCATAGGAGGTTTATGAATTTCAACTGGCCCATTTCAAAAAATGGCTGTCTAGCCAAGAGTAAAAAACAATTAAATACCGGTATATAATTCATAGCTTTCCTGGCCTTGCTCACATCCATCCTATCCTGGCATTATACAAACTGACAAATGGTTATCTCCTTTACTTTATATTACATTTTACACAACATCAATAATCATTAAAACTAAAACAATCAGTAATTTCTTCAGATTTATCTTGTCGAGAGCATTTCAGATCGTACACATATCAGCCCAACTCTCCCTTTACAGCTAATGCACATCATTATAACCAGACATTTGAGTGCATACTTGTTCCTATCGCAGCTTGTTACTAAAATTCTTGTCTTATATTAAAGAGTCACAACCTTACTTAGGCCAACCTAAAAAATTGTTTGTCTCAACTAGGGCTCTCAACTAACGGGTAATTATGTACTCGGCTACCCGATTGAATTTTCGGGCAGGAATTCGGGTACCCAAAAATACAACAATAAAATTTTTCAAAAAAAAATTTCAGAAAAAAAAGAAAAGAAGTTATCGGCCCTAAATTAGTCCCAAACTGAAATGTTTTGTAGACTCCTATAAACCGGAGCGATCTTACCATTCCGATGTTGATTAAGATACTTCTTCTTAATCAACCTCGGAAAGGTAAGGTCCGGTGTAAGGAGTCTAGTCCAAAAAATTGGTGAGAGCCTTAGTCTCAACCCCGGGGTCTCAACGTCAAACGTTGTCAGGCAAACTCAATCCACTTTTCCTATATTTTTGATCAATTACTAATTAATTTTTAACATTATAGCTCCATTATGATGAAAATCTGTTCAAACTTAGAATTGGAGATATTTTAATATCTCCAATTCCCGATTTCGTAGATTTGCATAATTATTAACTCCTATGTTCAGAAATAATTTTGCGCGCTTTTAAATTTAAATCCTGCACCTTATTAAAATAAGGTGCAGGACTTTTCATGCTGTCAAAAACAACAACTCTTTTACAAGAAATTGAATACTTGTTTTGGACATGTCTCATTGTCAATTTCAACTGAGATTGTCACAAACTTATTTCCCTTGATGACATAAGAGCTTTTCATAAGAGACTAAATATACTGTATGGTGGGAAGTTCTTCCCAGGTTATATTTTCATACTTTACATCATTAATTTCAGAACTGTAAATTTAATAAAAATGCACAAAATTATTTCTGAACATAGGATTTAATAATTATGTAAGTCTACAAAATCAGGAATAAATCAACCACAAAACTGTCAAATTATCCTGCTATAAGAACCTGTGTGGCACCCACACATTAGCCGTCATTGATAAACAAGACGGTCTTTGACAGGAATGACATTTTTTAAAAGAAACTGTACGTGGTCGAGATTAGCACTAATATAAAGAATTATAAGGAGGAGGCACATCGAATCTTTTAATCCTGGCTTGATAAGGTGATGGCTAGGAAAGTTATACATAGCTGCCTTTTTTAGCAAGACTTATATAACACTTGCAAGTTGTAGCAGAGTCAAAGTTGAGTCGAGTCTTTGAGTCGGAAAATTGAGATGAGTCGAGTCAGTTTCTTAACATTTAGAGAATAATCGATAGGAATTTTTATTTTGCCTCTCCGCTACCGTGTGATAGACCACAGGCAGGTTCAATATTTTGAGTAGATAAAATATTGGACCTGCCTGTAAATCTATCATAGGTAGAGGATAGGCAAAAAAAAATTCCTATCGCTTATTCTCATTCTTAGTCAGTTAAATATTATTTTAATAACTAAAAACACATGTTTTAAGGAAAAACTAAGTTACCGTCATAAAAACTCCCCTCATTATAAAATGAACGAAGCTTGTTTACAACTTCACGTATTCTGTTGCGCGTATTGCTATCGCATTCGCGTATTCCGCACTAGTCTACGCATCCAGTGCGATACATACGTGCACCTCTACACGCGTGTTACACATTATCAAGACGCATGATGACGTGGGGTCGTCTACGGCCTGATAGACGGCACCCGAATTCATGCGATTGTCCAATCAGAAATGTGTCTACGAACTAGACCACTCCCACTGACTAAGAATGAGCGATCATTGCATCTTCAATCAAGTCGAGTCATTACACAGTGAGTGAGTTAAGTAATTGGGTGTCATTTAGTCTTGTGTTGAGTTGAGTCATTGAAGTCTTGAACCTTGAATGGCATCAAGTCATCTGGAGCTTAAGTAAGTATTAAGTTGACTAGAGTCTTTGGGTTTGATAATTGAGTTCAGTTGAGTCATTTTCTAATATTGAGCAGAGTCATTGCATCTTCAAGTCGAGTTGAGTCACTATGCATTGAGTTTAGTCAAGTCATTGGGTGTTGTTTCTTGGGTTGTGAAAGTGAAGTCAAGAGTTGTCTGGGGCTTGAGTCTTGAGTTGAGTTTCTAGTCTTATACATGTAATGTCAAATTTGAGTCAAGTCCAGTCATGAGTCATATTACCTGTGTTATGCCCACAAGTAATCTTGCAAACTGCCATCACTCAAAAATCATGCTACCTTGACACAACCATGAAAACTCAGTATTTCTAGAGCCATATCAGTTGGTTCATCTAAAGAAAAAAAAACAACAAGTATGTTTACACTGAGCTCCTTGCATAATCGCGCTTTTACTCTTCTCACTGTCAACCAGGTCATTTCTGCTGTGCTTCATATGCAAGGTAACGATTCACTACCCACGTACTATACAGTGGGGAGGGTGGAAGTCCAGAAAAACATTTTTGCGACCTTCACGCTGCTATACGGTCAGATTTTGAATGCTCCCGTACTGCAATTTGTCAGTTGAAGTGATTTCCTGTGTCTGTTTCTACTCGGGTCAGCACCATGTATTAATATAAACCAACTCAAAAGATGGTTGACGGTTGACAATGAAGTTAACTCTCATCACCCCCAAATCACCCTTCACCTGAGTTTCTATTGTGGCCATTTCCGTGTATTCACCATATTACCCGTCAACCAATTACTGAGTAGAAACATGCTGAACCTTCTCTTTTTTAACTCTCATCACCCCCAAATCACCCTTCACCTGAGTTTCTATTGTGGCCATTTCGTGTATTCACCATATTACCCGTCAACCAATTACTGAGTAGAAACATGCTGAACCTTCTCTTTTTTAACTCTCATCACCCCCAAATCACCCTTCACCTGAGTTTCTATTGTGGCCATTTCCGTGTATTCACCATATTACCCATCAACCAATTACTGAGTAGAAACATGCTGAACCTTCTCTTTTTTAACTCTCATCACCCCCAAATCACCCTTCACCCGAGTTTCTATTGTGGCCATTTCCGCGTATTCACCATATTAACAGTCAACCAACTGCCGAGTAGAAACATGCTGAATCTTCTCTTTTTAATTTTACTAGCATCCTAGTAACATAATTTCTCACCATTGCTAGTCAAATTCAAACATGACTAGACTTTTGGTCATTGCCTAGAAATTGTGTGACATCTTTTATTTTGCAACAAATCTAGTCGAATTTGACCAGACCCTTTTTTAAAGGTGTATATTACTGAGTTTGATAAATAATTAGCCTCATCATTATTGATCTAAAAATTAAAACTATTATAGGGCAGCCTCTACAAACATAACTTAAATAGCGCAAGTGTGCAGTATCGGATGACATGTACATATAGGTCATGAGTTGACCTCTATTCACAAGGCAGGCAGGCAGGCACTCATCAGTCCCTTGCTTAGCCAATATGCTCTAAAATGCATCTAGTACAGAGAAGATGCATCAAGAGAATAAGGAGGAGGGAGTTTTTGTGCAACTCAGCCAATATTTTCACATGCATAATTTTCATGATTTGAAACAAAAGGATTATTTAACAATTTTGGTGTTGCTCAATCCTGCCCTCATACATGTAATGCATTTATTGAATAATTTACTTGTCTTTAATTTCACTGTTGTGGCTGGATTTGCAAAATTTGCCAAAATAAAACCATCACAAAAATAACCTCTTATCCAATACATCATCTTTACATCATCCCTGAGCACACTTTCAAAAGGGCATTTTTATCTAAGAAATCTTTCCACAGAATAAAGATTTTTTTAGCAATTAAATCCTTGTATTTGATTTCATAATTTTCTGTATTTGTTTATTTTTGGCTCAGATTGTTTGTGTCCATATAGTTCAAATTCAATGTATTGCTTTTGCTACAAAATCATAACGTTTTTCAAAACAATAACATATTGAATAAAAGAAGAAAATTAGCAAAAATATTTCATTTGGTCTTGCAATTATTTGGTTATAGCAACAAAAAAAAAAACATCTGCACATATTGACATGTTAATCGAAAACTATAAGATCTATGCTAATTAAGATGTATTTCCTGAAGTTCTCAGAAATGGTTTTATCTATTTATATATAAAAAACACATTTTACAAAAAAAAAAAACACCAAAACATTGGAGTTTTAACTAATGAAATATCAAAAATCAAGCCACGGACCCATGCATGCAACATGAGCCCAATACTCTAATCTATTACATGCAGGGTTACAGCTATAGCCCAGTTGAGTGCTGGCTAATTTTACTATTAGTGATAGGCTGTACAGCCCAAAAAAAAGGATGATGTTCCAAAAAGCTGAATTGAAGCAGCTAATCCTCCTGAGCATTTTGACACCTTTTAAAAAAAAAATCGGTTGAAAAATGAGACAGTGCCGCCAAAAAAGCAGCGCATAAGGGGATTTCTTGAGACCCCCTATTTTTCACTATTTTGACAATTATGGGCATTTTCTTTGCTGTTTGTTGGATTCTAATGATTATTTACATGATTTTGGGTCCCCTGGATATATTTATGCAATTTTTACACAAATCATATGTTTTGTTGCACGTTTAAGAGCCAATTTAGGATGTGAGGGCGCTGTTCAGCCTAATAGCTGTTACGTATCCCCCCCTACTAAAATTTTATCATTTCTTATTATCAAATCAAAGTTACTGATAAATAACATCTTCTGTCCAAATTTGAACTCTCAACCTTATTTCACTTGAGCGTGGTACCCATTTGAATATGTGTAGAGACGCTTCCATTGACTTACATATGATACAAAGTTTGTTGACCCCTGTATATTGCTATGGGCAGGTTACCCCTGTATTAAAAATTAGTGCCACGGCCACACCAAATGTGGTAAATGGTTGAAAATTTCAGAATATGGATGATTGATGATTATCTCTAGTATGATTAACTTCAAATCAAAAATGGTTGCGAAATGGGTCGCTAAAAGGTAAAGCGCCCTCACGGCCTAATTTTACCCAAAACCGTTAATTTTAAGGACACTAAAAGATTTCATTTGACACAAAATGCATAAATGACCTTCCTGGACCTAAAACTATGTAAGTAGATACCAAAAATGCATTACATAATCCTTAATGTGATAAAATTCCCTTAAAACTAGAAAATAAGGGACAAATCTGCCCCCCCCCCCCCTTGTGTGTCGTTATTTGGCCGGCACTGCCTCAATTTTTGGCCGATTTCAATGAAATTGGTGTCAAATTACTCAGAACAACAAGCTGCATCAAATAAGCTGATACCCTAAGCTGTTTGCAACTACACCCTTATATAGCCTATCACTATTACTATCCAATTAGAGCACTGGCTCGGGGCACAATCTTTTTAGCGAACATGAGGGATCGAGGAACAGGCTAGGGGGTACATGCCCCCTTTTTTTTCTTTTCGTTTTTTACTCTTTTTATTACGGCTCAACCGATTATCGGATCAAATAGGTTAATTTTTTTTTAATTTAAAGAAAATTAATAGTTTTCAGAAACTTTGAAGAACCACTGGACCTATTTTGAAGTGCTTTTAATTTTTTTTTTTTGTGTGCCGGATGGCGCCAGTCTGTGCCAGTTAGCCACGACCGGCATAACTATAATAACTCTGAATCTATTAATATTACCATTTTCCATCCCTGAAACCAGGCATTGCATAAAGCATGAGCAGCCTGTCCATTATCTCATACCTTCTTACCATACTCATGGAGCAATGTTGAGCTATTCCAGTTAAAATCCATACACCCCTATGGAAGACATGGCCTTAATCTTCCACACAGGGAGTTTGACTTTCAAATGGAGTTAATTGGCCCCCATTTGAAACATGCACCCCCTGTGTGAGAGGGGTGTATGGATTTAAACTGGAATATCCCATTTGTTCAAAATTTTATGTGATGTGTGATTCTTAATGAGAAGCTTCCATATTGCACAATAGTTATCATAACTCTTCAAGGTTTTGTTTAAATATGGATGTAAAATCTTCTCTAAGAATCCAGGATATGTGATAATAAATCCCACACATGATACTATACTATGAACAGGTTTTCTGTCCGATTCAGTTCAGTCTAAAATAGAAGAGTTCTGTCATGACTACATAGTCACCCTTCCAAGATAAAAATCCTACATACAAAGTTCGTTCAATGGAAACAAACATATTGGGGTTATTGAATTATGTTCTGAGGGATGAGCATATTTGTTGAGAGCCTAGTTCAAGTTCTGGCATCATGGTCATGTAGTCAATATATGCCACTTTTCCCAAGGACTATCTAAACATGCAAAAGAGAATGACAGTTTTTAGCCAATTAACTAAACAGTATATTTCCTATGAGCTATATCTGACGGGTAAAAGGCAGAAAAGACAAAAAGTTGTTGCTGTTTCTGTATGCATGTTCTCATCATTGATTGTTTGGTGGACTGTCATGAAACATGATGGATCCTAAAAAAAGTGCGATCCTAAAAATGCCTTCCACCCAAACTAATTACAAGACCTCTTCTACATTGAAGCTGGCTTTCCTTTTAAAGGGATTTTTTTATTTAAAGACATTTCTTGTTTATCCTCAATATCCATAAAATGCCTTTGACTGCATCAGGTTCAAAAACTCACATTCCCCAACTGAAGGTCAAATTTTGAGCTTTAATTGCTTAATGGAGACTGTTGAACTGTGCCATCGGAAATGAGATGGTTATGATTCCATGTGTAAGCACGCTATATAGAATTGATGGCACAAGTCCAGTTGAATGCGGTCAGTCCGGGAAAGGATGCACACAAATTAACAACTAGGGGTGGGTGGGATGACTGTGTGTTACTACTCTACTTATATTGTATAACCTGAATTACTAGTACCTCATACGATTAGTTGTCAAACATGAATTTATTCAATTTGTTCAAATTTCTTTCAGAAATGTCAAATGTGGTTAATTTAACCCTAACCCTGCTTTTTGCTATCGGAAGTTAAGGGATCTGGAATGAGCGTTTTGAGCGTTTCAACAGTATTTTTTGTGAGACATGAGAGCACATCAGACATATCGAATTGCATTCTGAATACAAAGAATGTCTTTCTGATATCAAATAATTTTCATTTTTGAAATTCACGATATAATACAAATTTTATGACAAATTATTAAAATTTGATATTTTTCACATTTTGATATATAACAGTGCTTGAAGTAAATTTTATAAATCTAATGACATATTCTTAAAGTGTATGTAGCTGGGAGGAAAAGCCGACGATCAATTGAAAATTTTGACCTTTCATATTGAAGATATGGATATTTTTTCCCAAAAAGACCCAATTTTTTTTTGGTGTTTTGGGAAACAAAATCCATATCTTCAATACAAAAAGTCAAAATTTTCAATCATCAGATTTATAAACTTTACTTCGAGTACTGTTAAATATCAAAAATATCAATTTGTAATCATTTGCCATACAATGTGTATTACATTGCGAATTTCAAAAAATCAAAATTATTTGATATCAGAAGGGCATTCCTACAATAAATACTGTCCAAATGTTCATACCCCACCCCATAAAGGCGCACATAAAAATAACAGATGTGAACATAGGAGTATAAACTGACCAGTAGATACCAGTTGTACCTAGGCGAAATGTCAACCGTGCTAGCATGGTCAACCATGGTCAACCATGGTCAAAACATGGTTGACCATGGTTAACTATGGTCAGCGATGATCAGCCATGGTGGCTTGACTATGGTCAACCATGGATGCCATGGTCACCATGGTATACCATGGTCGACCATGCTTTAGCATGGCCGAGCATGGTCAGCCATGGTCTTCACCTCACTTGACCATGGTTGACCATGGTCACTTCAAGTATACCATGGTCAATCACGCTTTAGCATGGGTGAGCATGGTCAGCCATGGTCATCACCTCACCTGACCATGGTCACTTCAAGTATACCATGGTCAACCATGCTTTAGCATGTGTGAGCATGGTCAGCCATGGTCATCACCTCACCTGACCATGGTTGACCATGGTTACTTCAAGTATACCATGGTCAACCATGCTTTAGCATGGCTGAGCATGGTCAGCCATGGTCATCACCTCACCTGACCATGGTTGACCATGGTCACTTTTAAGTATACCATGGTCGACCATGCTTTAGCATGGCTGAGCATTGTCAGCCATGGTCATCACCTCACCTGACCATGGTTGACTCTGGGTAGTGAATGAGAAAAAGCGCCCTCTGTTGTTATTAATCGTATTTAATGCGTATTTACAGCGTTGTGAATAAAGATTTGACACCATAGAATATAAAAACTAGTAATTTGATAAGTTAAAATAAGATTTTTAATGGAATAAATCTAAATAATATGATTATGCAGTTTATTCTGTTAAATATTTACCCCATAATTTTTGACCATGGTTGACCATGGTCACTTTAGATAGACCATGGTTGACCATGGTCTCTGGCCGTGGTGCCATTTTTCAAAAACATGGTTGACCATGGTCAAAAACATGGTTGACCAAAAACATGGTTGACCATGGTCAAAACCCTGGTCGTTGAACTATGGTTGACAATGGTTCAACCATGGTCAAACATGCTAAGTTTTAACCATTGTTGACCATGGTCACTTTAGATAGACCATGGTCAAAAGGTTAACCATGGTTGACCATGGTCTCTGGCCGTGGTGCCATTTTTCAAAGCATGGTTGACCATGGTTTGACCATGGTCAAAACCCATGGTTGAACCATGGTTGACCATGGTTAACCATAGTTCAACCATGCCTTTTTCGCATAGGCAGTCCTACTAATTCATGGCATATTGGATGACCTAGGGGAAAGTTAGCCCATATTTGCAAGACTACCCTTGCCTTCAAGGTGAAAGAAACCTACTCATGTTACCCTCAGGCCATGGTCTGGTCTGCTCTCAGATCTTACCCAGGGAAAGATGCATTCCAATAAATGGCAAACAAAAAAGGATAGAGGATGAGCAAAGAAGTCACTTGGCATCCCTGGGATTTGAACCTTAGACCTCCTGCATGCCAAGCACACAATCTCACAGGTTACGCTGGTGAGCACTTAGGGTGATTGCATCATTGCAGACCCTGGGATTCACACATGTGCAGTGGTTTTCATCATGGTATTTAGTGGTATTTATCACTGTTTATGGGTGTTAGGGTTAAGAGTATATATATTCCTCTTTTCGCTTGGAAATAACTGGGTGACAACATAATCCTCTGAAGTGTATGAGGTAATAAATGAAAATGAAAAATATAATGGGGTATATAATTTTAAAGAAGGCTACAATATTATCCACAAATATTTTTTTTTTCAGCATCAAACACCAGCATTATTGACCTAAGAGGAGATATTTTCCCCTCCTCTCTACTCCCTTCCCTACCACATAAATATATGATGCTACCAGTGTTCGAAATTTTGGTTGTCCGTTCGCCCGGGACAACCAAAACATGCACCGGACAACTGAAAATAATGCTCTAGTTGTAAGGCGGACAACCAAAGACCTGCAGCCAAAAGTCACTTTTTCAGCATGTTAGTTTGCTCAAACCTGACACAACTGATGAATTGTTAAATATTTAAGAGTAATTGTTCATTAATTGACTACACTCACTCCACTTTATTGGTCACATGTAGTTGTTTCAGATTGTGGCAGCTTACGGACAACCAAAAACTTTGGTGGACAACCAGAAATTACAACCTGGTTGTCCGTGGACAACCCCTTTTATTTTCTTAATTCGGACACTGGATGTTACTGTACATCAGATTTTGGAACATGATGATTTACACTGATGATGGCAATGACAGTAGTCGCATATAAATCAGGGGCTGTTGCTTGCCAGCCCAATCCAAAATTGCATGAAATTAGCCATGTTCAGATGGCTATTGAATTCTCCAAGGATCAGCATGCTCGAGAATTGCAATTCCTAAGTTAATCCTAGAGTGAGTGTCCACACAACTCAATTGAAACCTGGAATCCTCACGTTTCGCAATGCCTGATGATGTCAGCTCTGGAATTACAACTGGAAGTTTACTGTGACCCATCTAAAGTTTGTTCGGCTAATATAAGGCGGAAATTATTCGGCTTTTGTTACTGCGCGCGACAACAAAGTCCCAATATAAGCTTGCGTTAATTCACATAACACATAAATGCGAGGGAGTAGAGTACTGGAAGTTGCCATCATTATGTATTAAACACAAAGATCATGTTTGTAAGGGCTCATATTGAAATTCCCTTACACAGGAAGGTGTGCGCCATCCTGCAGCTTTCCTGTGCTAGCCTTCTTTTGTTAAAATCCTGTGTGATTATAACACTGCAATTAGCCACTTAAATTAGGAGCGCGCTTTCCTGGGTTGTGCGATGAGCCGATTAGTTCAATTAGTTCAACAAATAAAAGGTCTTTGATAAACTTTTATTATAATCCTTGTCACCAGACCACTTCAAAAGGCAGGGTGTATCACTGATGCATATAATCCATCCGTTTTATGACCGAGCTTTCCTGAGGCTGGCGCTTAGCGAGGGGAATCCTGCCTTCTTTCTGCGTGAAAGCGTGGTAGGGTATTTCAATATGAGCCCTAAAATCTATGATGCAAGTGTGTCGTCATATTGTCTTGGGGTGGGGGACATTCAGTTTTAGTAGGGTAGTGCAGTGCAGTGTGGAGCACAAATTTTAGGATTGTCGGGCACAATAGGAGCTTCTGAACTGAAATTTCAACATCTTTTTTTGGGTCAAGTGAACTCAAATTGGACAAATTTAATATAGGTTGTTAAGGGATCTGGAATGAGCGTTTTGAGCGTTTCGACAGTATTTTTTGTGGGACATGCGTGCACATCAGACATATCGAATTGCATTCTGAATACGAAGAATGGCCTTCTGATATCAAATAATTTTGATTTTTGAAATTAGCAATGTAATACACATTTTATGGCAAATCATTAAAATTGACATTTTTGATATTTGCTCAAAGTAAACTTTATAAATCTGATGATTTCTACATAAAGTGTATATGCATTGGGATGAAAAGTTAACGATCAATTGAAAATTTTGACCTTTCAGTATTGAAGATATGGATTTTTTCCCAAAACACCCAAAAAAATTAGGTCTTTTGGGAAAAAAATCCATATCTTCAATATGAAAGGTCAAAATTTTCAATTGATCGTCGGCTTTTCCTCCCAGCTACATACACTTTAAGACTATATCATTAAATTTATAAAATTTACTTCATGGACTGTTATATCTCCAAAATGTGAAAAATATCAAATTTTAATAATTTGTCATAAAAAGTGTATTATATCGTGAATTTCATAAAATGAAAATTGTTTGATATCAGAAAGACATTCTTCGTATTCAGAATGCAATTCGATAGGTCTGATGTGCTCTCATGTCCCACAAAAAATGCTGTCGAAACGCTCAAAACGCTCATTCCAGTTCCCTTAAGCTAAGAATTTTTTTTCAAAATTTGAGCAAACATTTGGGGGTTTTACTCAAAGTGAGGCTAAAGAACTGGAGTATGATCATCAAACGTGGGTCTTCAGACCTGCTGTGAGCCTGAAAAAATGGATCCTGGACCATCGCATATACCTGTACCACCTTTACATGCAAGCCCCCCACCCTAGGAAAATGTGATGGTACTATTACATCACATATTATCATATTTTGTAACACAACCTTTGCCTTTATACACTGATGATGACACTGACAGTACACATAAATCAGGGGACACCTGCTAGGCTGCCCAATCCATAACTTCCTGACATTGACCTATGAGGAAATTTTTAACTTCCTAACATCCCCAACTATACTCAACCTCAAGAAAACCATCCATCCCTTGGGTGTGCACCGATGACCTAATTATTGATCACTAGCCAACTACAATGCTGTCACAGTCATGATAGCTGCATGCACTAACACATTGAAGTGGTTATGTGTGCATATTTCTAACTGTCATACGAAGCCATTTTGGTGGTTCATTGTTTACTTGTTTGTGTGTGTGTGGATATTATTTGTTTGTTTGTTTGTTTGTTCATTACAATAAACAAACAAATATAAAGATTAATGTCCTGACAGGTTCATCATCATCAGTGGGCTGCGGAGCTTGACAAATCTGAAGTTGGGAGCACGATCTCAGAAATTTGGGGTTGCAAAACTACCTATGAATAAAATTATAACACAATTTCAAACAGAGGGTCAATATTGCATGGTTAAATTGGGTCGCATTAAAAAAATGGAACACCTGTGGGTTGATTTTTATTCAAGGGGTAAATATCCCGGGGTAACTATGAGGCATTTTTGGTTCATTAGTGAGGGGACCCCTCGCAACCTTGGTAGAGATCATCAGTGGTGTAGTATATGTCATCCTATGGGGGCACCTCCCATGATTGGGGGGGCACCAGGTTAAAAGCAGTTTACGGCAATTTTCCTATGGAGTTTTCTAAATTTTCAAATCAATTGGGGGAGGGGCATGTGTCTCCCGTGCCCCTATGACACTATGCCACTGGAGATCACAACATTTTGAATTTACTATCACCTTGCTTCCAATTCACTGATACCTGATTTAAACTTGCATCACCTTCAGTGGCAACTGCAATTCCAGCAATTATTTTCAAGAAGCAAACCTGGAAATCCAGACTTTTCTTTTATCGAAAATGTACTCTTCTATAGACGGTAGTGCAATTATTTTCTGGAATAGCTCAATATTTCGGTGCAAAATTTCCCAACTTAATAAAGCTATTGTGCTAATGGAAGTTGATTGAATCCAAGCTCTGAATCAACCAATTGCATTACTTTTTTCATTTTAGCAAAAAAAAGTAAATTATCTGACAACTGAGATGAAAATAATCAAAAATAATATAAAAAAAACTTGCAAAATGTCAGACATGCCATGGACATGCTGATTGCCCTGCTGATGATTTCAGCAGTTTGTCTAGTTGTGGGACTAATGGATGTTGTCAATAATGAAAATTGTAGGATTCCCTGATCAAAGAAGCACCATGAATGTTTACCAAAAATTGCTTGCTCCCCCTCTCAGCTTGCCAAAATTGTTTGTTCCCCCTTTTGGCTCACCAAAATTTCTTGCCCCCACCCAATGTTACCCTCCCACCAGGGCTCATAATTATTGCTCAGCCCCTAATGAAATACAGTCAAATAATGAATAATGAAAGAGTCACCTCATCACTCATCAAAAACATGCCACAGGAAACTTAACATCAACTTGCATTAGCCTTAATAATGAAATCATATAACGATCTTAAGGGATCTAGAATGAGCGTTTATGGCGTTTCGACAGTATTTTTTGTGGGACATGAGAGCACCTCAGACGTATCGAATTGCATTCTGAATACGAAGCATATAATACAAATTTTATGACAAATTATTAAAATTTATTAAAAATATAACAGTCCTCGAAATAAATTTTATAAATCTAATGATATATTCTTAAAGTGTATGTAGCTGGGAGGAAAAGCCGACGATCAATTGAAAATTTTGACCTTTTATATTGAAGATATGGATTTTTATCCCAAAAAGACCTATTTTTTTTGGTGTTTTGGGAAAAAAATCCATATCTTCAATCTGAAAGGTCAAAATTTTCAATTGATCGTCGACTTTTCATCCAACCTACATACACTTTAGGTAGAAATCATCAGATTTATAAAGTTTACTTCGAGTACTGTTAAATATCAAAAATATAAATTTTTAATGATTTGTCATAAAATGTGTATTACATTTAATTTCAAAAATCAAAATTATTTGATATCAGAAGGCCATTCTTCGTATTCAGAATGCAATTCGATATGTCTGATGTGCTCAAATGTCCCACAATAAATACTGTCCAAACGTTCATACCCCTTCCCTTAAGACTAGCAAATATATCTGAAACTTTCCCTGTTATAAAATCATCTTTTTTTGGCAATGAGTATTCAGTGTTAACATATTGAACATGCACGCAATGGAAGTGTCATCTTCAGTCATCAGAACTGGGCTTCACTGATGACATACTTTCAACAAATTGTATGAATGCAACATGCTGCCTTGCGTTAAATTAATATTGTTATAGATGATTTATTTAAATATTTTAATGAGTTAACATCAGCTTTTAATACCATCTTCCCTGTATGAAGTGCCACTCCTTAAATTTGCCATTACAAATACTTATAAGATGACAAAAAAACACCAAGATTTTGCGTATTGGAAACATTTCTGAAAATTCCGAACATTTTTAACTATGTTTGCAAAAAATCAAATTTTACCAAATTTTCAAGCTTTCAATTTTTTTAATCCTGACCGACCGACCCTATTTGAAAAGACCATCCACCCGTAAAACTGTTTTTTTTTCTTCTTTGCCTTAAGTTTGATTCTGACTCCACATCACAGTGCAATGCGATTCTGCGATGCTATAAAAACCGAAATCTGGGACAGGTTTTTACGAGCTTGGCAGTGAAAATTTTCATCGCACTATGAAAATTTCGGTCTGCGATGGAGTTGTATTTTGTTCATCACAATGCGATATCACAGTCGTGCACATTTGTGATTGGCTGCTGGAAAATTAAGATTGGCGGAATGAAGGAGATACAGACCCCACATGCTTTTAAAACATTGCAGTATCGCACGATGAAATTTAAATGTACATTTTAATTTCATCGCGCAATAATGCGATGTTTTAAAAGCATCGCAACATCGCATCGCTGCGATGTGTAGTCTGAATCGGACTTAATACAGATTTATAAAAAAATATCACAAAAATACACACAGCAGCCTTTGGCTATATCTCATTCTGCATGTGAACACTCCATGTCATTATCCACTGGCTTGTCAGTCAAATGATTGAAACTTGTTGTGAAATAAAACAAATCACAAATTACTCATGACACAATTCATGTTTTACAAAGTGTACAAAGACCTTTTCTTCAGTTGGGAAAGAATAAAGTAACCACAAAGCCAGGTTCAGAGCACATAGCAATCAAGGGCCAAATATATTGAGAAAAGGTGGGATGTTGTTATTGATTCTTCACAGCCCCCCCACCCTCTCCCCAGAAAAAGGGGCTAGTTCTATCATAGACCATTCTTTATAGGGCTGGTTCTACCCTAAAACAACGGAAAATGGTCATTAACTTACAATCTTTTTATGTGTCTTTACAGGAACGCGCTCAAATATGTCCAGGTGATGTACCTGTGCCTACCGGAGCACGACACTAGGGGTCTATCGGTGGCAATTATTGCCCAAAAAAGGGGGTCATTCCAAGAAAATAGGGGTCATTAATGCTAAAAATTGACAGTGAAAAATAACTTTCTGCACCTGTTCCTACCGGAGCACGACACTAAGTGTCTATCGGTGGCAATTATTGCCAAAAAGGGGTCATTCCAAGAAAATAGGGGTCATTAATGCTAAAAATTGACAGTGAAAAATAACTTTCTGCACCTGTGCCTACCGGAGCACGACACTAGGTGTCTATCGGTGGCAATTATTGCCAAAAAAGGGGGTCATTCAGTGTGGGGTTCCAAGAAAAGGGGGTCATTCAGTGGGGGTTCCAAGAAAATGTGGGTCATTAATGCTAAAAATTGACAGTGAAAAATAACTTTCTAGGCAAAAATGTGCAATACCTTGCGAAAATTTGCCACTTGCCCGGTTGGGGGATACTGTGGATCACGAAAGCCCTTTAAATATATAAAAAGAAAAGAATGGCTAAAACTGGCAAAAAATATTGTTCCTGCCATCCCACTGGCCTTAATGTTTCTAAAGATGCCCTAGATTCAGAGTTCATAATGAGTTTACAACACCTACCAGTATATCTTATACTCACTCCTATTCAAAACAGTCAGATGGTGAAATTCTATCCCGTTTTAACCTAATATTGGGGGACTATCTGACGCTCACAAACACTAGGATCCACAACATGCTCATCTATCAGGGCATAATTCTGTAACCCCAATACATCTGTACATTCATTGAACGACCTGTGAAAATTTGGGTACAAAAACTCATACTCCGCAATTTGAGGTCAAATTTTTCACTATGATTGTTTAATTGAGGTTATTGAACTATGCCATCGGGATGAGGCCATTGTGGTCTATAGTGAAATGCAGTTCACATCACCTAGAAATCCAGATCAAGTAATTGAAGGATGACTTCACCGTTGCCGCAGGTCTGTTGCTACATTGTTCTCCAAGACATTGTTCTCACAGCTTTACATCTGTGAAATTTGTCAGTTTTCTCCATAAAAATGTGCTATTTGTCATGCCTATGTAATAAATATTCAAATGATAAATAATTTGCACAGAAAACAAAGCACTTTTAAGTGCATTTGCTCATAGACTCTGAAGACAGAGTCTATGATTTGCTTAAGAAAACACTGGGTGCATACTGCATAGCTTTTAAAATTTCTATCAAAATTCACTTTTATTTAAATCAAATTTTGTTTGATGTTTTTTCTTTACAACCTCATTAACACCCTAAAGTCAAACAAAGTAGCTCAATAACCATAATAGCTTTGGATTGTTCATAATTAAATTCAAAATTTTGACTTAAGGGGTACTACACCCCTCGATAAATTTGTGTCTATTTTTGCATTTTTCTCAAAAACTAATAACACAATGGTAACAAAAGTCATATATATTATAGGGCAAGGAATCCAATTACTACACTGGAATTTCAGTGACCCAAGACAAGCGGTTCGTTATTTATGATAAGAAATAAGGTACCGCTACAATGTACCTCATTTCCTATCATATATACTAAACCGCTAATGTTTTGAGTCACTGAAATTTCAGTGTAGTAATTGGATTCCTTGCCCCTATAATATACATAACTTTTGTTACCAGTGTATTATTATTTTTTGAGAAAAAATGTAAAAATAGTCACAAATTTATCACAGGGGTGTACACTCTCAGAACATTGGTTAAAAATTTTAACCAACCATGTATTTACAGGTGAACAGCCCAACAGTTGGTTATATTGTTAACCAACCTGGGTTGGTTAACAATATAACCACAGGTTGGTTAAAAACATTGACCAACTACTGGTTAACATTACAGTAACCAACCAGTTGGGTAAAGCATGTTGGGCAAAATGGGCAAAATATAACCAATAGTTGGTTAAACACTATGAATGGGAAGTTCATTTCATTGTTCATATTTTAACCAATTGGAGACATTTGAAGGTAGGAAATTATATTATAAACATTTTATCGGGTATAACACTTATAAGTGTGTGCGAGGCCAGACTGTGAGCAAGACTTACGATGCTTTATCGACGACATACCACCACAACCGGTAAGCTTAAGCTAAAGCATCGCAAGTCTTGCTCACAGTCTCGGCCTCGCACACACTTAAACTAAGTGTTATACCCGATAAAATGATATACTTTATAATATAATTTCCTACCTTCAAATGTCTCCAACAGATCTTGAAGACCCGATCCACAGCTTTGCAGCAAGCCACTCATATCGGCCATCTTGTTTTCTGAAATGCATTTTTGCCCAACACAATGACCAATCACAGTTCGCAAAGGAACACCATGTGACCATGGTTGGGCAAAACCATACTTTGCCCAACTTTATTGGCGGGAAAAGGATGTTTTTTACCAAGGTTGGTTAACTTTTAACCAACATTGTGTAAATACCATATTGACAGGTTTGACCAACCATGTATTAAACTGTATTTTGCCCAACTTCAAGAATCTTAACCATTGTTGGGCATTTTTTAACCAACTGTTTTCTGCCCATTCATTTTTTATCCAATGTTCTGAGAGTGTAGTACCCCTTTAAATCAGAGATTTTGGAATGAATCATTTGATTTTGGGGGGGGTACATGTAACCCTATTTTTTTAGGATATGGATTTTCTTCAAGTTTAGGTACAATGCTATAATTTATATCATACCATTTATGCATCCATGTAAAGAATTTGAGAACATTGATGCATCGTCAGCATTAATGTGAATAATTAGTACAATTAGCAAGCCTATACGTTGATACAATTGGGCATTGCCCTGATCGGAACTGACTGTAGCAAGGTCTTTATCATGGATCATCTGCCCCCCCCTATTTTTAAATCAGTGATTTTAATCATCCAAACTTGTATTACCTTAACCCTAACACTCCAAGCGGTTTTTGGCTATCGAAAACGAAAGAAGAAACGAAAAAGGAGAAAAGAAGTTGTTTGGTACCTCCAATGTTTCAAGCCCCAGGACCCCTCGCGTTCCAAGCAGTACATCGCCGACTGGTAGCCATGAGTGTTTCACTGGCCCAGCCAATGAAACTGCGCACATATATGACTTACGGTGATTGCGTCATCGCATCACATGGGATGAAAGCATGCGCAGTGGTTTTTGCTTTGTTGGCTTTTGTTAGATTCGGCATGGCTAGGGTTAAAACACACAACAATTATATAACAGAAATTATGGTCATGATATTGACCAAGTAGTTATTAATACATATGGTCATGCTTATGGCTTTTCATCACAGTCTTATTCATAACAAATGTTTTATTCAATCTTTAACACCAAGTCATATTTCACTACAGTGTGTTCCAACAAAAAATTGCCTAACTAGTTACACATTTAGTTTGAAGCTTTCCAGTAATATCAAAAGAAATATTCTGTAACACTTTCAGTATAATACCACAATACCGAAAGCATGTATCATTGCTGTAAATGACGTATCTACTGACATTGCCAATTTAGTGTTGGATAAATTATACTGAGTGATGAGCAAGAAGATATCATCGTACAATGTGGCGATGATTAAATAGGCATAAGGGCAAGGTTAACAATAAAGTATATAGGACTGATGGGAGAATCACTGCATGCTGCAGCCATGTGTGTCAAATAATTACTGTTACTGTTTATCTGCTAGGGGTGCCCAGAAGCCTTTTATAGGGGGGGGGGGGTTAAACAGTACACTCTGGGGACTGAGAAGCTAAAATGAAGGGGGTATAGACTTGAGCCCCTAAAAGCTGCCCCACCCGAGCAACACACCTGACTGCTGTTCTAATGCTGTTATTATATACTGCGCCAAAAAAGTATCCTTACACTTGGAAAAATAATCACAATTTCAAAACTGATATTTGGGTAAATTGTTTTTTGTAATAGATGCACTATACAATCCTGCACATTATGACACCACATTGAATCCAATGTGACCTTGAGAAATAAAGTTACAAGCAATTGAATACACAAAGGTCCGGTTTTAAAAGTGACAAACTGGTCTATACAAGGCGCAAAAAGATTCCAACAAGCGCAACAAAGAGACAACACAGTGTCTTCAACGAAGCTTTATTTAAAGCAGTATTTATTTTAAGTTTTTACTTCTCTGCACTCTTCATAACTTCCATTTTATTTGTCAGCTCTTTTGTTTCAGTTTTCTTTTGTTCACTTTGTTTTAAATTAAAGGCACGCACGAATAGCCATTTACCACTCTCAAAGCAGATGTCTAGTCCGTGGAGTTTTGAATAGGCCAGTTTGTCACTTTCAAAACTGGACCTTCGTCTAATCAAATGCTTGGAACTTTGCTTCTTGATGTCACATTGGATTCAATGGGGTGTCATAATGTGCCGGATTAGATGGTGCATCTATTGAAAAAACAAATTCACCCCAATATGGTTCAGTTTTGAAATTGCGGTTATTTTTCCATGTAAGGATACTTTATTGGAGCAGTATACATGCAATTTATAGAAACAGACAAAAGGGATGGGACACATCAGCACTTGTCCCTGTTGACGCACTTGTCCCGATGACCTCATGTAGTACTAAGAGAATGACCTGCAATTGAAACATATGTATAGGATTTACACATACTCAGTATAAGGGGCTAAGCATATGTTTTGGCAAAATGGTTCATACAATACATGGAGAGTCACAAGACCACCAATTTGGCCAATATAGTATGTAGAATACATGTAAGGAAAAACAACTAAGGGGCTGTGCAATTATTATGAGCCTCCTGGGGAGGGGTAACATTTTCAAAATGCCTGCCAAAAATCGCTTGCCCCCTCTCAGCCTGCCAAAAATCGACCCCCCCTCGGCCTACCAAAATCTTTGCCCCTCCCCTTTGCACATGCAAATTATTTCAGCGAGCAGGAAAGAGTTTCCGTACCCTTTTTAGAGTGTTTTATTTAAAAGGTGTCCCATGAATGTGTGCCAAAAATCTGAAGTTAGCTTTTGGCTACTGGCCCAGGCTACTGATGATTCCCTTGTTAAGCATGTTAAGCTGTGTATGTGGCACACAATGTTGGATATTAAACGCTCTTGAACCAATCGACAGCCTCATCCCCCAACATACCTCATCATTGATGAGATCATTGTGTTATCATATATAATAGATCCTACTTTTCTCATTACCATCCTGAAATTTGAAGTTCAAATCAAGAAATCACACAAGAAATGTTGGTTTTTGGTAACCACGCTATCAATGTTTCCCAAACCCAATGCATTGTGGGTAGGTCCAGCAAATTTCTCTCAGATGAAATTGGGCCATGCACAAAAATTCTGTGAGCTTTATAAACTACAATCTGGGACAAAATTGCCACTTTTAACATGCGCTTTGTCATTGATCCCCTTTCCAACAATCAATGTTGAATCATTACATTTCGTTTAAATTTTCAAATTAAATCTGATACTGGAACTGAAATTTTGCAACTGACATTGCTATATTGCTTCTGAAACCTGATGAAGTCCAATGGTTTCGGTTCCCATATTAGATTCGGTTCCCATATTAGATTCAATTTCAAAATATGCTTAGGCCTAAATGATTGGTGTCATAAATAAAAAATTTTAAAAATATTAAAAAACCCTGAAAATATCTACTTTAAGAATTAGCCATCAGGTCCTATCATCATCAGAACAGGGGTGGGGTGAAGACCAGGGTGCAGTAAATGTGACAAAGACCTTGTTCACATTGGACAATTTCTTGCTTCGACGAGGATTAGTAAATCTTGATTAACTAATTAAGCATGCGTAATATTGGACCGTCGTTCATTCAAATGCTTGTAACTTTGCTTCTAGAGGATTCAATACAGTGTCATAATGTGCAGGATGAAATAGTGCATCTATTAAAAAACAAATTACCTAAATATGGTTTAGTTTTAAAATTATGACTTTTTCCTTTAGTGATCAGATACTTTCTGGGCACAGTATAGAATGACACTGTAACCATGGTAACATCTTTGGAACAAAAACTCATACTCCCAAAGTTGATGTCAAATTTTGAGCAATGATACCTAACTATAGTTCAGTGAACTATGCCACTGGAAACTAGACCATTTTTGGCTTATAATGGCAGCGTCATCCCAAGCGCCATATTGGTCCACTGTTGATGACATATCATCTGCATTATAAGTACAGAAATAGGGTCCCTGATGGTCGGACTAACCAATGTGAAAATACTGTGTTACAGTTTACACAGAATCAGCATGGTTTGGCTTTCTGAAACAATATACTTGTGAGCAATATTGCCTGAATGTGGCACATATTGTCAATTTTCATGATCTGATCAGAAGTTGCATGGCCCATATGCATGGTAATACATACAATGCTTCTGTAACAGGAGTGTGCACTTATAGTCTATCTAGAGAGAACATAAAATGTACTATGCACAAAACTGGACTCAAAGCAAGTGAACAGTGACATACGGGTTAACGTTTTGATAAGGCCAAATAAAAAAATTTTGGCTCCGAAAACAAATGCGAAATGCGATTTTTTTTTCATTCCCGACTTAAAGTATTTTTATGGTATTTTGATTTTCGCTGAATTTTTCCAGAAAAATGATTTTTTTTAAAAATAAATCTTGCGATTTTACATATGCGCGTGCAAGCTTTGAGACAAACCTTTTTTTTGGCTTAATCATGAGGTTGCTTGTGGTCATAGGTTTGAATCCATGTAGTCCCACTTCACCTTGCTTGCCTCACTTCACCCAGGTGTATGTGGAGCTGTTACTGAGAAAAACTGGTGAAACGAGTTGGAGCAATGATTGTTCCCTCGCCTTGCACCACTGAAGTCCCACGTTCAATCCCAGGCCATGCCCAAGGACTGCATGTGCACTTGATTCATACTCACTCTCACAGGTTTTCTCATCCGGTTTCTTCCTGCTTTCAAAATCGGTGATTAGTTGTTTGCTTATCAAAAACTTCCTTCATCACCCAATGGAATTTGGGGAGATGCACAGATAATTGGTGGATGTTACAATCATGCAAGTGCAGATAGGTTTGCGCGGGATCTACTGCAACCGGCCTAGTTGATGCAATATTTGTTGGGGGGTTGTGTACAAGATATTCATGCGATAAAAAAACTCTATTGAGGAATTGAGCAGCTTACAGAAAAAAGCTTCATCAAAATTCAGATTTTTGCATTTTTGAAACATACGTAGACACTACTGAAGCCGACAAATAGACTACAAATGGCAAACATGAAAGCAATCTGATAGAGACAAGATCAGATATTTCAAAATGAAGATAAAATAAAAGTACATCCATGCTTTTATTACTTTTTTTCTTATCGCATTCGACATGGTAGAACACCAGATGTAGACAGAGGATTTACACAATTTATACTTTCAGAGCGGGTTTACATATTTTATGCAATAGACATGATATGTGGTGATCAAACCGGCTTATATATAATTGTTGATCGTTTGGTGGTGCAGCTAAACCAAATATTCTGTACAAAAAATCTCCAAGTAAGCCTTTAAGCACTCCTAGCTCTTGCATGTTTCATGAGCGATAGTCTGAAGGGGAAGAAAAAGTGAAAACTGTGCACCGCATGTAGGACTACCTGCTTGAGGCATTGTGTTGCAGCCAAGTTGAGATGTTCATCACGTTTTGAACCATGTCTACGCATTCACTTCATTCACTAATACGTGACCTGCTCTTATGAACCTGCTTCAAAGTCGCAAAAGGCTGCTTTCATTGGTGCGTTCCAATAAACATGCCACTAATCAATGACGACAAAGATATTTACAAGAGGAATAATGCTTTTTTTAGAGAAAACGCTTTGAGGAATGCTCCAGGAAACATGTAATATGAAAGCTTTGACTAAGAGCATCTTCTATCTACAGTTATTTCAAATTCACATTTTCCGACTTTTGTCTTGATTTTCAGAAAGCAGGTCAAACAGAGGGGGTTGTATCTTCCTTCTACAAGATATTAGTAGAAAAGACATGTTTGTTGAAACATATCTGTTATAAATAATTAGCCAGGCTTGCAAAAACAAGTTGTAATCTTATTTCAATTTAAGCAGCTCACAAGAATTATATAAGTGTTATCGAAAAATTGCTCTAATTTACATAGTTTTTACTGCCTTTGATTATTTTTATTCAATTTAAAAAATCTATTGTTTTTAATATTACAATTACACTCAAATATTTTAATGTTGGCTCATCTTGAATACTAAGAAGGCTATTCCATTTAAAATCCACACTACCCCTGTGGAAGATTTTGGATATATCTCTCGTTGAAACTCTCCATCCCTCTGTAGAAGATTCAGGTTGAATCTTTCTCAGAGGGTGTATGAAACTTAAATAGAGCTGCCCAACATGTTCATTCCATTTGAAATTCATATAGGCCTACTCCGTTATAGCACAGGCTCTGTCCTGTACTCTTATACCTATGATGATGATCCAAGATGCTTCGCTCGCTATTTGAGGCGTCGCGGTTTGTGGAGCAGGGCTTAAGTTCTACTCCGTTACTCCCCTGTAGAAGATATTTCCAAAATCTTCCACAGGGGTAGTGTGAATTTAAAATGGAATATCCGACAAAGTTTTGTGCAATATAATTTGGTGCCAGTCAGTTGTCATCATGTCATGATTGAAGCCCGTAATCTGTCACCACTGTATAATATCATAGCCTACTTGACCAATTTATGTTTCATTGCGAAATATTATATGATTTAAATATTCTTTTAAATAATCAGTTTAATTTATTGAATATTAATTTTCCTGGAAAATAGTTTTTAATTTTAACCCTAACACCATTATTTGAGGTGGCAGAAGTTGTTCATAGGTATTGGCATTAGGACTTATTATTTAGAATAACTAAAAATTGATTCAGTGTTATCTTAATATGATTGTTTCTTGTATTTCAATCAACCATCTGTGCAATGTAAGAGTACTACATGTACTACTACAAACAAATTTGATATTAAACCTCACCTTTAATATAATAAATCATGACCAATCCCTTAACATTTATAAGGCCATGTACTTGATGGCAATTCTCCAAGCTATCGTTTTTATTGCTTTATAGTTTCAGATAAGATTCCAACTAATAATATCAACCATCTGAATCAATAGTGATCCCACCATTATAAAAAATAAATCACGACCAGCCCCTAAACATCAATACCGCCCTGTACTCATGCGCTTCTAAAATTGTTATCACTTTTATTGTAACGGTTCAGTTAAGGGGTGGGGTATGAGCGTTTGGACAGTATTTATTGTGGGACATTAGAGCACATCAGACATATCGAATTGCATTCTGAAAGCGAAAAATGTCCTTCTGATATCAAATAATTTTGATTTTTTGAAATTCACAATGTAATACACATTTTATACAAATCATTAAAAATTGATATTTTTGATATTTAAAGGAGTATTTCGTGATCCTAGCATCCTCTTTTTACGACATTTTTCAGTACATATCCACGAAAAAAGCCTATTCCCAAAATTTCAGTTGATTCCGATTTTGCGTTTGCGAGTTATGCATGATTATGTGTATTACACTGCTCCATAGACAATGCGTTGTAATTTCGTTCTGGTGCACCAGAGCGAAATTCAAATTTCACGATATCTTTGCAAAAGCGAATTAATCTGCAAGAAATATTTTGTACATAAACATTATGTAGCCAGAGGTTTCCAGTGATATAAAAATCTCAACTTTTTTTGAGAAAAGTGGGGGATGAGGCTGTGGATCACGAAATGCCCTTTAACAGTACTCAAAAGTAAACTTTATAAATCTGATGATTTATACTTGAAAAGTATATGTAGGTGGGATGAAAAGCCAATGATCAATTGAAAATTTTGACCTTTGAAGATATGGATTTTATTTCCCAAAACACCAAAAATATTAGGTCTTTTTGGGAAAAAAATCATATCTTCAATATTATGAAAGGTCAAAATTTTCAATTGATCGTCGGCTTTTCCTCCCAGCTACATACACTTTAAGAATATATCATTAGATTTATCAAATTTACTTTGAGGACTGTTATATTATATCAAAAATGTGAAAAATATCAAATTTTAATAATTTGTCGTAAGATTTGTATATATCGTGAATTTCAAAAAATGAAAATTATTTTATATCAGAAAGACATTCTGCGTATTCAGAATGCAATTCGATATGTCTGATGTGCTCTCATGTCCCACAAAAAATACTGTCGAAACGCTCAAAACGCTCATTCCAGATCCCTTAAGGTCAAACCTAATATATCGGCATTAAAACCTACCATACGGGCAATACATGCAGAGTATTTCCTTTTTTTAAATAACAACATCTCATCTTCTCGATCATTACATTGATGTCCGACCTACTTAAACCATTGTCCACTTTGACCACTCTATCTCCGTCCATTTGAGCCACACAAGCAAAAATATATCAATTCCCAACATGAAACCCTTAAAGCTTTTAGGGAGAGAGAGTGAGTCTAGGTCCCATCATAATAACACCTCTGTTTGATAAGACGCTATGTCAACAGCGCTTCTGCATCTTTGGGTAGCATCACCATCCGCCATCGCCATCCTCGATGCTGTCATCATCGGCAGACAAAATAACAAAAAGTGCCGGCATTTGCTGTTGAATGTGCAACACTTTTAGTCTTGTTCAGACGGTCACAGAATTCTCGAGGATCGGGGTGCTCAAGAATTACAATACGTAAGTCAATCCCCAAGTGTGTGTCCACACGACTCACTTGCAGCCTTGAATTCTGAGTTTTGCAATGCCTGATGACGTCGCTCTGCAATTGGAACCGGAAGCTTACTGTGACCCATTTAATTGAGCCATATTAAATATAATTAATACAAAGTCATAGGTTATGATTAGCACTAGAGAATCGCAAAATGTATCATTCACATGGAAGTAGCACTTGAGGACCGCTCAAGCATCACTCAGGGAAATCGGGAAATCGCCTAAATTTCTTGGGGATAACTTGGGGACAAATTTGATGATAATTTAGGGGGCAAACTTAGGGATTGGAATCCTCGAGAGCGTTCACACGGCAGATTTTCGCTCAAGAAACATGTTGCTTAAGCATAAAACCCTCCGTGTGGACGTGCCTTTTGAGAAACAAAAAAAGTGGGACCTCTTTTTTAAAAGGTCACCACCTGTAATGCAATATTGAATCACATTTTGTTCCTTGCATAGCGCCGTTTGCTGCTCCAAATGTACATGCTGGCTGGGTATTTTGTCAATGTGATCTGTTTACTGAATTTTTCATCTTCGTCCTTTCCTCTGCACTTTCAACAAGTTTGGATCACATGTATTTAGATTAAAGCAATAAAGTTAGTGACGGCATAGATTTATGTGAGAGAGACGGAGAGAGACTGGGAGAAAGGGACAGACAGACAAAAAGAGATGGAGAGACAGACATGGAGAAGAGAATAGATTGAAACAGGGATAAAGAGAGATTAAAAGTGAGTTAGGAAGACAGAAAAGAGCGATAGAGACAGAGAGATATGGAGACATACACAGAGACAAAGAGGGACACATAGTGTCAAGAAGTTGTTTTCCCGGTTTTAAAAGTTTTATGTTAAATAGGGATAGTCCCGATTTTTGGCGGGAAACCTCTTTTGTTCAGGACAAATTCTGATTGGTAGCCAAAGTCCTCTGGATTGATCAATCTTTTGTTCAGAGCAAAGCCTGATTGGTCACTGAAATCCTGTACCAATCGATTGGGGCTGTTCCGTTTTGTGTCCAAACTCCCTGGCCAGGTTGTTCGTGTTCATATTTTTTTTTATTCATGTACGGGAGCAAGTATATTGACGAATGTCCTTTCCTCTAAATATTGAGTCAGTGGAACTTGCCCTTTCACAAATAGGGAGGGAGTAAAGTGGAAGTAAGATCGGCGAAAGCGCCGTGACATCCGGTCTGAACCAGATCAGATCAGTTCTGTCGGGCCGTTCGTGGGCTAGAGACATGCGTCTGGTTTTGCTTAAAAATGTTTCAATTTGTTTTATAGGTTTTCATCAAAAATTTAGTGTGGGAATAACTCCACCTTGAGAGTGAATTCCCTACACAAGATTGGTCAAAAATTTTAGCTCGACCAACGTCGAGAAAGCAAAAAGAAATGTGTTTTAAAATATAAACACGTGTGAAATTTTGAGAAAACAAAATGGCGTCGAACATGTCCAAAGCCTTTCGCCATACAGAAGTGATGGTTTGGTAACTGACTGCCCCTCCATTTATCCATGTTTGAAAATATTATCAGAGATGTGTGAGGAATTATATTGGCGTTCTATTACGGGACACAAATAGAAAATGGGGAAAAATTGTTGTTTTTTTGCGAGAAACTCAGACACCGTTGCCTCAAATTTTAAAAAGTCCACGGCGTTGTGATATGCTGTGGCTTCTTCATTCGGTGATACCGAAAATTGATTTGCGCCTATTTTGATTATTTGAATTGATTGATGTCATATTTTTGTTAAGCTTAAGAATTGCACTTTTTGTATTTGCCTCAAAATTTAAAAAAGTCCACGGCGTTTTGAATGCTGTGGCTTCTTTATTCGAATTCGAAAATTAATTTGTGTATTATTTGGATGTTCTGAATTGATTGGTGATATATTTTTTTTTTTTTTTAGATTTGCACTTTTTGTATTTGTACCCTCTGCGGAAGCACATACAAATAATTTTGTGGTCATTTCGATGTGAAGTGACAATTTTGTTGGAAAATTAAGTTGCTTAATTCAATTTGAATAATCAACAATGTCATGATCGTCTTCATGAATGTTGGTGTCTGGTTTTCTCGAGAAACAAATTAACCTCGGGTGCTGAAAATTTTTAGCACATGAGTTTGTGGCCGTCACAAAATTTGGGAGACGACAAAAATGGTTTTATAAGCTTAAACTTTGTTTAAATTGAAAATTAATTGATGAATAATTTTCATTAATCAACTTTCATGACTTTCATCCAAATTTTTGAAAGGGAAATGATCGATTCAATTGATCGGTCGGGTTGATTGATTTTATTGGAAAGGTATTTACCGATCACTTGATCGGATTGATTATTAGAAATTGATTGATCAATAATTTTATTAATCAACTTTCATCCAAATTTTTGAAAGGGAAATGATCGATTCAATTGAACGGTCAGGTTGATTGATTTTATTGGAAAGGTATTTACCGATCACTTGATCGGACTGATTATTAGAAATTGATTGATCAAAAATTTTTATTAATCAACTTTCATCCAAATTTTTGAAAGGGAAATGATCGATTCAATTGATCGGTCGGGTTGATTGATTTTATTGGAAAGGTATTTACCGATCACTTGATCGGATTGATTATTAGAAATTGATTGATCAATAATTTTTATTAATCAACTTTCATCCAAATTTTTTAAAGGGAAATGATCGATTCAATTGAGCGGTCAGGTTGAGTGATTTTATTGGAAAGGTATTTACCGATCACTTGATCAGATTGATTATTAGAAATTGATTGATCGATAATTTTTATTAATCAACTTTCATCCAAATTTTTGAAAGGAAATGATCGATTCAATTGATCGGTCGGGTTGATTGATTTTATTGGAAGGTATTTACCGATCACTTGATCGGATTGATTATTAGAAATTGAGTGATCAATAATTTTTATTAATCAACTTTCATCCAAATTTTGAAAGGAAATGATCGATTCAATTGATCGGTCGGGTTGATTGATTTTATTGGAAAGGTATTTACCGATCACTTGATCGGATTGATTATTAGAAATTGATTGATCAATAATTTTTATTAATCAACTTTCATCCAAATTTTTGAAAGGGAAATGATCGATTCAATTGATCGGTCGGGTTGATTGATTTTATTGGAAAGGTATTTACCGATCACTTGATCGGATTGATTATTAGAAATTGATTGATCAATAATTTTTATTAATCAACTTTCATCCAAATTTTGAAAGGGAAATGATCGATTCAATTGAGCGGTCAGGTTGATTGATTTTATTGGAAAGGTATTTACCGATCACTTGATCGGATTGATTATTAGAAATTGATTGATCAATAATTTTTATTAATCAACTTTCATCCAAATTTTTGAAAGGGAAATGATCGATTCAATTGATCGGTCGGGTTGATTGATTTTATTGGAAAGGTATTTACCGATCACTTGATCGGATTGATTATTAGAAATTGATTGATCAATAATTTTTGTTAATCAACTTTCATCCAAATTTTGAAAGGGAAATGATCGATTCAATTGATCGGTCGGGTTGATTGATTTTATTGGAAAGGTATTTACCGATCACTTGATCGGATTGATTATTAGAAATTGATTGATCAATAATTTTTATTAATCAACTTTCATCCAAAATTTTGAAAGGGTGTTGGTCGGTGCATTTTATCGATCAGCACTGGGGTATTTAGGGTTTCACACTTGATCAGATTGATTATTAGAAATTGATTGATCAATAGTTTTTATTAATCAACTTTCATCCAAAATTTTGAAAGGGTGTTGGTCGGTGCATTTTATCGATCAGCACTGGGGTATTTAGGGTTTCACACTTGATCAGATTGATTATTAGAAATTGATTGATCGATAATTTTTATTAATCAACTTTCATCCAAAAATTTTGAAAGGGTGTTGGTGATTGCATTTTATCGATCAGCACTGGGGTATTTAGGGTTTCACACTTGATCAGATTGATTATTAGAAATTGATTGATCAATAATTTTTATTAATCAACTTTCATCCAAAATTTTGAAAGGGTGTTGGTCGGTGCATTTTATCGATCAGCACTGGGGTATTTAGGGTTTCAAACTTGATCAGATTGATTATTAGAAATTGATTGATCAATAATTTTTATTAATCAACTTTCATCCAAAAATTTTGAAAGGGTGTTGGTCGATTGCATTTTATCGATCAGCACTTGGGGTATTTAGGGTTTCACAAATTGGTCAGTTATAATATTGACAAATTACGTGAAAAGTAATAACCGATTGATTAATCGAATTTATTTTGTCTCGATTCATGTTGAATCGTTATTTTATGTGAGGAACAAATCTCAAATATTGTGTCCCTGGTTCCATTATACCAGAGAAATTGAATTTGCTATTTAAATTTATATTTATATTTATATTTTTGCAATTCAAAAATAATTAATAAATTTACTGAACTGTAAAACCTAGATTCAGGGTGAATTTATTTCGTCTCAAGGTCAAGAGTATAAATTAGGCACTTGATTCCCCTTCATATTTTTCAATTTTAAGGCCACGCTACCCACGGCCAGGGAATTGTCGGACTTCGTCGCAAGTCCGACTTTTATTCCAATTTTCCCAAACCCCTGGTCTGTGACATAAATTTTGGTGGCAGCGGTGAACATTGAGACAGATCAGTCTCCGTCTTCAGTGGTGGCGTCGGGTGACGAAAATTTGTCACCAGAAACATCAATGGCGAACCAATTAATGAACATTGAGACAGATCAGTCTCCGTCTTCAGTGGTGGCGTCGGGTGGCGAAAATTTGTCACCAGAAACATCAGTAGCGAACCAATTAATGAACATTGAGACAGATCAGTCTCCGTCTTCAGTGGTGGCGTCGGGTGACGAAAATTTGTCACCAGAAACATCAGTGGCGAACCAATTAATGAACATTGAGACAGATCAGTCTCCGTCTTCAGTGGTGGCGCCGGGTGACGAAAATTTGTCACCAGAAACATCAGTGGCGAACCAATTAATGAACATTGAGACAGATCAGTCTCCGTCTTCAGTGGTGGCGTCGGGTGACGAAGTTTCATCACCAGAAACATCTACAGTCGCAATTGCAGCTGTAAATGATGAACAACTCTCATCAGATTCATCAATGGTCGACATCTCTTCAGCGCAAGTTCAAGTTTCGTCACATAACAGTGAAGCTGCAGGTGTTACCAGTGAAATGAGCAATGAACTGTGTCAGAAATCATCAGATTCAGATGTTGATGACAAAAATCCCAAGTCCCTTACCCTCAAAGGCAAATAAACAGTACACCTGTTCTGCGCCGCCAACAGAGGACAAGAAGACAACCAGCTTGGATGATGAGTGGAGATTATGTCATCGATTTATGAACTTTAATACAAAATGAACTCTGATACATTTCAATGCCATGGACAGGAACACTTGAAAATGAATTATGTTAGGAGTGTTTCTTACAAATTTGCCATTTATTGAGACACTCAATAAATGGCAGGTTTTAAATTATTGCCATGGTAATTATTAATGAACACTTGGATAAATATTTAATGATTATTACAAATTTGCTATTAATTGCAATTGACAATGGCAGATTTACAAAGAAATATGTTCTTAAAGGGACATTCATGTCTTTTCTTAAAGGAATATACATGCATTTTTTTAAAGAGATTTCATGCATTACTACTTTGTGATATTTATGTGTGTTGGTGGCGAGACGCTGCGTTTTGGTGGGGAGGGACATTTGTCAAGAAGTTGTTTTCGCGGTTTGAAATGTATTATGTTAAATAGGGATAGTCCCGATTTTTGTCGGGAGACCTCTTTTGTTCAGGACAAATTCTGATTGGTAGCCAAAGTCCTCTGGATTGATCAATCTTTTGTTCAGAGCAAAGCCTGATTGGTCACTGAAAACCTGTACCGTTCGATTGGGGCTGTTCCATTTTGTGTTCGAGCTCCCTGGCCAGGTTGTTCGTGTTCATATTTTTTTTTTATTCATGTGCACGGGAGCAAGTATATTGACGAATGTCCTTTCCTCTAAATATTGAGTCAGTGGAACTTGCCCTTTCACAAATAGGGAGGAGTAAAGTGGAAGTAAGAGCGGCGAAATCGCCGTGACATCCGGTCTGAACCAGATCAGATCAGTTCTGTCGGGCCGTTCGTGGGCTAGAGACATGCGTCTGGTTTTGCTTTAAAATGTTTCAATTTGTTTTATAGGTTTTTCATCAAAAATTTAGTGTGGGAATAACTCCACCTTGAGAGTGAATTCCCTACACAAGTTTGGTCAAAAATTTTAGCTCGACCAACGTCGAGAAAGCAAAAAGAAATGTGTTTTAAAATATAAACACGTGTGAAATTTTGAGAAAACAAAATTTCGTCGTTCTTTTCCTAAGCCTTTCGCCATACAGAAGTGATGGTTTGGTAAGTGTAAGTAAACCTTAAAATCTGTTCCACTGACTGACTGCCCCTCCATTTATCCATGTTTGAAAATATTATCAGAGATGTGTGAGGAATTATATTGGCGTTCTATTACGGGACACAAATAGAAAATGGGGAAAAATTGTTGTTGTTTTATGCGAGAAACTCAGACACCGTTGCCTCAAATTTTAAAAAGTCCACGGCGTTGTGATATGCTGTGGCTTCTTCATTCGGTGATACCGAAAATTGATTTCTTGCATATTTTGATTATTTGAATTGATTGATGTCATATTTTTGTTAAGCTTAAGAATTGCACTTTTTGTATCTGTCTCAATATTTAAAAAAGTCCACGGCGTTTTGAATGCTGTGGCTTCTTTATTCGAATTCGAAAATTAATTTGTGTATTATTTGGATGTTCTGAATTGATTGGTGATATATTTTTGGTAAGATTAAGATTTGCACTTTTTGTATTTGTACCCTCGGGAAGCACATACAAATAATTTTGTGGTCATTTCGATGTGAAGTGACAATTTTGTTGGAAAATTAAGTTGCTTAATTCAATTTGAATAATCAACAATGTCATGATCGTCTTCATGAATGTTGGTGTCTGGTTTTCTCGAGAAACAAATTAACCTCGGGTGCTGAAAATTTTAGCACATGAGTTTGTGGCCGTCACAAAATTTAAAAAACGACAAAAATGGTTTTATAAGCTTAAACTTTGTTTAAATTGAAAATTAATTGATGAATAATTTTCATTAATCAACTTTCATGACTTTCATCCAAATTTTTGAAAGGGAAATGATCGATTCAATTGATCGGTCGGGTTGATTGATTTTATTGGAAAGGTATTTACCGATCACTTGATCGGATTGATTATTAGAAATTGATTGATCAATAATTTTATTAATCAACTTTCATCCAAATTTTGAAAGGAAATGATCGATTCAATTGAGCGGTCAGGTTGATTGATTTTATTGGAAAGGTATTTACCGATCACTTGATCAGATTGATTATTAGAAATTGATTGATCGATAATTTTTATTAATCAACTTTCATCCAAATTTTTGAAAGGGAAATGATCGATTCAATTGATCGGTCGGGTTGATTGATTTTATTGGAAAGGTATTTACCGATCACTTGATCGGATTGATTATTAGAAATTGATTGATCAATAATTTTTATTAATCAACTTTCATCCAAATTTTGAAGGGAAATGATCGATTCAATTGATCGGTCGGGTTGATTGATTTTATTGGAAAGGTATTTACCGATCACTTGATCGGATTGATTATTAGAAATTGATTGATCAATAATTTTTATTAATCAACTTTCATCCAAATTTTGAAAGGAAATGATCGATTCAATTGATCGGTCGGGTTGATTGATTTTATTGGAAAGGTATTTACCGATCACTTGATCGGATTGATTATTAGAAATTGATTGATCAATAATTTTTATTAATCAACTTTCATCCAAATTTTGAAAGGAAATGATCGATTCAATTGAGCGGTCAGGTTGATTGATTTTATTGGAAAGGTATTTACCGATCACTTGATCGGATTGATTATTAGAAATTGATTGATCAATAATTTTTATTAATCAACTTTCATCCAAATTTTGAAAGGGAAATGATCGATTCAATTGATCGGTCGGGTTGATTGATTTTATTGGAAAGGTATTTACCGATCACTTGATCGGATTGATTATTAGAAATTGATTGATCAAAAAAATTTTATTAATCAACTTTCACCCAAATTTTTGAAAGGGAAATGATCGATTCAATTGATCGGTCGGGTTGATTGATTTTATTGGAAAGGTATTTACCGATCACTTGATCGGATTGATTATTAGAAATTGATTGATCAATAATTTTTATTAATCAACTTTCATCCAAATTTTGAAAGGAAATGATCGATTCAATTGAGCGGTCAGGTTGATTGATTTTATTGGAAAGGTATTTACCGATCACTTGATCGGATTGATTATTAGAAATTGATTGATCAATAATTTTTATTAATCAACTTTCATCCAAATTTTGAAAGGAAATGATCGATTCAATTGATCGGTCGGGTTGATTGATTTTATTGGAAGGTATTTACCGATCACTTGATCGGATTGATTATTAGAAATTGATTGATCAATAATTTTTGTTAATCAACTTTCATCCAAATTTTGAAAGGAAATGATCGATTCAATTGATCGGTCGGGTTGATTGATTTTATTGGAAAGGTATTTACCGATCACTTGATCGGATTGATTATTAGAAATTGATTGATCAATAATTTTTATTAATCAACTTTCATCCAAAATTTTGAAAGGGTGTTGGTCGGTGCATTTTATCGATCAGCACTGGGGTATTTAGGGTTTCACACTTGATCAGATTGATTATTAGAAATTGATTGATCAATAGTGTTTATTAATCAACTTTCATCCAAAATTTTGAAAGGGTGTTGGTCGGTGCATTTTATCGATCAGCACTGGGGTATTTAGGGTTTCACACTTGATCAGATTGATTATTAGAAATTGATTGATCGATAATTTTATTAATCAACTTTCATCCAAAAATTTTGAAAGGGTGTTGGTCGGTGCATTTTATCGATCAGCACTGGGGTATTTAGGGTTTCACACTTGATCAGATTGATTATTAGAAATTGATTGATCAATAATTTTTATTAATCAACTTTCATCCAAAATTTTGAAAGGGTGTTGGTCGGTGCATTTTATCGATCAGCACTGGGGTATTTAGGGTTTCAAACTTGATCAGATTGATTATTAGAAATTGATTGATCAATAATTTTTATTAATCAACTTTCATCCAAAAATTTTGAAAGGGTGTTGGTCGGTGCATTTTATCGATCAGCACTTGGGGTATTTAGGGTTTCACAAATTGGTCAGTTATAATATTGACAAATTACGTGAAAAGTAATAAGCCGATTGATTAATCGGGAATTTATTTTTGTCTCGATTCATGTTGAATCGTTATTTTATGTGAGGAACAAATCTCAAATATTGTGTCCCTGGTTCCATTATACCAGAGAAATTGAATTTGCTATTTAAATTTATATTTATATTTATATATTTGCAATTCAAAAATAATTAATAAATTTACTGAACTGTAAAACCTAGATTCAGGGTGAATTTATTTAGTCTCAAGGTCAAGAGTATAAATTAGGCACTTGATTCCCCTTCATATTTTTCAATTTTAAGGCCACGCTACCCACGGCCAGGGAATTGTCGGACTTCGTCGCAAGTCCGACTTTTATTCCAATTTTCCCAAACCCCTGGTCTGTGACAATAGAGGTAGAAAAAGAGTGAGGAAAAGATGGAAACCAAAAGAGACAAATATAGAAAATGGACAAAAGGAGTGAGACAAAGACAAAGACAGAAAATGAGAAACAGGTGGATGGTGAGACAGAAGAGAGACAGAAGGGAGACAGACAGATGGACAGAGAAAGTTAAGATGACACAAGGAAGAGACAGACAACATAACCAGGTTCGTAGCCAGGGGGCAAAAGGAGCAGATCCCACAGTCCATAAAATCCCCTAAAATCCACCCAAAATCCCTAATATTCTGCCAAAATCAATGAAAATTAGCCCAAAATTTCCACCAAATCCACAAAAACAATTTTGCATGGCACCTTCAACTTTACGTCCACTCTTTCACAAATCCACCCACAAAGTTCCACTTTTTCAAAAATCTGTTCCTCCCCAATACAATTCCTGGCTACGAGCAAGAACATAACCAAAAACAGTTTCGTGTGAGAGATGGTACCTGCATCCGATATGATGATGGGCTATTTCTGAAATCCATACACCCCCTACTAACGACATGACCTTAATCTCCCACACAGGGAGTGTGAATTTCAAATTGGGACTACCTGAATGGGTGATTCCTTACACTCCCTTTGAGGAAGATTATAAGGTCATGTCTTCCATAGGGGGTGTATGGATTTCAACGGGAATAGCCCAATGAACGAGGTAATAGATGGGGAACATCCCATGAGGGAGGGAGGAGGAAATCCTACAAGATGTGCCAGTCCATTTCCTTCTTCCTATTCCTCCTGGTTTATAAATCAATCATGCTTTGCATCACAAATTACCCCTCTTTATCTTTCCAAATAGGGATGCCATGATGATCAGTGATGATAGGGTCATTATTCAGCGGTACATGTACATGGTGTAGAGTGGAATGGATAACCATTGTTATAAGAATCAGTGTCGTGTCCCATTATGTATACATACATTTATCTAGTTTAAAACATTCTGTGACAGACGCTCGGAGCAATATCGACTTTTCAGTGATTTTGCAGGAGAATTATTTATTTTTCTTCATTTTAAAAACATGGTCAAAGAGGATCCAAATTTCCAAATCTAAAACCACTGTCTCTATATTCCCATCACTTGCAAAGTTAAGTACCCTTAATAGCCCTAGTCCCACCCATACAGTGGTGGCACCAGGAATTGGGGGGGTCAAAGTGATTTTCAGGGGGAAAAATCAACAAATTTTGTGCAAAATTGCTGCAAAAAGTGGACATTTTCATAATTTTGGGGTCTTACTGGAGAGAAACTGGGGGTAGAGTTCTGACTACCCACTCTCCCCACCCCCAGTGCCACCACTGCCCCCGTAGTTTTTTTTGTATCTTTTCCTAGACTCAAGTCAAGTGGATGAGATTGGTGATCTGGAAGTGCACCTTTAATTGTTTACTTTCAAGCCCTTTCAAAGGTCTCTACAAAACGTAAACAACATACCTTCTTCTTGAACTTCTACCCCAACATCAGGGTTGCCAAATCCACAATTTGGTAGCCCAATTGGGTGACTTTTGAAGATTTTTCCCATGATCATTTCCTGACTCATATAGAAACCAATGGTTAAGAAAATATTGGGGTACTTTTCAACATTGGCTCCCGCAATTTCCCAATTTCCGGTAGTTCCCTGTCCCATAGAAACTACTGTAAACGTGGAAATTTCTGTGTGTGTACATTTTTGCATTTTGCAAAATTTAAGCTCTTTCACCTGTTTTTATTTTTGCGATTTTGAGCTTCCTTCCATAGGCCTACATACAAAAATAGCATATTTGTGTGTTTTTAAATTCGTGTTAATTCAATTGTGCGCGAAAAGCGCGAAAATTAATGTAGCGCAAAAAGTTCCACGTTTACAGTACATGTAATGGTTCAGAGCAAAATTGGATGACTTTTCTTGACTATTTGTAAATCAAGCAGAAAATCTGTGGCAACCCTGGCCCATCATTATCATGCTCAATGTTTGCTAAACATCCATTACTGAATGTTGCACTATACTTATACCATGCCATAACATCATAGGGCACCTCTGGGGCACACTTAAGGCTTAAACTTGAACTTAAGGGTTACACCAGAAATGTTAGATATGCTTGGCCGCCATATGACACAGGCCTACAACATTATGACTTATAAATTGTTTCTAGTACTAGTCCATTTATGTTGCACTGACACACTAACACACATGTTTCATGCTCATGTTTCAAGAAGATCATGAACTGACGGAACTGAAAGATTTCCATCTGACTTTTCTTATAAATTCATGTACATAATTATGGATTGAGAACACTCTTTTTAATCTAGGTGAAATATCTGGGGGAGGGGAGGGGGCGTCAAGTTGCAAAGGTATCCCACTGACCCGTTCCTAGAATAATGGCTTTACCAGGACATTTAAAATGGGCCACAAAAAGGGGGTTAATTTTAGTCTGAAACAGGCCAAAAAGAAGATGTAAATCGTAAACTTGGTCAATTTTGTCCTATTTCAAAATGTTCTCCTGCATGTTCCCGCCCGGTCAGTATGCCACTTACTATAGGAAGTTTCAGATTTGTACCCTGAGAGGGGACTTGGTCACTCTCGTATCTGGGCTATATGGATGTTGCTTTTACAACACCCTTTTCAAGATGACCTCCTCCGTTTTCAGCTGCTTCAAATCCAATTTTCCACATTTTGTAGTTCCTTCAAACACAGTAACATTTTAAAGCCGTTTCTCAAACAGTTTAAAAGTATGATTAAAGAGTTTAACTTCAACACTACACTATTTTTCGCTCACCTGGAACGTTTTCACTAGTTCGACTAGCGTCTTCAGCAGATGGTGATGCTGTGATGGTATCTTGTCTACGATCGGGATAACCTTCACTGATGACGTCATATGATTGACAAAATGACGTCATAGGATGTTACGATGTAGCGGCGACCCCCCCTTCCAGGTGAGCGAAAAAGTGTTTTAAAAATCACAAAATTTCATATGAAAAATGCAGATTTAAGCTTAACTATTTCAGATGGTGATTAGTGTATGAACAATCCTTGTGTACATGTGAAAAACCGAACTTGAACAAAATTGAGGGTGTATAAAGTTTTATGAAAATCGCCAGTTACAAGTTGTAATTTCAGAAGCTGTGCCCAGGTTTATAGCTATGTATAAATGAGGTTCATTTGTGATGCAGCACATCAAACAGGGAGGAATTTGCAGGTGAAGTCCATTTTGGGTTCAGTATTTCTGCTTTGAAAGTGTTTTTGAAGCTTTAAAATTGATCAAGGCATTCATATTATTTAAGTGAAGGAGTATTCCAAATTCTTATTTTATACCTTTTTCTGAATATTTTAATATCTTGAAAAACACTTTGCTGTAAAGTCCCCCCTCCCTTTGATGTGCTACAATACTTTTGCCAGTTACATGCTCTTACTTAGGGCTCATATTGAAATTCCCTTGTGCGCCATCCTGCAGCTTTTCTGTGCTAGCCTTCTTTTGTTAAAATCCTGTGTGATTATAACACTGCAATTAGCCACTTAAATTAGGAGCGCGCTTTCCTGGGTTGTGCGATGAGCCGATTAGTTCAATTAGTTCAATAATCAATAAAATTGCCAGTCTTTGATAAACTTTTATTATAATCCTTGTCACCAGACCACTTCAAAAGGCAGGGTGTATCACTGATGCATATAATCCATCCGTTTTATGACTGAGCTTTCCTGAGGCTCACCCTTAGCAAGGGGAATCCTGCCTTCTTTCTGTGTGAAAGTGTGGTAGGGTATTTCAATATGAGCCCTAAATCTTCCTGAACTTAAATGGGCTCATTACATGAATATGATTGCATTATTTTCACTAAAAATTTGACATTTTGGAATTTGCCTTTAGGGACCGTTCACAAACACTTGTTAGTGGGGCCTGATGCAAAAAAAAAAAAAAAAGAGGGGCCCTGAAATTTTTGACCCTCCAAGGGGTCCCTGAAAAAATGACCACAAATTTTCCTGGAAAAATTGAGTTTATATGGTTTTCTATGGGGTTGGCCTATAATTTTCATGTCAAAAGGGGGGGCATGAATCCTGCCTTCTTTCTGTGTGAAAGCATGGTAGGGTATTTCAATATGAGCCCTTATGCACTGCAATTCATACACAAGTTAAAAATTTGCGAGAGTGGCATGCAAGTTTCTAACAATCTGTGACAATAACACAAATAATGCCTACTATATTTAAAACAACACATGGGGTGCCTGGTGTAGATTCAAAATGGAGTCGCCCACTCAGGTAACCTCATTCACACGGTGAAAGATTAACGTCATTTCTTAGTAGTAAGTACGTCTTTAGAGCCTACTTAATATTCATGAGGTCAAAGGTCAACAGGAAGTGGGCAAAGGTCAACCGGAAGTGGTCAAAGGTCAACCGGAAATACCGCCATTTTAAAAAGGTCAACCGGAAATACCGCCATTTTGAAAAGGTCAACCGGAAATACCGCCATTTTGAAAGGTCAACCGGAAATGCCGCCATTTTGAATCGAGAAAAAAAATTCCACAAACAAAATTTCCCCCAAAAAAAAATTCAAAAAAAAATTTCAAAAAAAAAAATTCAAACAAATTTACCAAAAAAAAAAAAAATTCAAAACTTTTTACAAAAAAAAAATTCAAAAAAATAAAATTCAAAAAAAAATTTCAAAAAAAAAATTCAAAACAATTTTGAAAAAAATCATGAGGACGTGGCTAATTGCCACAGATGAATATGAATGAGCGAATGTAAATAAAATACCGCCATTTTGAACCGAGAAGTTGATTTTTTTACCAGCGTTCATATTTAGGGACGTTAATATTTAGGGATGTTAATATTTAGGGACGGTGAAAGGAGTCAATGAGCAGTGAAATGAGCAAATGAGCATGGAAATGCGGTGCACCAAAATCATGACATAGCACCTGCACGCGTGTTAGTCCCACAGCATAGACGACATTATCCACATAATATTCAGCATAGAAATTAAACTGAAAGACAAGTACCGGCAGTTATTCCCCTACCTCTCTGTTTCTCCAGACACTGTTTTTCACGATGTGATTTGCAAGTTGCTTGCGAGTTGCGACTTTTTAAAGGGGCTCGGGGAAAATCAAATGAGAAAATTGCACTTTATTTTGACATTCCATTGGGATCCCTAGAAACCCACCCAGTGGTAATTTACAGAAAGAAGTCTGTAAAAAGAAGCATAAAAATAAAAGACAATTTGTGAGCACCGCTATAAGCTTACCTGCTACTGAACTGTGTTAAGGAATTAAGATCCGGATGCGGAACTTAATTTTAAAAATCACAAAATTTCATATGAAAAATGCAGATTTAAGCTTAACTATTTCAGATGGTGATTAGTGTATGAACAATCCTTGTGTACATGTGAAAAACCGAACTTCGAACAAAATTGAGGGTGTATAAAGTTTTATGAAAATGCGCCAGTTACAAGTTGTAATTTCAGAAGCTGTGCCCAGGTTTATAGCTATGTATAAATGAGGTTCATTTGTGATGCAGCACATCAAACAGGGAGGAATTTGCAGGTGAAGTCCATTTTGGGTTCAGTATTTCTGCTTTGAAAGTGTTTTTGAAGCTTTAAAATTGATCAAGGCATTCATATTATTTAAGTGAAGGAGTATTCCAAATTCTTATTTTATACCTTTTTCTGAATATTTTAATATCTTGAAAAACACTTTGCTGTAAAGTCCCCCCCTCCCTTTGATGTGCTACAATACTTTTGCCAGTTACATGCTCTTACTTAGGGCTCATATTGAAATTCCCTTGTGCGCCATCCTGCAGCTTTTCTGTGCTAGCCTTCTTTTGTTAAAATCCTGTGTGATTATAACACTGCAATTAGCCACTTAAATTAGGAGCGCGCTTTCCTGGGTTGTGCGATGAGCCGATTAGTTCAATTAGTTCAATAATCAATAAAATTGCCAGTCTTTGATAAACTTTTATTATAATCCTTGTCACCAGACCACTTCAAAAGGCAGGGTGTATCACTGATGCATATAATCCATCCGTTTTATGACTGAGCTTTCCTGGGGTTCACCCTTAGAAAGAGGAATCCTGACTTCTTTCTGTGTGAAAGTGTGGTAGGGTATTTCAATATGAGCCCTAAATCTTCCTGAACTTAAATGGGCTCATTACATGAATATGATTGCATTATTTTCACTAAAAATTTGACATTTTGGAATTTGCCTTTAGGGACCGTTCACAAACACTTGTTAGTGGGGCCTGATGCAAAAAAAAAAAAAAAAGAGGGGGCCCTGAAATTTTTTGACCCTCCTAAGGGGTCCCTGAAAAAATGACCACAAATTTTCCTGGAAAAATTGAGTTTATATGGTTTTCTATGGGGTTGGCCTATAATTTTCATGTCAAAAAGGGGGGGGGGGGCATGAATCCTGCCTTCTTTCTGTGTGAAAGCATGGTAGGGTATTTCAATATGAGCCCTTATGCACTGCAATTCATACACAAGTTAAAAATTTGCGAGAGTGGCATGCAAGTTTCTAACAATCTGTGACAATAACACAAATAATGCCTACTATATTTAAAACAACACATGGGGTGCCTGGTGTAGATTCAAAATGGCGTCGCCCACTCAGGTAACCTCATTCACACGGTGAAAGATTAACGTCATTTCTTAGTAGTAAGTACGTCTTTAGAGCCTACTTAATATTCATGAGGTCAAAGGTCAACAGGAAGTGGGCAAAGGTCAACGGAAGTGGTCAAAGGTCAACCGGAAATACCGCCATTTTAAAAGGTCAACCGGAAATACCGCCATTTTGAAAAGGTCAACCGGAAATACCGCCATTTTGAAAAGGTCAACCGGAAATACCGCCATTTTGAAAGGTCAACCGGAAATGCCGCCATTTTGAAAGGTCAACCGGAAATGCCGCCATTTTGAATCGAGAAAAAAATTCCACAAACAAAATTTCCCCATAAAAATTTCAAAAAAATTCCCACAAAAATTTCAACAAAATTTCAAGAAAAATTTTCAAAAAAATTTCAAAAAAATTTCAAAAAAAAAATTCAAACAAATTTTACCAAAAAAAAAAAAAAATTGAAAACTTTTACAAAAAAAAAAATTCAAAAAAATAAAATTCAAAAAAAAATTTCAAAAAAAAAATTCAAAACAATTTTGAAAAAAATCCTGAGGTCGTGGCTAATTGCCACAGATGAATATGAATGAGCGAATGTAAATAAAATACCGCCATTTTGAACCGAGAAGTTGATTTTTTTACCAGCGTTCATATTTAGGGACGTTAATATTTAGGGATGTTAATATTTAGGGACGGTGAAAGGAGTCAATGAGCAGTGAAATGAGCAAATGAGCATGGAAATGAGCAAATGAGCAGTGAAATGAGCAAATGAGCAGGGTAATGAGCAAATGAGCATGGAAATGAGCAAATGAGCAGTAAAATGAACAAATGAGCATGGAAATGAATAAATGAGCAGTGAAATGAGCAAATGAGCATGTCATTGAGTCAATGAGCGTGTAAATGAGTAAATGATCAGGGAAATGAGTCAATGAGCGGTGAAATGAGCGGGGCAATGCTATACATAGAACCGGATAAAACCGGTTAGAACCGGTTAAAACCGGTTAGAACCGGTTAAAACCGGTTAAAACCGGTTAGAACCGGTTAAAACCGGTTCTCCTCTCCCTTTCCATCACTACCAAATATACAACAAAATGCACAAATGCGTCAAAATGCATCAATTGCGTAATAAAATGCGTCAAAGCGTAATGAATAGCGTCAAAATGCGTCATTGCGTCGTGAAATGCGTCAAAGCGTAACGAATCGCGTCAAAAATGCATCATTGCATCGTAAATTGCGTCAAAGCGTTACTAATTGCGTCGATTACGCGACGAAATGCGTCAAAGCGTTGTAGATTGCGTCAAAATGCGTAAATTGCGTCGTAAATTGCGTCAAAGCATTACTAATTGCGTAAATTGCGTCGTAAATTGCGTCAAAGCGTTACTAATTGCGTCGATTACGCAACAAAATGCGTCAAAGCGTTGTAGATTGCGTCAAAATGCGTAAATTGCGTCGTAAATTGAGGCGATTACGCAACGAAATGCGTCAAAGTATTGTAGATTGCGTCCAAATCGTAAATTGCATAAATTACTGTGAAATGCGTACGCATAAAAGCTTATATAAGCGGTTAGCTTAAAACCGGTCATTTCGATCAAACCTTCAGCGAGTCAACATGAATACCTTCAAATCTTACCCCTGCTCCTTGTGCGGCAGGGCGTTCTCGCGCAAGAAATGCGATCTCGAGAGACACGAGCGACACGTATACTCCAAGGAAAGAGAGGAAGAAGAAGAGGAGGAGATGGATTCCGACGATAAGCCTCGTTGTCTTCCAGTTCATCGTTGTCTTCGTCCGACACTTCGCGCTCCTCGACCTCCGAGTCTTTATCGCCGGAATCCATCTCCTCCTCTTCTTCTTCCTCTCTTTCCTTGGAGTGTACGTGTCGCTCGTGTCTCTCGAGCTCGTACTTGCGCGAGAACGTCCTGCCGCACAGGGAGCAGGGGTAAGATTTAAAGGTATTCATGTTGACTCGTTGAAGGCTCGGATCGAAATGACCGAGTTTTAAGCTAACCAACTTATATAAGCTTTTGCATTACGCATTTCGTGGCTCGATCGACGCAATTTGGTACGCAATGTACGCATTTTGACGCAATCGATTGCACGCTTTGGCGCATTTAAATCGCGTAATCGGCGCAATTAGTAACGCTTTGACGCAATTCTACTTAATGACGCATTTTTGACGCGATTAATTACGCATTGACGCATTTTTGACGCAATTTGGTACGCTTTGACGCATTTCATGACGCATTGACGCATTTTTGACGCGATTCGTTACGCTTTGACGCATTTTGTTACGCAATCAACGCATTTTGCCGGATTTGTGCATTTTGTTGTATATTTGGGGGTGATGGGAGGGGAGAGGAGAACCGGTTTTAACCGGTTCTAACCGGTTTTATCCGGTTCTATGTATAGCATTGTCCCGCTCATTTTACCGCTCATTTACTCATTTTCCTGCTCATTGACTCCTTTCACCGTCCCTAAATATTAACATCCCTAAATATTAACGTCCCTTATTTACATTCGCTCATTCATATTCATCTGTGGCAATTAGCCACGTCCTCATGATTTTTTTCACAAATTGTTTTGAATTTTTTTTTAATTTTTTTATTTTTTTTTTTGGTAAAATTTGTTTGAATTTTTTTTTTATATTTTTTTTTGAAAATTTTTTTGAAAATTTTTTTGAAAATTTTTTTTTAAATTTTTTTTTTTTTTGATTTTTTTTTTTGAAATTTTTTTTGAAAAATTTTTTTGAAATTTTTTTTGAAATTTTTTTGGAAATTTTTTTTTGGGGAATTTTTTGTGGAAATTTTTTCTCGATTCAAAATGGCGGCATTTCCGGTTGACCTTTCAAAATGGCGGTCTCCCCGGTCGCCTTTTCAAAATGGCGGCACTTCGGTTGACCTTTGTCCACTTCGGTTGACCTTTGACCTTGTGACCTCATGAATATTAAGTAGGCTCTAAAGACGTACTTACTACTTTTCTTCCATAGGGGGTGTATGGATTTCAAATGGAATAGACTAATCACAACTCACATTTCCAACAAAATCCAAAATGGCCCATTACCAGTTGGACTACAAATGCCTCCAGTAAAATGATAATGACATACGGTAATTACCAATTGTTTATTAATCACAATAACTTAAACAAATTTTCCCCTTCAAGTGTCTTTGCGTAGGAAGCCTACATTTTAAAGGTACACTTCCTGATTCCCTTGAGAAGTTACAGATTTTAGATTTTTGAAAATTATCATACCACCATCAATCCAGACTGAGTCTGCTACTGTAAGTATGCATGCATAATGACGTGGGCATAATAATGCCTCTATGTACACTATATAAATTTGGTTCATCTCAAGTTTGGTAGTGACTAGTGACGTATGTGCGAATTTCCCGTGCTGCAGTATCAAATAGCGCGCGTAAAGTTAAACGCCCTAAGTGTGCACGCACGCGTACATGAGCGTTTTGTTGGCACGCTTGCAGCGCAACCACGAAGAAGCATTGACGTCACTACCAAACTTGAGGTGAACCAAAGTATAGCCATGTGGTTTTTTGGTGGGAGGGAGGGAGGGAGGGAGCATATGCTGAAATTTCAAAATATTATACATGTACATGTATGTACGTATGCACATATATGATATTATACAAATATGATACAAAAATACTTGTAAAACTTGTAAAACGTAACTTATGCTCTCAACCCCCCCTTTTTTCAACTCACAAATTACACTCACTCAGGGCGGTTCCTAGGGATTTTGCCGCCCTAGGCAAGGCCTCTCCCTGCCGCCCACCAAAGCATACCAAAAAAGTGTTAAGGGAGTTTCTTCTTTCCTCTGCCCTGTGTCTTCTTTCCTTTTCTCTGCCCCGTTTCTTTTCTTTTTCTCAGGTCCCCCTTTTCCTTTTCCGCCATGTTTCTCTTTTTGCCCCCTTTTTATTTTTACTCTTATTTTTTATTTTTTTCACCCTTTTTTGCGCCCCTCTGCGTTTGCCGCCCTAGGCGACCATCTTACCTGGCATAATGGTAGGAACGGCCCTGCACTCACTACTTGTAAAATATAACTTGTGCTCGTAACACATACTTGCCAACTCCCAACTTCCAACTTCTAATAACTTGTGCTACTACTAATTCATACTTGTAATTCACAACTTGTAAAACATATTTTGTGCTCCTCTGTACTTGCAACTCACAACTGGTCACAACTTGTGCTCCTAGTCCTAACTCATAGTACTTGCAACTCACACTAGTTAACAACTTGTAAGACGTACCTTCAGCCCTTAAACTTGTAAAACATAACTTAATTGCAACTCATACTCACACCTTGCAAGATGCAACTTCTGCTCTTAACTTGTACTTGCAACTCGCAACTAACACTAACATTCTTGTAAAACATAACTTGTGCTTCCAACTCCTAGTGGGGTAGCCAAGGAGGGGAAAGGGAGGCAGCTTCCCCCTGTGATAAGTCTTGGCCCCCTCTTGCCCCCCCCCCTGTGGGATGCTGGCCGGGGCCGCCCTGATATTTAAGATTTTTAGGCTTTTTTGTACTTCTTAGCCCATTTTTGGTCATTTTCGTCAAAGTTTGCCCTGTTGAAAGATGCCTTTCCCCCTCCCCTTTTGCCCACCCTCTGAAAAAGTACTGGCTACGCCACTGCCAACTCCTATTTGCAATTTGCATTTCACATCACTGCAACTTGTAAAACATCCTACATAAATCATCTAAATCTCTGGTTCTCAGTGTACTTCTTGCACTACATCTACACACAGAGAACATTAAAACAACATTACAGGAAATTGAGATCAGAAATCAAATGCTTCTTAGCAGAGAAAACAAAACTGGGTTGATAACCTACATGTATATGAATGTCAAAGTACCTGCTTTAAGATGTATGCCATGTGTGTGCATGCGAGCCATTATGTGGCACTTTCCCAAACCTTAGATACAATTACCAAGTGATACATAGTAAATTGAATTGAAAGGAAGACATTCCCAGAATTTTTGGGCCGATTATTTGACTTTCTAACTCTTGAATTTATCACAATGTGAACATTTTTGCATGTGCATATAGTCATAGACCTTTGCAATCATGAACAGCACATATAAATCCCAATGTAATAGGCTACATGGAAGTCAGGAACCAAGCTGTAATGAAGCATAGATCATCAAAAGCAATGTAAGGCAATTGTAATCGGTAATTTTTAATAAATTGTGGTATATAGCCCTTTTAATGGAAGTTTGTTCTAGCCAAATTGATGAATTTCATAGTGTTTTGGTTCTGCAATTAACTGAGTTTTTAGCAAATCACAGAATGATTCATCCAGGCCCGTACACAGGATTGATTTTGCAAGGGATGTGCAGCTATGCAGGACTTCCAAAGAGTGAACCTTTTTCAAATCATGGTGCACTTGTGTAAATTTTGTGTAAACCGAAACCATGGACCTAAAAAAAACTCTAAAAATTGCCCTTTTTTGGACTTTTTGAACCTCTTATCATCAGAGTGGAACTTTTGTTAATTTTCTCCCACCTATATGAATATATTATAAAATAATAATTTTTAACTGGTCATACTATGTCTGTATTATTTTAAGAAATATATATGATAGATAGACTCTAGAAAATAAGGCTACTCTGTCAACATACACTGAACAAGACTGCTAACCACATTGTATGCTGACACAGTCAGTACTTGACTAGTGCTGTTCACTACAATGCGCTCATCACATGTACAATCATTACACATAATGACGACGACAGACACAGAACTGCATGGCGCAGAATTCGGAAGCATCTCATAAAATCACCTCTTCATGCCATGTTCATGATTTTATCAAGTTGCTACACTACAGAGCTCCGCTAAACTGTAAAGTACTAAGCTATTTTGTCGGTAGTCCAACTAGTGGGATGCTTATTTTTCATATCACCACTCATACAATACCAAAGTGACACACCCTTTACAAATCACACAACTGATGGGGGAAAGATCCCTTTTGTTGAGAGGCTGTGCAATTTAGGCTATTCCAGATGAAATCTGTACACTCCCTATAGATGAATCCAATTTCACAAATTCCTACACCTCAATGGCAGCCATAGCCGTGACGGGGACCCCGCTATCTCACCTAAAATGTGAAATGATGCGGCCTTGAAGGGTATTTTAAACTGCATTCTATCACCCGTGTTACACATAGACAAAAGAATGATGACAGTTTACAACACAAAAGAATCTAACATCGAATTTTAAGCGGGTTTAATCCACCCAATTGGGCACTCACAACACCAGTTTGGTGCATGCAGGGACCCAATAATGACCGACCAAATCCTGACCATGACTTGGCTTGTTGGATTCGTCTATAGAAGACATGACCTTAGTCTTCCTCCACACAGAGAGTGTTAATTTCAAATTGAATCACCTGAATGGGTGACTATTTGAAGTCTACACCTTCTGTATGGGAGATTAAGAATCAAAGAGTACACACTTCACCATGTTTGTGTGTCGCTCGATGGCGGTACAAATGGTGTACCTTCGGATAATTCGCTATGCGCCCTTTTAACTTTGATTCAGAGTGAGTGGTTGTAACATGTAACACTTGTGTCAAAACTGTGCTGAGTGTGCAATCCAACTCAAATCTTTGAAACACTCAAGCTTAAGGTAATACGCTATTTTAAAGTGTTGCGATTTGGTAGTTCACAACATCTTGCAAATGGTAGTGAGCTTTGGCAAAAATTGTATTGCTCATTTCCTTGCGAGCGTGTAGAAGAATTCAAATATCACAGAAACATTTTTGTAGGTCATGCGGTTCTTGAGTTATGTTGTAAAGAGGGCGAAACAACAACACTTTTGTAAAATGTACATAACTCATTAACAACAATAAATTAAGCAAGTTTTCAAAGTACTTGATTTGTAGAATGAACTTTTGCAAAACATCAAAGTGTTATTTTTCAATAATATATTGATTTAGACAATAAAATCGATTTTTTTTTTGGCTGCTTCGACCAACAATACGCATCTATCCTTAAAGATGCAAATTGTCGTTCAATTTCGGGCTCTGGCTTAAAAACAATAAGGCGGACTTTACCATTATGTTATATATGTAATTTTGAGTTGTAACCCGTTTTCCGTATGAAACTTGGGGAGCTGATCCTGGCTGTGATGGTCTATTGTGGAATGTCTAGGGTGTGCACTTCTTAGCTGCAAGTCCCTATGTTTTTGTTTAATGGTTTATGGAATGATGTGGGGCCACAGTGGACTAGTGGTCAGCAACAACCTTTAAAGTGTGCTGAGGCTTGTGGATCAATGTCTAGGCATTGTGCCTGTGCATACCACACTATAAATCATTGAATTTTTTATTGCGTATAATCTCTTTGGAAAGTTATGATAATTGATATCATGGAGGAAACATCAAATTTTGCATTCACATCTACAAGGCTGCTGATCCCTTCCACCCTAATTTCACCCAAAATTTTTCCAAGGGGTAGGACACTTTGCCCACTCTTTCTACCCCCCACACACACACCCCCACACACTGGTTACGCCACTGACTCTCACTACTGGTTCTGGTACAAAATTATCAGAATGGCTCTCTCTGATTGGACTACAATATCCATTCTAGTCTCTTTGTCTGCTAACCATAGGCTTCAACATAAAAAGTCAAAGTTTTGAGATATTTTCTCAAAATATCAAGAGCTATCTTAAGAACCACTGAACCAATACTAGACCTGCTTGTACTCATTTTAATGCATTTTCCATGCTGATTTCAAATATGGTCATGAAAATTTACAATTATGAAATTTTTGATTTTTTTTTTCAAACATCGTCTGCAGCCGACACCCACATGGAGAGAGTTAAGGCATGCCTCTATGAGAGACACATGGATGAATGCAAATAGACAACATTTGTTTAAAAAGCATAACATTGATCATGTTGATAGCAATAGAGGTAACATGAATAATGTTTCTAGACAGCAAGAACATTATATATCTCATAAAGATCTATTTTGGTTCATGTAATACATCTAAATTGCCATCTTTAAAATGTATGTTTTCTTGTTTTTAGTAATGAATCAATATTGGGATAGTGTTTTTGACATTTTTGATGATAATTTTTTTAAAGTTTTAAACAAAGTTTTTTAAAACCTTGTTTAAAACTTTAAAACCTTGTTTAAAAATTTAAAAATTTGGACACCCTAAAATTCTGATTTTTATAATGGAGTGAATAGGAAGTGCACACCATGATTTTGAAGAATAAGGTATTTTTTGCCATTTTGGAAACCCTAAAGACACCCCTCTGGCTAATGCCTTGCAGGGGGGGAGGGAGAATACTGGGGGGAATTTAAAGGGGAGGCACATTTTGAAGGGAAAAGGGGAGCATTCAAAGGTACACACAAACAATAAAATACAAAAGAAGTTGAATACTGTTATTGGCTATATCTCAAAATAAGTATTAGTAACAGACAACTCATTTAGCTTGATCACATCAAATATTTCAAGAACATGCTATCGTCTCTTCTCAATTTAGCTCTAGTATCTAGAGCGCACTATAAATCACTGCGCTTTTTTTTTACTCAGAATCGACAGGGAATTTTAACCATAGACTGTACAGTCTATACTATCTCTGTATTTTTAGCTTTAAATTGATACCCATTTTTTTCATCATTAACTGATTGGTTGAATATGATAATTAGGTTGCACGGCTATAAATATAGCAATCGCCGAATACGTTCTGGGCAATTAGGCCCTAATTCATGTTTTAGCCCTAATAGGCCTGGATATTTAATGACGTTTGAGATGGGGGACCCTTTTTGTACAGCCAATGAATCAATGGGGAAGCATTTACAGACATGCACTCAATAGTAAGGGATGCACCATTTGACTTGAAGGGGGCTGGGCTGGATATTGAGGTCGGGGAAAGGTTCTTTTTACACTAGAATTTTTTTATTTTCATGCATTATTTCAATACAGTTATAGTTTGTTTGGCTTATAATTGGCAAAAAAAATGACTCATAACATCATGTATTGATACAGAATGGTGCACATGCAGTTGGGCACAGCACTTGGTTAGTGCTAGTTGCATGTTGCGTAATGCATGCCCTAATGTAATTTACACAAGCATAGGTTGAAACTTCATTGACGTGCGCAGTTAAACAAACAAATAATTTTTGCCAATTGTAAGGCGAACAAACTTTAGGTGGGGAATGGGTTTTTTATAGTGATAGTGGGGAAGTTGATCTTTGCTTGAAGTTTTTTTTTTAAACTTCCAGTTCCCCAAGTCAAATGGTGCATCAATAATCACAAATGAATACCTACATGTAACTGAGACAATCATCATTCGCACAGTAGCTGTAGCAAGCTTTACCAAAATGTTCCTATTTTGGCACATTTTAAAATTACAACATCTTCAACTACAAGAAATATTACAAGTTTTAACAGATTTCCTAAACGTATTAAACTGTACCCAGGACTGATTGATTGAATCCGATAATTATGAGTCAATACTTAACAGTGACTATCTTCAGTGCAGTAACGTGTCATTCTTTGACAAATTGTTACACCATTGCTAACATTTGGCCAAAAAAAAATAATGGTTTGTCTCAAAGCTCACGAGTGGTTTGAAAACAAATGCGAAATACGTTTTTTTGTTTTGTTTTGTTTTATTCCCGACTTTTTTCATGGTATTTGGAGAAAAAATCTGATTTTTAGCGAATTTTTCCGGAAAAACTAAAAAAAAAAAAAAATTGAAATAAAATCTCACGAATTTACAAATGCGCGCGCGAGCTTTGAGACAAACCATTTTTTTTAGCCTTATTCAAACCAACATGAAAAATTCATGCATCCAAAATAGATATGGCTGAGGAGTACATGTACTTTCGTTATTAATGCCTATTCAGGAAGAAGCTGCAATATATTTTAACAGTTCATATTTGCGACAAATATACTTTCATGTAAAATACACCCAGCAGCTCATAATAGCTTCAAGCAGCAATAATGGAGCCATACGATCATTGAAAGAGCATTTTGCCAGACATTTTGACACTAGCAAATTCAATTTCCTAATGAGCATAGGCCTGTAGCAATGCTATAAATTGGGACACATTTGAGGTAGATTTTTTTTAAAGGGTGGATGATATAAAATATAGGTGTCACACCAGTGGCCGCACAAATACAAACACACATCAAAATACTACAAATTGGGGTGGCCACATCGAGGAGGTTCTACAAAATCATTGTACTCAGGCCCGTAGCCAGAATTTTTTGTGGGGGTGCGGATTTCCAATTGCAGATCTTTTCAAGAGAAATCTTAATTATAGCCTAACCCTGTGGGGTAGGCCTGTACAACTAAGTCGCCAATAGTCAAGGTCCCAAATATTTGCCGAAAGTTGCGACTACGATGAACACTTGACAATTGGCGACTATTCCTGAAAGTTCAACAAGTGACAAAATTGAAGTAAAGACAGGTTCTATAAGTGCTATAAATTGTCTAAGACAATACGTACAGCTTTATCGTCGTGAAAAAATGCTCCAATGTGCTGATCATACTAGTGACGTTCGCCATTTGCATTCATTTGTTTTGGTTATGAAGGAATTTTGGAATTTAATTAACAAATCTGACTGTAAGACAAAGAAATGTGATATTAATATTGATATAAATGTGTGTGTGCCACCATTTTTCTGCCAGAATTCATCCAGACAAGTCATGTTGAAAATTTTTCTCCCACCCACCACTCCCAATTCAATGTGTGTGTTTAAAACCAGTGGGAAAGTTAAAATATTAAAAGTTGCTATGTTATGGTTAATTTCATTTTTTTCTTTGTATAAGAATGAATAATTGTGGATAATTTACAAAAAAATTATATGTGACACTGTCTGCTTAAAAGGGCATTTCGTGATCCACAGCCTCATCAACCACTTTTCTCAAAAAAAGTTGAGATTTTTATATCACTGGAATACTCTGGCTACATTATGTTTATGTACAAAATATTTCTTGCAGATTAAGTCGTTTAGCAAAGATATCGCGAAATTTGAATTTCGTTCTGGTGCACCAGAACGAAATTACAACGTATTGTCTATGGAGCAGTGTAACACACATAATCATGCATAACTCGCAAACGCAAAATCGGAATCAACTGAAATTTTGGGAATATGCTTTTTTTCGTGGATATGTACTGAAAAATGTCATAAAAAGAGGATGCTAGGATCACGAAATACTCCTTTAAGTATAGAACCTACTAGTAGTATTAGAGTAAAGGTATTAATAGGGATGACCAATGAACCATCAACTTGATTAGAACACTCCCATAGACATGCAGGGAGCTCAACTGTGCACTAGCTTGCACAGACATTTCTAAATTGAGCTCATTCTTTTATTTTTCATAATTTTTCTGTAAAAATTGGGGATGTTAATGCCAATTATGTTTTGTAACTATCTTGCAAATTACAGCAACATAACTTATTTCATTTTCCTGTAAGTGCGAGTCAAAATTGGTCCATCGCCACAATTAGATCTCGAGTTACAAATTAAACTAGACTTAGCTGTGGTCTAAGACCACGAACACAGCCGTGTTGTGACCCCTTAATGACCTTTGACCCCAAAGTATATGAAAACCCCATAGACATTGGTTAATGTTAATGCACGCGTGCACGTGACATCACTCTGCTATGTTATTTGTGCCAGAAGAGGCATTTAGAAGGAATTTCGTTTTAGACCGGAAGTGACCCCTTAATGACCTTTGATCCCAAATATAAAAATACCAGAGATACACTGGATAACCACAACTCATGTGTGAACATACCGTTACTGTCCTATGTTTTGTTTAGCTAATAAAATTTTTTGAAGGTATCTCGTTTTATACGTCACTGTCCTACGTAATTTGTGGGAGAAGATGCATTGTAAAGTATGTCATTTTATACCGGAAGTGACCCCTTAATGACCTTTGACCCAAATTTAAAAAATACCACATATACACTGGGTAACAACAATTCATGTGTGAACATACCGTTACTGTCCTATGTTTTGTTTAGCTAATAACAAAAATTGAAGGAATTTCGTTTTATACCGGAAGTGACCCCTTAATGACCTTTGACCCCAAATCTGTGTACACCACATAGACAATGGGTAATAAAAATTCATGTGTGCAAGTGGCGTCGCTGTCATACGTAAGTTGTGGGAGAAGATGCATTTTTAGTTGAAATCACGTTTTTGACCCCTATGACCCCTGCGTAACCTTTGACCCCACAAGTTTCATGTGACATGTAGGGGCACGATCAATGCTCATTGTGACCAAGTTAGGTCAAAATCAATGTTAGCGTGTGAGTGCTAGAGCAAATGTAATGGTTGACAGAAGAAGAAAGAAGAAAGAAGAAAGAAAGAACCAAAAAAAAAAAAGACACAGCCGTGACTAACGTCACGGCTGTGTAATCACCAGCTTCCCTTTGGAATTTCCATACTCCTTTCGAATCATGCTAAGAAGACACCTTTCTGAACATAGTTTCGTGCTCATTCGATGTATTGTTCACCTGATTTCAACCCTAAACGTTTTCTTATATTTAGGCCTATACCATCTACAACTTGCTACTGGCTATATACCTTGTTTAGAACTTTCAAAAGAAGTACCTATACCTGAATGTGCAACCATAACTGTTTCAAAATAGCCCTTGAAAGTCATGCAGCTAACCGAGGTCATGCATTGAATTGTATTGAATAAGGAATACTACGGGAACCAGCACCTTTTGTTAGAAGTCACACATGAGCATGATGAGTGAAGTGGATAACCTCTATTGTTGTGAATGAGTCAATGACCTTCAATGACACTTAAGATTTTCTTTGCATACACCTACTAATTGGTCATATTAAACCCAATAACATTGAAATTATTTGGTTGTGAAAAAAAAAGTTCACCTGTACTTAGTGCAATTTTGATTTTGTGCCATATATCGGCCATCTTGGATGATTTTTGCCAAATGTTCTCTAAATGCATGATTTCAATGCCTCGGTTTGAAAAAATAATTTATGCCATTGACTAGTAAAGTGCCATTTCATAAGAAACCCTTTGATACTTTCACAATATGCTTGTTTCATGTTTGCATATATGTTAAAATAAAGAAATATATAAAGGTAAATATATGCTTATGCCAATTTTGCGCCCAATTGCTATTTTTGGACCTTGTCATTTCATTTCGTTCAATGACCGGTCAGAATGGGAAACTTTGAAAATTCATAATTGAAAAGTTTTTGACCGATTTTGACCATTTAACCACCAAAATACTTCTATTGATGAGTTCTATCCAGAAAATGATCTTTTGTAGCAATAGGGGCAACATGAAATTTTGATGGTTATCCCTAGTATTAATTACAACAGGTGTGAAATTTGACATATCCATCAGTTTATGGGCTCCTTTATAACTTACATGATGAGAATATCAGCAGCTTGCTATCGGGCAATTTTAAAACATGCAAACATGAAGTGCCCCAGCCACAAAAGTGTAAAGCATTTTGAGCAAATTGATACACATAGTTATATACAAACAAGTAAACCGCTAAAAATTTGTGTCTCAACCGCATTAGCTCAGTTGGTAAAGCGCGGGACTTTGGTACAATTTCATGTTTTCAAAAGCGCTCAAGAGTAAGCACATATGCTAACTATCAAGTTTTTACGGTATATGAATAAATATATGAATGTCTGTTTGAATGCCTGACAGATACGCAATTGGTGCTTATGTTATTTTCGTCTGGGATTAATGCACTCAATTCTCTTAACAGTTATTGTCAAACATGGAATCTTTCTGTTAACCCAAGCAAAACAAAAGTTGTAATATTTTCTCATTGGAAGATCAGAAGAAAACCATTATTCCAAGGTATTAATGGGAACCTAATTGTGTGTGATGATTATAATTATCTCGGGGTAGTTTTTAATTATAATGGAAAGTTTTAAAAAAAGGTACTAACAAACATGTCAGCCAGGCAAGGCATGCTATGTTTGCATTATATTGACCAAGTCAATCAGACTTCACTTGCCAATTGATATCACTTGCAAACTTTTTGACTTACTGGTCCTAAGGAAGCAAAATTTGGGGTGCATTGGTCTTCACTGAAAACCCACCCACCAATATACCAAAATCGCTGAAAAGGTACCCCAAAACCATGACACATCCCCATAGACCTTCAACCAGGGAGAGCTAACTCAAGACATATTACATGGTTGAAAAAGGCCACAGAAACACCGGAAGTGGTAGCCAATGTTTACACCGACCAGAAGTGAATGCTTGGTGGAACTGGTCGGCGTAGTGCTAGGAGTAAACTAGATGTGGACACGCGGTAGGAGTAGCAAAAATATTTGTGGAATTTTTATCAATGTTAGCCTAAGTTTACGCCGGGTTTAACTCAAAATGTGAACACGACTAGGGAAATGTGAAAATATCTAGCAGCAAACATATAATGACAGGCAAGCAATTTAGGTCAGGCAATGCTTCCTATGGGAAGTAATAGTGTTTCCTCATAATATGTAACACTCTATATTTTGCAGCAAAGAATCTTTAAAAATTTATTCAAAGGCCACTGTGGATATATTTAAAACTTTTACGATTCATTCAATTTTTTGTTTGGTGAACAATCACTTCTCCAAATATTTGTGGAATTCATTTAATGTCTTTAATAGTCTGCTTTCTGACACGAACTATTTGACACCACACTGAGGGAAATGCACTCTATTCATTCAACAGAATTGTGAAAAATGTGTACAAAATCACATGTAAATTAATTATAACATGAATGTATTATATTGAAAGTGTTCAGTACAAACTATTCTTTCAAGGTATTCAGATACATGTACTGTAAAGCATGATGTTTTTGCAGTACTTTGAGTTCTGGAGTGAACCTATTTTCTGTTACAATTTTCGTGAATTTGTACCGTATTTCCTCGAATAGTCGCCCCCCCCCCCAAATAAACGCCCCCACCACTTTTTTCAACCAAGATCTTTCAAATATGCCGATATTTCCATGCTATCTTGTTACCAAGTTGCTCACATGGTCGATAATGGCAGCAACAATTGGCGAAAATCTGCATCAAAAACCTGGAAGTGAACCAAAAGTCAGTTTAAATTTCTAGTTCATAGTTCGTTATTTTAGCATGACTTTAAAGCTTACCTAATGATTTTAACGGGAATTGTCATGCTAAAAATTACCTCTAATAAACGCCCCCCATTTGGAAAATGCAACCCCTTATTCCCCGTATTCTAGGAAATACGGTATATTTTCTTAAAGGCCTATGCAGGGAAAAAATATTTGCATACATGGCAATTTTGTGAATAGGGCCTATAGTCGCAAAATGTGTGATTTAGGTCTACATGTATGTATTTCATTGTTTTTCAAGCAGCAATTTAGTGAATTGCTTCTTGTGCTTTAAAAAAAAAAAAAAGTATGAAAATAAAAATTTATTCAAATCTTTATGTATATTTTTGTATAGTTCATGTTCATTTTGGGTAGTACATGTACTAGTAGTCCAGCTGGACGCTAACACCCGCCGCCAACAGCCAATAGGCGCTAGCCAGCAGAAGGCCAAGACCGGGAGCCCTGACATATTTTGTCCTCAGTACCCCTATTTCGCCAGCTAATTTTGTCACCAAATAACAAGATAACGGGAGGGTCATTATCCCAAATAACCGGTTACACGTGAAGATAGATTATTAAAGTATGAATTTCTGCAGTTGATTTAAGCAAATTTTAAAGACAATCCATATCCAAAATCAATAGGGTTACTCCCCTTTAAATGGAGTGTTTTGAACAATTTTATTCCCTTTAGATAATTTATTATTGCTGATATAGATATGTAAACATTACCTTATCTTCATTTTCTATGGGGTGTGTGAACCTGGGGGTGGGATGGTCGTAGGGGGGTGGCAGTGCTGCAATTCTTTTTCCTTAGGCCTCCACCATGCTTGTACACAATTGTAATGAACTTCACTTCACAATACCCTTGAACATAGGCGCCATGGCTATAGCTCTGTAGCCATGCAGGCGCACCTGTACGCCCTAACCCCCCCCCTCCCCCTTCAAACCACCCCTATATGTACATGTAGTCACCACAGCCCCAAAAGCCATTGCACATCTGGTCAATGTACTGGTACACAAATTATTATAGCATCCAGCAGATAACTACTACTCCGTGTAAAATAAAACTCACAGTTCATGCCAATGTTCTCATGTTAACGTCTAAAATCAAATTAATCAAATTGTCTATATTAAGCCATGCGCTGAGGTAAGAAATAGTCCAGTCCATCACCTTACATTTAATTGGCTGTTACCATGGAAACATACTGATATAGCCGATTCTCGAGAGGATTACATGACAAGAAAAACGTACTGCCATGGGGTTTGCCCAGATTTGTCTATGGTCAGCCATAAATTGGCATTTTGGACAAAAAAAGAAGCAATTAGTGACCAGACGAGAGGATAATGTTGCATAAATTGCTTTCCATGTTAGAGTCTGATTTGACCAAAGAGATTAGATATAGGGAATGCGGATGTCCACCATGTTTCCATGTCACTTATGGAAGGCAAAACACATAACTAAATACACCCAGCAAACTTTGATTTAAAGTGTGTGCTCATTTGCATTTGGCATATAATATGTCGCACTAAGCGCTACATGCGCTCCGTAACATGCACCGATTTTTGTAAAATATTCAAAATTACAGATGTCAATTCTTTTAAAATTTTGAGCATTTGCCGATGCATGCCGGATGTCCACTATTTTGTTCTCCATGTGCAAATGATCCAATAATGCAGGATTTACCTTAGCATTACATGCTGTGCTATTGGAGTCCGTGTTCTTTTAGTCCAATCTCTTTGGATTTTAAACATTCAAATATCAGCATTCCCCTTGCTTTACTGCCACAAATTTGTCAGTGTTCAAGTGACATACGGACTCGGCGAATGGGAGAAAGTTGCCCCCTCCCACCGAACAAAATATTCAGCTGAGATTGACCAAATGTGATTGTGACTCAGTAGCGTAGCCAGCAGGGTGGTGGGGGCAGGACAAGACTAATGAAAGAGAAAATCTGGAGGGCAGAGGAAAAGAAAAGGGGTAAGGAGCCCCTATTCCACCAAAATTCACCCCGATCATGGGCGAAAATAGTGTAAAATATTTTTTTTTTGCGCGCTACACGCGCACATCCTCACAATAAAGCCTTATTCGGAAGCTCGAAGACATGTACAGTCTGAGTCTCTCTAAAAACAAAACCGGTATGTGTCAACTGCAATTTTTATTCGTATGTGCCCCCTCTGACCAAGAAAGCTGACTACGCCCCTGTTGTGACTAATGTAAATTCTCCATAACTTGCAAGGACTGCCTTTTGAGAAGAGTAAGAGTGACTCCTCCACAGCATGTGCAAAGGGTGATTTATAGCTCCTCTTGATGACTCACTAACTCTTTACACTTTAATGACCACTGATGCTGATGCAAGCAGCTCTTCTAAAGCTCTCCTTGAGTAGACCAGAAGAGCATTCTAACATTAAAATTGCACACTTTTTCAATGCATTGTACATGTGTCCCATAAAGTAATTACTAGAGCAGGTCAGTGAGACATGTCACTAATATGAAGTTTGGTCCAGTATGCCACTATAAAAATAGACCCGACACATTTTGACGAGAGCTCAATCATCTCAATCAAAGCTTTTCTGCATCTAATTTTTTTCTTCGCATTATCACAATTCAAAGATTAAGCTTACATGTATGCCTTCCACATGGGGTGTATGCATTTCAACTGTAATAGGCATATAATCAATCACATGGCACTGTTGGCACAGAAAAAGTAGATGACCGATTTTCCCAAATGAATTTCTGGGTCTGTCCAGGTACCATTTAAGATTCTCATCTTATGAAGATAGCATGTCACAAACACATTGTCATAATGTCCAACATCCATCTCTGTAAATAAAATCAGCAAAACTGGATCTTTACATACACAATTTGGTATAAAGCTGTACATTGAGTTGCCATTTTGTGTCTATTCCATTAAAGATCCTATCTTATGAAGATAGCACTAGTGACCTTTGAAGTGTGCATGCCAAAATAAAAACCTGCAAAAGCGTAAATAGTAAGTCAACTTGCATCACATTCTTCCCCCTCCTGCAAAAGATTTATGTTAAAAATGTGCTATAAATGTAAATGTCCAAAATTCAGGGGAAATTCATACGAGGGTCACCCCTGGTGCCCCTGGTATAACCTTACTTTATCCAGTTCGGTCCAAAATTCATCTATATACTATAACCATGCTAGGTTTTATAAAACAATCCTGACCATACATGTGTATCAATATCACCCTTGGTTGTATTTGTCCTGTTTACAGTCAACTGTCTACCTGAGAGTGTCAACACACAACACCGGGATTGCAGTCACACATACTCATTTGTCAGGTCACAGTTCTTTAACCCTAATACATTTATACATTCACTAAATGACCTTTGAATACATTGGGTACAAAAACTCATACTCCCAAACATGAGGTCAATTTTACAGCTATGAATGTTGAATGTTAGTCATAGAACTATGTCCCCTGGTAATGAGGCCACTATGGATAGCCATGGAGAATTAATATGCTGAAGGATCAGTTACAAAGCTGCCAACTGTAAATGTGGTCATTATCACAAGTCTAATTTTGTGCACTTTGCCGATTTTGGTCTTTTGCACTACTTCCCTTGTTTTTAAATTCATAATTTTGAGGTTAATTCTTGCATAGAACTATACTTAAAAATTCATACGTTTTTATTTTCACGGTAGTTGTATTGCCACGGGCTGTGTTGAACCTGAAAAGCACAAAATCTAATGCTCCACAAAAATGTCCACTTTTACAGTATTACAGTATGTTCCATGAAAAAACAGACCATATTATAACCTTTTACTTGAAATATATCACTGCTGTGGTAGTAAAGCGCTCCACAGACTCCGAGTATTACGTACAATATTGTATGCAACATATCTCGTTATTTAATCTATTGCCATTCTATTTCCAGTAATGTTTATGTTCTAACGAATGTTTGATGACGAAAAATCGATAATATGTTACATATAATATCTAGTAGAAATATATTATCGATTTTTCATCATCAAACATTCGTTAGAACTTAATCATTACTGGAAATAGAATGGCAATAGATTAAACAACGTAGATATGTTGCATACAATATTTTACGTACAATAAAAAGTCTGAATACTGCTTTAGTCTATGGTATTGAGATATATTGATTTCTTACACCAATGCTAACTAACTTCTACACATTCGCCAGTTGAATTTTGTGGTACGGGGTTTATTTATTCCCTCAGAATCTCACATTTGAAAAACAAAACAAAAAAGGGCCTCCTTGTTTTCCTCGAGCACTGTTGGAAGACACTGAAAACTACCCCGGGAAAACTACTAACATATTAACAAGCTAATTCCATTGAAGAAGGTAAAAAACCTCCCTCCCTCATCAATTTATAAATGAAGAATTAAAGAAAAACCTCCCTCCCCCATCAATTATCCTCTCGACAAGAACCAACAAATTAATTTTGTATGTCCTGACACACAATTAATAGTACACTATAGTTTGTTTGCTACGAGAAGACATACAGCCTAAAAAGTTGAACAGAATGTGTGTCAACCCCTGGTGTCAACCCAAAACTAGAACAACTAGGCTTAAATGATACTGAACAACCTATAATTATGTAATGAACCTTTGAACATCTCCACCAAGAAGAATGCAAGGTTCACAGTCAGGTTAGGTGTCATTGAAAGTACAATGTATCAATGAATGAATGCGCAAGAGATAACTCATGGTCATGATCATGATAATGGTTGATGCAGGCGGCGAATGGCATGATAGAGCCAGCAACTTGTGAAACTGCCCGGCCTTATGGCATTTTCCATATACTCGGTTAGTTTTGTGGGGTTCATTATCGAACCCCAACGGTTTTAGCTTGTATTATAGGCCTATTTGTTTGTGATATTTCAAGCGTTTTAAAATTTCAAAATAATCCCATTCAAGTACACGGTTGACAATGGAAATTTACTGAATTTAGAGAATGCACGTCATTCACCACCTGGGTTGATGCATGAAATATTTCTTGCGCATGTAATCATTAAATTGTAGGCCTGGTTATCCACTTTTGGCCTAATTTTTATGTCAATATAGACATATTTTTCTAATGACAACATAAATACTGTATTGCAATAGAACAATTACCAGTATTTAAAAGCCTTGAATGTATACGGTACTCAAAGTATACTCAAATTAAAATTTTAAGATACAAATTTCTCACTTCAGGAAGTTTTGCATTACAATGAAATTGAAATTAAACTCGACACAATAAATGTGATAAATCATTATTTGGCACTAAAGAGTTCCTGTATTTTTGTTTTTCGTGCCTGGTACATGTCGTATATTCCATGGTGAAAAGAGCTTTGCGTCATTATAGATCGCAGAAGCCCCAGAGTTTTACAAATTCTAACTCGCACAAGTTTATAAAAACGATACAAGTTCTTATCGCAAGGAGGATAGAATTCTGGCTCAAGGCCTATTCCTGTATATACAGCACCCTGGCATCCAAGGCTTCATCAAGCATTACATATATCCTGCTTAGGAAAATTACTGATTGCACCTTTAAGAATAAGGAGAGAGAGACGCTGCGAGGGATATCCGTGATCCTTGAATCTGATGAATGATGAATTGTGCGAGAGTAATCATCTTTTGATACATGTGCAATATGACTGAATAGCTAGAGAGAGGGGGAACAAGAGAAATGGGCTATTCCTGTTGAAATCCATACACCCCCTGGAAGACATGGCGTTAATCTTGTAAACACACTGTGAATTTCAAATGGGGTTACCTGAATGTGTGGCTCCATTTGAATCTACACTCCCTGTGTGGAATATTAAGGTCATGTCTTCCATGGGGGTGTATTGATTTCAACTGGAATAGTCCCTTACGGCTGAACAGAAGGAGATAGAGAGAGACCCAGACACTACAATCTCAAATATCCTCATCACCAGGACACAGTTCCTTAACCCCAATATGCTTATACACTCAAATAATGACCTTTGAATATGTTGGGTACAAAGCCTCACGTTCCACAACTTACGGTCAATATATGAGCTTTACTTGTTTGATAGGAGCCATCACTAGGATCCACTACATGCTCACCTACCAGAGGCACAGTTCTTTAACCCCAATACATGTGTACATTCATTGAATGACCTTAGAAAATTTGGGTACAAAAACTCATACTCTGCAACTTGAGGTCAAATTTTGCACTATGAGTGTTAAATTGAGGTTATTGAACTATGCCATTGGGATGAGGCCATTGTGGTTCATAGTGCATTGTGCTATGAATTTGGGATTGAGATCGATATGGCTCGTATTGAGAGAAATAGAGAAGACTTCTTGTGTATCCCATTAAAGCTATAATATATGATTTCTGTAAAATTTTAATGTCCTTACTATTTCATAAAAATGATAAATAATGTTAGTATTAACTGTCACTGTTGGAAAGGTTATTGCTCCATTTATAAGTGTAATTAGTCCCAAACAAAAATGTTTGGTAGACTCATAACCGGTGCGATCTTACCTTTCCGATGTTGATTAAGATACTTCTTGCATCGATCCCGAGATGCGGAAAAAACCAATAGTCATTTTGTCCCACATAAATGAATAAATAACAAAAACCCCGATCCCCGGTGGACTCACCCAAAAGGTGACGTCACACCATATGATAAATCCCTTATCCGACTTGGGATCCCCTACTCGGACCAAACTTGTAGGGGTGGCGGGGTCGGGATAATCAACATCGGAAAGGTAAGATCGCACGGTTATGAGTCTACCAAACATTTTGTTTGGGACTAGACTCAGTACACGGTCGATCTTACCGTTTCGATGTTGATTAAGATACTTCTTGCATCAACATCTGAAAGATCGATCTAGCAAGTAACCGACGGATGGAGGTACAAGATTGGTCAGCATCTGATCAGGGATCGGGAGCGGGGAACGATGGTTTTCGCGAGGTCAGAAAATATTTTCCCCAAGCGGTCGGGAAACAAAAAGACCACGCGATCACAGACATAAAACTCCTTACGTAATAAGTTTGGTGGTTAAGAATAGCGACACTGGTTCTTACCATGCTGAGTATTCTGTATAGTCTGAAAACCTGGTACCCGTACACCACCGTATTATGATCGCCGAACAATGTCGGTAAACCTCCGCCCGTCTCTGATTACTAACGTAAAGCGGAAGTATCGTAGAGAAGGGCGAAGGTGGCTTCGGGACACCGCCTGCTAGATCTCCTCAAGGGACAACCGAGCGGTATACCCAAGATGATGAGATAGCTCGTGTCGAGTGGGTCGTGGGACGCGAAACCTTCGCGATCCCCCGGACCCCACCAACACCTGGACCAGCCATTGCGACAGCGGCTGGACCGAAAGGCTCGGTAAGGGTGATGAATGCGGTCGTGAGTCCTCGCAAGGCTTGTGTTCGGAAGAAATAGTGCTGCAGCGCCTTATCGGACACCCCAGCCTATCTTTGGCTTCAGCGAACCTTGCCCAACCCTGGGGATTGGAGAGGGACGAATGTCGGTATGCACCGCGCCCGTTCAGTAGTCACGAGAACAGAGCGCCGAAACAGTGTCGCTCCAGTGTTTGTGAACACGGAAGCTAACCTCGAGACCGTGTGCAACTCAGCACCGCCGTCCGAAGCCAACGCCAAACCGGAAAGCCATCTTGAGAGTTACGTATTTAAGCGTCGCTTTTGACGGACGGTCAAAAGGGTGACCCTTAAAGTAATCTAAGACTGTGTTGGGATCCCTTAGGAGGATCACTTTCCTTTTTGGTAGACACTCGTTGAACATACCGTCGAGGCGTACACTAATAAGGTAACCATCGGCTATGATAGTCGACCCGTCTCGAAACCTCGGTGAATGGAGAGGACAGCTGACTTATAGCTGGCCCCAGTGGCCCGCTGAAGTCTTGCTTGGAACTTTTCTGTCAGAAACTCCGGAACTAGCAGCACAGAGGCTCTAGCGGAGAGCTATTTGTCTCATTGCACCAAGCGTAGTATGGAGCCAGACTCTGGCTATACGCACGGAGGGTAGACTTCCGTCTAGCCCCGGCGATGAGAAAACAGCTTCTGATGAAAAGTATCCCTCCGCTGCGTGTTCCTGGTAAGGGCCATGCAGCTAACTGCAGGTGCTCTAGTGATAGACTGGGTACCTCCGCTCCGGGCATCCGGAGTAGATCTGGTACCTCGGGGAGTGCCAGCGGCCTTGCCGCTAGCAGAATGACAATGCAGTCTTCCCACCCGATCTTGGCCACCACCCTGAGTAGTGAGATCGGAGGGACTGCATAAGCTGTCATCCCTCCCCAGTCTATGGACAGAGCGTCCACGGTGAATGCTTGGGGGTCCGTGACCCTTGAGCAGTACACCGGCAGTGGATGATTGCGATGAGATGCGACCAGATCTTTCGAGGGGTGGTACATCCCCTTGAAGATCGTCTGAGCGACCTGCGGAGCAAGGGACCATTCTGCTGGTCCCGACACCCTTCCTCGTGACAGATTGTGCGCGAGGATGCTGGTGACGCCCGCGATGTGTATCGCTCTCATCGTAATCTGCCTGAACTTGCACCACCCTATCAGGTGTCGTGCATGCAGGCCCAATCGTGGTGGCCCGGAGTCCCCTTGTCTGTTGGGGTAGGCTACCACGGCTGTGTTATCCGTCAGGACAACGGTATGTGATTCCACGATCACCTCCTCGTAAGCGGGGAGGTGGATGTGAAACTCTGTCTCTATGGCCCCCATAGGCCCGAGACGAGAGTCTCCGTGGATGTGGACCCCCAGCCCCGTGTTGACGCTATGGTCGTCACTACGTGACATACCGGGGTGCAGGAAACCTGACACCCTGGGTCAAATTGGGCTGATGGGTCCACCACCAGAGTTCCTCTCGCGCGATCTCCGACAACGGAACCGCGAGGGATATTGGGTGACGACTGGGCCTGCAAGCAGGCTAGAAGGTGTAGTTGGGTAAGCCTAACTTAGAAACGGCAGTACAGTACGAGCTCTACCATACTGGCCATTAGGCCTACCACCTTCATCCATGCCACAGCGGGTTTTGCCCGAGACTCGGCCAAGAGTCAGGCACACCGCACCATGTTAAATCACCCGCCGGGTGAGAGCACCGTGAACCCCTCCGTGAGGGTGATCTGGGCCCCTACAAATAGTGGTGACTCATGCGTCGGGACCACGCTGGACTTTTTGAGCTGATCAAAAATCCAGGGTCCCGCACCCCACGGACTATCAACCCCATGAGACCCGTAGTCTTCAGTGGAGTGCGTCCGTGTATGAGCCAAACGTCCAGGTAGCAACTGATGTTGACACCCTGTGCTTCAGATACGCTGCCACCGCTCTGACCAAGAGTGTTAAACACCCTGGGAGAGATGGACAGGCGGATGGCGGTATCAAAACTGGTAATTTTGATCCTGTACCTAGAAGCGCAGATGCCTCCGATCTTGAGAGGCGATTGGCATATGCAGATAGGCGTCCGAGAGATCTAGCGATGCTGTTCCCATGCCCCTGATGGAGCAGGCTAGCACCGAGGCGAGAGTCCCCATTCTGAACCTCTTGGGCCTGAAGAAGCGTGTTCAACAGCCTGCGGTTCCGGATGGGGCTCCCGTCGCTGGTCTTCCTTGGAGCCAATGGCTCCAAGATCACCATAGAACGGGGGTAGACCGGGACAATCGCCCGCCGTGAGAAGCTGTGTGATCCCTGTCAGTAGTGCCCGGACGCTGGGGGCCGTCCTGACGGCACTACTGTGGACCTCTGAAATGTGCAGATGAATGTGGGGAGACTGGGTTGCCAGTCTGTAACCCCCACTCACCACTGACCATACCCAGGCGCTCAAAGAGATGGTTTCCCACCTCTGGGTGAAAGCCATAAGCGGTCGCCCACTGGGAGATCCCCTGTGGAAAAACGCTGAGCCCCCAGGAATGCTCTGCCTAGCTTCCCTTGGAAGGCGCTTGCTCTTCTTCGGGCTTGCCAGCTGTTCCTGTGCTACCCTTGCGCCTCCCAGAATTGGGTGCTGCAGAGGTAGTGGGCTCGGGTACTGTTGGTGGTGCACGGCCTGCTGAAGTCGGAGCTCCTACCCATGGTAAGGGCAGTTTCCGACCTCTTCAGAGTGCTCCCGCTGGTAGCTTCTTTGCACGGTCCTCCACCGTAGCGCCGAAGCATCCAAAGAGAAAAAGGACCCTGCCTTTCCATCGCGTTGAGCGATTGGAGTGGCAGGCCCCTCCCCCCGGCGCTGAGTGGACCCCCTATGGGCTAGGCCCATGGAGCTCTCGTTGAGGCTAGCTGTTAGCACCGCTAATAGGCTCACCTCGCGGAAGAGCTCAGATGTTGTCTGAGCGTGATACGCTTGACGACATCTGGGTCCCTCTCGGATCCCCTCAGGTAGATCCCATGGTCCTCCCGCGTTACACGCAGAGGAAGCGTGCAAGCACACGGCGTCATAGCTCTACTGAGCTCGACAGCCCTACGATATCTACCCGTGAGGTTTGCCGGGAATGAGAGTGCAGGCGTCCCCTGTGAGGAAGCAGCAGCTGAGCATCCTACTGAAAGGATCCCTGGTCCTCCTCCATGGACTCTCCCCTTAGGGGTGTCCGGAGGAAGATCAGTGCTGTTGCTCCCCTCGCGGGCAGCGGGGAAGGAGACTGTAGTGATGTCACTACCGGACTCAGCTTCCGACTCCTTTCCCTCGCCCACAGTATCCGTATCATGCTCCGATGATGACGGTAACTGAGGACGGGCATCTGAAAGCGGGTAAGAAGGCATAACCACTGTGTGGCTCGCCGACTACCTGCCAGCAGAAGAGGGCGTCTCCCGCAAGACCCTGAGGTATCCGCCATGGCACCACTGGGTCCGCATGCTCTCGCAGCCGTCGTCCTAGCGCTAGCAGCACGGGCCTACCCTGATCAAGATCTGGGTTAGCTCCATGCCGGCTGGCCTGGTCAACAGCTGATGTTGGTACTGCGTGGCCATCGCTGGCGACACTTGCCACGGTGCTAGGCCGTGGAAGAAACACCCTGCGGCGGGTACCACGGGCATACCCAGCCGGCAGCTGACCCTGAAAGGATCCGCCACCAGGGTAACCCCATGGTACTGCAGTACCAGCACCGCCTCCCCCTTGTTGCCACAGAGACTGTGGCGACTAAGGCGGTGCTGCGGTACGGTCGGTGCGGTATCAGCGTGGGTACCCGTGAGGGTTCCCAACTGTGGACCGCTGTACCCTCGCCACACTGCGTTCCCTCTTTGGGGGATCAAGCTGTGTGATGGCGTGGTACCGGCGCGGTACTAGCGTAGGTGTCCGTGAGGGCTCCCGGCTGTGTACCACTGTACCCATGCCTCACTGCGTTCCCCGCAAGGGGATCAAGCCGTGTGTATGGGTACCCCGCTATACCGGCTGTCCCTTGGCTAGAGGGAGCTTGCCTAGTACCACGGGTAGCTGGCGTGCATACCCCCGATCAATCACCTCGCCACCTGAATAGGCAGCGTCAATCAATGGAGCTATGCCCTGTTGATTTGACAGTGATCGATCAAGAGAGGGTAATTGACCCATTGACGGTAATGGATCACCCACGCTCCGCTGGCTCTCGAGGACATAAGTGGGTTGTTGATCAGCTAGGCTGTTCAAGCTACTTACTGTACCCTCTAGAGCCGCCCAAGGTCGCTGTGTGTGGCGGACCACTCACGGCAGCTATGGGCGGGTGCATAGCGGGTACCACTGCAGGCAGGCCGTAGCTCGTCTGTGTAGCTGCGGCCGAGTGCACCTGGGTCGCTGTCCCGTGAGAGACTGCGAGCCCAACCCCTGAATAATCGCCAGCCAGTCCCTGTGGACAGCCAGCAGCTATTCTAGGGCCCAGGGTATCACTCGGCGGTCCCGCCATGGAACGCTGCCGTGTGACAACCCCAGTTGGTTCTGCTAAGACTACACCCACAGCGTTAGCAGCGGTATCGTCTCTGCTGAACCCATGCATGCTAGGGTTCAACCCAGGCAAGCCCGGGTACCCTTGCATGCTGCCCGTCGCTGGCTACTACTGTGGCTGTTTGAGCCTGTAGATATGCCTGCAACAGACGGGTGTCCTCCGCTAAAACCCGTGAGGATTTTCGCTAGAGGACTGGTATCCTCCTGCTACAAACCCGCTAGGGTTTTCGCTGGTGGTTACCGCTCTGCTGCCTGCTACTTTGCTCCGACGTATAGTCAGTGCTTTTCGCTGGCTGCTGAGCCTTTGGACGCCGCTTAGCAGTCCCGAAGGAACCGCCTGCTTGTCCGGGACCGGAGCCCCTTAAGCAGACCTGCCATGACCCATAGGGGCTGTCACAGCAGAATCTACCGTATCGACTGGTATCCTCCTGCTGCAAAACCCGCTAGGGTTTTCGCTGGTGGTTACCGCTCTGCTGCCTGCTACTTTGCTCCGACGTATAGTCAGTGCTTTCGCTGGCTGCTGAGCCTTTGGACGCGCTTAGCAGTCCCGAAGGAACCGCCTGCTTGTCCGGGGACCGGAGCCCCTTAAGCAGACCTGCCATGACCCATAGGGGCTGTCACAGCAGAATCCACCGTGATCGACCTTACCAGTGCCCTTGGTAGATTTCTTCTTCGTCTTATGGCGATGACGGAGCCTATCCAAATCGTCAAGCTGGAACTCGGAGAGTCCTAAGCAAAAGAAAGACATCTAGAAGATCGTGAGCACTCCCTGTGGGTGAAACAGAGCGGTGTGGGTCCCGGCGCTCCGTCACCAGGGAAGGGCAAGCCCGACAGGGCCGAGGCGAGGAGGAGAAAGGGAGGGGGGCACTACCCCCCCAACACGCGCGACTCAAGCCCAGTAAGCAAACCTGAGCACGGAGGCTGGTCGCTAACGTTAGTGGTAAAGTAAGGACTGGCTAACTTTATTACTAAAATGTCAGACGGGTCCCTACCAATCCCCACCGTATGAATATCTGATTAACTTCGTCTTTATTGGACGGTAATGAAGACATAACGATAGAGTAATCACCCTAACATAGCAACAATAACCTACCGTACATGAAATACAATGTGTATGTACAAACATCTATTGTAACTTACAGGCTGCAATGGTTGTTTTACGTGGGAAACAAAATGAATGGCGTCAACGAGCGGCAATTTTGAATTGCTCGTGTGTCCCGTATACAAACGGAGGCACGATATGTAGCTAAGTTTTGGATCGTTTTTGTGACTTTTTCGCTAGAAAATGCCGTCAAAACTATCCTCAGCGAACAATACCGGTTTGGTTTTACCTAAGGTGTGAAACTACAACCAGATATCTCGCCTTTGGTCGAGAATTGATACACAGTGCTATGAACAATCGATAGGCACGTCTGTGTCAGTCGGAGACCAAGGAGGATAAGGACGATCATATGGTGTGACGTCACCTTTTGGGTGAGTCCACCGGGGATCGGGGTTTTTGTTATTTATTCATTTATGTGGGACAAAATGACTATTGGTTTTTCCGCATCTCGGGATCGATGCAAGAAGTATCTTAATCAACATCGGAAGCGGTAAGATCGACCGGTGTACTGAGTCTAATGAGGTTAAATGGGAAAAAAAATATTTATATCTTGAAAATTTAACTGTGGAGCTGTATAGGAAAATTATTATTGCAATTACGATATCATAAAATTGCTGTTTTCCTACAAAGGCAACAAATTTCGCTGATTCCAATTTGGTGTATGTTGGTAATACGTTTAGTCTAAGAGCAAGGGGTTTTGAAAAATGGTTGAGTTCAACACCCATATCAACCAATCTTTGATACTATGGGGTGTTGATATATAGACCCTCGACTCAAATTGTACACACTTAAAACTACGGGGTCAAAAAATGACCCAAACGGGGTCATTTTTGACCCCAGCATAGTTATCAACTAAACACCATACCACTAACGGGGTCATTTTGACCCCATTGGTCGGGGTCATTGCAATGACTACGTATTTGGGTCAAATAGTAACCCATTGGGGTCAAAATATTACCACATTTCGGGGTCAAATGAAATGACCCCTTCAAAAGGGTTGCCTTATTGGGTTACTTAATGACCTCATTTCGGGGTCAAATGAAATGACCCATTTGAAAGGGTTGTTTTATAGGGTTACTCAATAACCACATTTAGGGGTTGTTTGCATGGATTTTTTAGTAGGCCTATGGTCATGCTGGTCCCACCAGGACATAAGTGTGTTTCTGCACAGAGAAAGCATTACATAAACTGCAAAATGCATCTGTGTATCACACTCACACGCAGTCAGTCATCGCCTATGACAGTTCACGTATTATAAGCTTACATGATATAAGCTTATAACAACTGCAGCCAAGACACCGCCACGACAGCATGAAATTGGAATGAATCTGCGTGCATAGACAAGGGTCTATGCATCCTTGCAGTCTCACTTTTCAACTAACTTTTCATATTCCATCATGCAGACAAGCACACACGACAATCCGCTGAGCTGCACAATCAGAACAAATATGGCGCTGATGTGACCACATGGAAAGCCGATGCACACCGTGTGTGCAAATAGTTCCGAAATGCAAGTCATTATAAAGTTGACAAATTGGGTAACTTCGGTCAAAAAATTTAATAAGTTTTATTTATTAATCAACAAACATTAATTGCAGCTCATGTTTAAACTCATTTATGAATTGAGATTTTCAAAGCGGAAGATTGAAACTGATATCAATGCGCGACGGTATCGGCAAAATGACCACTAAGTTTTTGACCACGTTCGTCGTTGCTAAAATGACCTCGTGAATGTGGTCAAATTAAAACAGTACAACCCCCTTGAAGGGTCAAAACAACCCCAAATGTGGTCAATTCAAAATGACCACGGAAAATATAACCCCGTAGTTTTTAGTGTGTAGGGTACAATAGCTAAATAGGGAGCTACGGGGATGGTTGCAGTAATGTCCACGGTTGGAATGTGAAGCAAACACACCCCCGCCCCCCACACCGTTCATATCAACACAGCCAGACTGATAATAAAACATTGACCTTTCTAATCAATATTTAATAAGCTTGTTTCACTGATAATATGAAGTCAATGATATTAATATAGGTTAACTTGAGGTCATCATTAAAACTAATTGAGGTGACCCAGAGGTATGGTCTGTATTATTATGTATTTCTGTCTGCCTTATGGTACATGTAGCATTTGGAATTTCATTCAGCTACATTTAGCTTTGTATAGAAGTACAGAATCGTTATGCCATCTCTTTTATATGGGAAATTTTCTCAATTATCGGTTTTAAGGAAATTGGATCATTTAGTTTCCTATTGCCCACCCCTGTCAAATTTTCAATTTTGCCAAATCACATTAGTTGATTCTAAAGCTATGCTGATAACTTTCATGACCATACACAGGGAGGAAGGGGTGTACAGGGTGTGGCAGCTCCTCCCTCCTCCACCCAAAAAAATGTCTCTCCACAAAACAGGGTAAAAATGTCCAAGAAGATCCAAATTAGAAAGAAACAATTAACATTTTCATGTTAAACTACTTAAAATAACTCCCAAAAGTCCATTACAGGGGGGCGAAGTCCACTTTTGGCATGAAAGTGATTTTATTTTCCACATAAGATCCACATTTTGGAAATTCTGCATCCTCTAAAAGATCCTGCATACAGGCCTATTAAATTTTGAAAAAAAATAATTTGAATATAACCCAACTACTGATATCTTGGGACTGATATCCCTTTAATACTTTTCCTATAGATTTTTTTCCTACAGAAATAATATCCATAATTACCAATTGTGCTAGTTCCATGCATGTGGGGGTGAGACACAGCGAGCAGAAGCAGCGGGTTTCGACACAGGAAAATTACAACTGAATTTCTTATACAACCAGGAAAAATGAGCAATTTATCACTATTCACAACATGCTCATCTATGAGGGCAAAGTTCTTTAACCCTAACACATTTACACATTCATTGAATGAAATTTGAACATTTAGGTACAAAAACTCATACTCTGCGACTTGAGGTCAAATTTTGCACTATGATTGTTTAATTGAGGTTATTGAACTATGCCATTAGGATGCGGCCATTGTGGCCCATAGTGATTTCTATACCCATAAATTGCTCATTTCCACACAAAACTGTATATGACACCGAAATACATGTAATCTCATCAGGAGTGTTACAAAGAGATTTATGGTTTCATGATATTTAAAGCATGTCTGAAAATTGTATTGTTCCAATATCTGTGATGAAAGTAGCCTACTGAAAATATAAGAAAATGATTGATAAATTCCAATCTCAAAATGGATTTGGATGGCAAATGGCGCTGTATGCTTGGTAGGATCAAATTCTTCTTCAAACCATCCATTATGGTGGTCCATGCGGGGGATTTTTCTGAATCAAAATAAAACAAGATCATAATGTGTACAAATGGCCTCATATAGAACTAGTGTGGGCATATATCCGACATGATATTTTTGTGTTAAATATTTTGTAGACCACTGCTACATGTAGATGCAGTTATATTGCAAATATGAATTTATCATGTGCTCATTGTGCTGATCCTATCGAGGTGGCCATATTGAATCATTATATCATTGAATTTTTATTAATCTGGTATTGTTTTCAGCACCCCTTAGGAGATGACAAAAAGCCTACCCCTAGGCATACCACCACTAAATGTACTAAACTTCCTGATTACCAATTCTACCATTTTGCTAAAATCGGAAATGGTTTCCTCTTAAGATGAAGCATCAGCGACGTAATAGAGTAACATTCAAATCCTAAGACCATGCATACCAGTTTTCACTCTAGTTACGTATGTCAGGCATTCAGATTGGCCTTGCTTGATTAGAGCTAGTAGTATTAATCATGCTGCCAGATTGAAAAGTGGTAGCAGAATTCAGAAACCATGCTCAAAACCATAGATGATAGCAGAATATTTTTGAAGCCATGAAGCATACGGTTCAAAAATTATTCTTTCAAGTTTCTTCAGATTGTAACACTAAATCATTATCCTATTACATAGATCTCTAGAGCCTGATCCTATTCCTATCCCTAACTTAACTTTATCCTAGACTATTACTATATTATTTCACCTACAGTTAAGAAGTGATTTAGGTGCATATTTCTCTGATCGCATGCAGAAAGTTGAAATCATGCATGCCAACCTATTAAAGCCCACAGAATGTGTATACGTCCGTACAAGAATGCCTTGTCTCACACTCCAACAGCAACCACATTGGAAATGATGAAGTGTAGTTACAAAGGGCACCTAAGGTAATGCCTAGATGAATTCTTACCCAAAATAACTGAACATGTAACAATTACAAATATGTCATCAATAATGGACCATTCTGACACTCTTCTTCAACTCTTTCTTACAGAGCCCCTGATTGGTTAATTACATGATATAACCATCTGAGTAACCAATCTCAGCAATTTCAAGTGTAATTCCCTTCAGCCATACAACTGTCTCCTTACCATATCTCTTGGCTCAATTTATGATATAGGGGCCTAGCTAGCCCTATTTGTCACCCATCAAAATAGGTCCCATTACACGAGAGAATTGCCATCATTTCAAACAAAACCATGCATAGCCTCTACAAATGGAGATGAAGGAGTCCACTACCTTAGTCATATAGTCATCCAGGAATGATAACCACTTGCCATTTTGACAATGCTGATTAAGAACAAGGGTCTGACTCTGTCAGGCAGTCGGAATGGCAAAGATTGCTATTTTACTTCTTTTTAAGGACCCTACAGACTTTTTACTGGATGTAGAATATTTGATATTTATATATTTCTACCAGATATTCTGTGTAACATATTATCAATTTTACATCATCAAACATTCGTTAGAACTTTTACCGGTACTGGAAATAGAATGGGAACATGAAACATTCTACGTCGAATACTTGGGAGTCTGTAGCGGCCTTTATTCATATTTATCAAACTTACAGTTTTGTCTTCTCCTAGACTTGTTACCGTCCTATTTCCATCTCCTTCGTATTCCTGCCTTACACCACCAGTCGGAGTACCGTCCCCATTGTGTTGTAGCTCCCCCGGATCACCCCCACCTGACGACACCGATGACGCCACCACCACCACACCCTGGTCTAGGCCGATGGGGACAGCCTGAGCAGCAGCCTCATGCCCAGTTGGGTGCGATGTGGGAGGCCCTCCTGCAGTATCTAATTGTGGATGTGAACTTTGTTGGCGTGGATGATGCTGCTGCAGACTGCCTGGGTTACTCATAGTATGCGTTGCAGATCCCTCCTGTTTGTAATTCCTTGTTTTCGGTCTTGTTTCTTGCACCACTTATATTTTTTAATGTGTCTAGATGTATGGGGAAAAAAGAAAAACATGTATTGAAGTAAATTTGAAGTCTTTGCACTAACATCACAAAATCATGTTTCACAACTTTTGAAGAGTCGCAATGTCAAATTTTTTGAAAGGGTTGACCTTTGATCAAAATTCTCTAGTAGTAGCATAAAAAGTACATAGAATTTTCGTTGTGGTTTGCGAGAATCAAAATCCATCATAGTCACTGCATTTACTGTATGATACAATGAGAGAAGTTGATTCTTGCAACCGAATCTTACAAGAATCATTACAAGAATCGATTCTGAGATTCTCGTCGAAATCTAGGCCCTGATTCAACTTAAGTACAGAACCTCAAATGTCAGTTTTTGAATTCATTGACATATTTGTTCTAATATTATTCACATGACCATCTTTAATTAAATTCTGACTTTTTGAATATGCCTATATTAAGAGGCTAAGCAAAGAATCTATCATATGGTTAAATACATTGCCTTTTTCATGTTTTTTTATACGTACAAACAGGCAAGTACAAGTCAAAATTTTTATTATTTTGCTTGACTGTGCCCTATTTAAAATCCCAATTCCACACCAATGTTTATACACAAAATTAATCATATTTTTTTTACCATTTCTTTAACATGCAAAGAAACCATGCACTAGAGAATTGCCTTTTTGAAGGAATACCAATAGCCAGACATATCATCAACATCACCACAAGAAAAAAAAAAGATTGAAGAACACTGAATTACGAATATAGGTTGCAGCTTTCTTTAAGGATTTACTCAAATTACACCGTAGTTCATAAGAAATTAACAACAACGATGCATGCAGCCTGCACCCACGCAAAATGTACCATGATACACATGGTCACAACATATCAGCGGCCATGTTTGGATTCGGTCAGGGCAGAAAGGAGTGTGCAAAAATTAGTGAAAGTTTCTTGAGCCAATTAAAATTAAGGAGGGTAAATATTGCCCTATACATCTTGTACCAGATATAAAGGCAAATTCCAAAATGTCAAATTTTAGTGAAAATTATGCAATCATATTCATGTAATGAGCCCATTTAAGTTCAGGAAGATAAGGGACTACATGATAGGCTGAAAATTCCCAAATAAGTTTGTTAAGTTTTTTGCTAAATTTTGCAAAATAATGAAAGAGCAAGAGACCCTTTTAATTTTGGAGTATTGATTCGTTGAAAAATTCTCCAAATGATCAAGTTTGTACCGTATTTTATTTTGTGTTTGCTAATTAATGAAAAGAGTACACATTAACTATACAGTCAATCATATTCTGAGAAAATCTGAATTGCAGAAGATCCCCCTAATGAACTGGATATGCCCAAAATGCTCAATTTGTTTCTCCCGGAGGGGCCACACAAGTTTCACGGTGTGTGAACATGAATTGTAGCGAATGGCGTTTAGGAGTTCAAAATGGTGCATTTTGGAGTCGTTTTTAGTGATCCTGCTATTTCACAAAGCATGTTTCCTCAATCCTTATTGGTGCTTCCCTGTATGTTTTAAGCTTGCATCATTCCACATAATTTATAATCACTACATAAGTCAGTATGGGCAGTTAACATACATATTCAATTGTGTTGAATCTAATCGGTGAGCAGCGGTTACCTGTAGTGCTAAAAACTGTGAAAACAGGCCCGTAACCAGGGGGCTGGGGGCAGCCCCCCATCCCCAAATGCTCAAAAAGTCCCATTTGCAAGTGTAGCGAGTGAAAAAAATAGGGTTTTTTATGCAAATTTTGGGAAAAAAGTCCACTTTTTCAAAATCTGCCCCCCCCTAGTCCACAAAGGTCCAAATTTGGAAAAAAGTCCACTTTTTCAAAATCAGCACCCCCACACCAAAAATTTTTTAAATCCTGATAACGGGCCTGTGTGAGAACGAGATTGTTTGAATCTCCGAAATGTTGACAGCCGATGCCAATTTAGGTAATCTTCAATTCATAATTCTCCTCTACCAATTTCTGACTTACATCATAGCCAAGGGGCAAGGGGAAAGCCCCCTTGAAACATCTTCCCACTCCCTGCTCATAAAAGGTGGACACACTTGATCATGGATATCCACGGTTTTAAGACCCATTCAGAGGGCACCAAACAGCCTACAAAATTATTTAGCACTTTGGACCCCCATTCTCAAGTCCACAGTGTGGCGATGATGAACTGTCAGACTTGTATAAATGTCCATGTTTCTATATTGAAATGTCACAATGTTTAAAATATGTCCCAATCCAATTGTTCAATTTCAACTAGAATTCTGCGGTTCGTAATTAAGGTGGCCCCCACAACAAAGGTTGGTAAATAAAGAACACTGTCACAAGACCAAGTTTGATATAAAATTGGACGGATTGAGTGTGATACCTGAATTTATCGGTCGAGCTAGAGTTTTCAAATACCATGCAAGACAAAGTCGAGCGTGATATTTGAAAACTCTAGCAAGATCGATAAATTCAGGTATCATCTGAAAGTATCCATCCAATTTTATCATGTCTTCAGAATCTTTTTTGGTTAAAAACATGATTTTTAGTATTTAAAAAAAAAAGATTTTTAGTAGAAAACATTTTTGGTCAAAAACGTGACTTTGCTTAAAATTGTGATTTCTGCTCAAAATGTGATTTTTGGTCAAAAATGTGATTTTTAGTCAAAAATGTGAAAAATGTGATTTTTGGTCAAAAATGTGATTTTTGGTCAAAAATGTGATTTTTTGGTCAAAAAATATTTTTTGGTCAAAATGTGATTTTTGGTCAAAAATGTGTTTTAAGCGGATTAAAGACAATGTAGGCAAAATATGCTAATGAGCTCATTAATATTCATAAATATGCAAATAATGTGACACGAAACTATACAGCACATGTGGCCACCATACCCTATCACCGTACCAAGTTTGAAGTTGATCAGCCATTGCGTTGGAGCTGGACAGTGGATTAATGAATTTGCTTCTGCCCGGACAGCCAAACAAAGATACAAAGAAAGAATCAAACAAACAAACAACCATCTGGGCGATAACATAAGCCCCACATATATGTGGGGTCAAGAAACATAACATCCACAGTCATTCTACAAAATGTCCACATTCAGATAGTGGAAGTCTGAATATAACATCCAAGTTTGCATTGTCAAACACAAAGTCCGCATTTGGACGCTACATGTTTGATATTCCTATGCAAGTTTGAACAGCACCAATGCCTACCATGTCACTAACTATAGGCCTAATAAATACTCCGCATTACTCTCACATACATGCCTCCGATCTGTCATCACTCTCTACTATACAAACTGTATGCTAAGACATACATTATGTATGTAGGGTAGAGACTGCCATTATCACAGACAGACATGCAAACCAAAGCACTATAACCAACAATACTACAGTATAGTCATTCATTTTATATGGGGACTATTCATTCTTTCAATTCAAACTGTATTCAATATAATATAGCAATATTTCACTTCTCGAGGTTTGGATTAATACGATATGGATTAAATGATACATGTGGATATATTATCAAATCCTTGCCATTCCTGAATTTGTGAAAAAGCAATATATAGCCCAATGTTTTTACACTATAACAGACGTTGCAGTTTACCAGTGATTTTCAGCTATCCATAGTGATGGTGATTTTTAGTTCTCTGTAGCGAGTTTAATTTTTCTGATGAAAGCTCTGGTTCTCAGTTGCAATATTCCACCAAACTGATTAGCTTCGCTTAGGGCTTTGACTCCTTCTGCCTAAGGGCTTTTTGGCGACGGGAAAGGAAAAAAGGAAGGAAAGAGAGAAAACAAAGAAAGATGTTGTTTGCTCCGGGTGGGATTCAAACCCGAGACCCCTCGCATGCCAAGCACTCGGTCGGCAACACTTTGCCACGGGTCTTGGGCTTCGCTGGCCAGCAAAACCGTGCCTATACCGGTATATCATGATATCACTTAGGGCGATTGCGTCATCACACCACTTGGATGAACGCATGAACAGCGCATATATCAAGTAGTATTTTGTATTACACCATCCTGTTAGGGTTAAGGTTTTCAGGACAAAATTTGTCACTGTGGAATATGTTGTTCAAATAAAAATTCCTTTAAAAAAGGAATGGGGTGCCCAACAGCTTTGATGTGATGTGCTGAAATGTAATAGTTTGGATAAAATTTTCTTCTTTTAAAAACAATGTTGTAACAAATTGTATAAAAAAGGGCAGAATTGACAAATATGTTTGAAAAATTGTATTTTTGTTTTCAGGTGCCTATAATTCTTTATTTCTTTTTTTTTTTTTTGTGCTCTTCACTTTTTCAAGCCATCAAAAATAATTGGGCCAACCTTTTCGGGCTGTTGAAAGGGGTGGTAAAATTCACCTTTTCTCCAGCCCCCGGGTAGGAGCGGCCTGGGTACTCCATGCCACTGCGTATGATACTAGTAGGGTATGGGGGTGGTGAAGTCCTCACATAGTCAATGCACCAAGACGTTAGCTATTGAGGGAGTACTTAGGTATGGGGGTGAAGTCCTCACATGGTCAATGTACCAAGTCCTCACATGGTCAATGTACCAAGGATGTTAGCTATCAAGGGGGCACTAAGGTATGGGTGAAGTCCTCACATGATAAATGTACCAAGATGTTAGCTACTAATGGGGTACTAGGGTATGGGGGTGAAGTCCTCACATGTTCAATACACCTTGAGACGTTTGCTATCAAGGGGTTACTTCGGTATGGTGGTGAAGTCCTCACATGGTCAATGTCCCAAGACGTTAGCTATCAAGGGGATAGTAGGGAATGGGGTGAAATCCTCACATGGTCAATGTACCAATGATGTTAGCTATCGAGAGTACTATTGTATTGTATCGAGGGATTATTGTATTGTATCGAGGGATTACTATTGTATGGGGGTGTTGAAGTTCTCACATGGTATGGTCAATGCACCAAGACGTTAGCTATCAAGGGAGTATTAGGGAATGGGGGTGAAGTCCTCACATGGTCAATGTACCAAGGACGTTAGCTATCAAGGGAGTACTATTGTATGGGGGTGAAATCCACACATGGTCAATGCAGAAAGATGTTAGCTATCAAGGAGTACTAGGGAATGGGGATGAAGTCCTCACATAATAGTAAATGATATCAACAATGAATGACCATCTCCCTTATCATGCTTAATATGTAAATAAACAGTTTGCTGCACACTGTCTTCAATGCACATGCACTGTGCATGAAATGGGTGTAATTATTTGTGTTTCTTAGGTTCTTAATTAAAAATGGGGGAAAGGAATTCATTTTACTAGGGTATGGGGGTGAAGTCCTCACATGGTCAATGTACCAAGGACGTTAGCTATCAAGGGAGTATTAGGGTATGGGAGTGAAGTCTTCACATGGTCAATGTACCAAGGACGTTAGCTATCAAGGGAGTATTAGGGTATGGGGGTGAAGTCCTCACATGGTCAATGTACCAAGGACGTTAGCTATCAAGGGAGTATTAGGGTATGGGAGTGAAGTCTTCACATGGTCAATGTACCAAGGATGTTAGCTATTGAGGAATTACTATTGTATGGAGGTGGTGAAGTCCTCACATGGTCAATGCATCAAGACATTAGGTATCAAGGGAGTAATTTGGGGAATGGGGTGAAGTCCTCACATCTATAGTCAATGTACCAATGACGTTAGCTACGGTATCAAGGGGATACTAGTAGGGTATGGGGGTGGTGAAGTCCTCACATCGTCATTGGACAATGTACCAAGGATGTTAGCTATCAACGGAGTAGGGCATGCTAGGGTATGGGAGTGAAGTCCTCACATGGTCAATGCACCAAGATGTTAGCTATCAAGGGAGCTCTTATCATACATTTTGTACTGACTGGGCTACCCTGGTAAAATATGACTTTTAAATAACAAAATAAATAAATAAATAGATAAATAAACAGTGGCATACGCAGCACATTGAAAGTGAGGGGGCCAGGTTGTTCAATTCCCCCGAATGGAGTCTGATTAGGAGCAAATTTTGACATTTTTAACATTTTTCTGCCAAATCCACAGAATGACCAACCAAAAGTGGGGGGCCATGGCCCCCCTGCCCCCCCCCTTTGCGCATGCCACTGTAAATAAATAATAGCCTCAGGTCAAGTTTTTACTATTTTTGGGCAAATTTAGAATAGAACTCTAGTCTTGTTCACAATCTTGGATTTCTGTGATGACCCACCTTAGGCCTTCATTTTGAATGTTCCCACCTCTGCCACCAAAAAGTATTTCCTGTATTATCAATGTGGGTTTATTGGGGTTCCATAAAAAAAAATCCATTGGGACTGTTTACATTGAGTTGATTTGTAAATAAATCAATAATTGCTCAATACCCCATCACTGTAATATCAGCACAAATGTAGGCCTAAGCAGCAAAATAAATATGCAAGAGGTCGACAGGTCCAAGTGGATTTTGGTATGAAATTGGAATTTAGTAACAGATTCTTCAATTTGTCAAGTTTTATCCTATATAGGCCTACATCAGAACATAATTTTTGGCTAGAGTACTTTGCATGCACCATCGCAAACAGCTGTCAAAATCTTTGCTAAACAAAGTTTCCCTTTAAATGACACGACCTGACCTTGTAATTGATGTTGATATTTCAAGCATGCACAAATTGAAAACACGGTGTGCATGCAAAACGCTCCGTGTGCAACGGGTTATCCAAGTTATACATTCCCATCAAGCATGTAGCCAAAACATACCCTGAACAGAATAGATATATGTTACTTTTTACAGGAAATGAACAGCGTCAGTTAATATTAGTTCAAAAGCAGCCATTTTCCTAATGATGAGATATATCCACAAGAAGTTAACATCTGCCAGGGCTCGCTGACACTTGACAGCTCGACTAGTCACACAGCACGGGGGGAAAATGACTCACTTGTGCTGAAGTGCCGGCACCAGTCGCTGCGTAACTTCGCCTCAAATTAGCCGTATTTAAAGCGAATCATGGAATGATTTTCATGCCGCTCACTTACCTAACTTACAAGACTTTCAATCTGTTGGTATGACACTGTCAATATGATTGAAGATTTGGTGCAATTTTAGGAAATCCTTGGAAAGATTTGCCCCAGTAATAGATGTTTTCGCTGCAGCACCACGGGACGCCCCCTTTTTCCGGAAAATCACATTCACCGCGTTGGATGGCAATATCTTCAACATGTCATCAGTGAAGGAGCATACTTTTCTTGAGTAGTCATACTCACACATGTCCATCTGCGGCATATACGTAGTAAATACTTTGTAAATGAGACTACGCCTGATGACAACATTGGCCTTAAATGAGCTTTAGAGGGAGACGTTACAATAATAAAAGTTAATAAATTGGTGTCGGCTATGTCGGTGAAGTAATGTTTTATCTACATTTACAAAATAAAAGTAACAAGAAATTTTAGAACTCTTTTACAAAATAATTAGGAATTTAAATGCACAAAAACTTAAATAATTAGAAGAAACTAATAAAAAAAAATCAGACAAAGGACTGATTTTCGCCGGGGATTTTTGATTAGTCATTTAATCATAGTCATTCAATTAAGGGGGTACTACACCCCTGGCCAATTTTGTGCCTATTTTTCTCAAAAATTCTGGCGCATTGGTGACAGGTAAGATATGTATATTATAGGGGCAATGACTACAACTACTGCACTGGAAATTCAGCAACTCAAGGCAAGTAGTTATTGATTTATTGATCAAATATTGGTTTTCCCTCATTTTTGACTGTAACTCCACAACTGTTGTCTGTGCTGAAATAAATTTTCTAGATTTTCCAGTGCAGTAGTTGTAGTCCTTGCCCCTATAATATACATATCTTACTTGTCACCAATGCGCTATAATTTTTGAGAAAAATGCAAAAAAGGCACACAATTGGGCAGGGGTGTAGTACCCCCTTAAAATGACTGAAAGCACGAAGTCATAAATTCATCATTTAGTCATGTAAATTCTTATTCTTTACAAATTGAATATTTAAGTCATGAAAATATGTATGATGCAAACTAATGTGAAATGCTATTCTGACATCATTATTTTCAACATTATTTTTCTTGAATAACAAAAGTCTTGTATACTAATATTACTCGCATTGGATCATTTTTGACTAATTAAGTTTTACTTCAGCTGTTCAGAGCCAATAGCGGTCAAGATTTGCTGGACCACGGAGTCATTTACACTTACTTGTTTACTTACTACCGGGTATATACTTACTGACTAACCTTTTGATTTTAAATGGGCATAATCTTCGAAATGCCACGCAGGTACGATGTCAGATAGCTTCAAATGAAGAAAGTAAATTAGACATAAAAAACAAACACCGAGGGTTCTACTCGGCGACGCCTAATGTTTTTAAGTTCCATTTTGGTGAGTCGTAGGGGAAATTCTTTAGAAGTCGCCTAAGGTTGACCTAGGCCTATACAGTTTGCTGTTAGGCCAAAAATTTGACTTTTGACCTTTTCGGTAATAACGTCAGAACGGTTCATCCTAGATAGGACAAAATCAATACATTTTTTGAATCCATGACTGACTAACTGTAATAATGTGACCGTAAATTTTACACACAAAACTTGGGTCATTGTTACTCACCTACATGAGTGTCCGTCTGGTGACCCATTTTCCGATGTGAGTCAAATGACACACTTAAAGTGAGTCAACCAACTCATTTAGTGGGTAAAGTGAGTCAAATGACACACAGTGAAGTGAGTCAACCAATTCATTTAGTGAGTCATGTGGCACCGGCACTTAGTGGATCATTGTGTCACGGCTTGACCTACCTTGAGAGGGTCACATGACATACTTGACTCACTAAACCATGCATGATGCAGTCATGTCTACAGTAGAATTCATCTCGACCTTTGCAGGACTTAACCCCATTAAAAGCTATTAAACCAAGATAACACTCATTAGCTCTCATTGAAACAGCTCAACTGATTAAATCGGATCTTCTCTGGTTGTGCACAAGTGTCTGTTTTCATGTGCGATATCGCAATAAAGCTGGTATTCATAGCTTCAGTTGGGTAACCGATTATAAAGGAAACGAAAGGAAACAATGGTATGTGTAGCTTTGTTCACGAAATGAGACAATGGCGTGCTTTTTGTAAACCAGCATTCTTGAAAATGAGCAACATAATGATTGTTGACTTAACACGGTTTGGAAATAATTTCTTCATATTTTTGGTGTTATCTGTCGTTTACATGTCCTTCCTAAAACACAAAAGTACGACCCTCTCCAAACACCTAAATTAGCTAAAAATTTAGGACATGTTACAAAACTATATTGTCTAGAATTTTAGAAGAGTACTTTTAATATTGGCCGGTTATTTTTCACACAGCGACGTTAACTAGGCAATGTACTATTACCTATAACATTAACTAAAACACCAAAGTACGAATATTTCCAAACATCTAAATTAGCTAAAAATTTAGGACATGTTAAAAACTATATTTTCTAGAACTTTAGAAGAGTACTTTTAATATTGGCCGGTTATTTTTCACACAGCGACGTTAACTAGTCATATCCCCATACTTTTAACGTAGGGCTATTTGTAGAGGTCACGCGTCAATGGGAAAGAGCACTGTGTATTGTGTATAGGAAAACGGACAGTAACTGCAGTATGGTAAACGAGTTGGTTGACTCACTTCAAGTATGTCATTTGACTCACAAAATCGTAAAGAGGGTCACCAGTCGGACAAAAATGAATGACCCACATAAGTTTTCTTATGTGTTTCAGCATTTCCGCCCAAATTTCCCACTTTTTCACATCATCCTCTTTTGTTTTGTGTGTTTGGTCATCTTGCATGTAGAAAATGTGATTGCAGACACCAGAATTTCTCCGTATTTCTTCAATCACTGGCATGTTTAATGACATCTGAACCCTATTACCGGCTGAACTACTAGCAGGGCCGTCGCTAGACCATTTTCTCAGGGGGGGGGGGTGTATAAATGACCTGATTCACCTTTTGCCGGCACGGCAACATGATCACCCCTGGCTCATCGGATAAAAGACACCCCTCCCACACAACTGTAACCCCTCGTGGTAACCCAAGTACGCGAAAATTTGCTATTTCAATGCTCAAATTAAAAGGGGGATGTACCGGAGTCACCAAGTCATCAGTATATAGGTAAAACTTCCAAATCATTCCGATCTGCTACTATAAAAGAACATTAGTGGGACAAATGCGCGCGAAGCGCGGAAAAAATTACAATTTCAATGCTAAAATGAACAAAATTAAACACAATTGTGTCCTGAACATGCATAGGCCTTTTAACGTCTGGTTAATTCAACACATGCACGTTTACGAATTTTATGCTTATTTCAGGCATCAGAGTAGTGGCCATAGCATTCATAGTTATGATTTATATACATAATTATAGAAAGGATGGAATTATTACAACTCTTGTTTTTGAGATTCGTGTTCAAGTTCGAGATGAAAAAAAAAAGAATTTCTAAGGGGACGTCTCGTAGATCTACTCACAGAATGTCGAGATAAATGCGCTCGAAGCGCGCTGCATGCAGTTTGGCACTTTAATACTAGGCCTATATGGGCCAAAGTGGGGTTAATTTTGGGCCTAATAAAATAGACCAAAAGGAAAATGTAAATCGTAAAAGCAGGAGAGGGGACTGACTTGGCACCCTACCCCAATGCAGTGCCGGATTTACCGTTTTGGGGGCCCTCAGAGCCCGGCCAAAATTTAGAGGCACCAATCTCTGCACCGCAAGGCATGTGCCTTCACGTAGCCAAATTTTGATTTACAATATAGTAAACGTTCGGCAGTGGCGGAGACAAGCATATTTTGTTCCGATTTTACAAAGACATTTGCGCGCGGAGCGTGTGAAATTTTTTATATTTTAGACAATTTTAGGCCTAAGTGAAGGTGAATTTTGCTATGAAAATAGCTAGTAGGTCCTACGTGCGAAGTGTGCAAAATTTTGCAATTTAATTTTACTATATTTTGGTCTGAAAACATGGTGTTTTTGGACTAAAAAGAAACATGCACAGGTCAATTTTTGGGGCCCGGGCCCATCTGGCCCAATGGTAAATCCGGCCTTGGCCCCATGGTTAATCTCCATTGGTGCTGATGAAGGGCGCGGTGCGAGGGGTGATGGGATGCGCGCATATTTTGTCAATCTTGCAAAATCATTAGTTCTTTGTCCACATCACCTTAATGCGTCTGGTCAACATCATCCTTACATTTTGGCTGAAATTGAGTTATTGACATGACATTATAGTGTGGGTAAATATACACATTTTGGTGGTTGTTTGACCTTCATACCACTTACCATTCCTTAGATATCGTATATTTCCCGTTTGGGAAATGTTAGGGAATTTCCGGAAATCTGAACTTAAAATGAATATAAAATTTTAGGAAAATAATTTCTTAATGTATAAAAGTAGCCTTGAATGTTCTTTAACTATTAAAACCAAAAGGAACTATTTTGGGGTCACTATGTTTGAAAAAAATCATTGTAATTAAAGAAAGATGTAGCTTCGGAAATGCTCAAAAACGTCATTTCCCGGATTTAATTAAAAATTCATAATTAAAAAAGTAAATGAGATAATTCAATTTTTCTTTTTGATTTTGAAAGCATTAGTCAAGTTACATTAAGTTGTGCAAACGAATGGGCTCAAATTTGATTGCAAAGGTGATTTCTAGAAAAGGGGTAAATTTATTTTGTTGAAAAGCCCTTACATCCACAAAAGGCGCGATATTAAAGAAATAATAAAATAAATAGGAAGGCTTGAAAATTGTACCAAAACTATTCTTTTAGTTTCTATTCATCAACACTTTATCCGAACCCAAATAAATTGAATTAAATCGAACAAGTAATACTTGCACAATTAAAAAAAGCTGTTTTTCTCAAAATATGTAGTTTTTATCCCCTCTCTCTCATGTGATGTGGGACTGAGAGACACATCTCATATATACTATAACCCCTCTTCCACCTCTCCACCTCCCCCGTCCCTCCCTCTCTCTCACTCCTCTCTCTGTCTCTCCCACACTCTCTCTCTCTCTTTCTCCCCCTTCTCTCCTCCTTTCCTTTCTCTCTTTTCCCTTTTTTAGGGATCGTCAGGGGGGGTGTCACACCCCCCATGGCGACGGCCCTGACTTAGAACTTTTAGTAGAAGGCTATGTTAGCACATCTATGACAATGTCAAAAGTACCAAAATCTGAATTTTGATGATTTTTACTATCGTCCGGATTAGACCGGCTTCAGATTGAGTTATGTGCCACCTGGAAAGGACATTAATGACACAATGTTTTCTGAGTTGAGTCCACTGAAAAGTTCAGGTAAACGTGCATCTTAGGGTGGGTTGGGAGAATATAGGGGTGATCATTCAAAATGGCCGCCAAAATAGCGTATTTTCATTGAAACAGCTTAAAGCAAGTTGCCCATATGACAGTTTTTAGTCATTTGACCTCAAATGACCCCTGGGAGAGGGGCCGGTGTCGGATGACTTAACGAACAAAAACATCTTCTTGCCAGGACAGAACTACACCCACCCACCGAGTCAAGTTGAGCCCCGTAGGACCTAGTTTCATGCCCATCATTGACAGTTTTTAGTCATTTGACCTCAAATGACCCCTGGGAGGGGGCCCCGGGGTCGGACGACTTAACGAACATAAACTTCTTCTTGCCAGGACAGAACTACACCCACCCACGACGGCCTCACATTAGCAGTCACAGACAAAATCTAAATCTACAGAATATATCCATTACTCATCGATACTCGATAGAGCGCAAAATAAATAACTTAGAAAATTTTCCTTCAACATATTTCCATAGTTAGCCACGGGGATCTATTCTGTAGAACTGTCTGTAGAAAAGTCTTTATTGGGCGGTCTATCGACCATCACCGAGTAATGGGGCTTCAACTTCCTTCGTTTTTTGCCAAATTTTGCATTTTAAAAATACCAAATGACAATTTGAATGACTTATCCCGGGGGTTCTTCCTGGTTGAAGGTGTACGGGGATGTGCCACGGTTTTGGGAGCGTACCTTTTCAGCGATTTTGGTATATCGATGGGTTATAGTGGAGACCAATGCGCCCTGGATGCCCTTAAAAGCGCCCAATTATGGCAAATCTGGGTGCTTTTTGGGTGCCTTTTCTTGAAAATTGGTATACTGATGGGTTGCAAAAACAGCAAAAAGTAGGTAGGGGCCTATAGAGAAAGTCAGGGAGAAAGTCAGCATCCGAAAGTCTGCGTGGCAACATTTCGAAGAACCACCCCCCGGACTTATCCTTCACTTTTAAGCAATTTATATTTATAAACAATTTCAATTTTTTTACACTTTTGCTGGGATCACTGAATGGGACTTTGAGGGACCGTTCACAAACACTTGTTGGGGGGGGGGGGCTGATGCAAAAAAAGGGGCCCTTAAAAATTTTGACCCTCCTAAGGGGGGGTGGCTGAAAAAATGACCACTAATTTTCCTGGGAAAATTGAGTTATTATATGCTTTTCTATGGGGTTGACCTATAATTTTCATGTCAAAAAGGGGGACCTTGAAATTTGCGATGAAATTTTTTTGCATCTAACTGGCTAAAAAAAAGTGAAATCTTTATTCCAGCTCACAGTGATTCCAGCATAACAAATCCCGGAATAGTGGCAGTGCGCCCTTAAGGGGGTACTACACCCCTCGATAAATTTGTGTCTATTTTTGCATTTTTCTCAAAAACTAATAGTACAGTGGTAACAAAAGTTATGTGTATTATAGGAACAAGGAATCCTATTACTACACTGGAATTTCAGTGACCCAAGACAAGCGGTTTGTTATTTATGATCAGAAATAAGGTACCGCTAGGATGTACCTCGTTTCCCCGGGCTCGTTTCCTATCATATATACTGAACCGCTTGTCTTGAGTCAGTGAAATTTCAGTGTAGTAAGTGGATTCCTTGCCCCAATAATATACATAACTTTTGTTACCAGTGTGTAATTATTTGTTGAGAAAAATGCAAAAATAGTCACAAATTTACCACATGGGTGTAGTACCCCCTTAAACCAAGATAGGAAATTCCGCGATTTAGTAGCCCAATTGGGCAACTTTTGAAGGGTTTCAATGCGATTCTCATGTATTTTTTTCCATGGCTTTTTAAAAATTCTTTCACATAGAAATAAAGACTTACGCAATTTATTTGTTTTCAATTCAGCTTATTTGAATTTAGCTTGTTTAGGCTTTATATCTGTAAGCCCGGTCTGTACCTTCGATGACTTGGGCTGAAATGACTTGGCAACACTGTTGACTGACAGGAGATAAACAGAAAATGGCAGCCTACACAGAATTACATGTGAAATTGGGACATGATTTATTGATACTAAAATTGTGTGTGAATTTGTGCGCTTATCTTCAAGAAATTTATGAAAGTCGCAGAGTTCAACCATCATTTTTCCAGTCACCGTCCAGTGACTGAAATGCATGAATGCTGCAGTGTAAATTTCCGAAGTTTAAGCTTACTGACCCGGCTTACTGAATGAGCAGATTCATGAGTGAGTGAAAGCTGAGTCGTCATCGAGAATGTTGTATGTTACAGCACTGCCACCAGAGGCTTTAAATCCCGGCTTTAAATATGAGCATGTCATTGTATTAAAGTGTGGGAATATAAATGAATAAATGTAGATATTTATATAGCGCTTTAATGCCGTAAACAGCCTCAAAGCGCTTTAGTACATTTATTCTAGGATTTATGCACTTTTAGTTTCCCACACGTTTGAACGGGAATTGGATTGCGTACTTTTTCGATGTCTAGTGAGCAAATTTCTTCAATATTTTGAGAAAATTATGTCAAATTTTCTATTCTATATTGTTTGGTAATAATGTCTTTTGCCAATAGTATGTTTAAAGTTGTAATTTTGTGTTTTTGATCGCAAAGATCGGATATTTTCATTCCCGATTCGAATTCTGAACCCTTCGTAAGGGTGCCGATTTCGCAGAACTTTGACGATAATTTTGCCTTTTTGGACACTAAAATGCATTCGATCCTTAATTTTGTTTCAACCGAGTCTTAAATTAGCAAGCACAATAAGATTGGTACCTCTTTTATATACATTGATGAAATTTTAAAGATTTTTTTCAAGTTTCTAACTTGGCGTAAATCGTTAAGTGTGTATTTCCCATTGACATCCAAAATGGCGTAAGCCAGTCCTTAATATACATAGGTACGGCGTATATAGGACTGGCAAGTGAGTCTAATTTATTCCGCTGTCGAAGTGGAAGCAGTGGCACTTCCCTGGCCTGGTGGAAGTTTAACCACATGATATAGAGAGGAGGACATGAGCAAGAATTTGTTGGCAAAGCAAAAAGGGCGGGTCACACAATTTTAGCCGGCCAGGTCGAAAGGCCAAAATGGGGGTGGGGGTGCATAGGTCACTCAAAAGGGAGGAAGCAATTTTTGGCACACATTTATAAAACGCTCTTAAAAAGGCTGGCCAAAAATGTATGAAAATGTTAATGCACAATTTCCTTTACGTTTCACTAGCATTTTATATCTAGCAGGTGCGGATCCAGGCATGGACACATCATGCCCAAGCCCCCCCTTCTGGGGGGTCCTAATTTTAAATTTTTCTACAATTTTGTTGGAAATAAATAAATATACCCCTTTGTATAAGCCCATTCGCAATTCCAGAATTCGGCAGACTCACAATGCATTATGGGGAAAAAAATTAGCGATAAACACGACAAGGCTACTCTGTAAATTTGGTGAACTGTGCGGTTTGCATAAAAACATCTTGTACTGGAATTTTGCCGATTATTTTGTCTTTATTTCTTCATGATACATTGTATTTGATTAGATATATTGAAATATAGGCAAAATAATCGGCAAAATTCCAGTACAAGATGTTTTTATGCAAACTGCACAGTTCACCGCATTGGAAATGTTCAGTAGCCTCCTCGTGTTTATCTCTAAACTTTTGTTTCTGTACATGGGGCAGGCAGTTGTAATTGTGGAGCACGTGTGGCCAAGTGGATAAGGCGCCCGACTCATAATACATAGGTTGCGAGTTCGAGCCCCGCTCGTGGCAACGTGTTGTGTCCTTGGGCAAGGCACTTTATCCTCATTGCCTGCTGGGGGTGGATGGGGGTTGGATTGGATGTTTGTATCGTTGTTTGTTTCAATGTTGCAATATTGGCGCTGATTAAGCTGCTGCCTGCAAATTCCATTGTGTCTGTTTAGGTGTGTTTAATGTACAATTCTAGCAATTTGACCTGCAGGTCACCATTTGAGTTTGAAATAAAAAAACCTTCCTTTTTTTGTCCTAATTGTGAAAGGGCTTATTCATTGTATTGCATTTCATTTGTACAGTCATGTTTTATGGAAGACATAGATTACATCCACAATTTAATCATGATCAACAACCTCCCATGCCAATGGCGGATCCAGACAGGGGCATACCCAGCCCATGCCCCCTTTCATGTTAAAAAAACTTCAGTGAAAAATGAAATTTTGAAAAAAAAAAGCAACAGGCACTGAATTTTCACATTGGCTTCTATTCACCCATTTCGGCCTTTATTTTTAATTTCTTCCAAACACTGAGGGGGTGCATCCTGTATTAGAACACCCTCCCTCCCATGTATGGATAAAGAAGTGCCAGGGGGGAGGGTACAGCCGGCCTGGAAATTGTACGTAATTGAGTGGGCCAAAGCCTACTTTTCTGTGATAATTTTCTGCATTATTTGAGCTTGAAGGCGGGTCCTTGGCCCAAAAGTCTTACTGCGGGCCTGCTGATACGCAGGGCCCGTCGCATCTTGTCACCAAAGCCAAGTAATAAGACAGACTCAATGCTGACTTCAACATCAAATTTGCAAATTTCGGTTCTCATAAACGTGTAAAGGGGATAACTGTGCCGGGGGGGGGGGGGGCAAGGATTTGTTTCCAGGCCGAGAGGGGTTGGGAGAGGGACAAGCAATTTTTGGCATGCTGTTTTTTTTATATTTATAAATAATATCAATTTATTTATATTTATATTTTCTTTCAGAGAGGAACTAACAAGCATATTTGATCAAAAGCAACTCCTGCAGACCATAGTCAATTATGTCTGAAATTCACCCATGCACAGGTAAGTGTTGAGTGTTTACTGTTTACATTTACCACTGTAGGATCATTTGACAAACAAAGTTTGTGATAAAAAAAAGGAGGAAACATTTTCATTTCATATCGAATCACAAAACTAAAAGTAAAACATTTTACATAATTCACAATCTGCTCAAAAAGTCTCCTTCCCATTTTCATATTTGTTTTTGGATCATTAAAATATACCAGTTTCCCTTTAGCAGCATGCTCTGTGGAAAAGTCAAAGCAGGGCAATTTTGCTTTACACCCCCCCTCCCTCTGACTACGGGCCTGATACTGGGATGTCTTGGAATAGATTGCGGCATGTACCTGTACTTATCGTTTTGGTGCAGCTTGTGTCAATCCTCAAAGTAAATTCAATGGCCAAATAGGAAAAATTCTGAAAAAAAGTTTTGACAGGTATTCACATGACAAGAGTGAATCCCATTTATTTTTGCTGATGAAGACAATTATTTTCTTGTTGACATTGCCATAGACATTTGTTGTTTTCATGCTTTAAAAAAATTATAATTGTATGTAATAATAACAATCTAATTAATTTATCGATCTCTTTCACAGGCATGGCCTATTCACCAAGGTATCACCAGCTTCTAGCAAAGTGCAGCACCTTACCTGTGTGGGAGTACAAAGACAAATTTCTGAAGACGCTTGATAAGTCTAAAGTTGTGATACTGGTGGGAGAAACTGGTTCAGGAAAAACAACCCAAGTAAGTATAATGTGTACTGCACATGTTTTCATGAAACTTGGTGAATATAAACAGTAATGAAAGTCAAAATTTTCAAAGTCATCTGATGTCAAATAAATAAAGATTGATGTATTTTCATGAAACCTTTGGGTACAATGTGATAGTCAGGGGACTTTGTATTTTTATACAGTCGATGTATGTGCTGTGCAGGTTTCGAAAAGTAAGATTGTGGGAAGTAAATTTTCACAAAATATTGTCTTTGGAGCTGAAACTTGAAACCTGTAATGCTTAAAAGTTTCAGGATTGAGAGCATCAGAACTGGAGCTAGCTGAAAACAGGTCTTTCAGGAGTAGGAGAGGAGCCTGAAAAGGGGGTTCATCACTGGGACACATACCCAAACTGCCTGTCAATGGCCCCAGCTTTCTACACATGTAACTTTTTCTCTATTCATCTTTCTTTTAGGTCCCTCAATGGTGTTTAGAGTATGTCCAAAGCAAGTATGCAGGAGGTAAAGGTTTAGCCTGTACACAAACAAGGAGAGTAGCTGCCAAGAGTATGGCTCAACGTTAGCAGATGAAATGGATGTAACATTGGGACAAGAAGTGGGTTACAGTGTGCGATTTGATGACTGCACCAGTCCTAAAACGCAACGTAAGTAAGTGAGTTTATATTCTATATTGAAATGGTAGAGACCAGGGCTTTGCACTTGTCTGTTGGCAGTTGAGAGTCATTAAACATATAGGGCAAGTTGTAACATGACTAGATGCCATGTACATAATTTAAGTCAATTTCACTTCTAGCACACCCACTCGATTGATAATACAATTAAACAGACAAAACATTATCCGGGCAAATTGAACAGCAATTTCATCAATCTGTATCAAAGTTGGGCACAATTCTGGTTTACCCTGCGCATCCAGTTTTTTAGGGTTAGGGTTGGGGTTGTACTTGGCATACCAGAATAGCGCATGGTATACCAGAATTATTCCAAAAGTTGATCCTAAATTTAAATTTCAGCTCTGTCCATATTTACATCAAGAGGATGGAGAAATTCAAATCTTCTTGGAGTTTAAGTGATGTGTGACCCTTGTGTTCATTCACAAAACATATGTACCTTTTTTTTCCAAGTTTGTAAAATGAAACAAAAAAATGCATATTTCTTACTCCCTTTCATTTTACATTTGCTCTTTTTAAATAAGCAAATTTTGTGCTCCTTCATTCTTCAAATGTGTACACATGGTTCATTGTTTGGTAACTTGTGGAATGATATCTTATGAAATCAAACATACAAATGAAATCTTCATTTCAAAATTTCATTTAATAATACATTTATTTATATTGCATACTTACAAAACAAAGGAGTGATGTTTTACCACATTATCTATACAAATTACATACATGTAAAGTATGCAGTGTGCAAATAGCCTTTCAAATGGCATTATTACTATAGCGCTCTACAAATAACGCAGCGCTTTTGCTCCAAAACAAAATACACAAGAAAAACAAAATAAAAACAACAACAATAAATTACACATTTAGGAAAAAGGTACGTCTTCAGAATGCTTTTAAAAGCAGCCACAGATTCCGCTTCTCTGACATAAACAGGGAGCTTGTTCCAGTGCTGGGGCCCGAAAACGGTGAAACAGCAATCCTCGGCTCTTTATTGGAGCGAACTGTATAGAGCCTTGTTTTGTCAGATGATGAGCGGAGCCTGTGACTGCTTCTAGATGAATCTGGATGATTATAAAGCGTGACAAGATCTTGTAAATATGCGGAGCTGTACCTGATATGCAGTTGTATATGTGCAACATGATTTTGAAGTTAATTCTTTCTTTCACCGGGAGCCAATGGAGTGTATTCAACAAATCGGCAGAGCACCTGTCTCGTCCACATGCAAAGATCAGCCTGGCTACCTTATTTAGGAGACGCTGCAGCCGTTTTAGGTCCATTTCACAGGCACCATACATGAGGGAGTTGACATAATCTATGTGAGACAAGACAAGTGCTCTGACGGCATGATGACACACATCCTGACTGAGAAAACGTTGTACGCGCCATAAGTTACGGATGTGAAAGTTGAGAGTTTTACAAAGATTGCTAATATGGGAAGACATATTAAAAGTTCCATCAAAAACAACACCTAAGTTCTTAAAATTGGCAGATGGTTTGATTGAGTGGTTGCCCAAGCTCAGCTCAATGACGGGAAGCCTATTGAGAGCACTATTGGTGGCAATGATGAAAAATTCCATTTTGTCATGATGGCATGCTTTGATTTTTGAGTTTCTCCATTTTTCTAAACTGCAGTCCAGCACATTTTTGCAAAATCACCCCCAGTTGGTCACCTCATAGTATAGGCCCTCTGTGGATTTCAGTCCCCAAAACAGCTGGATGATGTTTCCTGAATGGGATAGCATTGTCAAAATCTGCTAAGTAAATAGGAATTAGGGCCAAACATTTTGCTTTTTTTCCCCATGTAAAGTTACACATTTAATTGTCTAAACACAGAGCTTTGCCTGAAAAGTAAGTAACTGAGTCATATTTTATAGCAGTTTGCATAATGTTTTCAGAATCTTCCTTGTACAGAGTTGAAAAGTCCAATATAATTAACACTTGGACTGTGTTGGAATTTGTTGACCAGAACTCATTTTTGACTTAAACTCATACCAGAAGTCATATTTTTGACCAAAAGTCACATTTGTGACCAAAAATCACATTTGTGTCCAAAAATCCCATTTTTGACCAAAATCACATTTGTGACCAAAAATCACATTTTTGACCAAAATCACATTATGACCAAAACTAACATTTTTGACCAAGAAAAGATTCTGAAAACATAATAATGATAAAATTTGATGGTTTTTTTTCACCCACTAGATGAGTTTTAAAATATTGGGTTCAAACCATCCAATTTTATATCTTAAGTGTGATATGAAGCACAATACAGAAAAATATCAAACATAAATTATAAATAGTAAAGTTCTCTGAATACTGTGATGCTGTAAACACTAGAAATGCATATTGCAAACTTTTGTAGTTAGCTCATCTATTTACAATGCTTTGTCTTAATCCAGATACATGACTGATGGTATATTGTTACGGAAAGCCATGATGGATCCTCTGCTTGAACAATACGGTGTGATCGTACTGGACGAGGTTCATGAACGTACACTTAACACCAATATTTTGATGGGGTTACTCAGAGGGGTGGAGAAACAACGAGAGGACCTGAAAGTAGTCATCATCAGTGCTACACTAGCTGCTGGAAAGTTCCAGGTAAGTTTGCCTCATATCAGTGTGACTGTGCCAGATTATAAACCACCCCTATAACCTGTGGAGTATCAAGTTAAGTTAGCTCAATTGATAAGGCGTTCGACTATCGTGCCAGAGGTTGCGGGTTCGAACCCTGGCGATGCCTAGTACGCTCTCGTAGAATAATTGAGTTAGCTTGAAATTCCCCTGGACAAGGAACTTACTGCTAATTGTCTCGTTGTAACCTGTACGAAACTTGGGGAGCTGATCCTGGTTGCGAAAGTTATTTGAGGAATGTCTAGGGTGTGTGCTCTTGAAGCAGCAAAGTCCCTGAATTGTTGTTAAATGGTTTATGGAATGATGTGGGCCGTAGTGGTCAGCGACAACCTTTAAAGTGTGCTGAGGCTTGTGGATCAACGTCTAGGCGTTATGCCTGTGCGTAGCGCAGTATAAATCACTGCGTTTTATCTTAATAACTCCCTAAACCAGAAAAATACAGCACTAATTGTTTTGAATTAAAAGAATATGTACTTTAAGGTTATTAATTATTTTAAACTGTTGTAATTTGGTAGTTCACAGCATCTTACGAATGGTAGTGAGCTTTGGCAAAAACTGCATTGCTCAATTCATAGCGAGCGTGTAGAAGAATTAAAATATCACAGATCTACTTTGATAGGTGCTGTGGTTCTTGAGTTACGTTGTAAAGAGGGCTGAAACAACAACACTTTTGTAAAACGTACATAACTCATTACCAACAATAAATTAAGCAAGTTTGCAAAGTATACGATTTGTAGAATGAACTTTTGCAAAACATCAAGGTGTTAATTTTCAATAATATATTGATCTAGATAATGGAAATCGATTTTTAGGTTGCTTCGACCAACAATACCTCATCTACCCTTAAGCAACCTTGGAGTATAGGAGCCCAACCATGACTAAAGAACCCCTGGAGAAAATGAACTTAAAGAGTATACTTTGTTTATCGATCTAACAAACTATGAATGTGTTTTCTTTTCCTGACAGGACTATTTTGACCAAGCATCTCTGTTGACTGTACCAAGTCATACCCACCCAGTAGAGATCATCTACACACAAGAGCCACAGACAGATTACATAAAGGCTGCCGTTAGGACGGTGCTTCAGATACACACAAGTGAAAAAGGAGAAGGAGATATATTAGTGTTTCTCACCTCGCAAGAAGTAAGTTTGAATTTTTTATATACAAATTCAATTTTGTCCAAAGTAGAGGATATGAAACATGAAATTCACCTATACGTTGTTAGACTTACAAATGGCAATATTGAAATAGAATGGCGTACATGCAGTTGGGTGCAGCACATGCTAGTTGTGCTTAATGTAAAGCGTGACTGGCACCTGCACTTATGTGAATTGCATAAGTGTGGGACTTTATTGATGCGTGCAGTAACAAAAACCAAATCATTTTTGCCATTTATAAGTTGAACAAATTATAATACAAATACACTTGAATATATATTTAAAAAAAAACCATGAAGTTCTATTGTTTTAAAGTAATGAAGTCACCATTAATTTGCTGTCGAAGTGATGATGTAACAGGATTAACTACCATGGCAATAGATGAATACAATTTTTGAATTAGATCGCCCTGCACTACAACGTTTACCTGTGCTTTGAACCATAGATGTCAAAGAAATGCTGATCACTTGCACCTGTAAGATTACTATCTTTGAAAAGAGCGGTATTGTATTCAATCTATGATTGCAGACACACACAGGTGATGAGTGCAACCTGCTTGTAGTGCAGGGCAATCTATTCAAAAATTGTATTCATCTATCGCTGTGGTAGTTAATCTGATTATTACATCACTTTGACGGCGAATTATAGTTTACAGGGAGCATGATCATGGGCCAATGAGACACTGGGTCATGTCTAACTTTGTAAGCATTTCTGGGAACCAAAGCTAGAAATATGGGTTCATTTTCAGGCCAAAGCTATAAGACAAACTTCCCTCATTCTAAGCTGAATATTTTGCTACCAGGGGAGAAGAATGCAGATACTGCAAGTACTCCATCTGATGCGACCGACAGCCCTCCATTACAGACCTCCTCCACATCATCAATGACACATCCAGTGCTGTTATACATTGGTGTGCCATTTGGATCCCTTATGTATTTACACACATGCCCCTTCCCATTCCCCTTATGATAACATGCAGCATATAATTGATGTGCATCGTTCCTATAGGATACAGCGCAGAAGTCACAACCATCTGCTGGTTTTATCCTGCACAGATCCTGACCCATATCTCCCATTGATTTGATTACCATCTCATGATATCCCATTACCAGCAAGTAATCTGTACTGATAGTGAGATCCCATGGATTGAAACTAAGGTCTACAATCTTTTGCTGCGTAAACCCTGGCAAACTACACACTACCAATGCATCTGTAAGATGCAGACCTATCACAGCTGTATTGGCATTAGCTGCAATACACAATGGCTTCACATTCCCATCATGAATCTGATATTTCTTTACATAGTTTGTTGCTTCATGGTTTGGGAACTGATACACGTAGGGGCTTCGGTAGCCCAACACTAATACACTGTCAGGCATAGACTCACTCACAGCTACCCCACATGGCCACACGTCCCCTGTCCACTCATCAGATTTTAGGGTGTACAGAAGATGGGATTCTTCTCTGCTCACACGATGGACATTGACGCTCAGGAGTGTACACGTAGCCAGATGGTCGCTAGCCAGAAAACGTAATTCTCCGCCAGAATGATTAACCTCGTGTTTGAACTTCCACTCCAGCCCTGAAATGTTAAATGATGATAAATAACTGATGCACTCTTTTAGCACTATTATTGTGAATAAATGAATGGATCAAGTGAGTGGGTGAGTGAGCCAGGAGGGAGGGATATAGGGAGGGACTACAAGGGAATGAACGAACAGACTTGGTAAAAAATCAGTAGAGGAATATTATATTTGTTAAGTTATCACAAGTAGTCATCAAGCCAAATACAAAACAGAGCAAATAAGTTGAAAGATGGGGTCAGTATGGCATGACGACATTGTCACCCAGTTTTACTGGTGAAGACTCATTGCTCATTGATATAGAATCGTTAGAATGGTATGCAGGTACATGTAGTTGGTGCTGTACCCTAGTGGCGCTTTCCCTAACATGTGACCCTTTTATGTGTAACATGTGTACACTTTTATGTGGATTTATGCCAGCATAGGTTAGGACTTTATTGATGCACGCAGTAACAAAAACCAAATACTTTTTTGCCATTTATAAACCAAAGTATAAACAAAACGACATTTTTATGTGACAAAACCAAGTGAATTTTTACTCACTACAATATTTCGTCCTTCACATCGGAGGACTTCATTAGGTATGACTGATATATGGTCATCTGATCCACTTTCCCGGGAGATGGGTTTCCGGTGATGCTTAGACTCATTTGCAGTCTTTAAAAGCGAATCATATACTTGGCTAAGGAAATATGTGCCCTCCTCTCTGTTTAAGGTCTTGCTCCCCCTTCTTATCTCCATGGCTTCTCGAACTTCTCCCGGGAAAGTGGATCAGATGACCATATCAGTCATACCTGATGAAGTCCTCCGATGTGAAAGACGAAATATTGTAGTGAATAAAAATTCACTTGGTTTTGTCACACAAAAATGTTGTTTTGTTTATTTAATCAACAAACCTGATGAACTTATTCAACAAACCAAAGTATGGTATCCTCTCCACTGGTGTTCTGATATTTACACCACTGGTTATGTTATGGTGGTTGTACTAAAATTTTATTGTGAATGAATTGACCTTTTCGGTAAATCCCATAAGCCTTTACAAATACACCTTGCTGACTTGCAATGCACAGTAACGATGTTCGATAAACGATGTGTGCATCAACGCAGATCGGTGTGACATCTCAGGTGTACTCGCAAAAGCTTATTATGGGATTTACTGAAAAGGTCAGTTGTTTTTGAATTATAACTACAATCATTTTCAAGCATCACTATGAGGTAATTTTGAAGTACCTACCATCAGCTTCAGTAAGAATCTCATCAGTACAAGTAGGTGTAGGTCTGTATTCACACCATACACGTCTCACTATTTCACTGCTTTCTGGTCTCTGCATGGGATCTTGATGCCAGCATTTCTCAATTAGTTCTCTCAAGAATTGGGGACAATCGTCAGGAATTGTTGGACGTAGATCATTTCCCATTACTTCATGGATAACCTTTTCGGATGTAAAACCTTTATATGGTTCTTCACAAGATATCAATTCCCAAACAATGATTCCAAAAGCATATGTAGCTGCTTTTGGAGACAGTACTCGGTCAGTGAAAATCTCTGGCGCTTGCCATCTAACATTTTCTTTGGTGCTTGCTTCTGTTCTTGTACTGGTAAGGTCTTTTGCGACACCAAAATCACATATCTTCAACACATCATCAGCAGTTATCATACAATTGGGCGATTTCAAATTGAAAAGAGCCACATTGTTTTTCTTGAGGTAGTTAACTCCGCAAGCCAAATCATAGATCCAGCGATGAAGGTGTTTCTCTGGAAGTCTGTCTTTATCTTTGAGATAGTCATACAAGGACCCTTTAGCAGCAAATTCAGTTATGATAACTACATGTTCTTTTTCAATCACAGTATCATAATACCTGATAATATTCTTGTGATCAAGTTTCTTTAGGAATTCAATTTCATGTTTGTGCTGTTTTGTGGTTTCTTTGTCAAATTTTATCATCTTCTTAGCAGCAGCTTCAATGGTACCAAATTCCTTTGATTTCCATGTGCATCTGTAGACGATACCGTTGGACCCGCTCCCTAAGCACTCATGATAAGTCAAACTAGCACCCATGACTGTAAATTGTGTTCTGAAAAAGTGATGAGAAATTGAGATGTTGGTTAATAGGAGAAATAATATTTTGTGAAAGAGTTTGGTGTAGTGATAAGAATACTTGTTTCTGGTGTATGAGGTCCTGGGTTCAATTCCCGGTGGTGGAACCTGCTGTGGTATGCACTTTGAATCAATTAAATTGGTTGCATCGGTGGATTAAATTCAGATTTCCACTCTCCTTATGGTTAATTTAGAAAAAAATAAATCATAAGAGTAATCATTAGCGTCAATCAGGCTTGAAATGTGGGGGACAATCGGCCTGATTTGTGGCTGAAAAAGTGACTGAAAAAAAACCCAAAAAAAGTCATTTTGCCATATGGTGGAGGGACGGGATTGACACCCATGAGAGTACTCCATCCTTTTGGAGGGGATGTTTTAACGCTTAAAAGTGTTGGTTCTGTGTATATCGAGACATAATCACAGTCAGTTTCTAAAAAAGTAGGGTGAAAAGCCCAACAGTCTATATCCATCCCGAACACATCCAAAAGATAGACCATTTGGAAAGTACTGCTGCGGCATAAGTTGATTAAAGGGGTATGGTGCAATTTCTTCATGTTCTGTTCTCTATCTTACATTGCGGCCTACCATTTAAATAATATATGTGTTCAAATTCTGAGTTGTATTGTTGGGGCGTTGCATTTTTCCAAACGGGTGGGGGGGGTGTTTAAATGAAGTGAATTTTCAATGAAAAAAGCTTCAAAATCGGCGGCCAACTCACTTCCTGGTTCAAATTCAAGATGGCGGGGCACACAAAACCACATGGAACATGATATTTTTGCAGTAAATACAATGAAATTACATCCATCAGTGCTTCATCAAATAAGAATCTGATGAAATTAGTGCCATAATTAGGCAATGAACTGGATGGAATTTTTGAGTCATAATAGGTTTTGTCATGCAATTTAGCGACCATCACTGACATGACTGATGCAAGTTTTAAGCTTACTCACATAATATGGCATGGATACTTTATATTTGTCCATTTTCATTGAAAAATTGGAGGAGAGCATTTATTAGAGGGGGAGCATGCATTTAATATAAACAATACAGTATTTGTTTTGCTTTATTTTGTCCATAGAATTTTTCATGGAAATGATTTTAATACAAGTTTTATGGAATAATATAAAATAAACTTTTTACTTACCAAAGTGGAAAATCCTATGTATGTTGATTGTATCAATGCTTTATCATTTTGAGGCTGACCTTATTCAATGTAAATAAGGCTGTTCCAGTTGGAATCCCTACACCCCCTATCGAAGACAAGACCTTAAATCTTCCACACAGGGAGTGTGAATTTCAGTTGGGGTTACCTCAATGAGTTACTCCATTTGAAATCTACACCCCCTGTGTTGGAGATTAAGGTGATGTCTTTATAGGGGTGTATAATTTCAACTAGAATAAGCCCATAGCAGGACAGGATAATACATGTATGACCTTGATCTTGTCACCATGATTATATTGATCAAAGACTTGTTAGTGGGAAATTTTTATGTGGTTTTTAATTTTCGAGCTTTTCGTACTAATTTATAAGCCTGCGAAAATATTTTTTACCCATTTAGGCTTTCATTTGTAAATGGTCATTGTAATTGCGAGTATAAGAAACAGCAAAACTGCTTCAAACAGTTCAAAAAAGTTAGCGAAAAATTAATACTGCCAAAATATCACGTTTTAGGAAGGTAGAATTGTTTGAGCAGGATGACATCAGGAAAGACCACACTATGTAACCACTTGACTTTGATTGAACCCTGGTCTTATTACCAATGTTACATGGCTTACAATGCTTACCACCAATTGAGATCCAAATGAACATCTTCCAGAAAAAAACCCAATAAAACAAACAAAAAAATCTTCCCAACTTAAACCTACCCTATTTGGCAAATACAACAGGTTATTTTCTGTTGTCTTAGAGAATTGATTAAGGAAATAAGTTATAAAGTTCTTACCATGCAAATGCAATGATTCATTTTTTGCAACTTAAAATTCCACAGGAAGTAGAAAGAGTATGTAAACGACTGGAGTGTGAGGTTGATAGCTTTGGCCCAGAGATCGGTGACCTCAAAATAATGTATTCCACTCCACCCAGCTCTACCTCCTCAACAGCAGCAACACATCTATGAACTAGCGCCCTCTAACAAACCAAACGGTGCCATTGGACGGAAGGTTATCGTGTCTACAAACATTGCAGAGACATCATTTTCCATTGATGTGGCCTTTGTGATTGATTGTGGATTCGCTAAACAAAAGGTATGTAGACATGCTTGCTTCGTAGCTAGAATGTTTACCATTTTTGTGTCGCCTGAACAGTGTAAAGGTCATGTAGGATCTGTGGAAAATTTGTATAATTTATGCAAAAAAACCCCAAATTATGCAAGGCATGGTAACAGTGTTTGCCGAACATTTTCATGGTCATTTTAGGGTTATCTGATGAGCCTGAGATCAAGTAAAGAATGTTGGATTTTCATGAAACTTGGTAGAAATTATTACATGTAGGATCCTGTAACCATATTTTGGAAATTGTTTACATAATTGCAAAGATATATATGGCCCAAAATATTGACTTTATGTAAGGGCTCATATTGAAATTCCCTTACACAGGAAGATGTGCGCCATCCTGCAGCTTTCCTGTGCTAGCCTTCTTTTGTTAAAATCCTGTGTGATTATAACACTGCAATTAGCCATTTAAATTAGGAGCGCGCTTTCCTGGGTTGTGCGATGAGCCGATTAGTTCAATTAGTTCAACAATCAATAAAATTGCCAATCTTTGATAAACTTTTATTATAATCCTTGTCACCAGACCACTTCAAAAGGCAGGGTGTATCACTGATGCATATAATCCATCCGTTTTATGACCAAGCTTTCCTGAGGCGCACGCTTAGCGAGGGGAATCCTGCCTTCTTTCTGTGTGAAAGCGTGGTAGGGTATTTCAATATGAGCCGTTATAGGGACATGGGTGTTTAATGGAACAAAAAAGGCAATCCAAGGTCTAATTAATTTCATCTGAAGTCAAATTAGTAAAAATTGTTGGATTTTTATGACATTTTGTTGGAGAATATAACTTGCACCTCCCAATCATGAAAGCAGGTAACACTTGTGGTTCAAGAACTGCATGTATTGTTATATATTCGATCACATCTGGAATAGAAAATGTTTTAAGAAAGTATTAATTGTGAAAAACTGTTTCAAGGAAATTAAAATTGGGCAACATTTTATGCACATGCAAGATAACTGGATCTGTTGGTTAAAACAAAGCACACAGATTGAGTTTTGCATCATATTAAAAAATAAAAAAGTAAAAAGTATAATGTGCATAAAAAGTGATGTAGATTATTTAGGGCTCATATTGAAATACCCTACCACGCTTTCACACAGAAAGAAGGCAGGATTCCCTTTGCTAAGCGCACAACCCAGGAAAGCGCGCTCCTAATTTTTTAATTAATTTTTAAATTAACTTAAAAGTGGCTAATTGCAGTGTTATAATCACACAGGATTTTAACAAAAGAAGGCTAGCACAGGAAAGCTGCAGGATGGCACACACCTTCCTGTGTAAGGGAATTTCAATATGAGCTCTTAGAGTGTTCAGGACAAATTAAAAATTTCTTAAATTTTAAAGAAGTTCAAGAATGATTTAAAGAAAATTCCCAGGCAATATTGTTTTTGCGGTGGTTTTATTATCAGAAGTTTTTCATTTTCAAGATGAGAAACAAGTTAATTGTTATTTCTTAGAAACTTAGAAATCTTTTTCTTCTTGACACATACAGCTGTACAACTCTCAGGGGCGGATCCAGAAATCTTCAATAGAGGGGGCGCCGAGCCACCGTCGCCGCCACCGCGGCTCGGCGCCCACACAAAGTCAGGCGCCGCTCTGCCAAAATACACAGAGTCAGGCGCCGATCTGCAAAAAATAGAGGGGGCGCGCGCCGGGTACGCCCCCCTCTAAATCCGCCCCTGACTCTAGTATACGTGTCGAATCCCAGGTTGTGTCTCTCATCAGCAAAACCAGTGCCCAACATAGAGCAGCTCAAGCCAGTCATACACGCCCAGGCAAATGTTTCCATCTTTACACAGAGAAAGTATACAAGGAAGAGATGATGGATAGCATGGCATTACTCGTTGACTGCCGATAAAACGCCCAATAAAGACTTAGTCACCGGACCGCGCCGGCCAGTTAAAGTACATGCCCTATCACACCACTCCACACCATACATAAATTCTCCCAGTCACATTTCCCAAATATGAAATTAAAAAAGTCAAATTTTAATTTAGTTCTTTTAAAGTTTGGCAGAGGCGGGGTTCGAACTCACGGCATAACGCTTAGTACTCTATGAGCCTAGCGCCTTAGACCACTCGACCACTTGTCTTGTTGTTATTCATCTGAAACTTATTTAAAAATATAATCGCAACTTCAATATATGCCTACCACGTTACAAGCAAAGACATAAAACGTATTATATTTTGGAATTTTATCTGCTTAAAACATTAATGTGTATTATAATAGAGCTACCGTTATTTATATTGTTGAATTCTCAAGCGCATCATTTCGAATTGGGTTTTTATTCTCCTAAAGCCCGATACTGACTCCACCTGTACATTTTAATTTCATCGCGGGATGCTGAGATGTTTGAAAAGCATCGCAGCATCGCATACCGCCGCGAAGTGGAGTCAGGATCGGGCTTAATTCGAACCACCAGCATCCATGGTTCGATGTAGAGAGTCTTTCCTATTCAGAGGAAATACACACCTTATTGCCTTTTAACAATAACCAATGACACTAGCACGTAATTCCAGTCAAGCACCAATCTTTAATCCTATTGTTGAAGAGGATAATAAGCTTATACTTATGTATAGTATTATTAAAAAGCTTAAGTCTTTGTTTGGCTAAATCCTGTTCAAGTGTGGCTAAATCCTGTACGAATGTCAGCGGCGAATGTCAGGTTATTATTTCCCAGTCTTGAAAAAAAAAAATTGCAGGCAGAGGTGGGAATCGATCTCGGTACCTCCCGGTTAAAAAGCACTGTGCAAAACCACTAAGCCAACTAAATATCTGTTGTGAGATGCTTGACATTAATCTTTGATATTGCTTAATGGAACAAATCATGAATTAAATCAGTAATAAAAGAAGTAGATTCTTATTTAGCGGCCAAATTGGATAAAAGGGGAAATATTTGTCCCTGCTCTAAAGAAAATATAGGTTAGAAAATTATCAAATAAATTTAAATTAAAAATTGAGATTTTATATTTATTTATTTCACGAGGCGGCATTTTCACAGACAAACACTGTATACGCTAAAAACTCGACCCTCATTACTAGATGGTAATGTCAATATCGGTGGTTCGAATCCGCCCGTCAGCAATGGTTATTATGATTTTAATGCTACGCTACAATTTGTTCAATTTTTTTTCGTTTATTTATTTATTTATTTATTTATTTATTTATTTATTTATTTATTTATTTATTTATTTATTTATTTATTTATTTATTTATTTATTTATTTATTTATTTATTTATTTATTTATTTATTTATTTATTTATTTATTTATTTGAAAGGGGTATTTGAGCAATTTGAAATTTTTACCCCCGTATAATCATATGGGGTCATTTTGAACCCACCCCCTCCCAAATTGCCAAACTTAACGCACAACACCTATGAGTTTAAATCATACATAATGATCAGTAGGCCCTACGTCCATCATGAATGAGTGGTCACTGCATTCATTTGGGAATGTGTAGGGACTGTAGCTTGATTCACCATCCACAACATGATAATGTGTGCACATGCTACATTATATACACTTGTAGGCCTATGTTGTTGTTGGTGTATAAGTAATGGGCCTTGCAATTGAAATGCTTTTAATCCGATATTCAGATTATCTATTTGTTTTCATGAATTGGAAGACATTATTTGATGTATTATTGAGCTCAATGATCTGAAATTACTGGAATGTGAGGTCAGCATAGTATTTTATTAACAGAAAGTATAGAGGCCCTGCATGAAATTATCGATTGGCTCCAAACAAAGGATTTGAGCCGGTGTCCTTCACCGTAGTTATGGCGGAGTGCAGTCCATTCAATCAAATGTTGTCATCAACCTATTTGATTACAATCATGCTTTTGTTGAATGCATTTGAGTAGTCCGCCATATTTACGGGATGATATGTCACATGCAAGGCCTCTATTCTCCAAATTCATTTCCTAATGTATGTGAGAATGATACAATAATGACATGATGAACATAGTCATTGATGCATCAGTTTTAAAATAGACTAGGCGGTTACCATATTTGGCGGTTCTCGGCTGGGCGCGATTACCAGGCTGATGGTGACATGCCCATACGACAGTTTTTACTAATTTGACCTCACATGACCCCTGGCGACCCCAAAATGACCTTCCAAAAATTTGGCTCTAAATGTTGACTGTACCCACTAAGTTTCATGCCCATACGACAGTTTTTAGTAATTTGACCTCAGATGACCCCTGGGTGACCTTGGATGACCCCAAAATGACCTAAACTTATAACTCTAAATGTTGACTGTACCCACCAAATTTCATGTCCATATATGAGTTTTTACTAATTTGACCTCAGATGACCCGTGGTGACCTTGGATGACCCCAAAATGACCTTCAAAAATGTTGTTTTAAATGTTGACTGTACCTACCAAGTTTCATGCCCATACGACACTTTTTAGTAATTTGACCTCAGATGACCCCTGGGAGGGGACCCGGTGTCAGATGACTTTAAAACGAACATAAACATCTTCTTGCCAGGACAGAACTACACCCACCCACGCGTTTGAGCCCGTGCACGACCTAGTTTTATGCCCATATGACAGTTTTAGTAATTTTACCTCAAATGACCCCTGGGGGGGCCCGGGGTCGGATGACTTAACGAACATAAACTTCTTCTTGCCAGGACAGAACTACACCCACCCACCGAGTTTGAGCCTCGCATGCGACCTAGTTTCATGCCCATATGACAGTTTTTAGTCATTTGACCTCAAATGACCCCTTGGAGGGGGCCCCGGGGTCGGATGACTTAACGAACATAAACTTCTCCTTGCCAGGACAGAACTACACCCACCCACCGAGTTTGAGCCCGTACGACCTACGACGGCCTCACATTAGCAGTCACAGACAAAACCTAAAACTACAGAATATATCCATTACTCGTCGATACTCGAAAGAGCTCAAAATAAATAACTTAGAAAATTTTCTTGATGTCCTTTAACATGTTTCCATAGTTAACCATCGTTAGCCATGGATATCTATGCTGTAGAACTGACCGGTGACTAAGTCCGATTTATTGGGACGTCTATCGACCACTCGACGAGTAATGGATCCAGAGATCTTGAGATCCAATTTGGGTACTGTGGTGCTGTTTTTGAAGAAGTTGGGAGTAGGAGATTTGACTCAGTTTGATTTCATGGATGCCCCAGGTGGGTATATATATGCAGATACTTCAATGTTAAGTTTCAATATTTCACACAGTTATAATAATTTTCGGACAAAATTTATCAAGGGTTAAATGTGATTTTTATAATGTTCCTATAGTTCGTACATGCCTTCCTTGAGGCAGTAAAATAAAATAAAATTTTGTGATTTTTTTTTTCAAAACTGCTCATTTTGCAGGAATCTGTTATGCTACTTGGATTCCTTTAGGCATTACCTTTCTGAAAATGTATATTTTTATATACTTATCATCATTACATTTAGAGACACTGAAAAACTAAACTACCGCCTCAAAGCAGGCATAGGGACTATAGTATCTAAATGCAAGTTTAATTGAAAAGAACTGGGATGGAAAAATGTGACACTTGATGGAAATGTTTGCTCTGAAGTAGAATTTGTTAATAATTGTAGATTTGTTTAGCCCTACATTTTAGTTCCAAACATCCTGTGACATGTTTGCTGTGTGATCAGTTCTGTTCAGAGAAGATATCTTACACTTCCTTCCCACAATGCATTTCTTCCAATTTTCTGTACTGATTTGCTATGTTGTGCAACATGGGTCGATAGTGACGAAATATACCTCAATGAACAGAGCACACACAGATCTTGCCAAATATATTTATTTCCTAACTATCGACTCACGTTTAGCCAGTTTATTCTCAAAATTAAAACAAAGGAAACCTTCAAAAAGTAATGGAAGCATCATTTGATGAAAGGAGGTGATGTATCATGTTGCATAGGGTTCTGGGAAGGGTAAGATATCCTCTCTGATTTCTGTCCACATTTGTAAAAATACCGTACACCTCATTCATTTCAAAAGATACTTCAAAGCATCCTACTTCATTCCAAATAATTTCAAATCGGCTCGGTAAAACTATTGCTGATGATATTGTTTTGGTTTTTTTTTCAGCACCAGAGACCCTGACAAGAGCTCTAGAGCTTCTCAGCTACTTGGGTGCCCTGAATGACAATGGTGAAGTGACCAAGTTGGGATCTATGATGGCTGAGTTCCCATTAGACCCTCAGCTCTCCAAGATGTTGATTGCTAGCATTGATCATAACTGTACCAAGGAGATCTTGATCATAACAGCCATGTTGACAGGTAAGGATTTATAAATCACTTGGATCAAATCAAATCAAATCAGCTCTGGAGCTCTCCAAGATGGTGACTGCTAGTATTAGTCATTACTGTGCTTAGGAGATCTTGAGCTATGTTCAGCTATGTTGACAGATCAAATCAAATAGGCTCTCCAAGATGTTTATTGTTAGCATTCATCAACACTGCACTGACGAGATCTTAATCACCACAGCCATGTTGACTGGTAATGATTTATAAATCACTTGGATCAAATCAAATCAAATCAAATCGGATTAAATAAAATTGAATGAACTCTCCCATGATGTTGATTGTCAATGTTGATGATAATTGCTCCGAGGAGATCTTGACCATCACAGCCATGTTGGCATGTAATGATTTGCAAATTACTTGGATCAAATCAGCTCTCCCAGATGTTGATTGCTCTCAGAAGATTTTGACTATCACAGCTATGTTGATGGGTAATGATTTATATATCACGAGATGATGATCATCACAGCCACGGTAGTAATATTTAAGGGCTCATATTGAAATACCCAACCACGTTTTCACACAGAAAGAAGGCAGGATTCCCCTCGCTAAGCTCGCGCCTCAGGAAAGCTCGGTCATAAAACGGATGGATTATATGCATCAGTGATACACCCTGCCTTTTGAAGTGGTCCATGATGAATGGGAAGATTTACACCGCCCACTACAACATAACGGTCTTTTTACAAGGATTATAATAAAAGTTTATCAAAGACCTATTGATTGTTGAACTAATTGAACTAATCGGCTCATCGCACAACCCAGGAAAGCGCGCTCCTAATTTAAGTGGCTAATTGGAGAGTTATAATCACACAGGATTTTAACAAAAGAAGGCTAGCACATGAAAGCTGCAGGATGGCGCACACCTTCCTGTGTAAGGGAATTTCAATATGAGCCCTAAAACCTCACCCTGTATTGTACATAAATAAATGTTGGCATTTAGACACCATCTTTCACATGTATCAAAGTGCCTTACATTTATTCCACTGTTGTTAGAATAATGTCAACTGCCATAAAATGCCCAAGGCATACGCTTACCTGTGGGCGGTGCTCAATGGACAATATTCTAACAGCTCCCCATTTCACCCCTGGGTAGAGAGAGGCAAGTGAGGTAAAGCACCTTGCCCAAGTGCAACACACAATGGCACTGCCAGGGCTCGAATTTGCAATCCTCTGAATGAGAGGCAGCACCTGTACCGCAAATCAATCAATGGTAAGATTGGCAGATCTGACAGTTGTGGTCTTGATTGATAACTGACTTTCATTAAACTTCATTTTACACTTTTGTATTAGTTCCACAGTGTTTTGTGAGACCTGATGAAGCTATGGGAGCAGCAGATGATACCAATAAGAGATTTGCCCATGTCCATGGTGATCATTTGATGTTGCTGAATGTCTTCAATAATAATAATAATACACAGATTTAGAGAGCGCTTTTTAAATGAAGAAACAAAGCGCTATGGAAAAGGAAAAATGCAAGAGGGAGGAAACATTAGGTGAAAAGGTGAGTTTTTAGGTTCTTTTTGAAAGTTTGGACATTGGGAGAGTCACGAATGTGGGAAGGCAAGCCATTCCATAGAACAGGGGCAATGATGGAAAATGCTCTGTCACCAGCCAACTTGTGGGATCTTGGAATGGAAAGACAAGTGGCAGCAGTAGAGCGCAAAGAGTACCCAGAATGACGGGTGTGAAGGATGGACGACAGGTATTCAGGTGTAGATGAAGCAAGAACCTTATAAACATGGGACGAGAGTGCGGAACTGGACACGTTTAGCAACTGGAAGCCAGTGCAGACTATGAAGCAAAGGAGAAGTATGCGTATATTTTGGTTCTCTGAAAATGAGTCTGGCGCACTTGTTCTGGAGAAGCTGTAGGCGGGTGAGGTTTTTCTGGGAGATGCCATTAAGCAAGGAGGAGCAGTAATCAATCTTGGACAGGACAAGAGTCCTAACCGCATTGGTACACGCATCAAAACTTAGGAATCGCCTAATCCTCCAAATATTACCAATCTGCCAGTTCAAAGTTTTGGACAAATGTGCAACATAACTGGACATCTTCATGTCATGGTCAAAAATGACCCTAAATTCTTTATGGATGAAGATACAGAGATCTCCAACCCATCCAAATAAAGGGTGAGATGCTTGAGATTAATGTAGTGATAATCAGAAGAGGCAGTAAAAAACTCAGTCTTCGCCATATTGAGCTTGAGCTTGTTACTGGTGAGCCAAGTTTGTAGCTCATGGATGCAGTTGGAAAGTTTGAACAAGGCACAAGCTGCATCACCCGGGATGGCAGGATTAAAGGTGATAATCAGCTGAACATCATCAGCATAGAGGTGATATTGGAGGCCATGATTACGAATAATGTTCCCGATGGCATGAGTGTAATAGGTGAACAATATCGGGCCAATGCGTTTAAGCAGGGTAAGTAATCCAATAAGTAAAGTCACCTCTTTTTGTATCTTTTTAAGTTTTTAATTTTTAATTTTATTTGTCCATGTTTCCTACACTTTTAAGGAAAACCTAACAACATTAACTCTAACACCTGTTAATACCACAGAAATTATACCACGATGAAAAATTCTGCGCATGCATGAATCCCAGGGTCTGTGATGACGCAATCACCCTAGGTGTTATATGCTCACGGAATTGCTGGCCGGGCAGCAATAACCCGTGTAGCTACCGGTCCGTGATCGTGTGGTTGGCATGCGGGGGGTCAAAGGCTCGAATCCCGGGGGTGCCAAGTCAAAAATTCTTCTTCTTCTTCTTGACTTTTTCGTATCTTCTTTGACCTTCCGATATCAAAAAGCAGGGTTCAGTGTTAGGGGTAGGTAAGATGTATTTTTCCAGATTAGAGCCTATGTTAACCCTAACACCTGTTAATACCACAGAATACCACAATGAAAAATTCTGCGCATGCATGAATCCCAGGGTCTGCGATGACGCAATCACCCTAGGTGTTATATGCTCACGGAATTGCTGGCCGGGCAGCAATAACCTGTGTAGCTACCGGTCCGTGATCGTGTGGTTGGCATGCGGGGGGGTCAAAGGTTCGAAACCCGGGGGTGCCAAGTCAAAAATTCTTCTTCTTCTTGACTTTTTCGTATCTTCTTTGACTTCCGATATCAAAAAGCAGGGTTCAGTGTTAGGGTTAGGTAAGATGTATTTTTCCAGATTAGAGCCTATGTTAACCCTAACACCTGTTAATACCACAGAATACCACAATGAAAAATTCTGCGCATGCATGAATCCCAGGGTCTGCGATGACGCAATCACCCTAGGCGTTATATGCTCACAGAATTGCTGGCCGGGCAGCAATAACCCGTGTAGCTACCGGTCCGTGATCGTGTGGTTGGCATGCGGGGGGTCAAAGGTTCGAATCCTGGGGGTGCCAAGTCAAAAATTCTTCTTCTTCTTGACTTTTTTGTATCTTCTTTGACTTCCGATATCAAAAAGCAGGGTTCAGTGTTAGGGTTAAAGAAACAAAGGAAGTCAGTGCTGTCTCCTGATTTGGACAAATGCAAAGGAAAAAAACCCTTTTTTCATCTAAACATTTGTTCTTTACCTATCAATTATGAGGGGCAAATTTCTGGCATTTTTTGGAATAAATTTATATTTGACAACATTGATACAGAAGTTATAAACTAATAGAATAAGTCATTAACCATCTTTATAAAATAAAATATTCTGTTTATTCATGACTTCATTTTCTTTGCTTAACTTGATTACAGCTGGTGAAACATTTCAGTGGTGTCAAGACAACTTTGTGCAGTACCAGTCCCTCAAATCTGCCAATAATATACACAAGCAATTGTCGGGTATCATGGATAGGCTTTCCATGAAGAGAACCAGCACAGATTGCAGCAGCAAGGATTACTATGTCAACATACGCAAAGCACTTGTCACTGGGTTCTTCATGCAGGTAATATTTGTTGGGTAACTATGTGAGATAACACCCTCTCACCCCCCCCCCCCCTGAAAAAAATTCTTCCTGTCCTTAGACTTGCAATATAGCATATCAAAATCAACAAATGGCTCCAGAAGTCTTGTATAGGAGCTCAAATCCAGTCTTGGATAAGCTATCATCTCAATCCTTTAAATGTGGAGTGTGCATTTTTCAAGGGAATTATGTTAAAAGAACATCAGAAGATTTTCCTTTTTACTTTCAACAGGTTCATTCCTGTACCCCTTCTCTCTTTACATCATACTTGCTGTCTTCAGTGGCGGCACCAGGAAAACTTTTAGGGGGCAGGAATTTGGGGGGGGCAAAGTGAATGGGGGGGCAAAATCAACCAATTTTGCGCAAAATTGCCACAAAAAGTGCAAATTTTTGTAATTTTGAGTTTTTACTGGGGGACAAGAGTTCTGACTGAGGGCATTTCCCCCATGTCCCCCCCCTGTGGCGCCACCACTGGCTGTCTTGAATTACATCATTTTATTCCTGATCTCTGTGAAGTTGATTATGCAGGATCTCTGATAGGGTATCATGCATAATGATCTCAAATAGGTTATACTTGTAATCATAGGAAGATTCAGATAGTGAATCATTTTCCTTGTATGTTTGGGCTTGTATGGCATAACCATTGGATTAAGCATGGTTACCAAGCCACATTTGCATGATCAATCAAAAGAATAATGAATCAGGCTCTTTAGTAGAAACTATATCTTCAGGTCCCAGGCTTCAGGCAATGTATTGAAATAATAATATTATAGAGATACATAATGACATTTAACATGCTTCCTTTCTGTGTGTCTTTTTATTCAGGTTGCTCACCTTGAGAAGAGCGGCCAGTATTTGACAGTTGGAGATAACCAGGTTGTAGAGATTCATCCATCAACATGCTTGGATCACAAACCTGAATGGGTCTTATACAATGAATTTGTACTGAACACTGAGAAGACAAATGAGAATCACATCCGTACAATCACAGATATCAAGCCAGAATGGTTAGTACAGACTTTATTAAGCTTCCATGTATCAGTGACATCAAGCTTTTACATGTCACAAACCTGAATGGGTCTTGTGCAATAAATTAGTATTGAACACCAGCATGGTTATAATTGAAGACCAAATTAAAAGGACTAGTTTGCGTCTGATGTCCTGTCAACCAGACCAAAAATGCTGTACTGCGCAGGTTAACAACGAGTCACGCCGCGCCTTTGCATGTTAGTGCAAAGGCGTGGCGTGATTGGTTGTTAACCTGAGCAGTACGGCAAACTAGTCTTTTTAATTTGGTCTTCAGTTATAGTATCTGTACCATTTTTTGCCCTGATGTGACAGTGACGTCAGTGCCCATTTCATTGGGCCTAGCCTCAAATTGCTAGTGTTCGCTCAAAGCTCTGGTGTACATGCTCACACGCTTTAAGACGCCGCATAGATGAGCGTGTGAAACAGCTGCCTCAACACAGTGACATAACTGCCACATCAGGGTGAGAAATGGTATAGAGGAGTACATATCACAGCTCCTGTGGACATCTTATATCTGATGATGACCATCTTGGAGCATGTTATTACCAAACTTCAGCCATGGAGTACACCTGGGATCTGCACTATAGGACAGAGAGCTTACATATAAATCTGACCACCTTTTTCGTTGTTTACCTCTCTTTCAGGTTGTAGTATGCAGTAGTAGGTGCAGTATGCAGATCGGTATTATGACTTGAGTAAGTTTCCACAGTGTGAAGCAAGACATGCACTGGAGCATGTAGTCACCAAGCTTCAAGCCAAGGAGTAGGCCTGGAATCGGGATAGCTTGACAGGAGAAAGCTTTGCAAAGAAGGTGACTTTGGAATTCTATGTTGTATCCATTGTTTCTGTGTATGGATAATGGGTGCAACATTGAATGGATCAATTGGATACAGTTGAAATGTTTTTCAATGTACTATTTCATTACAAGTGACATGACAGATAAAATGGGCTATTCATACATGCCTATGGGTGATATGACTTTAATCTCCCACACAGGGGGTGCAGATTTCAAATGGAGTCACCCATTCAGCTAGCCCTATCTGAAATCTACACTCCCTGTGTGGAATGTTAAGGTCATGTCATCTATAGGGGTGTATGGATTTCAACTGGAATAGCCCAATGTGCTGGACCAATCTTTGGTAATGTTTGTGGCAAAAAAGAGGAACAGTTTGACTTGTCACTGTGCATGTAATCCAGAGCTTGTTAGTTGATGTAACATTGAATTGTCTATGGCAAAGTACACCAACCACTAACCTTCTATGCAATGATAACACAATGAGGAGAACCAGTAAGATAAAACAGGAATATTGGAAAAATACAATTTTATAATCCAAGAGGAAATTAAGGTTGGAATTCCCAGAGAAAAAACTGAGGATGGCAACCATTTATCACCCAAATATTTGAGGGGGGTCTGTGTAATCATTCACCAAATGTTTCACATTATGTATATAAAGCAAATGAAATGGATGAGCAAATAAAATGGTCTATCATTCTTGTGAGCATATTATACACAATTATCCCATTATCAAGACGTCATTGAGGGATTAGACAGCTTTATTCTGTAAGCTGTCTAATCCTGTCTTGATATTACTAACTCTATGTATGCTTACTTGATGGTAATACCAAGAAAGTGGGCTGAAGTGGGATTTGAACCAGTGCACAGTGCTCCAACCAACTGAAGTATCCCAGGCCCTTATGTTGGAGTTGTATCATAGGCTATTGGCCACTAAATCATATCAATGCTCCAGGAATCAACAAACAGTACTATTTTGTAATGTCTGATTATTAATTATGCAATCTCATGAAATGGACTAATACAAAAACAGCTGATGGGACAGACGGCTAAAAAATATAAATATAAATTAATATTAATTATAAACTATATTTTATACAATTATTTAAATAATGCTCATAGTATAATGCCTTGATGTAAATAATGTAGTCTTTCGTATAAACTATGAATTGTGGCATTGATACCATGTATCTTTCATGATGATGATGATGATGGTGATGGACGATGGTGATGGTGATGGTGATGATGATGATGATGATGATGACTGGATGAAAATGAAAATTGATGATGATCAGCTTTTCAAATGTAAAAATAATTGAATATTGTGATAATCTCCTCACTCTCATTGAACTTAAAAATATTTAGCTGAATTTGCATAATTTTATAAACAGAAGTTATGTGAATGTCCCCATGCACTCGCTATCATTCATTTGTGGCAAGATTTTATACTGTATATGAATGAATGATATTTTTAAACACATACTTTATTGATTGTGGATGCAAGTCACAGTATTTATAATATTATCATGTTTTATAAGCGTATGTGATTTAATCATATATATAATCACTGTAGTCATGGAAATATAAACAAATACTTTTCCTCACAAAACTTATAAATGGTGTGAATAATATTTTAAGTTAAAAGTATATTTTATAAACAATGATATAAGTACTGATCATGGTGCATACTATTTGTAAATAATTTCACTGATGATATTTTAATATTTGTAATATAGATTTGTCAAAGAGAGCCTCTGTCAGCAATATAATATTGTTTTCACACTGAGATAAAAAACAGCAAAAAAATGTATTTTTTTAATAACCTACTTGCCAATAACACCAAAGAAACAAATAAAAATTATATTACTGATGATATTGCAATATATTTATGATGGACTTGTCAGAGAGATTTTGTCACCAAAAGAACTAATATTGTTTTCAAACTAAGATAAAAAGACAAGTGTTTAATTAATAACCCACTAAACACAGTAATTTGTCTTGGGCCTTTCTAAGAAAGGCTACCTGTTGTTACATGAGCACAATTCAAGGAAACCATTAGAATTTAGATTATAACATTCGTCGTCTACAATGTGCACATACTTGTGGTATACTTGTAGTGACAACTGAAAAATTAAACCATTCTTATCTTGTCAGACTCATGATAAATATTCTCCTGTGTCTTTGGTTGTGCTCCATAACGCAGCAGTCTATCGGCCCTCATTGTCTGGCTACTGCTGATATGGGTATTGATGAAGTAGCTATCTACTGCTAATATCGGTGTTGATGAAGTAGCTGTCTACTACTGATATGGGTGTTGATGAAGTTGCTATCTACTGCTAATATCGGTGTTGATGAAGTAGCTGTCTACTGCTGATATGGGTGTTGATGAAGTTGCTATCTACTGCTGATATGGGTGTTGATGAAGTTGCTATCTACTGCTGATATGGGTGTTGATAAAGTAGCTATCTACTGCTAATATTGGTGTTGATGAAGTAGCTGTCTACTGCTGATATGGGTGTTGATGAAGTTGCTATCTACTGCTGATATGGGTATTGATGAAGTAGCTATCTACTACTGATATGGGTGTTGATAAAGTTGCTATCTACTGCTGATATTGGTGTTGATGAAGTAACTGTCTACTGCTGATATGGGTGTTGATGAAGTTGCTATCTACTGCTGATATGGGTGTTGATGAAGTAGCTATCTACTACTGATATGGGTGTTGATAAAGTTGCTATCTACTGCTGATATGGGTGTTGATGAAGTTTTTATCTACTGCTGATATGGGTATTGATGAAGTAGCTATCTACTACTGATATGGGTGTTGATGAAGTTGCTATCTACTGCTGATATGGGTGTTGATAAAGTTGCTATCTACTGCTGATATGGGTGTTGATGAAGTTGCTATCTACTGCTGATATGGGTGTTGATGAAGTAGCTATCTACTGCTGATATGGGTGTTGATGAAGTAGCTATCTACTGCTGATATGGGTGTTGATGAAGTTGCTATCTACTGCTGATATGGGTGTTGATGAAGTTGCTATCTACTGCTGATATGGGTGTTGATGAAGTAGCTATCTACTGCTGATATGGGTATTGATGAAGTAGTTATCTACTACTGATATAGGTGTTGATGAAGTTGCTATCTACTGCTGATATGGGTGTTGATGAAGTAGCTATCTACTGCTGATATGGGTATTGATGAAGTAGTTATCTACTACTGATATAGGTGTTGATGAAGTTGCTACCTACTGCTGATATGGGTGTTGATGAAGTAGCTATCTACTGCTGATATGGGTGTTGATGAAGTAGCTATCTACTGCTGATATGGATGTTGATGAAGTTGCTACCTACTGCTGATATGGGTGTTGATGAAGTAGCTATCTACTGCTGATATGAGTGTTGATGAGGTTGCTATCTACTGCTGATAGGGCCAGGGGTGTTGATGAAGTTGCTATCTACTGCTGATATGGGTATTGATGAAGTTGATATCTACTGCTAATATGAATTAGTGGATAATTAAATCTGGTCAACCAGAAAAACTCACATTTTGGTCAGATGGAATCACCGACGTTTCGGCCAAAACCTTTGGCCTTCAGCTGGGTGGATGATTTAGGGTCATCCGAGGTCAATCGATGAGGAAGTTGCTTGATGACCCGATCCCAACCATGTGACAGATTCACTCTAACGCCCCGCTCCTGTTGAGTGACGGTTGTTCGCTCGCACCCACACTGCTTCTTTGACTCCCGTTCGTACTCAGCGGGGTTCACGATCCAAAATGACAACGTCGTCAGTGTCAAAACTGTGACCACTGCCCTTAAGGTGTTTGTAGACAGCTGAATCGTTGCCACTTGAACTGGCGCGTCTATGTTGGGACATGCGACTCTGCAGTGGTTGGCCGGTTTCACCAATGTAATGTTCTTGGCACCCCTGATCTTCAGGTTTTGGCCGAAACGTCGGTGATTCCATCTGACCAAAATGTGAGTTTTTCTGGTTGACCAGATTTAATTATCCACTAATTGATCAAATCCCAGATGACTGAAAGTATACACAGTGTTATTCGAAAGGAATACGGCAAGGATTGCCTCAAACTAACGAAGGATTTCGAGAAAACATCGAGGAAAGTTGCTAACTATCGTAACCATTTACGTTTTTCTCTACGGTGCCTACACGCTGATGTAATACCTCGTAGCGCCAGATTACAATCTACGATCAAAGGATCGCGAGTAGAGAAGATTCTCCATAATACTGAACGCAAATTATTAAATGAGAGAATAAGACAGATTAACTACACGATCAACAAGTTAAATACCAAAAAGGAAGAAATTTCCGGCGAGTTGGAAACTCAGTTGCCATTGGAAACATACAAAAGGGTTCAGGAGTTCACCGCACATGCGCAGTTATCGCAACACGAGAAAACAAAAACAAGGCAGGTAGCAAAATTCGGAAGACTTGCTTCGTCCGGCAGGGCCGATAAAGACACCAATTGGCGCTGTAAAGAGGATAAATCCGCTCACAATATCAGAGATAGATGGGTTAAGAACCTCTCAGACCGTCCGCTATCGTCTAACGAACAGAGTTTATTGGAAAAGGGCTTGAATTTCGCCGTTACTTCCAAGCGTGTACAAGTGACTGATATCATTACTGCCACTGAATCGGCGATTCGCAATGCTCGTTTGGGACCAGCTAATGCTGAAGAACTGAGATCGCGGGTAAGTGCTAGTGTCATCAGCGCTAAACCCCCCCAACATAACTTGTCTAAAGCTGAATTTACTGCGTTGGAAAGTCTTAAAAAGAACAAAGACATTACCATCCTTCCAGCTGATAAGGGTCGGTGCACAGTGGTGTTGAATTCGACAGACTATGACAAGAAAGCTAAAGAGTTGTTAGGGATACAAAGACTTATACCCCCTCAATAAAGACCCCACGAGTGGTATTAAACGCAAGATCGCGGCTAAGTTGAACCAATTCTTGGAGAAAGACAAGGTTATTGACATTAAATTGAAACATCAATTATACCCCACGCCTGAAACTATACCTACCTTCTATGGACTTCCGAAGGTTCATAAGGCCAGTGTACCTTTACGTCCTATTGTCAGCAGCATAGGATCGGTTACTTATAACATTGCCAAGTACCTCGCTAAGATCGTAGGCCCTTTGGTTGGCAAATCGAAACATCATATTTGGAATTCAAAGGACTTCGCGGAGAAAATTCAGGGTATTGTGGTGGACGCGGACGAGACGATTACATCCTTCGACGTCACTGCCTTGTTCACGAGCATCCCTCCAGCAGACGCGGTACTCGCGGTTCGGGACGTTTTGAAGGAGGATAAGTCTTTGTCCGAACGCACAGACTTGTCGCCAGATCAGACAGACGATGGTGGACTACATTATTCACTGTGGCAACAGCCAATATCGTAAACAAAACAGACAATATGACGGCAACACTGCCTGGACATTGGACGCCCGTGCTGAGTTGTGTTTTTAGCTCTATTGGCCCGTTACAGAAAAAAAAATGCACAAAATATATTTCTCAGTGAATGTATAAATTTTCACATAAAATAAATATTTTTGGATTCAAAATAAATGTGAAGAAAAAAAAAAATAGCCGGAGTCAGCGGGACTCGATCTCGGGACCCTATGCACCGCAGGCGAGACCCGTTACCATTAGACCAATAGAACCGTGATACACAATGAGGGAAATTTTAGGTATATATCATAAACAAACAGTGCGTTATTCATACAAAACATTCAAAAAAACAGTACTTACAATGAGGTTCACTGGCGAACCTCAACGGATTTAGACTGATAAAATAGTGCTTAATAACATACGTACAGTTTTGGAATAATTTGAGACATTTTTGTGTTTACGTGTAAAACCAATGACAACGTCAAAATTCAGCCAATCTTGGCCGGCCCCCCCTGAGATCAGATTTGTGAATTGTTGAGCCTTTGTTTGGACAATACTTACTTCAGCTATGGCAATAACTTTTACCAACAATGTCATGGTTGTTCGATGGGCTCCCGGTGTCGCCGATTATTTCCAACTTGTACATGGAGCGATTTGAACAGTGTGCCTTGTCGTCTTACCCCAGATCTCCACCTTCCAAATGGTATCGTTATGTTGACGATACTTGGGTTATAGTCAAGTTTTCGGAGTTCGACAAGTTCTTTGCGCATATTAACCAAGTGGATAATAACATCAAATTCACCCAAGAAGGTCTGACGGACAATAAACTTCCATTTTTGGATTGCTTGGTTACTGTCAACCAAGATCGCACTCGCTCAGAATCTGTATGTCGCAAACCAACACATACTGATCAATATTTGCAGTTCAGCTCTAATCATCCATTGGTCCAGAAACTCGGTGTAGTGAATACTCTTTATCACAGGGCCGATACCATCATCACAAAGGACTCTGATAAGATCAATGAGCACCAACACTTGCACCACGCCTAGAAAGCGTGTGGTTACAAAGACTGGGCAATTGACAAGGCCCTAAATCGTGGTGAGAATGACGCTAATCCAGCCAGCGAACCCACCGCGTCTTCTGGTACCAAGACTTTTGTCACCATCCCCTACCATGGGGATGTTTCAGAGAAATTAAAGAGGATCTACCGCGATCACGGCATCACTACACACTTCAAGCCAACCAATACCCTGCGGCAGTCGCTAGTACACCCTAAAGGACAAACAGCCCAAGGGCCGTTTAAGTGGTGTTGTGTATGGTGTCCAGTGCGCTGAAGATCAGGGGTGCCAAGAACATTACATTGGTGAAACTGGCCAACCACTGCAGAGTCGCATGTCCCAACATAGACGCGCCAGTTCAAGTAACGATTCAGCTGTCTACAAACACCTTAAGGGCAGTGGTCACAGTTTTGACACTGACGACGTTGTCATTTTGGATCGTGAACCCCGTTGGTACGAACGGGGAGTCAAAGAAGCAGTGTGGATACGAGCCGAACAACCGCCACTCCACAGGAGCGGGGGCGTCAGAGTGAATCTGACACATGGTTGGGCTCGGGTCATCAAGCAACTTCCTCATCGATTGACCTCGGATGACCCTAAATCATCCACCCAGCTGAAGGCCAAAGGTTTTGGCGAAGCGTCGGTGATTCCATCTGACCAAAATGTGAGTTTTCTGGTTGACCAGATTTAATTATCCACTAATTGATCAAATCCCAGATGACTGAAAGTATACACAGTGTTATACTGCTAATATGGGTGTTGATAAAGTCGCTATCTTCTGCTGATATGGGTGTTGATGAAGTAGCTATCTACTGCTGATAAGGGTGTTGATGAAGTTGCTATCTACTGCTGATATGGGTGTTGATAAAGTTGCTATCTACTGCTGATATGAGTGTTGATGAAGTTGCTATCTACTGCTGATAGGGCCAGGGGTGTTGATGAAGTAGATATCTACTGCTGATATGGGTGTTGATGGAGTAGCTATCTACTGCTGATATGGGTGATGATGAAGTAGCTATCTATTGCTGATATGGGTGTTGATGAAGTAGCTATCTACTGCTGATATGGGTATTGATAAAGTTGCTGTCTACTGCTGAAATGGGTGTTGATGAAGTTGCTATATACTGCTGATATGGGTGTTGATGAAGTAGCTATCTACTGCTGATATGGGTGTTGATGAAGTAGCTATCTACTGCTGATATGGGTGTTGAAGTAACTTTCTACTGCTGATATGGGTGATGATGAAGTTGCTATCTACTGCTGATATGGGTGCTGATGGAAGTTACTATCTACTGCTGATATGGGTGTTGATGAAGTTGCTATCTACTGCTGATATGGGTGTTGATGAAGTAGCTATCTACTGCTGATATGGGTGTTGATGAAGTAGCTATCTACTGCTGATATGAGTGTTGATGAAGTTGCTATCTACTGCTGATAGGGCCAGGGGTGTTGATGAAATAGATATCTACTGCTGATATGGGTGTTGATGGAGTAGCTATCTACTGCTGATATGGGTGATGATGAAGTAGCTACCTGATATGGGTGTTGATGAAGTAGCTATCTACTGCTGATATGGGTATTGATAAAGTTGCTATCTACTGCTGAAATGGGTGTTGATGAAGTTGCTATATACTGCTGATATGGGTGTTGATGAAGTAGCTATCTACTGCTGATATAGGTGTTGATGAAGTAGCTATCTACTGCTGATATGGGTGTTGATGAAGTTGCTATCTACTGCTGATATGGGTGTTGATGAAGTAGCTATCTACTGCTGATATGGGTGATGATGAAGTTGCTATCTACTGCTGATATGGGTGCAGATGGAAGTTGCTATCTACTGCTGATATGGGTGTTGATGAAGTTGCTATCTACTGCTGATATGGGTGTTGATGAAGTAGCTGTCTACTGCTGATATGGGTGTTGATGAAGTTGCTATCTACTGCTGATATGGGTATTGATGAAGTAGCTATCTACTGCTGATATGGGTATTGATGAAGTTGATATCTACTGCTAATATGGGTGTTGATAAAGTCGCTATCTTCTGCTGATATGGGTGTTGATGAAGTAGCTATCTACTGCTGATAAGGGTGTTGATGAAGTTGCTATCTACTGCTGATATGGGTGTTGATAAAGTAGCTATCTACTGCTAATATTGGTGTTGATGAAGTAGCTGTCTACTGCTGATATGGGTGTTGATGAAGTTGCTATCTACTGCTGATATGGGTATTGATGAAGTAGTTATCTACTACTGATATAGGTGTTGGTGAAGTTGCTACCTACTGCTGATATGGGTGTTGATGAAGTAGCTATCTACTGCTGATATGAGTGTTGATGAAGTTGCTATCTACTGCTGATAGGGCCAGTGGTGTTGATGAAGTAGATATCTACTGCTGATATGGGTGTTGATGGAGTAGCTATCTACTGCTGATATGGGTGATGATGAAGTAGCTATCTATTGCTGATATGGGTGTTGATGAAGTAGCTATCTACTGCTGATATGGGTATTGATAAAGTTGCTATATTCTGCTGATATGGGTGTTGATGAAGTAGCTATCTACTGCTGATATGGGTGTTGATGAAGTAGCTATCTACTGCTGATATGGGTGTTGATGAAATTGCTATCTACTGCTGATATGGGTGTTGATGAAGTAGCTATCTACTGCTGATATGGGTGATGATGAAGTTGCTATCTACTGCTGATATGGGTGCTGATGGAAGTTACTATCTACTGCTGATATGGGTGTTGATGAAGTTGCTATCTACTGCTGATATGGGTGTTGATGAAGTAGCTATCTACTGCTGATATGGGTGTTGATGAAGTAGCTATCTACTGCTGATATGAGTGTTGATGAAGTTGCTATATACTGCTGATATGAGTGTTGATGAAGTTGCTATATACTGCTGATATGGGTGTTGATGAAGTAGCTATCTACTGCTGATATGGGTGTTGATGAAGTAGCTATCTACTGCTGATATGGGTGTTGATGAAGTTGCTATCTACTGCTGATATGGGTGTTGATGAAGTAGCTATCTACTGCTGATATGGGTATTGATGAAGTAGTTATCTACTACTGATATAGGTGTTGATGAAGTTGCTATCTACTGCTGATATGGGTGTTGATGAAGTAGCTATCTACTGCTGATATGGGTATTGATGAAGTAGTTATCTACTACTGATATAGGTGTTGATGAAGTTGCTACCTACTGCTGATATGGGTGTTGATGAAGTAGCTATCTACTGCTGATATGGGTGTTGATGAAGTAGCTATCTACTGCTGATATGGGTGTTGATGAAGTTGCTACCTACTGCTGATATGGGTGTTGATGAAGTAGCTATCTACTGCTGATATGAGTGTTGATGAGGTTGCTATCTACTGCTGATAGGGCCAGGGGTGTTGATGAAGTTGCTATCTACTGCTGATATGGGTATTGATGAAGTTGATATCTACTGCTAATATGGGTGTTGATAAAGTCGCTATCTTCTGCTGATATGGGTGTTGATGAAGTAGCTATCTACTGCTGATAAGGGTGTTGATGAAGTTGCTATCTACTGCTGATATTCGTGTTGATAAAGTTGCTATCTACTGCTGATATGGGTATTGATGAAGTAGTTATCTACTACTGATATAGGTGTTGATGAAGTTGCTACCTGCTGCTGATATGGGTGTTGATGAAGTAGCTATCTATTGCTGATATGAGTGTTGATGAAGTTGCTATCTACTGCTGATAGGGCCAGGGGTGTTGATGAAGTAGATATCTACTGCTGATATGGGTGTTGATGGAGTAGCTATCTACTGCTGATATGGGTGATGATGAAGTTGCTATATACTGCTGATATGGGTGTTGATGAAGTAGCTATCTACTGCTGATATGGGTGTTGATGAAGTAGCTATCTACTGCTGATATGGGTGTTGATGAAATTGCTATCTACTGCTGATATGGGTGTTGATGAAGTAGCTATCTACTGCTGATATGGGTGTTGATGAAGTAACTTTCTACTGCTGATATGGGTGATGATGAAGTTGCTATCTACTGCTGATATGGGTGCTGATGGAAGTTACTATCTACTGCTGATATGGGTGTTGATGAAGTTGCTATCTACTGCTGATATGGGTGTTGATGAAGTAGCTATCTTCTGCTGATATGGGTGTTGATGAAGTAGCTATCTACTGCTGATATGAGTGTTGATGAAGTTGCTATCTACTGCTGATAGGGCCAGGGGTGTTGATGAAGTAGATATCTACTGCTGATATGGGTGTTGATGGAGTAGCTATCTACTGCTGATATGGGTGATGATGAAGTAGCTACCTGATATGGGTGTTGATGAAGTAGCTATCTACTGCTGATATGGGTATTGATAAAGTTGCTATCTACTGCTGAAATGGGTGTTGATGAAGTTGCTATATACTGCTGATATGGGTGTTGATGAAGTAGCTATCTACTGCTGATATAGGTGTTGATGAAGTAGCTATCTACTGCTGATATGGGTGTTGATGAAGTTGCTATCTACTGCTGATATGGGTGTTGATGAAGTAGCTATCTACTGTTGATATGGGTGATGATGAAGTTGCTATCTACTGCTGATATGGGTGCAGATGGAAGTTGCTATCTACTGCTGATATGGGTGTTGATGAAGTAGCTCTCTACTGCTGATATGGGTGTTGATGAAGTTGCTATCTACTGCTGATATGGGTATTGATGAAGTAGCTATCTACTACTGATATGGGTGTTGATGAAGTTCCTATCTACTGCTGATATGGGTATTGATGAAGTAGCTATCTACTACTGATATGAGTGTTGAAGTAGATATCTACTGCTGATATGGGTGTTGATGGAGTAGCTATCTACTGCTGATATGGGTGATGATGAAGTAGCTATCTATTGCTGATATGGGTGTTGATGAAGTAGCTATCTACTGCTGATATGGGTATTGATGAAGTTGATATCTGCTGCTGATATGGGTGTTGATGAAGTAGCTATCTACTGCTGATATGGGTGTTGATGAAGTAGCTATCTACTGCTGATATGGGTATTGATGAAGTTGATATCTGCTGCTGATATGGGTGTTGATGAAGTTGCTATCTACTGCTGATATGGGTGTTGATGAAGTAGCTATCTACTGCTGATATGGGTGTTGATGAAATGGTGATATGTATATTTTTGAAATGGCTATCTACTATTGAAGTGATGAAGAAGTAGCTATCCTGATTGCTGATATGGATGTGTGGTTAAATCACCGTAGCTATTTACTGCTGATATGATGTATATTTTATTTGGACAATTGACAATTTCCCATGTAAAATTTCACCTGCTTTGGACCAAAATGGACAAAATTCACCAAAGATATAATGTATTCTCCAAATGTCATCTAACAATATAAAATGATGCATCTTGAAGATACTCCCAAAAATATAATAAAAATATTGCTGATGTAGGTAGGTATCTACTTCTGGTATGGGTGTTTGTATGATGTGATATGGGTGCTTATGAATAGCTATCCTCTCTAAAAATGTTGTAATATGGCTTTAAATAAAACTAATATCATAAGGAGGACTATCCCCCCAGAACGTCCTACCCGAACACACACATGAATAATACAGGCAGATTAAATGCATTTATTGGTGGAAAAGGCACAAAAGGTGGGTGTTTATTTCACTTCAGCATTAACTTAGTACAATATAATACAAAATATAATGGTGTTTGAAGTAAGATAGTATACTTCTTGTATCACATATACTACACAACTCCCACCCCTAAAGCTTATTTTGCCATGTTAATAAAAGTTGTTAACCGTTTTGGTCATTTTGCTTTAATATGCACTTTTATAGGATTTCATTGCCAGGTCAGATAATACCAAACAATAGAGGAAACTTTTAAGTTAACTGAAGTTAACTTAAGTTAACTTAAGTTAACTAAGTTAACTTAAGTTAACTTAACTTACGTTAACGTAAGTTAACTAAGTTAACTTAAGTAAGTTAACTAAGTTAACTTAAGTTAACTTAACTTAAGTTAAAAGTTAACTTAAGTTAACTTAAGTTAACTTAAGTTAACTTAAGTTTAAGTTAACTTAAGTTAACTTAAGTTAACTTTTAAGTTAACTTTTAAGTTAACTTTTAAGTTAACTTTTAAGTTAACTTTTAAGTTAACTTTTAAGTTAACTTTTAAGTTAACTTTTAAGTTTAACTTAAAAGTTCTCATTTGCATGAAGTTATTTTCTGAAATTTCTTGAAATCAAGATGTTTTATTTCCAGTTTTTGACATATGAAGTTCACAATAGGACCATGACAAGAACATTGTATGTACCACACAGAACTTTTTATTCTTATAACAAGGACTACAAGACATATCAGTAATATAAAGAATTCTTCACTGCTACCTTTTCTAGCAAAACTGTCTAAACTTATTGATATTAAAATAAACAATATGTGAAGTGATCAAGCACAAATCAGTCTGAAGTCGGGTATATTCAATTCTCAGTTTTTTTTAAATGATTGTATAAAGTATTTGCAAAGCTACATTTTGCAGCAAACTCCATTAAAATTGAACATATAGTTCCAGTTGAAGTGTTTCCAAAACAATATGCAACAAAAGATATTATTGTGTTTATTTGGCTATATCTGAAAATCAATATATCCAACTTCTGACTGATTTTGCTTGATCACATATCAGATCACATATACAGGGTGTCCGATAAATAGCAGGTTCCAATGAATGTGGTGATATTTTAAAATGTATTTTCAACCCTTATTTGGTGTTTACATATGATAAAACAGTTTCAAAGATATGACCTTGAATGTAAAAGTGGTTGCAGGACCAATTTTGCAAGTTGTTTTTTTTAAAGTGATATATGCTTTGTGTAGGACATTTTTTGAGAATTTTTTGAATGACCCTCGTATATGTGACATGATCTGGTCCATGGGGGCCAAAGGTGGCAAATTTGAAACTGAGATAAAGGTAAAAATATGGAGTAAAAAAACAATAAAATACTTAAGAAAATAGAAACAAAAATACCAGATCGTGTAAACATTATGTACATGAACATGATAATAAGAATATAAGAAATATATATTATACAAATTGAAGGACTTAAACATGATACGAAACAAAATGCAACAATGTTTATCTCAAATTATTATACAAAACTTACAGACCAATTGCATTTTTAAATTAGCCCAAACTCATTGAATTAAAATTGATACGGAGATTGAGAGGAAGCTTGTTCCAAGCAACTGATATGAAGATCTATAAAGAAAAGTTTTCTTTCCAGAAGAGGTTTTTCCATATTGGAACAACCAAACTGTTTTGAGCTTGGCCCCTTGTGCATTTGGAATGTGTAGAATGAGTGGAAATAAAATTTGAAGAAAGATACTCAGGAGCAATGTTTGCGAGAGGTCGTTCATCATATTGTCTTGAAGTTATGATGTCTGCAGAGAGCAAAACATGGGCCATCTTATTATGCAAAATCTGGAGCTCATTATTGTGATAGGCATTGAAATTGGACCAAACAGAACTGCAGTAGTCAAAATGAGGAATGGCAAGGGCTTGTGAAAGCATTTTAACAGTTTTCCATGGAAGGTATTGCTTTATGAATAACTCCTATGTGCTTAGATAAACAATTTATATTGTTCATTCCATAATAGATGTGAATCAATTTTATTTTATTTATTTCAGACATATTTAAAGAGGGTAGCCAAGATCAGTGGACCAGCACTGCTTTACACAAGGGCCCTCTGGTAACTCCTAAATATCTATACCTTTCAACTCTTTCAATTTTTTCATTTCCATAGACAAGAGATTGTTAAACTTATGAAGAGTTTTCCTTGTTCCAAAAACATCAGTTTAGGTTTCTTTACATTTAGAGTTAAATTGTTTGCCTGGAACCAATCAGTAATGTTATTCAGGCTAGTATTAAAATCATTTTGCAGAATATTAGGATCAGATGATATATTTAGTCTAATTTATTTGGTATATTATATTTAGTCTAATTAGGCAAACAGAGGATGTAAAGTTACGGGTACCTTATGTATTTTGGGTACTGTATTTTCCTCGGGTGCCTATATTGTAACATTCATTTTGCACTTTCCATTTTATCAGATACTGCATGCACTGTTCTATTATGTGTTTGTGGTTGTAAGGCTTTTAAAATTGTGCAATTTGCTTATGTAATTAATTCTTAACATAGAGGTTTGCATGTTCCTATTTTTGATACGCCTCCATGACCGTGGCAAAATTTACAAAAGATATAATACAATCTTATACAGTATGTATGGCAGAACTTATTTATTCTAAAACAAATATTTGTGTTCCTTGATGTGGACTTTGTTCTACTACAGCATAAAAGTGGGTGCCCATGGATACAGCAAGTGCCCCAGCTGATGTGACTGACAACTGTCCGTCCCACACCTCACCCAAATTATCAATGACACTTCCAGTGTTGTGATACTCTGGTGTGCCATTTCCTTCCCAGGTGTATTTGTACACACACCCCTTCCCATTCCCCTTATGATAACATGCAACATATAACTGCCTTGCATCATTCCTATAGGATACAGCTTGAAATGCGCAACCATCAGGTGGTTTTATGCTACACAGATTCTGACCGATATCACTCAACGGTTTGATAACCATCTCATAGCGATCCATTACCAGCAAGTAACCTGTACTGATAGTGAGATCCCATGGATGGAAACCATTACTAAGGTCTAAAACCCTTTGCTGTGTAAACCCTGGCAATTGACAAACTACCAATGTATCCCTATCAATTAAACCTATCACAGCTGTATTTTCATTAGCTACAATACACACTGGCCACATATTCCCATCATGAATCTGATATTTCTTTACATGGTTTGATGCTTCGTGGCATGGGAATTCATAGACGTAGGAACTTGTGTAGGCTATCACGAATATGCTGTTAGGCATAGACTCACTCACAGCTACATCCCATGGATACACATCACCCTTCAGATCACCTCCTCTCCACTCATCAGATGTTAGGGTGTACAGTAGATGTGTGTCATTCCTGCTCACATGATACACTTTCACACTGCGTAGTCTAGTGATAATAGCCAGGCGGTCACTAGCCAAAAACTGCAGTTGTCCCTGAGAATATATCTCATGCTTCAACTTCCACTCCAACCCTGGAAAGGGAAATAATAGTCATTGACAAACTACTTAATTCAATTTTGTTATTTCAACAAGGATTAAAATAAATATGCAAAAGTCTTCTTAACTATCAAATATGGAACAAGCAAGTACAGCGGGGGCATACAACAAATTAGGCAGTTACTACTAATAAAAGGCCATCTTCCTCTGTAGGGGCTCACCACAATTCTGATGAACACAAATTTAACACGACAATATCAAAGTGCTTGACTCCAACTCGAGATGGCTTCAGAGGGGCATCAAGGAAGCGTATTACATAGTGGCCTTGGACCCCGACCTTAACCAAGACAAAGGAAGACATGTGCTATCTGGCGTCTACAAACCGATCATCAAGTCATGTGACCATGGGTTACCCTGTGGGTCACATGACTAGGTGTTTACCGCACTACCTCACTTTCTGATGAAATGGATGTGGGATGAAATATCAAGTAAGTCAAATATTTGTTGAGAGAACTGTTTAAAATCTCTGTTTATCTACTAATCTGCTTGTTTGAGAGGTTTCAAGTACCCTATAATTTCTTGCTTGGAATATTACTGGTCCTGTGTCTCAACCTGGGGTACCTTTGTGTTACATATAGTAAAAAAATGAAATGTTTCAAACATGTTACCTACACGTCTCATTTGAAGTGGTTCATCCTCCTGAGCATTTTGACACCTTTTTTTTTTTATGGAAATCGGTTAAAAAATGAGAGAGTGCGGGCAAAAATAATCACAAAGTAGCTGGGATTTAACCCCACCTCTTTTTTCCACATTTACAATCATTCTGAGCAAGTATTAGTCTTTTAAATGACCTTCTGTATTAACTTGGTTTAGATGTCTGGGAGTTCATTAAAAATTTTTCTACTAGATTCAAATTTTTAATGGGGGTTTTAAGGCCAGAGTAATGGAAGACACATCCATCCACGCCCGAATTTGAGATTTCTTGATATTTATCAACACTAAGATGTATTCTTTCACTTGAAACTGATAGAATACAACTTGCTAATATTTACTCGTATTTTTGCTTGATTTATTTTACTCGTTTCAACTCTAAACAGTCACATGGCTCAAGACAGCTTAGTAAATTGGCGGGAAATAATGAGTCAGAATGTGCGAATGCGAAATATTGTGATTATGCGCGTGATTCGCGTGGCGTGACGCGGAGCAACTCTGCGCGTATGTCCAACACAGTCAAGGCGCATTCGGTATGTTGTTAACGCCAACAAATGTGGTGTAAACAAAACAAAAATTTGCAGTCAAAATGCCACTTAGATTTTTTAATTATTTTGAATTTTGGCGCACTGAAAACAGACATAGATTCATTGGTGCAAAAAGATGCATATTTAGACCATGCACCAGTTACAGCTTTTACAAGCGTGAAAGTCTTACCGTTTTAAAATATAAGGACGTTTTGTGCGTAATTTTGACATTTTTTTTACAAAAACATCAATTTCTCAGAGTTCATATTTGACAATATTGCACGATTTTTGTTACATGATAACTCGAAAAATATGCAAGCAATCGTTTAGAGTACATCAAAGTCTGGGGGAGGTTTTCTCATTTTTTCAAAATATTTATTTTAAACAAAAATATACACCATTACGTGCAATTTTTAGCTTAATAGAGTGACAAAATGACTTTTTTTTCACATGTTTTTTTCAATATTTCGAAAAAAGAGATGAATATCTAAAAAATAAAAAAACCTTCCCTAAGTTCATATCTCTTCTTCATGAAAAGCTAACTGAATTTTTTTTACTCCGAACGGATTTTTTTCTAAGTGGTCACAAAAAAATTGGGGTAAAAAAGTGAATTTTTGTGATTTTTTCAAAAACTAGAGATTTTTGAACCCATCTGACGTCACCATGAGACTCCTTGACTCATTTCCTTTCCAAAAATGTATAGTTTTATATACTTTGGACATACAATTAAGAAATAATGATGCTCAAAAAGGGCCATGTTCTCTCCCATTACTCTGCCCTTTAATCAAATTTACGATATGAATCCCTCCCCCTAATCCTCAACCACCCTTGGCACATAACATTTCATGCCAAACATCATAAGAAAATAATTATTTTAAAACAGGTTAAAAACATGAGTAATATAGAATAAATTAGCCTCAATTTAAGACCTAATTGAATCTTCTAAGTGAAGAAATACTCAAGAGACAGTGTTTTGAAATCCAAGCTGCACATCAAAATGTAACAATACCACCTTTTTGGGTACCCCAGTATATGACACAGGATCTACTACATTGAATTAACTCTAAAAATAGATTACCCACCATCAATCTCGTTAGGCTCATCAGCATCAGGAAGTCTAGGTCTGTATTCACGCCATACTCGCCTCACTATTTCACTGCTTTCTGGTCTCTTTGTGCGATCTTCAAGCCAGCATTGCTCCATTAGTTCTCTCAAGAATTGGGGACAATCGTCAGGTATTGTTGGACGGAGTCTATTCGCTACTACTTGGTAGATGACCCTCACAGGTAGAAAGTCTTCGTATGGTTCTTCACATGATACCATTTCCCAAACAATGATTCCAAATGCATATATAGCAGCTTTTGGAGAAAGTACTTGTTCATCAAATATCTCTGGTGCCTGCCATTTCACACTTCCTCTGATGGCACTCCTTGTGGTCTTGCTACTGGTAAGGTCTCTTGCAATACCAAAATCACAAATCTTTATGACATCATCAGTCATTATGATACAATTGGTCGATTTCAAATCGCAATGAGCCACATTGTTTTGATTGAGATAGTTAACTCCGCAAGCCAGTTGATAGATCCACGAATGAAGGAGGTTTTCTGGAAGTCTATCTTTATCTTTGAGATAATCATACAAGGACCCTTTAGCAGCATATTCAGTTACAATGGCTACATGTTCTCTCTCTATTACTGCATCATAATACCTGATAATATTCTTGTGATCAAGTTTCTTGAGGAACTCTATCTCACGTTTTTGTTTCTCTTTGATTTCTCCATCAATTTTAATCTTCTTGGCAGCAGCTTCAATAATACCAAATTCCTTTGACTTCCATGTGCATCTGTAAACGGTACCACTGGACCCGCTCCCTAGGCGTTCATGATAAGTCAAATTAGCGCCCATGGCTTCAAGGTATGATCTGAAACAAAGGTTATGGTTGTTGATTAAACCCATATTATAACATATCTGTAAGAATAGATTAGTATTTATTTTCCATAAAATGTTAGCTTTTACTGTCAGATATGTGCCCTCTTAATTTTGAGCCGAACAAGTGAGGTAAAGCATAGAAAATTGGAATTTACTACTATAGCTAAAATAATAGTTTCTTGATCATGAGAACTTAATAGGCACGCAATGACAATTGCATCGGCGTACAATGCCTACCACACACGCTTAGGGTAGCACTGCATTTCCTGTGTGTGCACAATCAATTGCGCTATCGCACACCGACATCGCCCGGTTAATATTAAATTACACTATACAGCAAGAGACACTGAAATGAATACACAGGATCGATACATGTGGATGTGCTATGCACGATTGATATTCAGACGATAAATCTTTGGATACCGGGGTTGAAAATGCTGAATATCTCCCGTAAATGATTTCGTATAAAGAAACCAGATGTGGTTCCTTGCACTTGAATATATATTTTGAACAGATATGATAGTCGTTAGCTTGCGTCTTGAAAAAGAACCGTGCGTCTTGAGTCAAAACCTGACAATAATTTTGATTTATATGTGCCGAATTATATAGCGCAGTGTATAGGCCAATCGTGAAGGTAGACTAAAAGCATATGACCTATGGTGTACCATGCTCAACTGACACACAGCGAGGTCAGTAACCGAGCTAATCGGGGCTATTGTCAGTAGCCTTAGTCAGATGTCCTTCGGCCCATTAATGCGACTCAAAACTATTAAACAGGTCGATACAAAATGGCTATGCGTGGCGGTGGATTCAACCTACCATGGCGATTTCTGCCATGAAGATATCGGGGCGATGACACTGTGTATCGTGTCATTCCACTAAACTTGCGACATTACGCAGTGCAGGCAGTACATTCATACTCTCATGATCGAGAAATTATTATTTTAGCTATAGCGCCAATGCATGTTACTCCCGCAGTTGTAATACGGTGTGTATGTATGTGTATTCCGCATGCCGTGTAAATACTGTGCATACGTGTTCAACTAATATTTCCATCATAATAATAAAACAACGGTTCCTGCGTTTTATTCAAAATCTCAGATTTTGACAAAACTACAGCACCTAAAGTCTTGATTTTTGCAGAGTATCTTTATTGACTAAAGTACATTACAATTGTGTAAAAACCAGAATTTAACATTTTTTTGAGGGCGTTCTCCTCAGCAAATGTTATGGCTTTAATGGGAGAAATAATCCTTCTGTGTATATGTATATGGGCAGGGGTGTTAATGTAGGGGTGTGTTTGTTTACTGTGCCAAATGAGGACACACACCTGACTCTTAACGAGGACACACTTGCAATGGGGGATGCATCCTCACTCTTTTATAGCTGCAGTGGATTAATTGCTGATAGCCTAAATATGTATTTTATGCTTTATGTGTACCCCAAAAACAACTATATAAAAAGTCCATGTTTCGCTGCAGTTTGACCAGATGTTATGGTCGGATAGTAAAAAGTCCTTGGTGTAAGAGTTTTTACCTAACATCCACATTTGATAGCAGGAACGTGTAGGGGTGGATGTGTGTGTGGATGTATGTGAAAGTTTTGGTTAAGGTTTTGCTACCACCTCCAATGCATAAGGCCTCTCTACAAAATAACTTTGACACAAGTGCCCATGAGTAAAGTTGGTTATTATGTCAGCTATGTTGTCAAAGATCACAGGTGAAAGGTCATTTGAGGTAATTTTCTAAAATTGTTCCAACTGCTTCTTTTGTTGATGCAGCTGCATCTAGGGGTCATGTAATGTCTTTGTGCACATATTTTGAGGGTTCTTCATGCATTTTATTTGGTTAAACATACATGTATTGTTTAAGAAAGTTACATAAAACAGTACACACAAGTATAACAGCCAAAATAGAGTTAGAAAATAGACAGCACCTGTGATCCACCGATCTCCTTGTCTTGAGATAATTATGTTTCTTCTAATGATAAATAAAATCATTCAGGTATTTAGCAAAATGTTCTGTAATTTTCCTTATTATAATTCCTATAAATCAGAAGAAAAATGGATATTCAAACTTTTCTTATCCATTTTTCATTTACACAAAATAAGGGAGAAAATAGAAATTGTACTGTGGATGAACAAACTCTTCACTCACAAGCACTCATCCAATCAATGATAAAATCAATAGCGGCACAGAATGTTATAGCCGATTCAACCCATCATGGGATGTTTTTCAGGCTGCCAGTCATTCAGTCAATCATCTGTACCTCGTCTTTAGCATGATCGCCCGGTAGCCTGAATTTGTTTGGAAAACATTCAATGATGGGTTGAATCTGCTATAGAGGCCTTGCATGTGACGTATCATCCCGTAAATATGGCGGACTACTCAAATGCATTCAACAAAAGCGTGATTGCAATCTACGGTGACAGTTCGTCTCACACACATAACCCTGCACTACTAGGTTGATGACAACATTTGATTGAATGGACTGTACTCCGCCATAACTACGGTGAAGGACACCGGTTCAAATCCTTTGTTTGGAGCCAATCAATATTTTCATTTAGCTGTCTGTGTTAAGTGGAATTAATGGCTCAAGAAATTCACAAGATTTGAATGTTAACTTTCTTGCTCATTGATAATGTTTTTCATATCAGCTAATTTAAATTAAAGCCATTGTCAGAATGTAATTAACTCTTAGATTATGATTTGTATGAATCCATACTTCTAAAACCTGTGCTCAGCTTTTGATTCTTTCAGAAAAGTGTTGAATCATAAAATATAATCTACAGTTTATTGAATAGACTCATGTTATAGCAATGCTACATTGTACATTAGGCATAACTGCCCTAGTCTGTATAGAACTTACCCTTGATCAACGAAGCGTGCAAGTCAAGGTCAGCCACTAAATGCACAGTCATGGATGTATATGGGTTTTATACACTGTAAGTTACAGTAGTTCAACCACATGGAATCACAAATTTCCGGAAAAATATGCTAAATAAGCTCCTATAATTCCACAAAATAGTCACATAGGTGAAGGCGCAAGTACTCACAAAAGCAAATAATAATCATAGAAGTTAAAACAAAGTCAATGTCACATGAAATATATTGCATGAAGTTGAGACAGAACACTATTTCACAGTTCCATGGTTCCAAGATAAAATATGTGCAAAATGCCTCTTCTGTCACACACATGCATTGTCATTTACCAGTGCCTATGTGTTCTTTATAGATTTGAGGTCAAATATCATTAAAGGTTGGCTTCCAGTCTGAGATGAAACAGCAGAATAATGCCAATTGGACACATGTAATGACATAAGTGTCTATGGGGTGTTCACAGATTTGGGGTCAAAGGGTGTCATTTCTGGGCTGAGATAAAATTCCTTCAAAACGTTTATGAAAATTGATAAAAAAAAGTTTTTGTTATGTTGTCTGAAAAAATCATGCTTTTTATGATACTCTCTAAAACTGATAATTTTTATGTAAATCTGTCATCACAGTTGGATTTGTCTAGATTCTTTAGACCAACCCAACATTTAGCAGTAATGAGACCAAAATATGCCAGGGTTCCAGGGGCGGATCCAGGAATTTTCAATAGAGGGGGCGCCGAGCCACCGCTGCCACCGCAGCGGCTCGGTGCCCACACAAAGTCAGGCGCCGCTCTGAAAAAATACACAGAGTCAGGCGCCAATCTAAAAAAAATAGAGGGGGCGCGTGCCGGAGGCGCCCCCTCTAAATCCGCCCCTGGGTTCATACCAACCTTAATGAAGTAGCAATTATAAAAACTTCTGATATAGATGCTGATGAAGTATAAAAAGGACAAATTTCACTGTCAACAATATTCACCTTATGCAATATTTGTCATTTGACATTGATCTTATATTGAAAAAATCCTTGTTCTAACATCATATGATGACTTAAAGGGCATGAGGCAAATGTCACTCCATTCGTCATCATTAATATTAAGATACTTCTTGTATCTTTTCAGAGATGTTTGTGGCTCTTGTATTCTCAGAACCAAAATTAATATCATAGATACATCAAAATCTACTCATCTATTACTGATATGGGTGTTGTAGTAGCTATGGGTGTTGATGAATAAGCTGTGCACTGCTGATATGAGTGTCGATGAGTGAAGTAGCTATCTACTGCAAATATGGGTGCTGATGAAGTAGATATCTGCTGCGAGTGTTGATGAAGTATACTGCTGATATAGCTATTGATGAAGTAGCTATCTACTGCTGATATGCGTGTTGATGAAGTAGCTGTCTACTGCTGATATGGATGTTGATGAAGTAGCTATCTACTGCTGATATGGGTGTTGATGAAGTAGCTATCTACTGCTGATATGGGTGTTGAAGTAGCAATCTACTGCTGATATGGGTGTTGATGAAGTAGCTATCTACTCCTGATATGGGTGTTGATGAAGTAGCTATCTACTGCTGATATGGGTGTTGATGAAGTAGCTATGCACTACTGATATGAGTGTTAATGCAGTAGCTGTCTACTGCTGATATAGGTGTTGATGAAGTAGCTATCTACTGCTGATATGGATGTTGATGAAGTAGCTATGCACTGATATGAGTGTTAATGCAGTAGCTGTCTACTGCTGATATAGGTATTGATGAAGTAGCTATCCACCTTTGATATGGGTGTTGATGAAGTAGCTATCCACCCTTGATATGGGTGTTGATGAAGTAGCTATCTACTGCTGATATGGTTATTGATGAAGTAGCTATATACTGCTGATATGAGTGTTGATGAAGTAGCCATCTACTGCTGATGTGGGTGCTAATGGAAGAAGCTGTCTACTGCTGTTATGAGTGTTGATAAAGTAGCTATCTACTGCAGATATGGGTGTTGATGAAGTAACTAATGTACTACTAATATGGGTTTTGATGAAGTAGATATTTACTGCTATAAGTTCTGATGAAGTTATTATCTACTGCTGATATGGGTGTTGATGAAGTAGCTATTCTGCTGATTTGGATGCCTATGAATTAGCTGTCTACTGCTGATACAATTATTGAAGAAGTATCCATCTACAGCTGATATGAGTTTTGATGAAGTAACTCTCTACTGCTGATATGGGTGTTGCTGGAGTAGCTATTCTGCTGATTTGGGTGTTGATAAAATAACTATTTATTGCTGGAGTAGCCATCTACTGCTGATATGGGTATTGATGAAGTAGCTATCTACTGCTGATATGGGTATTGATGAAGTAGCTATCTACTGCTGATATGAGCTTTGATGATGTAGGTGATATCTACTGCTGATATGGGTGTGGATGAAGTAACTAGGGGAGAGCGGGGAGTGTTCGCCCTAGGGGCAGGTTCGCCCACCCCTTGTTTCTCAGCACTACGGCTATCAGGGAATTTGGTGATGGCAAAATTAGGTGACATAGGTCATTATAAACTTCTCATATTAGCTACGCGACATATAGGGACGTGTTCATCGAACTGCAGCCAAAACAAAAATATTACACCAAAATGTAATATTTTCTTGCATTTATAATGTTGTATTATCATTGATACATAAATACAGATGGTTTTAATGGAAATCTGTATTGGGAACATATGGGATTTGTCAAAGATTTAATGCAGTTATAATCTCCTTATTCGATTTGTGTTTTGCATACCCTGAAGAAAATACAAAATGTGCACAAGGGGCTTGTTCGCCCTTTTGAGGATGGGGCATGTTAGCTCTATATCTTCCCGGGCGGACTTACCCCAAACTGGAGGGCTTAACCTGCCCCATCAGCGTATTATGCAAAATATTGATAATTAAACCATTAAACAAGGTAAAACTACTGAAAAACATGTTTTTTAAAGTTATGTGATATCGGTATTACTCATACCACAGTTTATGTCCTAATCCATTTCTCCACGAAGTTGTAAACATGATACGTTTAAGCTCACTTTGGACCCCTACATTTTACCCTGACCCGACCCTGCAACAAATTTAGTGACTCCCCAGAAGAGAATGAATGCCCTGTATACTCTTGCTAAATGTTTGCATTGAATATGTTATTGTTATGCAATGTTTAAACCTTTTTTGTGATTAGGGTGAACTTACCCCACCATATGGGTGAACCTGCCCCAATATGGGGCAAGTTCGCCACTTTGCAAAACGTTTTTGTTTGCTCTATCCTGTTGCTATTGTAAGGCCTATAGATCTGGGATTGTGGCCGTATATAGCTAATACATAGGGCTTTCACATGGGCTAATCAGGTCATCCCTAACCTTAAAATTGACATCGCTAGGCTGGTCAGAAAAAAATAGGGCGAACACTCCCCGCTCTCCCCTACTCACAGCTGATATAGTGTTGATTTACTGCAGTTATGGGTGTTGATAAGATGGAAGTAGCTATCTACTGCAAATATGGGTGTTGATTAAGTAGATATCTGCAGCGAGTGTTGATGAAGTAGCTATCTACTGCTGATATGAGTGTTGATGAAGTAGCTATCTACTGCCTACATGGGTGTTGATGAAGTAGCTATCTACTGCTGATATGAGTGTTGATGAAGTAGCTATCTACTGCTGATATGGGTGTTGATGAAGTAGCTGTCTGCTGCTGATATGGATGTTGATGAAGTAGCTATCTCCTGCTGATATGGGTGTTGATGAAGTAGCTATCTACTGCTGATATGGGTGTTGATGAAGTAGCTATCTACTGCTGATATGGGTGTTGATGAAGTAGCTATCTACTGCTGATATGGGTGTTGATGAAGTAGCTATCTACTGCTGATATGGGTGTTGATGAAGTAGCTATCTACTGCTGATATGGGTGTTGATGAAGTAGCTATCTACTGCTGATATGGGTGTTGATGAAGTAGCTATCTACTGCTGATATGGGTATTGATGAAGTAGCTATCTACTGCTGATATGGATGTTGATGAAGTAGCTATCTACTGCTGATATGGATGTTGATGAATTTGCTATCTACTGCTGATATGGGTATTGATGAAGTAGCTATCTACTGCTGATATGGGTATTGATGAAGTAGCTATCTACTGCTGATATGAGCTGTGATGATGTAGATGATATCTACTGCTGATATGGGTGTGGATGAAGTAACTACTCACAGCTGATATAGTGTTGAGTTATGAGCTATCTACTGCTGATATGATTGATGATGAAGTAGCTATCTACTGCAGTTACGGGTGTTGATAAATTAGCTGTCTACTGGTGATACAATTACTGAAGAAGTAGCTCTCTACTCCTGATATGAGTTTTGATGTAGCTATCTACTGTTGTAAGAGAAATTCACTGTTGGTAACTTCAAACTTGGTACGGTATGAGTATATGTTGGCCTCATGTGCTGTACACTTTTGTGTCATGTTATTTGCATATTTATGAATATTAGTAGCTTAAAATGGCAAAAATTATGGACAGCCCTCATCATTACATTTACCCAATGCATACCTAGTAGTAGGCCCTCTGTTATAAATGCTAGTACATTGTTATGTTACTTACCTCATCTTGATGTTGCATTCGTCAGCCTGAACTGGTGATTTCCTGTTGCTATATAAACATTCTTGTCAGCAAATTTACTGATATTCTGTTGATATGAATAACTGTTTTTTTAATTATGGGATTTTACCCAATTCTGTTCCCAAAGGGATGAGGCAAAACTTCATTCAGAAGCTATGGATGTAATCTGCTCATCTCTTGTTTGCTTAAACATTGGGGTGGTGCCATGGTAAAGGGTGGCAAAGATAATGAGGTGGTCCAGAAACCCTCGGTGGGGGTCAGGTGGCTGAAGCTAATTAGTTTTAACATGAAATATACAAGGAGAACACAGCCAGTGGGCAAACTGAGCATATGAAAATTTGTAACATTATTGTAAAGTTATTACAACATTACCGCAAAGTTGTCAACAATGTTGTGGCACAAACTTTCATATACGACCATCAGACAACCAAAATACAACCAATGAATGAATTCATTGTTTTGATGTCAATGCAACTAAGTTGCAAGCAGTTTTGCCCACTGGGTAACAAAGCAGAAATTTCATTATGGCTGCCGGATAGCTATTTTTAACAACGCATATGTGATGCGATCAAGCAAAATCAGATGGAACTCGGAAATACTGATTTGAGCTATAGCCAAACAAAGGAAATATTTCCTTTTGTTTCCGTTGTTTTGGATACTCTTTGAAACTGGTTGTTCAATTTCGATGGGGTTTTCAGAGTCAATAGAGAAGTGGGATTCGGATTGGCCAATTCAATCATCTGACAATTGTAACAACAGACCAATAATCTGATGGCCAATTACCCGTCAAAATGTTGGTCAATGCAGAGCAGTGTTCTTGAAGGTAACACAAAGCTTGGCGTATATGTCGCTGGTGTGCGCGTCAATCTGAGCAAGGGACTGCAGTTCTTCTCTGAAACCTAGTGTAGTCATTTCAAATGGACCCATTGGGGCATTTAGCATGTTTATTAAGCAGGCTTTTCAAAAATTGGATGGAGAGCAATCATTTTGATACAGCCTGTAATGCAGAAACAATTGAATACATGAATACAAAACCCACCCAAGTCCATGGGAAGTGATTTTGAGAGAAAAACCTGTGTATCATTTTAATTCCTTCAGTTAGATTTATCTGGTCAATATGGTAAAGTTTTACGTGCAAATGGGTGGGTTAAACTGTATTAGGTATGACGATTAGCATTTCAGGGACTTCGTGGGGTTCATTTTAAATTTTGGACTTGGGTGGTTTTTGAATCATATACAAAGACAACAATGTTTGAATGAGATTGCCACTAGTAAGATAATACAAAATAAAGCACACAGGTATGTATAATGTTGATAAGCATTCTGCCATGTAATATAAACCATACACGTTCCTTTATTAAACCCATTTTTTTTTCAAAAGTCACTCTCCAGCAATGAATGTGTTACAAGTGGACTTTTATACATACTGGATTTCAATCAATGTGTTACAAGACTTTTAAGTCATGGAATTGAGTGGTTCTTTCATATATGCTATTTTTCACATGCTCAGTAGACACAGAGGATGAATTCAAGTTCTTTCATACATATGACAGGCCTATGTATAGCAACAATTTCCCATGCTTAACTTAATTTGGCCAGAGTATGGACTTGGGTGGGTTTTGTATTCATATATTCAATTATTGTTAATTTTACTCTTACTGTGCTGCAAATAAGCACATTTGAATGTTTGGTTTCTATTATTCTATTAGAATACTCTGTAGTGGTACCAAGTTCTCATTTCAGTGATTGATAAACTTGTGTTCAGTGGCTGAATTTTTTTCCAGGAGGCATTGATGATCGAGGGGACATGGATTTTTTTGGGGGTGGGTGGTAGGGGGGGGGGGTTTAAATCTGCCTACAAGTTTGCCTATATTTGTTGGATTTTCAGTGGATTGTGATCTGACTGGGGGGCTGGGCAGGGCAAAGCCCGTAATTGGATTGAAAATGACTCCACCATGGTGGTGCTACCACTGCATATTATACAACCTGTGAAATAATATTTGACAATTGACATTACAAACAAAAAATATTTAAGTAACACAAGAAGTAAGATACAGTCCAGGGTGTACTTAAAGCAATAATGTGTGATTTGCATAAAGAATAGATTCCAATTTAAATGTTAGTTTTCATTGATCATGTTGATTGCATTGTCCCCTTTTAATTTTGATGTAAAATGAAGAAATTGGATACTATTTCATTCCAGCGCCTACAATGCATACTATTGTCATGAATATTTAGCTTCATGCAGCTGGGACAAACAAACAAGACGTAAGATGTATAGCGATATGCGCACTGTTTATATGTTAAGACGTAAGACGAATAGCGATATGTACACAGTTTATACGTCAATGATTCAATAATAAACATGTACGCGATGTGTTTAGCCACCACTCGATCAGTGAACTCAGAATAAAACCAGAGATCTCTGGATTTAATATAAAAACTAAAATTTGTCTAATTGGAGTGTACTTCAGGCTTATTCTTTCACATGGTATTTTAGTACACCATTGGGCATTACAATCATGCAAAAACTAGAAATTCAAGAAAAATTGAGGGCATCACTGTGGAGCAAATCACATACATGTATTATGGCTTTAAGTTTTGTTTGAGTAGATAGGTAAATGCCTCCGAGAATTAAAACAAGTGGATCATTCTCTATACCAATTTTCCAAACTTTGTGCACCCAATAGATATTTTGTCAAATTAAAGGGGGGTAACCCTATTGGATTTGGATATGGATTGTCTTTAAAATTACATAATAATATCAAATATCGCCCCCTTTATGCTGCTTTGTGAAAAAAACGAGAGCATTTTCAGCGTAAATGTGAATAAATAGCTAAATTTGCAATCCAATACCTTGGCATACGTGAATTGCATTCTGGGCAGGCAAGCAACAACACTGAACAATTCCCGTTCGTATGACGAATGCTGACATGCTGTACAATGCCCGGCCCGTATTGAATGGAAAATATTTGTTTTTTTCGTACCGTTTCAGAAAAAAAGGAGACAAAATATATTTCCCCTTGCAATATGTACATTTCAAATGAATATAAAAAAGTTTTGGTTAAAAATGGAGAGGAAAAAAAACCTGTCCGTTACTGGGTTTTGAACCGGGTACCTCTTGGGTATAAACATGGTGCGCTAACCAATTGAGCAATTCAGCCCACTACGTTCATCGTGGAATTTTTATAACTAGATCGGCACACCGTCTCCTCAGCAGTTAGTGTGGTTTGCTTTTTTCACAGAATGTGTATGACGCGAAACCAAAGTAGCTGTTGAGGAGACTGATGATTCGCAATTAATTCCCTGCCCAGAAATCCGAAGTAATTTTTAGTATTTACAAAATGGTAGCCTGTAAAAACCGCTGTGTTTCATAATTTCTCCGAAAATACATCGACTTGTAGCGTCAAATTTCAGGATAGTAATAAGAAAAATAGTATCTATTATGTGATACCAAAACCTCATCAACAATGAAAAAAATCGGGGGGATGATGCTGTCGATCGGGTTACGGACCTTTAAGAACAAATATTGGCACTGTTTTTACTACAATTTCCAGAATGGGGCAAAATCTGTTTATATTTGTTTCAACAATTTGAAAAAATTTGAGAACGATAAAACAAATACAACCACAGTATACAAATGTACCCAAAATTGACCTTGGAAAAAAAGGGTGGCATTGATATTGTTGCTGTTTTGGCATACTGTCGTATGACGAAAAATGCAGTTTTGAGAAAATCGCATTTAAAGGCCCACTGGAGAGCACCAAAGTAAAATATGTTTATTATTATCAAAGAATATAATCAATTGTGACCGATTACAGCACGAATGAGCGTAAATGTCCTCAATTGTATTCTGAGTTACAGTGTAAAATGGGCATGAAGGTCATATTCATAGGTATTTCAATTTGGTGCTACGTGTATCTCATTAAATGAGGTACACGTAGCACCAAATTGAGGTACCTATGAATACGACCTTCATGCCCATTTTACGCAGTAACTCAGAATACAATTGAGGACATTTACGGCTCATTCGTGCTGTACGGTCACAATTATATATTTGTCTTTGTTTTCAACATAATACAAACTTTTTATTCATTCACTAATTAGAAGCAATTAATCTAGATGTAAACTCATACGACAGTATGCCAAAATATGCACAATTTGACAACCTATATATATGTAATACATTAATTTATGATACGCCATGTGATACGACAGTATGTCAAAACAATAGGCAACTACAGTTACACAGTGGCCTATGGCGACGTATCATGATACGACTATGATACGACTGTATGCCAAAACACAGAATGAAGATTTAGGGGGGGTTTACATGAAAGCCATGTCGTATCATACTAATTAGGGCCATATCTCATTAATTAAGTACATTTAGGTCTCAAAACTTTGTGAATATATAGAGTTTCATTCATAGATTTTGAATGTAACTCATTTTGCCCAAAAATCGTCATACGACAGTATGCCAAAACAGCAACGATATAATACATTATAATACAACCTGTGAAATACTTGACAATTGACATTACCAAAAAAAATCTACATAATCTACATTAACAGTCAGACCTTTTATATACAAGTGTTATCTATGTCTGTTTACAAGTATTATATATATTACATTTGTATACAAAATGACTATTTGTACAGTACTGTTTACAGCAAGATCAAAGTGTAATATGAACCATACAAAGTATAAAAAGTGGCACAAAGCAAACAAAAGTGACGGTTAATTTCTCACTTGGTATCAGACGACGGTGGACGACATTATTCAATGTGGCATCAGCCAAAAGCGTAAACAAAACAGATAATATGACGGCAACACTGCCTGCACGTTGGACGCAATTATTTTTTCCCGAGCCAAGATGCATTTTTAGCTCTATTGGCCCCATTACAGAAAAAAAATGCACAAAATATATTTCCCAGTGCAATGTATACATTTTCACATGAAAATAAATAATTTTAGATTCAAAGAAAAAAGAAGAAAATTTTTTAATCATTGCAGGGGGTGGGAATCGATCTCGGGACCCTCAGCGTGGGAGGCGAGACTCTTAACCATTACACCACGTAGTCGCATTGGTATACGTGGGGGAATTTTCAGTATATATCGTAACATATCGTGTGTTATTCATACAAAACATTCAAAAAACAGTACTTACAATGAGGTTCACTGTCGAACCTCAACGGATTTAGACTGATAAAATAGTACTTAATAACATGCGTACAGTTTTGGAATAATTTGAGACATTTTTGTGTTTACGTGTAAAACCAATGACGACGTCAAAATTCAGTCAATCTTGGCCGGCCCCCCTGCTTGGTATGAAGTGTCTGAAGTTCAATATTGCATTATTTAAAAGCAACCCTTACTATTTCCACATACAAATACAACTATTGAAAAAGGAAAACAATTACCGTGTTTTACTTGAAGTAAGCTCAATATTTTATTGAAAATAAAGCGTGGGTCTCCCGCTAGTATAATAATAATTGGAAATTATCCAGTTAAATTACATACCCATTGGCTGTTCCATTTAATTTATATACTTCCTCTGAAATGACCCCAAAATAGACTGTTCCGTTTAATTTACATACTCCATCTGAAATGGCTGTTCCATTTAATTTACATACTCTCTCTGGAATAGTTTATCCCTAATCATATTACATAGCCTCACTGTGAATAAGAGAGACTGACAACAGCAACCTATGGAGAGTAAGAGAGACGACTCCCCTGTGAGGGGACTCATTACAATTTCTTTATTTTAAGTGCTACGAGAGTGCAACCTACATTAAACCCGCATGCAGAGCATGCAGGGTATCTTTATACTCGCATGCGACAGGCACGTCGCAAGCGGGGCACCCCACTTTTTTGCCACTTTTTTTGCCCTTCTACAATGCCACTTTTTTTGCTAAAATGCAAATAATATTTCTAATATACCCCTTTTTGATGGAAACACATTAATTAATGTACGGCACCCGCGGTTGTATATGCATCGTATAATTTATGTGACCTAATGTAATGTGCACCAAACGGAATAATGAAACTGAAATTCATAAATGAATTGAATAATGAAATTACAGTGATTATTAAGACGGACTCCATGCTGAGTCTTAACTTAAATAGTGTAAAAATGATGCACAAAATGGCTTCAATTGTACCTTCATTTTGCAAAATTTCCCAAGTTCTGAGGGGGGAACATCCCCCTCAAACACCCCCTGCATAGTGGGTAAACAAGTGCCCATTTTCGCTTCTGTTTTCAACATTTGCCAGTTTTGGCCCTATGTTTAACACAATTTATAGGCCTACAATAATAGGGAAAACTACTTGTCCACGACCGTCATTTCACAAATTTTCGGCTTTTTCAAACTAAACTTTTCTCACTATAGTGCTAAAATGGTCCACCAAATCGCTTCAATTAGGTCTTCATTTTGCAAAAGTTTCTTACTTCTGAGGGGGGACATGCCCCCCCCCCTGCGTAGTGGACAAACAAGTGCCAATTTTCGCTTCTCCTTTCGACATTTGCCAATTTATGTTTCAACATAATTTATAGGCTATACAATAATAGGGAAAACTTGTCCACGAAATTCGCGCGAAAGGATTCATGGAACGCTCATTTCATAAATTTTCCGCTTTTTCAAACTTAAGTTTTCACACTAATAGTGCTAAAATAGTCCAACAAATCGCTTCAATTAGGTCTTCATTTTGCAAAAGTTTCTAACTTCTGAGGGCCTCCCTCAGACACCCCCCTGTGTCGCGCAAGCACGACGGCGGTCATTTCTTTACATTTTTTTCGGTGTCATATTGGGTCCATCTATTGGGCGCCCCACCTTTACACGCCTACAAGGGCACTAGGGCGCACATGTGGCACACCTATGGGCCCGAACTTGTAGATATGCATTTTGCCCATTTTGGCCCCAGATTTTTAAGGCCAGGGGCCCCAGAGGCCCAAATGTTAAAACAAAGGGCCGGCCGTTTCTCAGCAAATAAAGTAGCTACAGGGCTCAGATTTGGTACATTAATAGATCTTTAGCATTATATTGTTATATGAATATAAGAGCTCCATATGTCACATAATATGTGCCCCATATGGATTTCCCATTCGGATTTTATAAATAAATAAATTTTGAATAAATAATGAGTACGCTTACCTTTCTGCAACACTTCCTGATACCATTGGGCATCTGCTGATAGCCAACATTTTAGCTGAAAACAGTCCCTTCCTATCATTTTTGAACAAAATATGGTTCAAAAGTGCGTACACTACGCTTATATACTGGCACAGCGAGGTAATGACGAGAGCTATTTACGGTGGGGTATCTATTGTAAGCTATTAGGGTATAGTCAGGCCCTGGGTATAGTATATCTTCCCGCAAGTGACAAGATGTGTCAAGCTGGTGCATACATAAGGGCGGTATATTCAAATGGTATTGTCTGGATCATTGTGTATCGATTGCGCGCGTATACACGGATGTGTGTGGTCACTCCCAGGTTTTGACATGAATTACAAATGATGTCGTAAATGACCCAGCGTTTTCATTTTATTATTACAAAATTAATTGTCCTTTATCACGAGTCCTAGGAGTCATACCAGTAGTGTCTGACCGATTAGGTCCTTATCTGAATCGGCCGATTGGCCGATCAATACCCTCTTTGATCTGCTGATTTGATCACCGATCACCGATTTCCAATTCCCCAATTGTAAACAATGGCTGCCATCGCCGTGAGTAAATTTCACCCGTATGTTGAAAGGGTACTTGTACGCAAAGTATTACCATAATTATGCCAGCTCTGAGCACAAAAAGAAACACTCCCATATACATTTAAAATTCGTAATTTTACCATGATTATTCTAAATTCAATGCACCTTTTCCCCCTGATGTCCGAATCCATCGAATCATTCGATCACCCCTTTTTAATATTGTGTTTACGTTCAAGTCAGTACCCAGCAAACACAAAAACGTTTTAAAACGTTTTAAATAAGTTATATTTTGGCTTTTGGTTTAGGTAAAACGCGTTTTAATAACATTAAAATGTCGGGTTATATAAAGGTCATGATAACGTTTTAAAACGTTTTGTATGAAAAACACACTACAACAATATTTTTGAATGTTTTCAAAAAATGTTATTGTAAACTATTTTTGCAAACATTTTTGCCAAATATTGTGTCAATACTTAAATAACATTATGTTAAAATATTTGAACCAAGTAAACACAGAAATGTTCTTAAAATGTTTTTTTCAAAACCTTTTAATAACATTTAAATGTCGGGTTATATAAAGGTCATGAAAACGTTTTTAAAACGTTATTGAAAATATTTTGGGCAAACATTTTTCGCAAAATATTTTTTCAACCCCAAAATAACATTCTGTTTAGAATGTTTTGTATCAAGTTTTCAAGAATGTTTTTGGAATGTTATTAAAACGTTTTTATACCCTTTATATAACCCGACATTTAAACGTTTTCTGTAAAACATTTTTGTTTGCTGAGCAGTAGATTATCTAAAAATGTTTTTTAAGGTTATGAAAACATTTTATACTCTTAATATACCCTTTATATAACCCGACATTTAAACGTTTTCTGACAACCTTTTATAACCTTTTGCGAATGATGTCGAAAACGTTTTGTGTTTGCTGGGTATGAGTTTTGCACACGGCCCGTAGCTCTCCCCAATCTGACACGCCCATGTTTAACCCGGAAGTAAGAACTACAATTGTACATGTTCATCTGTTGGCCGTACGGTGTACGTACATGTAGATGTGGGGAATTACCTGATTATCTCAGCTGTGTGCCTGAATCACGGTATGATTATAGGTTAATCGCCTACAAAGCTTGTTCTTTTGCTAAATTTCGCTTGATTTAACTAGTCTAATTAGAAGAAATATACCAATAAATGAATACTTGTTAAGCTTCAACAATTACTTTCATGATATTGGGTGATCGGTGCATTACATCGGCGGATGAAGGAAAAATCGGCCGATGCAGATCACTACCGACAAGCTAATAATCGGTCCAATTCGGAAGCTACCGATCTGATCGGTCAGTCTCTACATACCAGTTCAATTCATCAAAATTAATTTGTATTAAATGAAAAACAAACAGACAAGTAGAGTCATATGTCTTTCTATGACTGTATTCCTACCAAAATCTGATTTTCAATACACTAGAAACGTGTTGATATGTATATCTTTGAAAATCGCCAAATGTTAACCACAGTCACCGTGGCAGAGTAGGCATCTTTAGCATTCATAGTCCTTGGCAGTGGTTCGAACCTTAGTATTTTTTATTCTTTTTACTAATGCGCTGTGCCATTTTTCAAACACGCCCCTGAATGAAATTGATGGGCAAGTACCCTTAAGGCTGTTCCAGTTAAATTACATACCCATTGGCTGGTCCATTTAATTTACATACTCCCTCTGAAATGACCCCAAAATAGGCTATTCCGTTAAATTTACATACTCCATCTGAAATGGCTGTTCCATTTAATTTACATACTCCCTCTGGAATAGTTTTCCCCTAATCATATTACATAGCCTCACTGTGAATAAGAGAGACTGACAACAGCAACCTATGGAGAGTAAGAGAGATGACTCCCCTGTGAGGGGACTTTTTACAATTTCTTTATTTTAAGTGCTACGAGAGTGCAACCTACATTAAATTAGCTTGAAAATTTTAAGTCCTCAGCAAATAAGGACTGTAAGTTTGGGTACACCGACAACATGCGGGTATAGCCGTATGTGTACAAATATAAGGCCCTCTAGTTCAATATTTCCCCCTCAAGACCCCTTAAAACTACGAGGGGTGGTCAAAATGTTTTAGAACAAGGTATGCTACTTTGTTGCACGGTTATGAATTTGGTCTAATTTCAAAGCTTGTTCCTTCAAAACATTACTGCAAAAATATTTGCATCACTGTATATTGGTAGGACACCCTGCAAAGGAAGCTTACCTCCTTGAATTCACAGGTAATACCAGAAGTGAACACAAGGTCATCATTGAATTTTCCCCCAATGGAGGTGAAAACTCAAATGAAAATTAACAATGTACAGTTGTTGTAAATGGTGATGAAGTTCCTGATATTCAACAATAAACAAAATGGTCCCTCAAGTTCAAGGATGGAATGAGCATCCTTGAAGATCATCCAAGGTCCAAAAGACTTGCTGACGTCACCACTAATGACATATGTGCTGGTACAGTGACATTGATAATGAACACGGAACCAAACAAGGAAGATGAGATAGCCTCAATTTATAACAACTCCGATGAAATATTGTAAGTTGTTATGTGGTATTTAATATGTTATAAGTATAATTTAAATATATATTTGTTTGCTTCCTATAGAAATGCCCCTAAATCCACTGTCAAAATGTGCCAAGTTGCATATACAGTAACTACAAGTCTCATTTATTCTAAACTAAATATTTGAATTTTACCATGGGAAGGTACCGCAAGTACTCCATTTGAAGTGACTGACAACCATTTCCACATCAAACCCAGATGATCAATGACACATCCAGTGTTGTGATACTCTGGTGTGCCATTTCCTTCCCAGGTGTATTTGTACACACGTCCCTTCTCATCCCCCTCATGATAACATGCAGCATATAGCTGCCTTGCATCATTCCTATAGGACACAGCTTTAAATTCCCAACCATCGGGTGGTTTTATCCTACACAGATCCTGACCCATATCTCCTATTGCTTTGATTACCATTTCATTCCCTGGTTAAAAACAAGTACAAAAAAAGTACTGTACTTTTTATGTACTTTTAACAAATGTACTTATTTGGAACGCGAAATAAGTACATTTAAAGTATAAAAAAAGTACAATTGAAAAGAAAAGTACAGTAAAAGTACCAGCAGGTCAAAAGTACATAAAAAGTATACTTTTTAGCCATAGGAAAAGTATACTTTATTTGGCTGTGTGAAAAGTATACTTTTGAATACTTTAAATGTACTTATTTCAAATAAAAAAAAAAAGTACATTGTTTAAAAGTACATAAAAAGTACAGTATACTTTATTTAGCGATAGGAAAAGTATACTTTATTTGGCCATATGAAAAGTATACTTTTTTTGGTCTTGTGAAAAGTATACTTATCACATGGCCAAATAAAGTATACTTTTCACATGGCCCAATAAAGTATACTTTTCAAATGGCCAAATAAAGTATACCATGCTCTACATATGGCTTAATAAATTATACTTAACATACGATTAAATTTGAAAATTTGTCTTGTAAGAAATTAGAAAAAGAATATATTTTTTAACTATCCTGGTTGCTTTCTTGTCCAGGTAACACAACATATGTCAAGGTTAAATGCCTTGTCCCTCCCTCCGGGCACATTATTGCAACACCTCCTTAATTAATAATATTGTACACTTAATACTAGAGCACTTGTGTCCGTCAAAAGATGCTCAGGGAGCTTTGCAGAAACAACAAATTGTACAATACTGCAAACAATACTATAATACATGTAACTATAAACTCAGATCAATGTTGAGATGTTCATGCATCAAGCCGGGCATAGGCATTTTGGAAAAATGTGTTTACAAGTTAATTTTGCTTTAAAATAACACAATTATGTTCTTGGTAAAGCGAACTGAAAATGGCAGGTTATTGTTCCAAATGTTTGCAGCTGAAACATGAAATGATCTGCTGACCCACTGGTTTCTGGCAACTGTTTCTTGAAGAAGTCCTTGTGTAGCAGAATGGAGATTATGAGCTGGTGAATATACAGTTCTACACAATTAATTATTCTGGAGCTGATATATAGACGAATATCCAACGAGCCAAGTCATGGTCAGGATTTGGTCGGCCATTACTGGGTCCCTGGCGCACCAAGCTGGTGTTGTGACTGCCCAATTGGGTGCATGGATTAAAGCTGCTTAAAAATCGATGTTATATTGTATTGTGTTGTAAACTTTCATCATTCTTTATACGTGTAACACGGGTGATGGAATGCAGTTTATAATTCCCGCCAAGGACGCATCATTTCACATTTCAGGTGAAATATACTCAGCGGGAACCCAGCCATGGCTGCCACTAAGGTGTAGGAATGCGTGAAATTGGATTCGTCTATACAAATAGTCTTGTAGACAACAAAATTCTTTGTTCAAAAGTAGCCAATGCAGGTCATGTAAAAACAGGTGTAATGTGGTTTTATGTAGGTATGTTCATGCATGCAAGTCTGGCAGCACTTATGTTTTAAATTATCTGTAGCCTATAGTCTGTGCAGTTGAGTCTTGTGATGCCATGCAACAGAGAGTTGTCAATGTCTATCGTTGAGGTATAGCACATTATACCATTGTCCATATTGGGTATACACCAACAATGTATACATCTGCAGAATTCAGCAGTGTTGTATGTTGCCTGCATGGGCACTCATGAATGTGCTGAATGAGTGTGTAAGCTTACTCAATTATCAGCATTATATGGCATTTCTTGGTGTACAAAATATCTTAAACAATAACAAATACATAGTACCTTCTTTTGTGTCCATTGAATGCAATCAGAAATTCAAGTCATAGCATATATCCAAGTGTAAAATCCACAAAATGAGAGCTCCCATCTTAATATGTCATGTCAAAACAGCTCCAAACAGAATGACAGTTATTTTTCAAATCCACAACAATATTGTCATGTGACCAATTTGCATATGAGGTCAAATGACTAATCCAAGAAAAGTACAAATTAAGTACACTAAAAAGTATATTAAAAGTACAGTTGGTGACCTCCTAAATGTTTAAGTCCCAGAAAAGTACAAATTAAGTACAATGGTGCTGTTGAAAAAATGTCTGAGTCTGAAAAAGTACATTAAAAGTACATTTCATGAGGTCCAAAAAGTTTAAGTCCAAGAAAAGTACAAATTAAGTACAAAAAAGTACAAATAAAGTACTTGATGATGGGCAAAAACTTTGGAGTCAAAGAAAAGTACAAATAAAGTATAGAAAAAGTATATTAAAAGTACAAAATTTTTTTTTGCAAAGGGAGAAAAAGTACATTCTAAGTATACTTTAATTGTACTTTTCACTGAAAAAGTATAATAAAAGTACAAAAAAGTACACATAAAGTATACTTTATTTGTACTTATTTTTAACCAGGGTTCTCTCCCATTACCACCAAGTAATCTGAACTGATAGTGAGATCAAATGGATTTAAACTAAGGTTTACAATCCTTTGCTGTGTAAACTCTGGCAAACTACTAACTACCAATGCTTTGATATCTAAACATATCACAGCTGTATTGGCATTAGCTGTAATACACCATGGCTTCACATTCCCATCATGAATCTGATATTTCTTTACATAGTTTGATGCTTTATGGCATGGGAACTTGTACACATAGGGGTTATGTCTGCATGTCACCAATATGAAATTAGGCATAGACTCACTCACTGCTACACTATATGATCTCGGATGATGAATACTGTGAAACTCATCAGATGTCAGGATGTACAGAAGATGTGCCTCTTCCCTACTCACATGATGAACCTCCACACTGTCTAGTGTACAGATAGCCAGACGGTCACTAGCCACAAAATGAAGTTCTCCCCCAGCATCAATGTGCTTCAACTTCCATGCCAAACCTGAAATGTATGAATAATAATGATTGACATAACATACTACACAGAGGCTCCGGAAGATTTTGAATATGGGGGGGCCCAAAATTTGTGGCCTTCTCCGAGGCGCGAAACGCTTAAGGGGGTGGGTGCGGGAGGGGGTATCCCCCTCCCTTTTGACATGCATACATTTTTACATGAATTGTACCTTACATTTTGTATTATACCCTCAAATAATGAATTTTACCTTAAAATTATGAATCTGACCCTAAAATTATGAATTTTACCTGAAAATTTATGAATTTGACCCTAAAATTATGAATTTTACCCGAAAATTTATGAATTTTACCCTAAAATTATGAATTTTACCCTAAAATTATGAATTTTACCTCAGATTATTGGGGGGGCTCTAGGGTACTTGGGCCCCCCACCAAAATTATTGAGGGGGCCGGGCCCCCCAAGCCCCGGCGGTTCCGGAGCCACTGCTACAATCAAAGGGTGAAAATAATTGAGCTTGAGGTGGCCCCTGGTTCCAAGATTTGGTATGAACCAGGGGCCACTTTGGATGAACCAGGGGCCACTTACCCATAATAAATAATCAACGTGGCTATCACTACCAGGGCTCCCGCTAACCTTTAAAAGCTACAAAATTGTATACACACAGTAAGGGTATTATGATTATGTGTGCTTTTTCATTGGTTTTTCTTCAGGCTTCTTGATTGATCTGTACCGGTGGTTTTAGTTGTGTTTATCGCAACTCGTAACAGGAAAATACTTGCTTAGAGTAGGAAAACAACTGCATAGAAACTGCATAATGAAAAACACTTGCTTTGGCTACTTTTTGAAAGTATACAACTTGAAATAAATACAAGCGGCCCCAGGGTGATAAAGAAACAAAGGTGGCCCTAGCAGAAATTCTATACAGCAAGAAGTGTATCAAAAGTGTATCAAAGTGTATTAAAACTGTATCAAACGGCAATTTGATACAGTTTTGATATACAAAGGGTGTATTGAAAATGTATCAACTGAAAATATAGGGTATCAAAACTGTATCAAATACCACCTAACTGTATCAAAAATGTATCAAAAGTGTATCGAATTTGAACTTAGTTAATTTTGGCCATGCTTGTGGTGTATCAAAAGTGTATCAAATTGCACTTTGCTGTTTTTTAGTGTATGTAAAGTGTATCAAAATGAACTTTTTGGTGCTAGATGTATATCAAAAGTGTATCAAATTGGACTTAGTCAAATTCTGGCTGCATACAGTGTATCAAAAGTGTATTAAATTGGACTTTGCCTGTTTTTTAGTGTTTGTAAAGTGTATCAAATTGAACTTAGTTAATTTTTGGTGGCTAGAGGTGTATCAAAAGTGTATCAAATTGTACTTAGTCAAATTCTGGCTGCCTACAGTGTATCAAAAGTGTATTAATTTGGACTTAGTTTATTTTGGGTGGCTAGAGGTATATCAAAAGTGTATCAAATTGGGCTTTCATAAACTGACCTTTTGTAGTGTATCAAAACTGTATCAATAACTGATCACATGTCTAGATAATGACTCATCATTTTCAAATTTGGCCATGTGGCATGCATGCAGTTAACACCAGGATTTGCATTTGGAAATATACTGTATTTTAGAGCAAATTATGGTGTTTTATTTATCATGATGAAGATACAAACATGCTTGTAGACTGCACATTAGGTTACAATGTAGTTGTAATCAGGGACTGTGATTAAAGAGGATATTTTATTGACTTTGTTCTGATAAGGTAAGCTTACTATATATTATATATAGGGCCTCTATGTATATGTATTAAGCATAAATATAGCATATGCCTGTATAGGGTAACAACTTCAGTGACAAGCACTGCTTTCCAAGCAGGCCCTCCGATGTATGTATGTTCCATTTTGGTTGGGTTTTGCTTCTTTTTTGCAATACTTTCTCACACATTTATCCTATTGCGTTGTAATTTTGAACGTTGATAGGGGAAAGTGCATTGAGCTGCTCCATGATGGGGGAAAGTGCTAGAGGTCAGCATTGGCAGTAGCGGGCAGTGTTGAATTTGAGCTTGATTAGACTAATTTCAAAATTTGACCTTTGACCCCTTCACTTTGATGAGCTTTGGGGTCATTAATGTTTGCAAATATCTTTAGATCATGTAAGGATAATTCTTGTTGAATTTGAGCTTGATTGGACCAATTTTGAAATTTGAAAAACTGTATCAAAAGTGTATAAAAACTGTATCAAAAGTGTATAAAAACTGTATCAAAAGTGTATAAAAACTGTATCAAAAGTGCATAAAAACAGTATCAAAAGTGTATCAAAAAACTATCAAAAGTGTATCAAAACTGTATCAAAAGTGTATCAAAAACTATATCAAAAGTGTATCAAATGGCATGTATCAAAATAGGGCGGTCCCGCTGGCCAGCATTAGAATTGGAACGCTGATTTGATACAGTGACATATTTGATACACTTTTGATATAATTATGTATAAAATGTGTATAAAATGAAAGGATAAGAATTTCAATGCTAATTTGATACAGTTTAAATTGGAACGCTGATTTGATACAGTAACATATTCGATACACTTTTGATATAAATGATGTATGAAATGTGTATGAAATGAAAGGATAAAAATTTCAACGCTAATTTGATACAGTTTAAATTGGAACCCTGATTTAATACAGTTACATATTCGATACACTTTTGATATAAATTATGTATGAAATGTGTATGAAATGAAAGGATAAAATTTGAATGCTAATTTGATACAGTTTAAATTGGAACCCTGATTTGATAGTTACATATTTCATACACTTTTGATATAATTATGTATGAAATGTGTATGAAATGAAAGGATAAAATTTGAATGCTAATTTGATACAGTTTAAATTGGAACGCTGATTTGATACAGTTACATATTTCATACACTTTTGATATAATTATGTATGAAATGTGTATGAAATGGAAGGATAAAAATTTCAACGCTAATTTGATACAGTTTAAATTGGAACCCTGATTTGATACAGTTACATATTTGATACACTTTTGATATAAATTATGTATGAAATGTGTATGAAATGAAAGGATAAAAATTTCAACACTAATTTTATACAGTTTAAATTGGAACCCTGATTTGATACAGTTACATATTTGATACACTTTTCAAATATGTATGAAATGAAAGGATACATTTCATTTGATACTTTTTTGATACATTATCTTGGCATTTGATACACTTTTGATATGTATAAAATGTGTATGCAATGTTAATTTGATACAGTTTTGATACATAAAAGTGTATGAAATGAGGGTTCCAATTCAAATACTTTTTATTTCATACATTTTTCATACGTATCAAAAGTGTATAAAATTTCAGCCAGGGTAACATATTCAATACACTTTTGATATAAATTATGTATGAAATGTGTATGAAATGAAAGGATAAAAATTTGAACGCATAAATTTGATACAGTTTAAATTGGAACCCTCATTTGATACAGTAACATATTCGATACACTTTTGATATAAATGATGTATGAAATGTGTATGAAATGAAAGGATAAAAATTTCAATGCTAATTTGATACAGTTTAAATTGGAACCCTCATTTGATACAGTAACATATTCGATACACTTTTGATATAAATGATGTATGAAATGTGTATGAAATGAAAGGATAAAAATTTGAACGCAAATTTGATACAGTTTAAATTGGAACCCTCATTTGATACAGTAACATATTTGATACACTTTTGATATAAATGATGTATGAAATGTGTATGAAATGAAAGGATAAAAATTTGAACGCTAATTTGATACAGTTTAAATTGGAACCCTGATTTGATACAGTAACATATTCAATACACTTTTGATATAAATTATGTATGAAATGTGTATGAAATGAAAGGATAAAAATTTGAACGCAAATTTGATACAGTTTAAATTGGAACCCTCATTTGATACAGTCACATATTCGATACACTTTTGATATAAATGATGTATGAAATGTGTATGAAATGAAAGGATAAAAATTTGAATGTTAATTTGATACAGTTTAAATTGGAACCCTGATTTGATACAGTAACATATTCAATACACTTTTGATATAAATTATGTATGAAATATGTATGAAATGAAAGGATAAAAATTTGAACGAAAATTTGATACAGTTTAAATTGGAACCCTCATTTGATACAGTAACATATTTGATACACTTTTGATATAAATTATGTATGAAATGTGTATGAAATGAAAGGATAAAAATTTGAACATAAATTTGATACAGTTTAAATTGGAACCCTCATTTGATACAGTAACATATTCGATACACTTTTGATATAAATGATGTATGAAATGTGTATGAAATGAAAGGATAAAAATTTGAACGCTAATTTGATAGTTTAAATTGGAACCCTCATTTGATACAGTAACATATTCGATACACTTTTGATATAAATTATGTATGAAATGTGTATGAAATGAAAGGATAAAAATTTGAACGCTAATTTGATACAGTTTAAATTGGAACCCTGATTTGATACAGTTACTTATTTGATACACTTTTGATATAATTATGTATCAAATATGTATGAAATGAAAGGATACATTTCATTTGATACTTTTTTGATACATTATCTTGGCATTTGATACACTTTTGATATGTATAAAATGTGTATGCAATGTTAATTTGATACAGTTTTGATACATAAAAGTGTATGAAATGAGGGTTCCAATTCAAAGCCTTTTATTTCATACATTTTTCATACGTATCAAAAGTGTATCAAATTTCAGCCAGGGGGATCTCTGATATCTCATTACAATACACTACTCACTATCAGCTTCAGTAAGATTCTCATCGGCACAGATAGGCGTTGGTCTGTATTCCCACCATACACGTCTCACTATGTCACTGCTTGCTGGTCTCTGCGTGGGATCTTGATGCCAGCATTTCTCTATTAGTTCTCTCAAGAATTGGGGACAATCATCAGGAATTGTTGGACGCAGATCATTTGCAACAACTTGCTACATTACTCTCTGCCACTGAACTCCTTTATATGGCTCTTTACATGATACGATTTCCCAAAAGATGATTTCAAAAGCTTATATTGCAACTTTTGGTGAAAGTATGTTGTCTTTTAAGATCTCTGGTGCCTGCCATCTCACACTTCCTATTTTGGCACTTATTATGGTCGTGGTACTTGTAAACTCTTTTGCTATACCAAAATCACACACCTTTATGACATCATCAGCCATTTTGATGCAATTGGGCAATTTCAAATTGTAATGTGCCACCTCATTTTTATTGATGTAGTTAATCCCGCAAGCCAAATCATAAATCCATCCGTGAAGGAGGTTTTCTGGAAGTTTGTCTTTATCTTTGAGATAGTCAGACAATGATCCTTTAGCAGCAAATTCAGTTACGATAACCACATGTTCATTCTCTATAAGAGTGTCATAATACCTGATAATTGTGCTCAAGTTTCTTAAGGACATTTTTGCTAGGCTGTGATTTCTCCATCTAACTCAATCTTCTTCGCAACAGCTTCAATGGTGCCAAATTCCGCAGACTTCCAATTGGCGCCATTGATAAGACACATTGTTGGTGTAAATAACAAAAAATAAGATTATTATTAAAGGTTATAATACCAGAAATAATAACAGTTTATAGCCTGCCAAATAATTGTGCCCTTGTTGGCTTTATCCATGGATGGGAGATTGCGATGCACACCCATAAATAACCCCCAAAACCATGGACACCCAGAAATCGTGGATGTCCATGGTTTCCATTCCCTTACCAGCATATTGCAAACAATGTATAAAGTGCATACAAGACCATATTTTTGCCAGGGTTACAGGGTAGCGTCATGTCTCTGTTGGTTTGTACAACTTCAGTGGGTCTACGATTTTTTAGCTTAGCTTTGGTGTGCAATGTGCTCAGTTAGATAGGAACAAGTCATAGGTCCTGGCAGCAGGGTCATCGGTTGCAGATCTTTCAAAGAAGAGGGTGTGTGTTCCATTTTGGTTAGCTTTTCAAGTATATTTTGTCATACATTTATTCTATTGGGATGAAACTTGGTGCAAGTTAATTATCATCAATAATAAAATGTAAATTGTAATTTCAAGCTTAATTAAAAATATTAAAATTTCTTAATCAAGGTGCATCCTAAAAAAATAAATTATGCTTAATAATGCTTAAAGGGACCATTGAAAGAAAATATTATTTGGTATCAAAATAAAGCCCATAAAATATAGAATCAATATCTAAAACAATTGAAGAACTAACTATTTTAGAAATAAAAATACAATGAAAACAACATACTCGATTTACCCCCTTCCGACGCTACATCGCGCGTCATTTATCAAAAATGAAAATTGGGCGCTTTCCAGATGACGTCATTGTGGTTACGCGTTTTGTGTTGTGTTAACATTTTTGCCGGGACAATTTGACAACAGCGATCGCGATCTAAATATCAGATGCAATAATACAACCATTTATATATTTAAGGGATCTAAAATGAACGTTTATTGGGTTTCGACAGTATTTTTTGTGGGACATGAGAGCACCTCAGACCTATCGAATTGCATTCTGAATACGAAGCATGTCTTTCTGATACCAAATAATTTTCATTTTTTGAAAATCACAATATAATACAAATTTTATGACAAATTATAAAAATTTGATATTTTTCAAATTTTTGATATATAACAGTCCTCAAGTAAATTATATAAATCTAATGATATACTCTTAAAGTGTATGTTTTTTTGATATCGAGGACTCGGAGAGGAAGGGCGCACTGTAAGCCTTTGCCAATTGGCACCGATATTTCTCCATTTCCCCGAGAGCTACGTCACTCAATTCTTTATTTAGCTCTCTTTTAATTACGTCGTCATCATTTCTGTTCAGGTTTTGATGTTTTTCGTGACTTCTGTGACTTGGAACTGTAAGTTTTTATCTTCGTACTGCGTACTCAACCACCATAAATATCGCCATATTAACATTACGTGCAATACATGATGATACCAATCATCCCGTACTCTGTTCCATAGCCTTATTTTTCCGATTTGCACTACCAGAACTTTCTCATGATAAATGGAGCGATCTAAACTCTAAGTTGAGCCTCCGTCTTGCCCCCGTTCACCATGCGCCGCCACCGAGGAAATGACACCTTCAGAAGCCGGTGATTGCTTTACCCATATTTTACAAGAATTCTTTTTCCGAGTTACCTGATTTTAAAGTTCGGATAAGAAACAATTTATTAAACGAACTGCTAAAACACTTGATGAAGTTAGACGGTCAAAAAACAAATTGCGCAAAAAGGCTTTCAGAAAAAATGCCACTGCTGATGATAGAAAACTATTTTATGACGCCCTTCACACATATGATACTCGAAGTAAACAAGAAAAAGCTAAGGATTCTGAAAGAACTTGTGCCCGAGAGGAGAGACATTTTAAATCAAACTTCTGGGACTTTGCTAAAAGACTAGTCAACGGGTCACTCTATGGTGATAGTAGCTGGCCATCATTTTCTAAAGAATCAGCTGACCAGTTCTATACAGATCGCTATGAATTGTCACGCCACTCAACTATGACGAAATGAATTGGTTTCCACCTGTTACCGAGCCAGAGTCTTTATTCAATTTCAATTTAGACCCAGTCAGACCATCCGACTTAAGAAAAATTGTTATGAAAAAAAGTTCTAAATCTGCGCCCGGTCCGGACGGCCTAATGTATGGGATGATTAAGAAACTTCCCTGTACGCATCATTTTATGGCAACTCTTTTTAGCAAACTGTTACATTTTCCATCTCCACCATCATCATGGACATCAAGTAAAATTGTGCTGATCCACAAAAAGGTGATACTGACAATCCATCTAATTGCCGCATGATTGCTCTTGTCAGCGTTATTGGAAAACTCTATCACCAAGTGTTTGCCGAAAGATTTGAGAAATTTGTTATTTCTAACAATCTTATTGACATTAAGTTTCAAAAAGCTTTCTTGAAAGGCATTAGTGGTTGTACTGATCATAATACAATTGTCCATGAAATTTTAAGTCATGCTAAAGCTAACTCTAAGACTGTTCATGCTACCTGGTTTGACTTAGAAGACGCCCGGTAGTGTTCAACATGAGCTTATCTATCACACTCTGAAGAGATTAAATTTCCCTCCCTGTATTCAACTGTACATTAACAATCTTTATTCATCCCTCACTGGTAGAGTTTCCTTAAAGGACTGGACTTCGAATCAATTTCAGTTTAAGAAAGGTATTTTCCAGGGCGACCCTCTTTCACCGTTAATTTTTATCCTCTGCTTTGATCCTATTGTTCAAGACCTCATCGCCAATTCCAATTTTGGTTACGATCTGAATGGTACCAAATTCATCACCACCCCATTTGCTGATGATTTTGCCTGATCACAAGACATAAGAAAACCCATCAACGTTTCATTAACGCATCACCGACCATTGTTCTTCAATGGGTCTCAAATTAAAGCCTTCCAAATGCAGATCGTTATCCCTTTCTGCAGGCTCCCCACTTCCATTCTTTTCAACATTGCAGGCGTTGAGGTCCCAACCGTTGAAAATGATTCTCACAAATTTCTTGGTTCCCTCATTACTTTTCGCAACAATTCCTCGGATATTTTTGAATACCTCAAGGACAAATTTTCTTCCGCCCTGGAAAATATCGAAACTTCTGTTATTCGTAACGAATATAAGATTCAAGTTTACACAAGATACTTTCTTCCCTCGTTACGCTACCATTTGACAGTCAATGATCTCTGCTTTTCTCATCTCCAAGCGCTGGACGCTATGTGCAATCGCCATTTGAAAAAATGGTTTGGTATTCCAAAACCCGGTACCCTTGCCTTTATTTTCATGCCTAATGGGCTCAACATTCGATCCATTTCTGATCTCTATCTTGAGAGTCATGTGATGACTCATATTTCAATTAGAAATAGAAGTGATGAGCTTGTTAACCACTGCATTGATTCCAAATTGGATAGAGAGCGAAAATGGACTCGGAAGAAATCAGTGACTGTCAGGAGTGAAGAAATATTTAAAGCAGTTGGGGAAAAGTCAAACAAGGTTACCATTCAGAAAACTTCCGCCAAGAAAAAGTTGACCGATTCAATTTCTGAATTTTGGCATAATCATGTTCGTTCTCTTGCAGTGCAAGGACGCGTTTTATGATCTCCTTTCCAAGGAATCTTCCTGCACTCTCTGGCGTAGCATCATTTTCAATCTTCCTTCGAGAGTCAGCAAATTTTTGGTTAACGCCCTTGGCGACTCTCTGAACACAAGGGTCAACCTTGCTAGGTGGGGTAAATCTGTTTCCAACAAATGTTTACATTGCTGCAACAAAGAGACTCTCAATCATGTTCTAAATAACTGTAAAGTCTTTCTGGACCAAGGTCGTTATACTTACCGTCATAATAGTGTTCTGAAATATTTTATATCTGTCGCATACGAGCTGGCCTCAAAGATTCGGATGCAACCATTTTTCATGACATTCCAGGTGAAGCTGGCTTTACCGGTGTCACTACCATTCCTACTGAATGTTCTCCAACCAACCTCAAACCTGATCTAGTAATTCTTTGGAAAAATCTCAGGAAACTATTGATTGTGGAACTGACCGTTCCCTTTGAGCATGGTATTGACAGGGCCCATCAGTTGAAACTCAATAAGTATGCGCCTCTTATTTCTGATATTCAGGAAAACGATTTTGATGTTACTTACATTCCTGTTGAAGTTGGCTCTAGAGGTTTCATTTCGCAAGATAATGCTGACAGGCTCAAATCATTCACTTCTTTAGTTCACTCCCGATTTGTTTCAAGGAATTCGCGACAAGGTTTCCAAATTGTCCATCATTGCCTCTTTTGTCATTTACCATGCCAAAGATGAAAGGTCTTGGGACCAGTGCAATTTGCTCAGTGCATAATGTGATAAATAATGAAATCTTATATCTTTTTATGTCTTTTAATATTGCTATTTCTAGTGCTTATATGTTGTTATACTGTATTTGTCCGCCCTGCATGATCTTTTATACGATATGTCCTGGGCTTATTGTATTCCTTTATTGTTCAATGGTTTTATATGTATTTTGATAATAAAGTGATTTGATCTCAGCAGGGAGAAAAAGCCGACGGTCAATTGAAAATTTTGACCTTTCATATTGAAGATATGGATTTTTTTACCAAAAAGACCTAATTTTTGTTGGTGTTTTGGGAAAAAAAATCCATATCTTCAATACCAAAGGTCAAAATTTTCAATTGATCGTCGGCTTTTCATCCCACCTACATACACTTTAAGTATAAATCATCAGATTTATAAAGTTTACTTCAAGTACTGGTAAATATCAAAAATATCAATTTTTAATGATTTGCCATAAAATGTGTATTAAATTGCAAATTTCAAAAAATCAAAATTATTTGATATCAGAATGACATTCTTCGTATTCAGACTGCAATTCGATATGTCTGATGTGCTCTAATGTCCCAAAATAAATACTGTCCAAACGTTCATACCCCAGCCCTTAAAAGTCAAATAAAAACAAAATACCAGTTGATTGTCCACATGTTATCAAAAAGAGGAAGTGGAGGGCCTTTTTTATTTATCATTTATTATTTTTTTACAATGCAAATCGATCATTTATGTATTATTCCCGGACATTTATATTTAGTTGTGTAACTTGAAGAGGAGGATGATAGGATCGAGGCTCTTGTTATTTGATGGTTCTCTGAGAGGATGATTAAAACAAAGGCTGTAAATTGAAATGCTTATTGGACAGAAGCAAATTGACAATATTATTAACTTTTGAAACATTAAAATCGAAGTTTTCCCTTAAATAAAAAAATAGCAAGAACATTTCAGACCCCATCAATGACAATGCCCTGCAAAAGGAAGCGGGTGGGGACGATCAATTGGTTTTTTTTTATCATCATCAAGCATGCAGCTTCTTATTTTATTTATTCATAAATTCAACCCCCGGTCAACATGACCAAGATATGATTCCGTTGACTTTATGTAGGCCCTACATGACATCGACATGTATAAAACCATATAACTAATTATAAGTAGGCCATTATGATATAGTGACGATGACTAAGGGAAGCAACACATAAATTGCAGATGATGTGCCGGCACGAGCACATATAGGTATTATTATAGGCCTATGTATTTTTGTCCTTAGGGCCTACCTTAAAATATTCAAGAGATGATTATTTTTCCCAATTGGTAAAAAACCTTTTCTTCCATAAATTAACTAAACTTTCAAAAGTGCTTATTTTCATACCCCCAACAATGGCCAACATGCGAAAGTAGGCCCTACCGATTGATCAAATTTATTCCCCTATACCATGTGTATACGGGACACTTGCCAATATTATTTGAGCCGTTGGCACTAGCTGAACGAGGAGCGCCTACAAACATACATAGGCCTTCAAAATGGGTATTAAATATTATAGGCCTACACTTATTTTAATCCGTGGATGGTTAGGCCCGGGGTAGGCCTAGGCTATATATATATAGTGCGAAATTGATGTCAGTCATTTCTAAAAACGAAATATCCAGCCGGGTGCGCTGTATTTTACAACAGGGCCCAATCAACATAAACTTTGTAACTGTTAGGCCTACCTTTGATAAAACGCTCGGACACTTTGCACTTTCAAGTTTCAGTGGGAGTTGAGATTGGTTTAGGCCTATAAGCATTTCCATAACGCAAACTAAAGGATGACAGTAAATAAAGACGAATTTCATAGTTCTAGTCCAATAAAACAGCACTTACTGTGGACGTTTCAAAATCTGTCAGATTCCTTTATCAACACGTATTTGACAATCTCCTGAAGAAACCAACTGGCAACCAAGTTGCTAAGCAACAACGAGTTGTACACAGAAGATCGTCACAACAACCTCAGTGTTGATAAAGGAATCTGACAGATTTCGAAACGTCCACAGTAAGTGCTGTTTTATTGGACTAGAACTATGAAATTCGTCTTTATTTTCAATAACAGTCCTGAAGAACATGTTCAGTGATGACAGTAAATATTGTTCATTTGATTGTTTGGAGTGGCCTTTATATGTTCCTCTCGTGGTTCTTTTTCTTCAAATTTGTTTCTCATTATTCATAGGCTTTTAAAAATAAATAAAAATAAATTTTTATATATTATCAACTTTTATATATAGGCCTAGCGCCTTTTCCCAGATCTCGGAGGGTTCAAAGCGCTGTAATTTCGCTGCCATGGTACTTATTACAATCAGATCGCATCAACTAGGCTGGATGCTGCCGAACCTGGCGCAAACCTAGCCGCACTTAGATTGTGACATCCACCAATTATCTTTGCAGCTCCCCAAATTTCATAGGATGAGGGAAGTTTTTGATAACCAAACAACTAATGACTGATTTTTGAGAAGTAGGAGGAAACTGGAGATCCCGGAGAAAACCTGCGAGAGCGAGCATGGAATCGGGATCCCAGAATCGGGATAAACCAAGTTCATGTGAGTCTTGGGCCGTGCGCCGGGGCTTGAAGTTGAACCCGGGACCTCAGTGGTGCAAGGCGAGGGAACAACCGCGCTAACTCACTCTCCCAAGCCTGGCTTTTGTTTTGAACCAGGTCCCATAAATTAAGTGTGTCTCTGCACCATGTGCACGGAGCGACTGCCATGTGTCTCTGCACATATGAATTGGGCGGAACAACGCAACATTGGGCGTTTTGTCTTTATTTGCTGATTTGGGGGGGTAAATGAAGGAAAATTGCGTTTATCATTTTAGAAATGGATTCTGTATGTTATTAGCTTTATTTTGATACCAAATATGTTTTTCTTTCAATTGTCCCTTTAAGATCAAACCAAAGGTGGATCTCTGATATCTCATTACCTAGATAATAAAATAAGATTATATGTCAGAAAAGTACTTACCATCAGCCTCAGTGAGTTCATCTGCATAGGTAGGGGTAGGTCTGTATTCATGCCATACACGTCTCACTATTTCACTGCTTTCTGGTCTTTGTGTGCAATCTTGATGCCAGCATTTCTCCATCAGTTCTCTCAAGAATTGGGGACAATCATCAGGAATTGTTGGACGCAGATCATTTGTCATAACATTATATCACCCTTTCAGATCAAAAACCTTTATATGGTTCCTCACATGAAACCATTTCCCAAACAATGATTCCAAATGCATATATAGCAGCTTTTGGAGAAAGTCTTTGGGCAAAAAAATCTCTGGTGCCTGCCATTTCACACTTCCTTTGTTGGCACTTTTGATGGTCTTGGTACTTGTAAGCTCTCTTGCGATACCAAAATCACAAATCTTTATGACATCATCAGCCATTATGATACAATTGGTCGATTTCAAATCGCAATGCGCCACCTTATTTTGATTGAGATAGTTAATTCCGCAAGCCAATTGATAGATCCATGAATGAAGGAAGTTTTCTGGAAGTTTGTCTTTATCTTTGAGATAGTTGCACAAGGACCCTTTTGCAGCAAATTCATTTGTGATCAAGTCTCTTGAGGAATTCTATCTCACGATTTTGTTGGGGTGTGATTTTTCCATCAAATCGAATCTTCTTTACTGCAGCTTCAATAGTACCAAATTCCTTTGACTTTCATGTGCATCTGTAGATTGTACCACTTGCACCACTCCCTATGCGTTCATGATAAGTCAAACTAGTACCCATGATCAAAACACACTGTTGGTTCTGAAAACAAAAGTGATGATGTATGTTCTGTGATATATTGGCAGCAAAATGAAACCTAAAACTTAATGCAACTGCTATAAAGGAGAAAAAAAATCAGTTTTAATAAAATCTTTGTTTTTGCTAATGCATCGATTTGGGCCCAGAAGTCCAAAAGTAATAACAATAAAAATAAATGTTGGCCCTAGGGGCCCTAATGTAAATATATCCTTAATGTAAATTACATTTACATGTGCCCAAAGGTAACTATGCATGTTTGTAGTTAATGGTAGTAATAATTTGTTTGTTTCAATATTTTCGCCTCGGGTGTAGACTACAGAGTTATTATTTCTTAAATAACAAAATACTAATTTATTTATCACTACACTGAATAATTGGCACTATTCACATGATGAGTTTTTTGAAAACCAACTCATATAAACAAATTAGTAACCCATTTAATGATAAGTATGTAATAATAGCATGTTATCAATATGTTTGCCTTGGGTGTAGATGAAAACTGGTGAGTTATTATTTTTTGTAGATAACCAAATGCTTATTTCTCATTACGGAAGTGTTAATAGTCATCACCAGGCTACTATTTAGTTGTGAAAGTAATTTAATTAACTTTAAATAACATATTAGATTAGAATAACATTTAAATGGTTTTGATTTAAAGGTAACATATAATAATTTATCAAAAGAATTTTATGATTTCTCGAACTTAGGAAAAGCCCTAATTAACTACATCAGACTTGTCACTTGTTGTGAATCAGTCTTGCAAACACCATTCACAGTTCTGTATCAAATTAATCCCCCTTTTTATGCAAAATCGAGGACAACATTAGTGGAGAAATTACCCCTTTAAGTGGTTTTTAATTAAGAGAATTTCTCAGTTATTTCAAACAACCCTTTTCAATGATAGTGAAACGAAAACTACCAAAATATTTGTCAGGATATTTGCCGAACAGTTGCCATAACCTTCGCGTATTAACACGCCGTGTCAAACAAAAACCGCATAGGCCCTATCATTTATTCTAGTAATACCAATAATAGACTTACCAAATATAGGCTATTACGCCAAGAAAGTATCCTTACACTTGGAAAAATAATCACAATTTCAAAACTGAACCATATTGGGGTAAATTTGTTTTTGTAATAGATGTACTATCTAATCCTGCACATTATGACATCACATTGAATCCAATGTGATCTCCAGAAGTAAATTGAATTGACGGAGGTCCAGTTTTAAAAGTGACAAATTGGCCTATACCAGGTGCCAAAAGATTCCAACAAGCGCAACAAAGAGACTACACAGTTTCTTCAATGAAAGTTTATTTAAAGCAGTATTTTTTTCAGTTTTTACTTCTCTGTACTTTTCATAACTTGCATTTTATTTGTCAGCTCTTTTGTTTCAGTTTTCTTTTGTTCCTTTTGTTTTAAATTAAAGGCACACACTAATTAGCCATTTACCACTCTCAAACCAAATGTCTAGTCCGTGGAGTTTTGAATAGGCCAGTGTGTCACTTTTAAAACTGGACCTTCGTCTAATCAAATGCTTGTAACTTTGCTTCCTGAAGTCACATTGGATTCAATGGGGTGTCATAATGTGCCAGATTAGATAGTGCATCTATTAGATAAGATGTATTTTTCCAGATTAAAGCCTATGTTAACCCTAACGCCCAAAAATGCCACAAAATACCACAATGAAAAAGTCTGCGCATGCATGAATCCCAGGGTCTGTGATGACGCAATCACCCTAAGTGTTATATGCTCACGGAATTGCTGGCTGGGCAGCGATAACCCATGTAGCTACCGGTCTGTGATCGTGTGGTTGGCATGCGGGGGGTGAAAGGTTCGAATCCCAGGGTGCCAAGTGAAAAATTCTTCTTCTCTCCTTTTTCGTATCTTCTTTGTCATCCGATATCAAAAAGCAGGGTTCAGTGTTAGGGTTAAAAAAACAAATTTACCCCAATATGGTTCAGTTTTGAAATTGTGATTATTTTTCCAAGTGTAAGGATACTTTCTTGGAGCAGTATAGGTAGAATAGTTTGAGGTGACTAATTAACTTTGGTTGAACCCTGATTTTACCTATGTAACCTGGTTTACCATGTAACCTGGTGTACCATGGAGGGGGTTGTCACCCACTTTATAATAGACTTACCAAATATAATAATAATAATAATAAACCATGCTTATATAGCGCTTTACACCAAAGTCCCTAAGTATTATACATAGACAAAAACATAACAAATAAACATTAGTATGCAATTTTAAATAAATAAGTTTTCAGAGATGTTTTAAACTGATTAACAGTCTGAGAGTTTTTAACATGTAATGGTAAACTGTTCCAAAGTTCAGAGGCAGTAATAGAAAATGAGCGATGACCATATTGAGTAGAAAATGATGAGCTAGTTAGACGAAATTGTGTTGACGATCGAAGACTACGTGGAGGCGTGTAATGCTGTATGAGTTCTTGAAGATAGACAGGTGCAAGACCATTAATACATTTATAAGTGAGGAGGAGAACTTTGTATATAATGCGGTATTTCACAGGTAGCCAATGTAAATCATGAAGGATTGGAGTAATGTGATCACGTTTCTTAGTAAGCGAAATTAATCTGGCAGCCGAGTTTTGAATTCGTTGGAGTTTAGCGATCTGTGAGTCTGGTAAACCGTAAAGAAGACTATTGCATTGGTCAAGGCGACATGTAATAAAAGCGTGAACAAGCATTTCAGTACTATTTTTATCAAGATATTTTCTGATCTGGCCAATTTTATACAGAGCAAAAGATGCTGAGCGACAAATGATATTGACAAAAGAATCCATTCTCAGATCATTCTGGACAATTACACCAAGATTGCGAGCATTATTTACAGGTTGGATAAATGAGTCACAAATTTGAACAGGTGGTAAAGGTGAATTATGTCTAAAGCGAGATGTGATATGGATTACTTCGTTTTGTCCTCATTTAGTTTTAAATCGTTCAAGTTTGACCAGGTTTTAATGTCGTTTATACATCTTTCAAGCTTTGGAAGAAGATATGAACGTTCACATTCATCGAGCACAATATATATTTGAGTGTCATCGGCATAAATCATTTTACTGAAGCCATGAGCATTAATAACATCCTCCAGAGGTGCTGTGTACATGGTAAATGATAGTGGTCCAATCACAGATCCTTGTGGAACACCCTCCTTTGGCACAGGAGCTTTAGAAATAGTGTTATTGATAGAAACAAATTGTGAGCGGTTGTTGAAGTATGATGAAAACCAGTTTAATACAGATCCAGTAATACCATATCTCTGGGTTAGGCGGTCAATAAAAATATCATGGTTGATAGTGTCAAATGCAGCAGAGTAATCTAGAAGTATTAAAACATCTTCCTTTCCTTTGTCTACTGCCAACAACAAATCATTATATACACGAAGTAGCGCTGTCTCAATACTGTGATCAGATCTATAGGCCGACTGCATTTTACCGCGAAGACTTTGTGAAGTGAGATACTTATGTATTTGTGAAGAACATGCAAGTTCAATAGTTTTAGCGAGAAATTTGAGATTGGCCACAGGACGATAATTTTTCAGAGTTTCACAGTCTAAGCTTGGTTTTTTGATGAGTGGTGTGATGAGTGCAGATTTTAAAACATCAGGAAATTTACCTTGCTGGAATGATAAGTTGATGATTTTTGTGATGATAGGAACAAGCTCATTTATACATTTTTTAAGGAGCCATATTGGTATTGGATCCAGCGTGCATGAAGAAGATGGTGATTTCATGATGATTTCCTTTACCGATTCCTCAGACACCATGGCTAATTCAGAAAGTGTCAAAGTGCAAGAATAGCTTGTTTGAACACTTAAATGTGATGGTGGTGATTCTTCCAAATTGGCTTTAATACGTTGAATTTTTTCTGCAAAAAAGCTGGAGAATCTTTCAACAAGAGGGTCATTAGGAATTTCTGATGGCAAAACTTTAGATGATTTTGGTTTGCTTAATTTCTCAACTTGCTGAAACAGTTGCTTTGAATTGCAGTTTTCGAACTGCATCTTATGGTAATCAAGTTTAGCTTGATTGATCATTTCATGGTATTGATCGCTGAGTTCTTTGAAGCATTGCTTGTCAATTTCTAATTTAGAAGAGAGCCAGCTGACGTTCAAAGCTGACGGAGTTTTTGTTTCAAGTCACGGAGTTGCTCATTATACCATGGTGCATTTGGACGACATTTGACTGTGCGAGTAATAAGTGGAGCATGTTTGTCTTTGAGTTTGAGTGACACATTTTCATATTGAGCAATAAGCTTATCTAGATCAGGAGAAGGAGAAGTATATAAAGATGACTGTAAAATATCATTGCGAAAAGTATTCAAGTCAATGTCGCGAAGTTTTCGTATACGTATTTCCATTTTTGTAGTCTCAGGGCGAACAATATCAAGTGAACACAAGACGGCTGCATGGTCGGAAGGAAGGAAATTAGTGGCACTTATGTTGGATACAAAATTGTCTGTAGAGCGGGTGATAATAAGATCAAGCGTGTTTCCTTTAATATGAGTGGGTACAGTTACAAATTGTTTTAAACCGGCCGAATCGATGAGATCCAAGAATAAAGAAGCTTCTCTATCAGCTGGATCATTAACATGAAAATTAAAGTCTCCTGTTATCAGAAGATTGTTGCGTGTAGTAGCAATTTCCTCAAAGAATGATGGGAATTCACGGAAAAATATAGGAGCTGTATTTTGCTTACATTCGGTTTTTTGAGGTCTATACAAAACAATGAGACGGAGAGGAGTTTGACAGCGAGAAGTTATTGCAAGATCAATATACTGAAATGAATCATATTCTTTGATGGTAGACATATTAATTTTAAATGATTTCCTTAAACAAACACATACACCACCACCTGCTCTGTTTTTCCGTGGGATATGATGCAAGTTAAAATCAGGGAGAGTTGATGTCAAATCTGCTATAGCATGATCATCACGATGATCACCTGTTAACCAGGATTCAGTTATAGCTAATATGTCGAGGTTGTTAGACATAATAAGATCACAAATAATAGGTATCTTCTTTTGGATAGATCTGGCATTCCATATGGCAAAGGTGATTTTGGATTCTTTCACATTTGTTGATTGAAGATCTGTTTGCAGTGTAGATGGTCTAGAGATCGATTGATTAAGATGTGGTGGAGGAGTCGGGTTGCAGTTATGTTTTGCATGATTTCGGTTGCGTTTTCCTCTGTGAGTATGTAGAATAGTTTGAGGTGGATGATATCAGAAGCGATCACACTCAATAACTAACTGACTTTGATTGAACTCCTGATCTTACCAATGTAACCTGGTTTACCATAGAGGGGGTTGTCAGTCACTTTTATGATAGACTTACCAAATAGGTCACAAGCGATCACACTCTATAACCAACTGACTTTGATTGAACCCTAGTCTTACCAATGTAACTTGGTTTACCATGGAGGGGGTTGTCACTCACTTTATATTAGGTAGAATAATTAGAGGTGGATGATATCACAAGGGATCACACCCTATAACCAATTGACTTTGATTAAACTCCTGATCTTACCAATGTAACCTGGTTTACCTTGTAACCTGGTTTACCATGGATCACCAACTTACTGCAGCATATAGCTATGTGTATTTTCTTAATTTTCTAATCATTGCAATATAACACTAACATGCCAAAAATAATTTCACATTGTCCCCTCAAAAAAATAAACACACCCCTACTAGTAAAGACCTGCAACTGTGGACCTTTTTTACCACAAAATACCCAACCAACCGTGGACACCAAAGACCAAAATTAACCACCCAACCGGGGATACACACCAGACTGTTTATAATATCCCTGATACATCCCCCTAACAAATGTGGACATTGGCTTCAACAGTGCTTTACATTTTGGGCTGATTCCTACAACCGTGGACATCATTGGTTAGTCTGCTTATACAGGTCTTTACAAAGGCGCCCTACACACATACAACAAAAAAATTGTATGCTTGGTTATAACAACAAACTATGGGGCTGTCCAATAAGTATGATATAGGTGTTGATGAAGTAGCTATGTACTACTGATATGAGTGTTGATGCAGTAGCTGGCTACTGCTGATATGGGTGTTGATGAAATAGCTACCTGCTGCTGATATGTGGGCTGATAAAGTAGCTATGTACTACTGATATGAGTGTTGATGCAGTAGCTGTCTACTGCTAATATAGGTGTTGATGAAGTAGCTATCTACCCTTGATATGGGTGTTGTTGAAGTAGCTATCTACTGCTGATATGGGTGTTGATGAAGTAGCTATCTACTGCTGATATGATATGGGCATTGATGAGGTAGCTATCTACTGCTGATTTGGGTATTGATGAGGTAGCTATCTACTGCTGATTTGGGTATTGATGAAGTAACTATTTACTGCTGATATCTGTATTTATGAAGTTGCTATCTACTGCTGATATACACGAATTAAATATATAGATCAATATAAAATAATATATTGCAACAATATGTATATCTACAGAATAACTACAAGCAACAAAATAATCAGAACCCATGCTAAATTAAATATAATTAGCTGATGAGAGGACATGACCAGGTCAGCTAAGCAGCTAAGAGTAGTCCGTACGAGTGAAAAAAACATGTGGGGAAGGGTCAAAAATGGCAAAGTAAAACGAGTAACCAAACATGGCAGCCTGGTGTGACCTGATCAGGACATTCAAACAATAATCAAATCAATGGTAACGGATGAGTGGGTAAATGAATAATTAAAGCAGAGCTGTATGATGAATCAAGGAATCAATGTGCTTATATCGACCATAATCAACATGCCATGCAAAAATTGAATGAACTGATGAGCAAAAGTCTACAACAGAGAGTGTTCAAACAAGATGGTGGATGTAGATTTGGTCAATAAATGCAAACAAAAATAATAAAATGTACATAGTCAAATCATACACTAAATATATCAATGTTAGCATTTTAAAATGCTTAAGGGCTGGGGTAGCGACGTTGGTCAGGGTAGCCTCTGTCGAAAAGTAAAGATGACCTGCACTCATTATCATGTGTGATAACTACCATGGGTCAGTACATGCCATGTATACTCTTTTTTTACTAACTTTTATATCTGGTCAGATTTTTGGGGCAAATTAGTGAAAAAGCGGTTTTTGCACATTTTCATTAAAGAGAAATGTCAGAAACAATCGCTGTTGGACAGTTGTTATACATACATACACACAAAATTTCAGTATGGTTTTAGCATCTGCGAATTTTCCATTTAAATATTACAGTTGAATTTGTCCTCCCATTTTAGTGTTTTCTGTCGGTTTTATGTATGTACTCGCATTAAGAATCATTTTTCACAATGGCATGCTCAAAATTTTGTTTTGACCGTCGGCATTTCGTGCAAACATTATGCACATTACAACCGAATTTTATTCAAGTCACTCTCCGTGTATATTTTGGTTGCTACCGAAGTTTGCAAGTGATAAAAACAACTGGTACAAGGGACAACTTGGACTTATTTAGTTCTTCGTAAATCTTCTTCGTAATTATTTGGGTGACAAATGTCGGTTTTTGGGGTCCATTTGGTAATTCACATTTTCTTACTCACCGTGCTGCACCTATGAAACTTGACGCACATTTCTCCTTCTTTAGCATACTGCCATAACGTCCCATTTTGCAACTAATCTTTATTGAAAATTACCAAACATTTCCTTTGAATTTGCACGATTTGCATACCATCCATTTTAATAGCTGACTAGCCTGAGTCCCTCGGCCCGAACTCGAACCAATTCAAAAACACCTGCAAGCACAACCCGATGACCATGCGTAAGCAGTTGGAGGACTGGTGGATCAAACCTAAACAGCTGATCATGTACCTGACCGGTCACATGCTTGGTCAGCTGATCCAATTTGCAATTTAGTCTTGTAGTCTCATATATACTGTTTGTACCCGTACAAAACAACTGAAGAAAAAGTGCATTGTAAAATCGAATGTCTGTGTGACATTTATATACGGTAACGAGGTTGGATCAGCTGTTGGTTTGTTTACTTCTGCTCCGATCAGATATCAGATAGATGAGATGTTCGTTCAGTGAAAATTATAACTTCTATGCAGTATGTCATCATGATGTGAAGTGACATGATATTTTACCTTTTTTGAACCTAGTATAAACCACGTCACGGCACGGCATACATGTTGTTATATTGTAAGCTTTCTCAAATTAGTAAACTGCAACTTCCTGGTTTTGTAATTGAATTGTATATCGATTCAGACATGGGCATGACTCATTTCACATGCCCTGTATAGTGTATTGGATATTGCATGAGTGTCAACATTTTGTAACAAACAAGGCTTCACAGTTAAAGCCATATTTAATATTTTCATACAAAATAAATTAGCATTTCTTGGCCATAAAATGTTACTTTTACTGTCAGATATGTGGCCATCCACCACAAAGTGCCACGGCTCTAGATCATGTTCTGTTTATTGCAGATTTTGAAAGAATTCACTTTCAGCTTTAAAATGACACCTCAACCAGCTTCATCTTCATCTGACAATCCTCAAGTTGAGGGAGGTACTCACCGGCAGATAGATGTTATGGTTCATCAAAGGTCAAATTCCTACTATATTTTACATAGAAATCCATATACTGTTTTTGATTGTATCTCAAAATGGAAAATGCTGTCTACGACCAGTTTGTGGTGGATGGGCACATATATCCCCTTTTATTTTTGATCCGAACAACTCACGACAAAGCAAAGAAAATTTAAATTTACTTCCAGCGCATATGTCACCAATACGTTCCACTTGTTCGGTCATGTTATGGTACGACCCTTTGTGTAGATCACCATCCCGAACACTGTGTACGTACTATGTGTAATGACCATCGTGTATGCGTTCGACTAATAATTCCATCGTAATAATAAAAAAACGCCGGTTCCATCGTTTTATTCAAAATCTTGGATTTTTGACAAAACTACACAGCATCTAGAGTCTTGATTTTTGCAGGGTCTATTGGTTTAAGGGGGTACTACACCCCTGGCCAATTTTGTGCCTATTTTTGCATTTTTCTCAAAAATAATAGCGCATTGGTGAGAAGTAAGATGTATATTATAGGGGCAAGGACTACAACTACTGCACTGAAAATTCAGCAACTCAAGACAAGTAGTTATTGATTTATTGATCAAATATTGGTTTCCCTCATTTTTGACTGTAACTCCACAACTGTTGTCTGTGCAGAAATAAAATTTACAGTGCAATAGTTGTACTCCTTGCCCATATAATATACATATCTTACTTGTCACCAATGCGCTATAATTTTTGAGAAAAATGCAAAAATAGGCATAAAATTGGGCAGGTGTAGTACCCCTTAATAAAGTACAATATGATCGTGTAAAAAACAAATTTTAAAAAAATCAGCGAGGGCGTCATTCTCAGTAAATGTTATAATATGTCTTTAAAGGAGGATTTCGTGATCCTAGCATTTGACATTTTTCAGTATATATCCACGAAAAAAAATTCAGTTGATTCGGATTTATTTGCGAGTTATGCATGATTATGTGAATTACACTGTTCCATAGGCCACTGTTGTAATTTCGTTCTGGTATACCAGATGGAAAATCAAATGTGACGATATTTTTGTTTAACAAATTAATCTGCCAGAAATTTTTGGTACATAAACATTATGTAGCCAGAGGTTTCCAGTGGTATAAAAATCTCAACTTTTTTGGAAACAAGTGGGGGGATGAGGCTGTGGATCACGACATGCCCTTAAACAATTAGATACACCATCTGCATTGGTCATCCACCATTCATGTCCATAATATCAATATAGGCCTATAGGACACATGGATGTGGGATGGGGATCTCAGCATGTTGTCATTGGCAACTCCATGTCTGAGCCATGCGACTTCAATTCGGCCTACCGAGGGATCGGTGTTGGGCCGCAGTGGTTTATGATCTTTGCTCATCCATTTGCTGACATAGTCAGAAGGCACTATCTGCAATTTTATCTTTACGCAGATAACTCTCAAGATTTATTTTGCCTACAAACCATGTGATTCTTCTAAAAGTATTTCTCAATTTTAAGCTGGCATTGAGGAAATCAGACTGTGGATGTGTGAAAACTTTCTTAAACTTAATGACACCAAAATAACATTTCTCATCAGCTCAAAGCATCAGAAATCTAAATTTCCATCATTAATAATAATATCATCGGTGATTCACAAATTCCACCTTCTTGTGATGCACTTAATCTGCATGGGTGCTGGGATCTGGGTGTCATCTTTGACTCTGACATGTCTCATAAATTGCAAGTTTTGTCGTCTCTCAAAGCTGATTATTACAAGACACTGAAGCCAATGCTTGAATAGCCCATGGGATACCAGTACCACTAGCCAAGCCAGAATGAAACAAATCCTATCATAGTACTTTTGCTCCAACAAGGAAACCTCTTCACAAATGTGCTATGTACAAGTAGACATGGGATCGGGCATGGGATACCATTCCTGGCGCACCTGTAAAAAATTGGTGGTGTGTATTTCACTAAACTTTTAACACTTTGACGAAGGCTTCATCAATCATTCACAACTTTATTGAATGCCTTTTTACTAGATGTAAGATTACAAAGGGTGAATGGTCCCTGTAGAAAATTCTTATCTATAAGGCACTGCTTATTGCTTTTAGACACTCAAATATTGGGCACACAGTATTGGGCATAATCACATACATATGTATTCAGATACTCTAACACCTCCATAGTTTTATTTTCAAGTAAGAGAGTTAATTCCAAGTGCCCAATAATAATCTCATGAATGTTCACATGCAGATTTTTAAAGGTCTGCAGCTGCTATCTGCAAATATAATTTTGTAATTTGAAATGTTTGAGCATGAGTTTTGTTTGCTTAGTAAGAGTGGGATTAAAAGTTAAACATGACCTAAACAAAATGTCTGAAATTATTGTATTGCTGTATGTGCTATCTTCTTTTCATAGCCCAGCTATAGAACACCAACAGGGTATTTTATAACCACTCCTAAGAAAACACATGCACATGCTGCAGAAATGATGCTCCTTTATATTATCAATCATTGGGATTGCCTTTTAACCCATACTACTCTATTTGTCTCAATATTTGAGTGCAAATTGTGAGTGCAAACACCACTCTGACCCTCCTTAAATGTATTGTTTGAGTTCATTTTATCACGTCAATGAATTAACATCATTGTTATCAGACGTGTAGCTGTAGGTTATCGGAACAGTGGGGGCACAGCCTTTGCAATGCAACGGCCTATGGGAGGGCATACCAAATTTTCCCCCCAGGAAATTTACCTTTCTAACCAGGATATGAGTTACAAACATGCCACTAGCAACATGCATTTAACACTAGGTCTTAGGTAAAGTTTGGGTGTGTAAAATTCAAAAACCTGGGTGTGTAAATTTAAGATTTGTGTACTAAGTATAGACCACGCGTGGGCAAAAACTGGGTGTGTATTTTCAAATTTAAACACAGTCTTCCTACATGGCTGGCTGCATAGTTCATACATGTAAGCCCTTGATTTGATGTAACATTTATATATCAATAGTCCATCACCACACTAGGTACACACAAAATTGTGATTTTTTTTTGACTTAAAATAATTTTGACTTGGACACTCGAGTCACTCGTGTACCGACGATCTGTGATGTACGTACTGATGGTCCATGATTAGGGGAGGAGCACTGGAATTGTTACAATGGACCATATGGAACAGAATAGTTACTGGTTATACAATAAATATTGATTGATCTATATTAGGAAACAGTGAATTCCATTACCCCCAAGTTTCACTGTAGAATACAGGCATACAATTTTCCCTTGGACATCAGTTGTGGGAAATCTACCTAGGCCCAAACTCTCCAGACCACCTTGGGGCAATAGTCTGTACAATAATATTTCTATCATGAGCAACTAATAGATTGTATTTGTACTATAATCAGGCCTGGAAACAATGGGGAATTCAGGAATCGCATTCCTAAGGAATTTGGTAATCTAGAGGGAAACTGTGCTTTTTTTTGGATAAAAAATACATAAAAAATGGTGGGAAATCCTGATATTTTGGAGGGAAATATTTTTTTTCCAGGCCTGTGTATAATGCCGCTAACCTCTTGGTCATTTGGGTACATAGCATAAACTGGGAATAATACAATGAAGACACTTGATCACAACCTTGAACTTATCATAATCTTTTAATATAATTCATCACCATTTGTAATAAATATACATTTGTTGAACATGATTACTGATATTATTAAAATTACTGACATTATTTCTGTACATATCATATCCTTATGAACATGGCAGAGTGCCAATGACAGTTCATCATAATATAAATTGTCCCCCTTTAACATGTGAATTACAATTGGAAAGATTCCTGTAAGGCCAAAAAAAAATTATGGGCACAAATGACCCAGATTTTCCATTTTGGGAGGATATTTTTTTTATTTGGGCGCCAAAATTTATTGATTTTCACTGACAATTTTTGAAAGTATTCAGAACATTTTCAAAATATGTTTGCCAAAGAAATAGAACAAATTAATTCTTGCCAAATGTTCCAAGCTTTTGGTGATATTTGGGTCATTTAAGAATCTTGGAAAAGCAGTGCTAGACACTGAATGTTGTATGAAATAAATAAAGCTTAAAAAAAATATAGGCCTAATTAATGAATTAATTAACAAAAATAAAAATCCTGACCAAACCTTTCATACTTGAGAAGTCCATCCACCAGTAAAACATAAGGTTTTTTTCATCCCTAATGGTTACATGTTTGTAAAGGACACACCATTTGATACTCGGGGGAGGGGGGGGGGGCAGGAAGTTGGAGTCGGGGGAAGAAAAACTTCCTACCCCCACCCTGAGAACCTAATGGTGCGTCCCTAATGTACATATCCCATGAGTAGGGGTTCTCAGATAATGCTTGGTACACATGCCCTTTCCAGAAACCTATTCAAGATTGTAAGACAGTTTGATTCTGATAACCCTTAGGAGTCATCACGGGACTAGCATGGATACCAAAACAAAATCCAATTTGCCAGCAAAGTGGTTACATTTTTGGTAACTGGATCACACACCTTTTGGAATTGGTAGTACATGCCATAGACTTTGTGTTTTGATAATTTCGATCGTGGTGCAGAACTCAAAAGTGTGATCCAGTTGGCATAGTGATAATCGGATTACACATCACTTCGCTTGACACCATTTCAAAGAGACTGTTTCCTTATATATCGGGGGAAAATATCATTTTATGTCTCAAAGCTTGCACAGATCTAGAAATCAAGTGAAGAGTGCTATTCCCCCCAACTCAAACTAATCAGAATAAGTTACATGAATTCTTATAATGCATAAAATATTTTCGATAATTGAAAGTGTCATTTTAGAAGTTCACAACATATTTTCCAACAAATGCTTCAAACATTTTGACCTACGTTTTTGGGAAAAGAAATGCGCACTGCAAGATGAATGTGGCAGCTTTGAGTGTGTGGCAGCTTTGAGACATACTTCTTTTAAGCCTTAACTTACATCACATGTAGGGAATTTACTCTACTTCAAAAGGGATATTTGATGGCTACAAAACATAAAAGTTTGATCTTAAAAGTGGATGGTCTATGGAAACTGAACATCCCTTGGTGAACAAGACTCATATTCAATAAGGAGTCTTGTCAAGAACCACTGCAGTCCCACCCAAACCTTTTCTAACTGACAGCCTAATGTTAATAACCCCAATAGAAACTCTCTCTGATTAATACCCAGGGGGCCACTCAAGTTCCACAGTGTACACATCCATTACCAAAGATTTTCAAAACATACCCTTTAAAAACAGGATTTGTCCTTTTGAGCAAAATACACCCCTTAACAGGAATTTAACTCGGTTGTGCAACAAATTTTCCCCTACACCAGTGAGATTGTACCTGAAAGATACCCTTAGGAGTATTTGTTCAGTAAAGATATCACCCTTACAGGTTTATGATAAAATAAACCCTAGTACATGTTTTTGTTTATAATTTTCTAATATTTTTGTTAGGGTTATGTTCCTTATGCAAAACATGCCATGGAAACTCGCTTTGTGAATAGCGGGATCATTAAAATTCGCATCTTTCTGGGCACTATATTTTGAAACTGCAGTTGCTCCCTGTGAATTAATATAAGAGCTAAAACTGTTTGTTTGTATTATTTCTTCTTTAAACTGGGACACAATTACATGTAATCAGTTAAATACCACAAAAAATCATCTGTTCATCCTTGAGGTCACCTAAAATACTGTAAAATACATGTATGGGCTTCTCACTGATACTAGTACCAAAATCTCCAATCTGAATGAAGAAAAGAGGGCCTTTAAACTGATTACAGACACATTATCTCAATTATCAGTTATCACTTGCTTGTTCATGTAATATGAAAAACTATCAACATTTGGTTTAAATTGGATTTGCAGAGACCAAAGGCTGTGAATGTGATACATACCCATACACCTGTGAGCATTGCTATATTGTTTCATACTGCATACAGGAACAAACAAGGGATATACTCATTTTTATAGTAGATAGCTTTACTGATCATCATTGATAAAATATGCCAACATTACAAAACAGCAAAGTTGGAATTAAACTTACTGTCAATCAAACTCAGAAACAGTTTATGATTTGTCATCATATAGTTTAGTGTTTCACTTTCACACATATAGGTTCATCTTCAAAGTTAGGTTTTATGCACAAATCAATTGTAGTCCCGGGGCCGGGATAGCAGGGACCTACCGGGATGTAATTTTGGAAACTGTTACAAACATGTTACAGTCCAGGCTTAGTCCCCGCAGGGCGGGGCACTATTTCTGTGTACATCCTGGGGTACATCCCTGGCCAAGTCCCCGCCCTAGCCCGGGCACCATGTTCGAGAAGTCCCCACGAGTGTTTCCCCATGATACTGACCCGCACGGTTGTGAGTACTCTTCTATTACGCCCCGGTACACTCCCGGTGTAGATCCCGGCCTGTTTCAGAGGCATTACATCCCCGTACACTCCCCACTATGTCCTCGCACTGCGGGGACACATTGAGCTGTTACATCCCCGGCCAAGTCCCGGCTCGGACCCCGCTATTGCCAGGCCCCTGGAGGGCCAGGACTACAATTGATTTGTGCATTAGTAACTAGAAACTTCTTTTGCTTGGGTGAAGTGTCTGTAATTTCATTTCTCCAGGCACCAGATGAATCAACCTCACTTTGGTCTGTTTTTAAACCTTATCAAAGGCTGTGGTGAGTTTAATGATCGTCACATGCCAAATAGTTGATTAATTTCTGACTTCTATTATAAATACATGTTTGTTGAAGCTCCTAAAATAAAATGGTTAATTCAAACCACGCATAATACACACAAAATGCCCTTGTCAGCATGCTACACGCACAGAGGAGCATGCACTGTGCTGAGTATGCTCTGTGCAATACAAAAATACACTCATTAATATGGCAATTACTTGACTATCAACAATAGCATTGATATAACTACTAATGATAATACAGAATGCCTACAAAAGGGATATATACAAGGTATAACAAAATAAGTTTACCATTAACTTTTGGTTGTTAAGTTGACCAGGTGTGTAGCCAGATATATGTGGCTGCTAAGGGGCTGTTATTTTCTTCGGGCAGGGAGGGGTCATGATTATGTTGGTAACCAGAGTCAATTTTTATGAACCCCTCCATCGTGGGCTGAACATTTTGTGGCACCCCCCTCCCCAATTTTAGGCAGAATATTTTTATGACCACCCTTCTGCACGCATACCAGAAACAAATTTTCCCAAAAAAGTCAAGAAATGTGTGCTTGATGGAAAGGTGACCACAGTACGGAAACATTTGTCGTTGTAACTAAAGATGGTGCAAAATGTGTGGTGGAGAGTGTAAATATGCATGTAGGGCAGTCCGGCACCCAAAATGTTTAATTGTCACATGCCCTTACACTCGGTTTCAGAGAAGTATGGCAGCTTGCTCAGATTGATGCGAGCACCCGTTAATGAGGGACATAATGCAGAGCTTTGTTTGTGCCAACCAACGTTTTGATGCGTAATTGGCCAATCAGATTACCGCATCTGTTGTTATGATTGTCAGATGATTGAATCAGCTAATCAGAACCCTACTTCTGTGTTTACACCGTGCACACTCTCAAAATGTAAACAAGTGCTGTTCTTCTTTCACAGAAACTGTAGTAATTTTATAACCTTCCTATTTTTGGTATCTCCCTATTTTTGGTGTAAAAAAATTTGACCCTCACTATTCTTTGGTATACAATTTTTATGACCCCAAGTATATTCATGAACCTTTCTGAAGAAAATGACAGCCCATAAATTCACAAAACAGTTGCCTTTAATGTAAAGGTCATTCAGCATGTTTAAGCCAACCTGAAGCATTCAACCTTGTTCACCTCAACCACTTATATTGTCATTATTGGAGGTCAAGCTTCACCTCAGCTTACTTTCACCTTTTGCTCACAAATGTAAAGTCAACTTTCACTTTATAAAACATGCATCAAAAAGGTTTTCCATTGTCTCACTATTCATGCGTTCAATTTGTCACCACCATCAGTTCACAATGATGCCTGATGAAAGCAAAAGCCAAGTTTAACCTTGATCATATGAATGCTTTTAATAGTTCAAGCTGCTCCTAGTAGCTCATTTGACAAATCCAAACTTAATCATTGTAAAGCGGTATCCAAGAAGAAGAAGAAGAAAGTGGTGAAGCTTGGTGTGGCTTTAGGAAAGTAGCTCCAAGTTTTGTGGGATAGCAACCCCTGTAAATGTATTCCTTATTTTTAAGATGCGGCTTTTGTAACAGTATCCACATCCAGTTTTGAAGCAAGTGTGAAGTGTGCGTGCTGTGGACAGAACAAAAATACAATTATTATTGATATACCTCTGTGAAATTCCTAAAACACTATTTCCAAATCAATGTGTAAATTGTCAACAAGAAATCAAGGGCTCAGCAACACAACATCTTAACTCAAAATAGCATACCTGCCAACCCTAAGACCTCACAAATAGGGACAAATGTGAGAAAAAAATCTGAAAATAGGGACATTCCTGAATTTTCTATACCTTACTGCAGTCATATTTTTGCAAAAATAGGGACACATGGTAAAATTGCTCTCTTTTATGCTATTTGTTTCTGTAAAAATAGGGACAGTCCCTATTAAATAGGGACAGTTGGCAGGTATGAAATAACTAGTTTGAGTGTACTGTGTAAATACAAACCAATATGATTTTGTGTCCATTAAAAGTAGGCACTGACAGCTTAATTTTCATATCATTATCAAAATCTCATTTTCACCACAAATGGAGTTAAGATACTGTGGCGCTTTAATTGGGAGGGGGTGCCACCCCAGCCCCACCTTTCCTGGTTCCGGAAAACTGATTTTGCTTCTAGTTATTTGTATTAACTGCAATCCACAAAATTACCAAGTGTTAATTATGGTATTTACCTATATAATTCCACGTTTTACCCCTGTCCATATGTACACCATGCTTGCACTCATCGTGAACTTGGGATGTAATATTTTGCACACAAGAGAAAAAAGCCATATCCCAGTAAGGGCCAAAATTTATCTCAGTTTTGATAAGCAACCATGGCAATCAGAGACATGCAGTGGCATAGCTAGGGGGCAGGGGTGACACATGCCCTGGGCGCCAGGTTTTGAAATGATGATAAAAAAAAAAAGGTGTTGATGAAAATATAAACTTTCTCAAATTACATAAACCAAATGAAATACCGGTACCTGTTATTAATGTTTCTTTTTGTAGTGTATCTATTGAGGTACAAGCTGTGAAAAGTTTGTATCCTTGCCCTGGGCACCACAACCCCATACATGTAGCTATGCCACTGGACATGCAACATAAAAAGAAATATATACTGGAATAACTGTTCTTACCTACAATGGCTTTCTAGTGTCAGTGGTGTGTGCCATTCATGGTCTTGTTTGATCACATCTAAACCTGTTCTGCCCCACTGTAAAAATCATCCATTCTACATAGTTTTGCAAACTATTTATGTCTTCTCCATATCCAGTATACTTGGAAACACATTGACCACTGCCATATGCCTGGAGTAAGCTCTGCCATCTGGAAGTAGTAAAACAGTAAAACAATTCTGTATAATTATAACACTTACTGCCAAAATTGTGGGCTGTCATTTTCTTCGGAAGGGGGGACTCAAATATACGGGGTCAAAAATTTTAGCCTTTTTAGGGGGTAAGGTGTATTGGTAGTGGTGGTCATAAAATTTTGTTGCCGAGATAGAGGGGGGATAATTAATTGTATTGATGCCGACTTTTTTAAAATGTGGGGCCCCATTTCCAAAGAAAATGACAGGCCCCTAAAAGATTGAATGGAAGTTTAAAATGTTCCTCAAATTTATTTAGCTGCCAAGGTCATACAAGTAGCCCACTGTATTCACCATAATTAGTTCCCCTCCCCTAATAACCACACCTAAAGAAACTTTTGAATGACAACCGTACAACTAAATTGATCAAATGTGTGAATAAAATCACCTTCTAATCTAAACAGTGGTGGCACTAGGGGGGACATAGGGCACTTTCCCAAAATATATTTTTCTTGCCCCTCCCTCCACTTTTAACTCCAATATTCCAAACATTTTCCACTTTTTGTGTTAATTTTGTGCAAACTTTGTTGATTTGATTTAATAGTGATTTGATTTGGATGAATTGTATATTTTAGAGCAAATTGCCTAGTTTGAAATAGTTGAAGTGCAATTTTAACAACATTTTTATGTGATCGCCTGTCGTGATCAGCTGTGTTTACTTCTGAACATCCATTGCTTTACACTGTGTCATGCTTCATCATTTGATTGCCTTGAGTAACTTGCAATGGATCGCTATTATCACAATGGTATTTTTTTCCCAGGATTTCATTTGGCTGTTCCATCCCCAAGGTTCTAATTCTGTAAAGGTTCATCCCTCAGAGGGTCACTCCTTTCCTCAAGCACTGTTGGAAAAGACCGAAAACTCCTAACAATGATAATTTTACATTCCCCCCCCCCCCCCCATCAATTCATGAAAATGTTATTCTCTCAGTCGATGTTGTTCCATCCAGTGCTCTACCCCATTTCTCAGTCTGTCAAAAGGGACACCTTGTGAAATCCCTATTGGTTTATACGTACAGGGCCTTTCAGTTCAATTTTCTCCATGTAAAAAGCTCCAATTTGCTCAAATTGTAAATATTAGGAATTTATTCCCCTGATATTAGAAATCAAACTGTTTGAATTGTTTTACCAAGAGGTACTACATGTAGTTATTTTGTGACATGTTTTGTGATTCCCCCATTGGGTACAAATATAGTTATCCATGTCCAACTTAGTTTCATCAGCACAGACTGTATTATCATACTGACATTTTTTTATAGAATACCGATACTCTACTAGTCTTCACTAAATCACTAGTTGGACTATAAGCAGTCATGAAACACGAAGCGGAAGAGCATCGGACAAAGTGTCATAACAATGCAAAAACTGTCCCACAATGCATTGCAAACTTCCAATGCTGATTGGGCTTATTGTAAAATGTACACAATAAATTCCCACTGTAGCACGATAGACACCCATATGATAAAGGCCGGATCAAGGCCTGACGGTGGGATATTTCTCACTTAGATCCATTCTTCCCATTGGTTGCTTAATTGGCGATATTTAGCTGTTCCATCTCACCCCTCGGACACGAAGGGGACGATGACCTTAGTCTTTCAGCTTACATGAATGGGAATTAAACCAGATTTTCCCCTTGTTTTCCCGAATTTCTCCATTCAGTGATTTGCTCATCCGGACGATCGTAAAAAATCTTAATTCAGATTTTGGTACCTTTGTTAATTGTCATAGATAAAAATGTAAACATAGCCTGTGAGTGGTTCTGCTGAAAGCCATGTATTTTAAGACAATACGGTATATACATTTTACACGGATCTGTAATTCTAAATTATAGCGACATGTATTTGAATGGGGCTTCCACAGCCTTCCAGCAATGCCGTTTTCTTCATTTATTGCCAAATTTGTCATTTAAAAAATACCACATGATAAGGGGGCTGGCATTTTCTTCGGAAGGGGGGGGTCCCAAATATGTCGGTGACCAGAGTCAATTTTTTTATGACCCCCCTATCGCGGGCAAATTTTTTTTATGACCCCCTATCGCGGGTCAAAATTTTTTATGACCCCCACCTTCCAACTACACAGACTCAAGAAAAATTATTTGTCGCTGGAACTATGACACAGAGAAAGTGTGCGGAGCCCGTTCAAGAAAATGCCAGCCCCTAATTTGAATGACTTATCCTTGACTTTTAAGCAATTTATAAATCATTTTCATTTTGTAAACGCTGGGATCACTGAATGGGTCTTTAACAACATTTCCCTCTCCTGGTTCAACAAAAAAAATTTGTGTTCCCCCTCAAGATCCCAAAAAATTTTGGGTACCTCGATCCTCAAAATGACCATCCCCCCCTGTCGTAAATAACGATCGCTCCCTATAAGTAGGTATGAGAGGCAAACCTTAGTTAACACATTTGCTTGTCAGCCAAATTCACCTAGACCAGGGCCCAAACACAATAGATATTTACTTAGAAATGTAAAAGAACAGCTAGGTCAAGGAAACCTACATAAATATGTTGTCTATACTTCACTTGACCCAAATGATTTTTTATGGTGATGAGACACTCACACATGTAATTTTAGAGGATTTTGATAGCAGTTCCACATAGAAAAGCTGCTATCATCATGAGACTAAGATCTAGAAACACCACAGAAATGCTGTTTTGTTAGCTGAATCCCCGGCTGAATCTTTTTGATGAAAGTCAATCTTTGACAATATGTAACTTTGCTACGGAAAGTGCACGGTTCGATTTAGAGGGGTTTTACATGCACAAATGCATGTAACTTTGGCTCTGTGCATGTAGAATTTTGCCTGTGCATGCAAAATTTTGTGTTATTTGGCCCATTTTGAGGAAAAAATCGGAGTTGTGCATGTACATTTTATTTTCTAAATCGAACCCTGGGAAAGTGCTAAAAAAAAAGGTTTCAGTTTTGGCTTTCTTTACTCAATGGCTTTAATTTGATATATAAAATGATGCAGTTTGATGGCAAATTTTAATTCACCTTTCATACCTACTACATCATATACCGTAATTAGCATGCTATGATGCTATAAATACATGTACTATAAGTTATAGGTATGCTAGGTGAATTCAAATTTGCCATCAAAGCAAACTGCATCATTTTATATATCAAATTAAAGCCCTTGAGTAAACAAAGCCAAAACTGAAACCCTTTTTTTTTTTTTTTTTTCGTAGCAAAATTACATCTTGTCAAAGATTGACTTTCATCAAAAAGATTCAGCTAGCAAAATTCCCCAAAACGGCATTTCGGGGTGTTTCTAGATCTTAGTCATGGAAGCCTGCCGCTTGCAGCTGAGCGGCGTATGACGCAGCATTGCAGACAAATGGACACAATAAAGGCTTGTCATTGGTTGAAACGTCCTGCGGCAAGCGGCAGGAAAGTATGCTGGAGGCTTTAGTCTCATTTTAGCAGCTTCTTTTAATGGAACTGCTATCAAAATCCCTCTAAAATTCCATGTGCGATTGTCTTATCACCATAAAAATCATATATTTGGGTCAAGTGAAGTATAGAAAACATATTTATGTAGGTTTCCTCCTCGGCCAGTTGTTTTAAATTTCTATGTAAATTTGCATTGACATTTTCGTAATTTGGCAGACTAGCAATGTGTTAACTAAGGTTTGCCTGGGATACCTACTATAAGCTTAACTGAAAACACGTCACACTTTGATATTTGTAGAAGTACTTACTTCAAAAGGATATAGGTCTAGCTGCTAAAGACGCCTCTTTCTTTCTCCGTGATCGAAAAGTAATATTGGTGGATGAATTTCACTAGAATTTAGACAGAATAGCCGATGATGCTTTACGGGTATCAGTACGTTCAGCCACAGCACAGCTGAATTTTTGCTTATAGTCTCTACATCAGCGACAAGCAGAGGGAGCATGAGGGAGCGTAACCAAACTGGTTGCAGAGGAGACTATGTATAGAAAGCCAATGCTGCCATAAATTTCGTTTTTAATTGAAAGAGATCAAATTCCCCTCAAATTCGCATTTCAAAAAGGAAATTTATAATTTTATCTGGCTGACCTGATAGTTTATGATCCACTTAAACAAAATAAGGCAAAAAATTTTTTTGGAAAAATTATTGGAGGGGTCTTGGACCTAGCCCATTCTACTTCCCTTAAAGCATTAGCTTGGTTTAAATATTGTCAATGCTACGTCGCTGCTAACCAAGACTCTGAAAAAGGTAACTTTTTAAGCAAATTGTCAATGTCATTTATACTTTGCAGTGTCACACGCTTACCGGCTTTGGTAATACCGTTGATTCTGCCATCATATGACCAAACGGTTGAAAAGTCCTTAGATTCTTTGGCAGCGTTTAGTAATTCCATACGGCGCGAGGTTAGACTTTCTGTGATGGTGACACCTGTGCCTTTTAGCTTGCTCTTGGTGCCAAAAACGTTGGCTCTCTGCGCGCATCGACACGAACTTCATTATAATGGGTCTAGGGCGTGCATCTCTGTGTTTCTTTACCTTACCGATTCTGTGTGTGCGGTCAATGTCTGATTCAAGAAGAGAAGTGTGCAATTTCTGATTGAGGGTCTTCACCAGGATGCTTGTAGAGGTTTTGTTGTCAGCCTCCATAGTGTTTTCTTCGATGCCATGAAGTAACAGGCAGTTGCGGCGGCTGTATTGCTCCATATCGTCCAACCGCACCTCTAAATCTTCCCTTTCTTCTTCTAGTTCTTGGACTTTACATTCAAGCTTTTTGATGGCAGAGTTATTAGTCTCGGTGTCCATCTGAATTGACTGGTAAATATCCTGTTTGATATCCTCCAGTAGGCGGCTCTGGAGTTGTTGGAAAACTCCTTCAACCAAGGCGTCCATGACTGGTTTGTTCAGCAATAGTGCCTCTATTATGGATTTAGTGAGAGGTTCTAGCACGTCTTTGTTTTTCATAACTTCTGCTATTGACGATTTCAGCTTATCAGTGACATCACATGCCAATGGTGACGAATTTGGCATGTTTGCCATGTCGTCCGAATCTGCTGACTCTGTCTGCGATTTTAGGTGGCATACTCCTTGTTGTAGCGTTTCAGAGGGATGGAAGAACACTCTTAGATGTCGTAGATGATGTCGATTGGTTATTTTAGATGTTATATTGGAAATATGTGATGATTTTTGAAGAGCTCAATTTTTTTCCGCCAGTCACATATCGGTGTTACTTACAACTTTCTATTCCTGGTATGGGTATTGATGTAGTACTGTAGATATGTCATTAATGGGGCAGTTTTAGGGTAAATTGATATGGGTGGTGTTCAATTAGCTATCTACCACTGATATGGGTAACCGGGTATTGATGAAATCACTCCTTACTACTGGTAATGGGTATTGATGAAGTAGCAACATACCCAGCAAATATAAACAAGTTCTCAAAACGTTTATTCAAAACGTTTTAATAACATTTAGTCTAGTTCCCAGCTATTATTCCCATGCACCCAGATGATGTATTTTTGAACCTATTTCTTTGTAATCCTTAAAGACCCTAGTACACAAATTTTGTTGTTCCCCAAACAAAATATTGTTCCGTGGGTGGGGGAAAGGTCATTAAACTTTACATGGGGTCAAATTTCAAACTTCATCAAATTGTGTCAAAAAATTACTAATGTATTCCTCTGGTCATAAGGATTCAGAAAATCTACCTATCTAGGATGTACCGTTCTCTTGAGTCATTACCAAAAAGGTCAAAGGTTAAGCGTTGTCCTGTAAAGAGTCAACATTAAACTTGCTCCAATCTTAATGAAAATGGTGCCAAAATCTTCGTTTTGATAAATGATCTTAAATAATGCTAGTTAGCAACATGTGAGAATGTTTCATTACTTATGTACACATTAAAACATGTCAAGTTTAATGGGTTTCTATGGTCATTGATCCATTTTGATCTAGGTTTGACATATCCTACATATTGCTAACTAGCATTGTTTAAGATCATTTATCAAAACGAAGATTTTGACACCATTTTTATCAAGATCGGTGCAAGTTTAAAATTTTGACCCTTTAGAGGTCAACACTTGACCTTTGATGTAGCTGAAGTAGCTATCTACTGCTGATATGGGTATTGATAAAGCTATCTACTGTTGATATGGGTATTGATAAAGTAGCTATCTACTGCTGATATGGTTGTTGATGAAGTAGCTATCTACTGTTGATAATATGGTATTGCTAAACAGCTATATCCCGGGGGTGCCAGTTGAACCGTCAATGAAGTCATCACCGACCAAAATTTCATGGTAAAAGGGTATCTTTTAAGCATAGGCTACGTCCCGCTGGGACGCTTAAAAAGGGTCTCAATTTTGGTGTTTTCTGGAAAAATGGTACCTTTTTTACAATAGATATCAGGCATGAGAATTTTCAGTTTAAAAACTGAATTCAGTTTTTTTTATAGTTAAAATTTCCGCAACTTTATTTAATTTCAGCCCGTTTTTGGTACTTTTTGCCAAATTTCACGCACATTTTCAGTTTTTTCAGTTATTTTTAGGAAGGTGCAGTCTCATGCCTGAGATATGTCGGCGTTTTGGGTTCATGAAAAATCAAAGTCCAGCATTTGACGTCAGCCGCTGTTTTCGTTCCTGATTGTAAACAACTTCTTACTTCCGGGTCTGTAAGTGTAATATATTAGTCTTGTGCCCGGTCTTGTACCATGATTAAAACTCGGTGATGTTTGTGCATGCTGCCGAGCGGGCTGCGTAGAGACTACGAATTTTGTACAAGGTACAGATACTGTGTAATCGGAATGGATTACGACATACGTTTGACTGCTGAACCAGATATGACAGGAACCATGCCTTTTGGAAATCGTGAAGTGACATTTGCCATCGCTGTTTGTCACCGCGCAAAACCGGTTAAACGGGGAAAAAAGTGCTTTATATTTCAGATTTCAGAGCTTAGCGCGGATCATGGATTCGCCCGGATTCAGCACTGAAATCAAAGGTAAATAGCTACGCTTATTAAGAAAATGCAATCACGTTTTTCATCGCTTTTGCTGATGTTTCTTGCTTTCTACTCCCGGGTTTCTACTTCCGATTGTATTTATTGCCAAGAATAGGAAATAAAACTTTTCCACTACAAATAACCTGTTGGTGTATGATCTTCCCAGGATGTAGGGGAAAGTGGGGTAATCCCGGGCACCTTTCGTTAAGGCTACACAGGTACAAGATTAAATGAAGTTCATCAGTGAAAATCATATCAATGCAAAGTAGGAGTGATGTTCTAACTAGTAACCAGTTTTTAATAACTCAACATCTATAGTTAATAAGTTATAATTAAAAAACAAAATGGTAAAAATGATGGGGTAATGCGGACACGGGGTAATCCCGGACACATGATTGTTGCTAAGAGGGAAAGTGGAGTAGGATGATAATCCCTGAATGCATTAGGTACTTCTGTTACCTCAAGCATACAACTATGGGGGCTGTTGTTTCTATATTTTCGTAATAACAAGTGTCCGGCATTACCCCATCTGTATAGAGACGCATGTGTGTCCGGGATTACCCCTCACGGTCCCGATTTATTTTTTCAGTGCTTGTTCTACTAATCCATTTTTAAGATACCAAAATTCATACATCCAGCTAACAATCAAGTATCAAACATATTTTTTGTCCATACTTTATCTGTGTCCCTTGTCGCATTAACTGTCACCCAGCTAGTAAATCACTTTTCAGATAAAAAGTCAAAAATGACAATTAATGTTTTTTTGTAATTTTCACAAAGAAAGACGAGACCCAAAGCGCTGGTAGAAGTACACGTGAGGTACACCTTGAGGTAGCTTATACCCTAAGGCAGTATAATAGTGCCACCCTTCTCCGTTTAGCTGCAATCGATGTGTCCGGGATTCCCCACAGTCCGGCATTACCCCACTTTCCCCTACTTGTACTAATTGGATACCAATGAAATGATTGCAGCTTGTTTGTTGTGTATGACCACAATTTTGTGTTAAGGATGATATTCCAGGCTATTTACGGCTGTGTCTTTTTTCTTACAGGTTCTTTCTTCTTCTTCTGTCAACCATTACATTTGCTCTAGCACTCACATGCTTACATCGATTTTGACCTAACTTGGTCACAATGATCATTGACCGTGCCCCTACATGTCACATGAAACTCGTGGGGTCAAAGGTCACGAGGGTTCACAGGAGTCAAAAACATGATTTCAACTAAAAATGCATCTTCTCCCACAACTTACGTAGGACAGCGACCCCACTTGCACACATGCATTGTTATTACCCAGTGTCTATGTGGTGTACACAGATTTGGGGTCAAAGGTCATTAAGGGTCATTTCCGTATAAAACGAAAAACCTTCAAAAATTTTTATTAGCTAAGTAAAACATAGCACAGTAACGGTATATTCACATATGATCTGCAGTCACCCAATGTATATGTGGTATTTTTTTTACTTGGGGTCAAAGCTCATTAAGGGGTCACTTCCGGTATAAAAATAAATACCTTTAAAATGCATCTTCTTCCACAAATTATGTGGGACAGAGATGCCACTTGCACACATGGATTGTTATTACCCAGTGTCTATGGGGTGTACACAGATTTGGGGTCAAAGGTCATTAAGGGGTCACTTCCGTAAAAAGCGAAATATTTAAAAAAAAATTATAAGCTAAGTAAAACATGGGACAGTAACGGTATGTTCACACGTGATCTGCAGTCACCCAATGTATATGTGGTATTTTTTTTATTTGGGGTCAAATCTCATTAAGGGGTCACTTCCGGTATAAAACGAAAAACCTTCAAAATCTTCTTCCACAGATTCTGTAGGACAGTGACGCCACTTCCACACATGCATTGTTTTTACCCAGTGTCTATGGGGTGTACACAGATTTGGGGTCAAAGGTCATTAAGGGGTCACTTCCGGTATAAAACGAAAAACCTTCAAAATTTTTTATTTGCTAAGAAAAACATAGGACAGTAACGGTATGTTCACACATGAATTGTGGTTACCCAATTCAGTATGTGGTATTTTTTATTTGGGGTCAAAGGTCATTAAGGGGTCACTTCCGGTCAGAGACGAAAAACCTTCAAAATGCCCCTTCTGCTACAAATAACATGGCAAAGTGATGCCACGTGCACACATACATTGACATTAGCCAATGTCTATGGGGTTTTCATATATTTTGGGGTCAAAGGTCATTAAGGGGTCACAACACGGCTGTGTTCGTGGTCTTAGACCACAGCTAAGTCTAGTTCATATTATAACAGAAATTGTATGTAAAGGGATTGGAAATACACTAGGTAAATATTGCTTTCTACCTTCGTCAGTGAAAAGGGTCATTGGGACATGTAAGGTCAGTGATATGGGTACCTTTGTTTGCACCATGGCTGTGGTCAGTGATTTGGGTGTCCTTTTTTTTTAGCAGGTCAGTGGTAAGGGTTACCTTTCAGCCCTTGGGCATGTCAGTGTTTTGGGTGAAAAATAAAAGTGTCTGGTCAGTGATGACAACATGCAATGGTATATGAGTGGCACCCCCGGGAGCTATATATAGTACAGGGGCAGTATCAGGGTAAATCGATGGAGGTAGAGAAAATATTGGGGCTGTTGAGTTTTTAAAATAAAACCTACAGGGAGAACCAAAATAAACATAGGGTTGTTAGAAAGCTATTTAAAAACAATGCAAATAAAGAATTCGGTCAAAATCATAGCATGGGCTGCCTTCCTCCCCACCACACCACCCAGTTCAGTCACACACATATAAATAATACAGGCAGAAAAGTGAATTTATTGGTGGAAAAGCAAAATATAACATATTTATTTCATGTCAGTATTAATATTATACTATAATAAAATGTATTAGGATGTTTTCAGTAAGATAGTGTAATTATTGTATCACGGAAACAACACCAAGTTCCTGTCTCTACTCAAGCTATTTTGCCTGATTGTTGTCAAACATTTTTTGTCATTGTTTGGTTCATACTCATACTTTCATTGTCAGATACTAAACTGATAGATTTGTTTGTAGTACAAACTTATGAAAGTGGCAAAATACAAACAAATATTCCAAAAAAGAAAGAAATTGCTACTGTTTCTTAAATGACACAAAGAAAGCTCAATATAATATGAATTTTTGTCTTACCATTTCCAGAAATGGAAATACAAATATTTTACACAAAAAAAGGAAGGAGGGAAGTGTTATTTTTCTCTTGGCAAAAAGTAAGCGCAATACTTTAAAAAAAATAGAATTTGATTCCCTGAATAGATTCATTAGGCTTGAAGGTAAATAAATATACAATTTCATCTAAACAAACCCAAAATTTACTCACTAGTTTGACAATTTCGCTTTTCCTGGTCGAAAAGCATCATCAGAATATTGATTGAGGATCACTTCTTCTGGTTGGACAAATTCACATGTAAGCCGTGGCTGTGTAAGAGATACGTGGACAATATATGTGACCGTACAGACGAATGAGTCGTAAATGTCCTCAATTGTATTCTCAGTTACGGTGTAAAGTGGGCATGAAGGTCGTATTCATAGGTACCTCAATTTGGTGCTACGTGTACCTCATTAAATGAGGTACACGTAGCACCCAATTGAGGTACCTATGAATACGACCTTCATGCCCATTTTACACTGTAACTCAGAATACAATTGAGGACATTTACGGCTCATTCGTGGTTGTAACGGGTCACATATTGAAATAGTGCAAAAAGAAAGTTAACCCTATTCTATTATCCCCATCAATTTCATGCCATATGGCACAAAATGGCTTAATATATATACATGTAAAAAAATATTTACACAAATAAGGTCTTACCTTTTGTACAGTTTTGACAATTTATCACATCTCTATATATATCAACAAAAAACATTTTTTCCTAATATAACTACCATTTACACATCATAAAATGGTTTAAATGTTTGAATCTTGCATATTTTAACCATTTTAATGCCAAATTTTGCCCTAAAAATAGCCCCAAAATGTCCATAAACTTTTTAAATATAGTCCAAATTAACTTGGATTTCTTTTTATTATATGAAGAAAAGAAAATTGCCACATTGAAGTACTCATACACTTCAAAAATGTAAATCAAAATATTCTTTTCATCATATCTGGCTATGAGCTCATTAATTATTCATGAGCTAATTTGCATAAAATTTACATAATTGAATATTTAACTTGTTTTTCTTAAAGCTTAAAGTCCAAGCTTGCCAGTGGTATGCCACTTTTTGGTTTTTACCCAACCGATAACACTGCAACGCAGTAGTTAATATGATACCTCAACACCACTCAAATATACCTCTTTTGTGGTGGTAATAGAATAGGGTTAATAATCTTACTGAGCACCTTAATTAGAGTGACTCCACTGAGAACATCAAATTTACGTATGAGAAAGAGCACAAGGGCACTAAACCATTTTGGAAACGTTAATTGTATATAGAAAGGTCACACACACTGACCAGTACCTCAATTTTAATTCGCACCACCCTATCCACCAAAAACTTGGGTTAATCAGGACTCTTTTTGATAGAATGAATTCCATCATAACTGAGGACGCGGATAAGAAACAGGAGGAAATTAAGATAAAAGAGGCCCTCAGACGCTGTAGATACCCAAATTGGGCTCTTAAGCAAGTAAAAGAAAAAAATGGATAAGAAACAGGCAAATAAACCTAAAAAGATAAAGGACACTGATACACAAACCAAAAGACTTGTTGTCATTCCTTACGTCGAAGGGCTTGCAGAAAAAGCCAATAGGATATTCAGAAAGCATACGGCATAGCAACAGCCATGAAGCCAAACAGTAGCTTCTGCAAACCTCTTGTCCACCCCAAGGACAGGTTGACCCCATTAACAGCATGGATTGCATCTACAAGATACCTTGTACCAATTGTAACCACACTTATGTTGGTGAGACTGGAAGGAAGTTTGCAACACGACTCAAAGAGCATCAAAAAGAAACTATGAGGGTGGAAAAGACAAAACAAAACTACACGCGTCAAACACTCAAACAGTCAGAAACTGAAACTGAACAATCAAAATTGGCTATTGCAGACCATGCAGTTCAACAGAACCACGTAATAGATTGGGACAATTCAAAAATTCTTAGCAAGGAGTGTAATGCAAATATAAGATCTGGATTCTTAGAAGAGACCCAATGTCATGAATAGGGACGACAGGTCCAACTATCTAAGTCACATGTGATTCTCTACTGAGTAACAATTCTTCACCCTCTGTGGTCAGGATTTGTCCAACCAGAAGAAGTGATCCTCAATCAATATTCTGATGATGCTTTTCGACCAGGAAAAGCGAAATTGTCAAACTAGTGAGTAAATTTTGGGTTTGTTTAGATGAAATTGTATATTTATAATTTGTTTCTCTTACCAATTATTTCCATAACCCCAAAACAGTTACATTCTAAAATACTTTTATGATGAATTAATCTGATTAGTTACCAATAATCATGGTTCCCATCAGAATCTTAGCTAGAAATTGAGTGTGCTTGGCATTGAAAAAATTCCCATCCAAATTTAACCCAAACACCCTCCCCCCACAGCGATATTTCATCTATTGACCACGTACCAAATTATTATTTCTCTACTGGACTCGAACCCAAGACTGTATTGTACTTTATTTCAAGGTTGTACCAAGCACGGCCAGAGCATGTTCAAGAGACAATACCAGGCATTTATCATGAGGGCTACCATGCTGGTTTCATGAATACTCGGATTTACTCTTTTGTTCATATTGCTAACAGAGTATTCTTGTGATGAGTTTGAAAAAATCGCTCCAGGAACTTTGAGTTTAACATATACCATGAGGTATATTTACATTCCATGCTATTATTTGGTACTTAACGGCAAACTGAAACTCGCTTCTATTAACCTCTACTTGTTCAAGTATGTCTGTGTACTGTAATACATCCGAACGCATGCCGAGGCGTGGAATATTTAGTAAAAGGCAGGTCCGATAAAATGCGAAGATATGACCAAATTGATGGTTGAAGGCGGAAAAATCCGCTAAAAGGCGGAAGATGCCATATGCATGTATGTATGCATTGTACTTGCATACACCCTAGAAAACTTCCAAAATTCTCAACAACACTCGAAAAATATTGTAAAATTGGATTATAAAATGTCATCATCATATTGGCCTTTGATGAAAATTTTATCAAAATAGGCTTCGGGAATTGCTTGAATCTATTCAAATATCAACCCATTTATTTTCTACAATACTGTGTGTATTCTTGGGAATGTGAGAGTTGTAAAATGATCTTCTACATGAATCGTTTTGTTTTGAAAGTGGTTGTACGGATAGTTTTGCATAGTTCAGTTACTGGGGATGTTTCGGAAACGCCTCAAAATATCGCCGTCAAACATATCCATATATCAAGAGATGGCGCTATTTTTTGGGTAGGGAAATATCGCTGTGCCCCCCCCCCCATAGTACACATTTACTGATTCCTTCAGTAACCTATGAAATGCTATATGACTTATGAAAACAATATGATACAAAAACAAACAATTGGAAGTCCACATTACATAAGGTCACAATACAAGTGTTATCTATCTAGACTTGTGACTTCTCTCTTGTGATCAGAAGGGTCGCTAGTCCGGAGGTTCTCTAGTCCGAAGGGTCGCTAGTCCGAAAACCAAATTAAGTTTGCTAATCCGAAGGTTCTCTAGTCCGAATATAGAATAAGGGTTAGTGTTATGCTGGTTTCATACTACCCTGCCGCTTGCCGCTGAGCGGCGTGGCGAACGCGCATTGCAGACAAACGGACACAATAAAGGCTTGTCATTGGTTGAAACGCCCTGCTGCTTGCTGCAGCGGCAAGCGGCAGGATAGTATGATGGAGGCTTTAGGGTTTGGGTTAGGGGTTAGGGTCAGGGTTAGGGTTAGCGATCCTTATTCTATATTTGCACTAGAGAACCTTCTTTATTATTCGGACTAGCGAATCCTCGGACTATTGAACCCGATATTCGGACTAGCGAACCCTTTTCAGAATTCGGGCTAGCGGATAGTAAATTACGTGTTCGGACTAGCGAACCTTTGGACTAAGGGCCTTCGGATTAGGGAACCTTCGGACTAGAGAGTTGTCACCTCTAGACTTACATACTTGGCATATTACAAAATTGACTCTCTGCATAGTACTGTTTACACCTGTTTACTGTCAAAGTTTAATATAAACAATAACAACATAAGTAAATGGCATGATTGAAACACTTTTCCAATTCTTCTAAGAGCAGTTTATAGATCAGAGATAGAAACAAACTTTTGTGAGACTTTTGAAATTGCTTTACATTATTTACTAGAACCAATAGTTAAACATAAAATTCCTTGTGAAGTAGTGTGTGTCGGCCATTTTAACTACCGCCAATTTGAAACAAATACTTCTTATAAATGGAGAAATCTTGTAAAAACGATGGGTATTTTTAAACTTCAACCAACAAATCATAACAAAAGCAACTCGTATAACTAAGAACGCTAAAACTTGCATTGACCATATCTGGACTAAAAGGCCACACATGTACTCAAGTGGAGATGTAAATACCTGTACACTTAGTGGCCATTCACTTAGGCCTAGAAAAAAATTGTTTGATTGGCGTAACATAAAAAAAAAAAATTAGGGTAGGTCAGTCGGCAATTTAAAAAAAATTACACACATTTTAAGCTGAAAATCGAGTATGATAAAGGCTTTGGAACTTTTTTTTTTTTTTTTTTTAATTTAAAAAAGAAACATTTTTGCAAAAAAATAAGAAAAAAGTCTAGGGTCGGGCCTATTTTTAGGGTCGGTCGGGTTACGCCAATCAAACAATTTTTTAGGCCTTATTTATGCCAGAAGAAAAAACCATCAAACGTCAGTCCAAAATTATTGAGGCTAGATCTTAACGCCATTTGAATGAGACCAAATTTGCAGCTGATCGATCTTCTAGATATCATATTTTCATAATCAGTTGTATGCCTTTTTAAGTGAACATAATTTGCTCTCTTCACATCAATCCGGTGCAGAACATTGATGCTTGCCATTTTGTTGGAGGGGTCTTTATTGACCTAAAAAGGCATTCGATTTGGAATCTTTTGGAATTATGGGTTTGGAGCTGGATTGGTTTATATTTTATTTTAGTGATAGAGAGCAGGCAACTAAAATTGGTAATACTATTTCTGCATTCAATTGTGTCAGCTTTGGTGTTCCTCAAGGGACAATTTTGGGTCCACTTCTATTCACGATGTACATCAATGATTTGCCTTTAACTTTGAACAGTGATACCAAAATCATGCTCTACGCTGACGACACTGCCTTTTTTCTCTTATCTAAAGATGTAAATGTGACACAATCTGGTCCATGGGAGCCAAAGGAGGCATTTTTGACAATTGAGTTACTATAATTATTACCTTATACAAACATTAGGCTATCATATACTGAAAACACCAAAGATCTAGCATACTTGGTTCTAAAGTTATGAAGTTTCTTGATGTCTATTTTCTCATGTATTTTATTGTTTTTTTACTCCATATTTTTACCTTTATTTCAGTTTCAAATTTACCGCCTTTGGCCCCATGGACCAGATTGTGTCACAAATGAGATCATTGCGCATCTTAATAATGATCTTAAAAGAATCGCATCATGGATGGAAGTAAACAAATTGACCTTAAATGCTAAGACGACAAAAGCATTATGTACAAATTATTTTAATAAAAGGGTTGATGAGCTAAGTTTTTACATGAGTAATGAACAACTTGAAAACCTCAATCAATGCACAATACCTGGGAGTCATCTTCGCCGACCAAAATCTAAAACGGGAAGCGCAAATCAACCAAACTTGTGTAACAGTTTCTAAATATATTGGTATGTAATTATGTTATACAGAATCAGGGAATGGTTATCTGCTAACAACATGAATACAAATATTTATAAAGCTCTTATTCTTCCAAGATTGACTTAATGTGATACTGTGTGTGGGGTAATTGTAATAACACACTTCTGAATAGGATTGAGCGTCTCCAGAACAGGGATGGGAGGGCCATTCTTAAAGTTCCAGTCAGGACACCATCTTCTTTAATCAGGGAAAAACTTAAATGGAAGCCTCTTAGCAATCTTAGACAAGACCATATGTGTCTTTTTACTTATAAATGTATTGCTGGTTTTGTTCCAAAGTATATGCAAACAATTTTTACTTCTGGGAAAACCAGTCATCGTCACAATATATGTAGTAGTGCCCATGGCAATAGAGAGATTGCGATTTCCAAACGTAGGTATCAGACAGACGTAGATCTATTCAAAACCACTCTCCTGTATCGAAGCAAGGTCACATATTTAGCCAGTTTTGAAGATATTCCACGTGCGAAATCAATGTAGATACATCGTTGAAAATGCACACAATTTGTCCATTTCACAATATGTTAAAGACAGTCAAGGATAATGAACATACGAAGGAAAGTCTAATTATTATTATGATCCTTTTTGTTTGTAACAAGTCATTATAATAAAGGTACAGCGATGTGTTAAAAGTTGACTAAATTTAAATGCGATATCCATACGTAGAGATTGTGCATTGAAATGTGTGTGATACTTTGTGTTTAAAAAATTACATTGCAATTTGACATTTTGGACTCAACGTAGCATTAAAACGTACATGCTACGTTGAAATATGCTGATTTTACCTTGTGTCTAGGTAAAGGAAACGTAGAGAACGAGTGTTTATAGTCAAAATATCATGTGTTTTTGTACAGGTGAGGGGTGGTGCAATAATTTTGTGTATCCTCGGGGTGGTGAATTATTATAGGGGGAACAGATTTGTTGGCAGGTCAAAAAGGGGGGAGGGGCAAGCATTCTTTGGCAGTGCCCCCCAATATTTTTGTTTTCCCCCTCCCCCCACTTTTGAGGCAAAAAAACCCAAATTACGTAAATTTCCACCTTTTGAGGCAATTTTGCGCAAAATTTGTCGATTTGTCCCCCCCTCCTGGTGCCTCCACTGTTTTACATAGAACCCGATAAAGATTACGGTATACTGTTTTGTTTTTATGGTAAAATAATCTTCCATTTTCTTAAATTATCTTGGGGTTCTATGCGAAAATCTTGAATAAAAGGGGGAAACCCAACGTCTATACTCCGGGGACTATAGGCCTGCAAGAAAAATGGCAGGCTTCATATTGGGCCTACAACATTGCTCGGAGCGATGTACCATGCACGATGCATTCAAAATCAGTACATGCATTGTGCGCAGCACAGTACCCGTATTGTTGTATTTCTACTCTATACGCTGGCGAAGTGATGTCATAATCGGATTAACTACCATAGCAATAGATGAATACATTTTTAGCTCAATTTGCAAGGCAAATTGAACTATAGGCATGATCCGAATTTCTCTATGTTTTTTACTTTCTCTTGCTACATCGTTTGAGTAATGGAGCTGGTAATTTGAGGTGGCGATCTTTGCAAGTTTGTTCATGAAAGTTACTTATTTTGCTGGGAAAAAATGGACAGGAAGTGTGCTTTTTCGAGCAATTTGTCACTGAAAAAAATTGTGCAGTTTCACAAGAATAATCTCATTCCTAGATTTCTTACATGCTACACCAGGTTTAACCTAGGTGTTATAAGCAATATAAGTCATCTGTTACATGTTTACATTTTAGCTTTGCCAATGATGTTACTGTGTTTTATGGAGGTTTAGATTTGGACCATGTGTATTTTTGCAGAGACCTCTCAGATATTTGTGAGGATAGTTTTACATAGTAATTATTTTCTGTGAGATTGTAAAATTCTAAAGCTCTTAAACATGCATAAACCACTAAAAACCTATTGTCAACAGTAGAGTGTTTGTTTAAGAATTAGTTCAAGTGCTTGACAAGGACAAAGTAATCAGGGTTGCCAAACTCATAGTTCGGTAGCCCAAATGGGTAATTTTTGAAGATTTTCCTTGAGACTTTCAACAATTTCCTGTCCCACAGAAACAGATGGTTAAGAAAAAAATTGGGTGGCTTTTCAGCAATGCAGGTGCAATTGGGATGTCTTGAAGGCCTACATTTATTCAACTAATTAACAGACACAGATAAATTTGGGGTAAACTTAGTAATTGGAATCCTTGAGAGCTGCGTTCACATGGTAGATTTCCCCCAAGTTTTTGTCCGAGAACCGCTTTGCTCAAGCAAAAATTCCTTTAGCTGTGTGGACATGCCTAAAGACAAATATTTATTACTGCTAATATTCCTGTCAGTTACACCTGAAGATATTTGGTGCCCATTCATTTATTTATTATTCATTAACAATTTATATGCAGAAAAACCTCAGCACCTTGCCTCCCTCCTGAGCAGTGGCATTGGGAGCTAGGGGGAAAGTTGCATCCCCAACACAGAAATTTCCAGTGATGAAAATGGAGATGGGGATCGGAGTAAAGTGTCATTAAAATGACTGAAAAAGGTCAAAAATTGACAAATGGGGACAGAGTTTGGCTTTACTCCCGCACACTAAAATGCTGGCTATGCTGTTGTTCCTAAGGCCACCTTTGTTTCAGATGGACATTTTATTGTGAAAGGACCTATATGTCATTGCACAAGAAAATGAAGAGATACAATAAAAAAATTCCACATAGCCCCTGAATTAAAAGTATTTAATTATTTTTGTAATCACTCAAAAGCATTTTGTGAGAATTTTACATCCAAACTAAGTGCTATTCAATTTTTATGGGCCTTTTTATTTTACATGTAAAGTCTATGGGGTTAGAAATGGACAGCAATATTGAAAACCCTCATTTTGGGCCATTTTAGTCACTAAAATGACCATAAAAAAGAATAGCACTTAGTTTGGCTGTAAAATTCACACACAATGCTACCTTAGTGAGTACAAACATAATTAAATACATTTCATTTGGGGGCTATAGCAAACAAAATTCCATATACCTTAAGGCCCCTAACAATCAATTTTGAGTTTCCTGTCACATAATTTCTGAAAACAAGTGAGGTAACTTTTTCATTATTCATTATTTTTCTGCCTTTCATTATATGACCAACACACATACTTAAAATGTGTTGTTATTTGCCACTCACTCACTTGAAGATGGATGTTTAGCCCAAATGAGATTCAAAAGTATATTAAAAAGAGTCTGCAAGGTTGACAGCAAAATGTATGTTTTGGTTTTGATTTTTCCACAAAAAATAAAGTGATATTCATAATTTTTTTGCAAATATAACCAGTTTTTATCGGTATTTTTTTGGAAAATCACAATAATGAATTCAAGTGAGGGTCAGAAAATGAAGTGAGGGTGGGTGACGGGAAACTCAAAATCGACTTTCCTTGGCCTAATGGTTATGGAACAAAGGTGGAGGGCCCTGTTGCACATAAATGACCTTTATATACATACATTATGCCACATAAAATTAAAATTTTGTTTCACATCCCCACCATGAGAAGTGGATCTAATGTAACACCAAGATAATTGGATTCATTTGTATGATCAAGCATGTCATATTGTTGAACTTGGTAAGAATGTGAGATGCACCAAATACTATATTATTTAGTTTTATTGTTAATGTTTTACTCGTTTTTATAAAACCAACTAGCAATATTCTTGACCAGTATCCGAAATAATGAAAATATGGAGGTTATCCCGAGGATAACTAAAGCATAAATTCTGCTTGTCCTCAATACATTTTGGTTATCCCCAAAATGTGTCATACTTTTGGAGGTAAAATATACATAATAGTGGTTGTCCAGGGAATAAGTACATAGCTCAATATGGTTGTCCCCAGTGATTTTTGGACAAGAGGATAAGTGCTTATTTCGAACACTGTTCTTGACATAAATAAATAAAGAAATGTTATAAACACAATTAAATACCAGTGTATTAAAAAAACCCAATTTGATATATTCAACAGTTATACATATATCTGAACATTATATTTATTTTTAAAATTTCAAATAACAATTGAGCTACAGCACCCTTGGTGCTCTTGTTGAATAGATCGCTCTGCACTACAGCAGGTTGCACTCATCACCTGTCTTCAATCATATAATAGATTGAATATAATACCGCTCTTTTCAAAGAGACTAATCTTACAGGTGCAAGTGATTAGCATTTCTTTGACATCTATGGTTCAATACATCGGTACCACATGAACGTTGTAGTGCAGGGCGATATAGTCAAAATTGTATTCATCTATTGTTATGGTAGTTTATCCGATTAACTACGTCACTTCACTTGCGTATACCCAATAAATGTTGGAGTTGCCTATAGCCTATATGTGACCTGCTACCCCTTTGTGAATGGGGGGCACAATGGGCCATTCACGAAGGATACCTATGCGAAAAAGGCATGGTTGAACTATGGTTAACCATGGTCAACCATGGCTCAACCATGGGTTTTGACCATGGTCAAACCATGGTCAACCATGCTTTGAAAAATGGCACCACGGCCAGAGACCATGGTCAACCATGGTTAACCTTTTGACCATGGTCTATCTAAAGTGACCATGGTCAACCATGGTTAAAACTTAGCATGTTTGACCATGGTTGAACCATTGTCAACCATAGTTCAACGACCAGGGTTTTGACCATGGTCAACCATGTTTTTGACCATGGTCAACCATGTTTTTGACCATGGTCAACCATGTTTTTGACCATGGTCAACCATGTTTTTGACCATGGTCAACCATGGTCAACCATGTTTTTGAAAAATGGCACTGACGGCCAGAGACCATGGTCAACCATGGTCTATCTAAAGTGACCATGGTCAACCATGGTCAAAAATTATGGGGTAAATATTTAACAGAATAAACTGCATAATCATATTATTTAGATTTATTCCGTTAAAAATCTTATTTTAACTTATCAAATTACTAGTTTTTATATTCTATGGTGTCAAATATTTATTCACAACGTTGTAAATACGCATTAAATACGATTAATAACAACAGAGGGCGCTTTTTCTCATTCACTACCCAGAGTCAACCATGGTCAGGTGAGGTGATGACCATGGCTAACAATGCTCAGCCATGCTAAAGCATGGTCGACCATGGTATACTTAAAAGTGACCATGGTCAACCATGGTCAGGTGAGGTGATGACCATGGCTGACCATGCTCAGCCATGCTAAAGCATGGTTGACCATGGTATACTTGAAGTAACCATGGTCAACCATGGTCAGGTGAGGTGATGACCATGGCTGACCATGCTCACACATGCTAAAGCATGGTTGACCATGGTATACTTGAAGTGACCATGGTCAGGTGAGGTGATGACCATGGCTGACCATGCTCACCCATGCTAAAGCGTGATTGACCATGGTATACTTGAAGTGACCATGGTCAACCATGGTCAAGTGAGGTGAAGACCATGGCTGACCATGCTCGGCCATGCTAAAGCATGGTCGACCATGGTATACCATGGTGACCATGGCATCCATGGTTGACCATAGTCAAGCCACCATGGCTGATCATCGCTGACCATAGTTAACCATGGTCAACCATGTTTTGACCATGGTTGACCATGGTTGACCATGCTAGCACGGTTGACATTTCGCCTAGGTAATACTACTGGCTTGTACAGGTGGCGGCAAACAAAGAACATCAACTTGGTCTGAGTATAAAATCGCGGCGACTTTACGCTGATTTCGTGGCAGCAGGTCACATATGTTTAAAATTCAATTTGCTACCAATAAGGCTTGTGGTCCAATGGATTAGCGTGCTGGGTTCGAGGCCCATCGCCGCCGAACTGAAATTCCCTTTTTTTCAATTTCATATTATGGAAATGGGACTGGGCAAATTTATGTATGACGTAGGGAGGAGTGACCCCGGCCCCGGACTGACTGCATGCAAAACAAATCACCAGATGACTGAATATAGGACATAGCGCCACCACACGAGTGTTGGTTAAGTATGTGGCCTCACTGCGATGCATAGCTACTTAAAAACGTACGGTCTACGTCTATGTTTGAAAAATCGCAATCTCTCTAATATTGCATTAAATTTCAAACCCAGAACTGAAGCTGGTAGCTAGATGCTCATTCTTCTTCAGAGGGGCTAAAGGACCGTTCACAAACACTTGTTAGGTGGCCTGATGCAAAATGGGGCCCTTAAAAGTTTTGACCCTCCTGAAAAAAATTGACCACAAATTTTCCTGAAAAAATTGAGTTTATATGCTTTTCTATGGGGTTGACCCATAATTTTCATGTTAAAAAGGGGGGATCCTGAAATTTTTGAGAGCTGAAAAGGGGGGGGGGCCTGAAAAATTGTTTGTGATAAGTTTTTTTGCATCAGCCCCCCCCCCCCCTCCCAACAAGTGTTTGTGAATGGTCCCTAAGTCCTGGAATTCAATTGATCCTAAACTGAAATCACCTCTCCCAAATAGCACAGCAACTTTCAAAACAATATACAACTCTCAATTTTATGATTCATAAATCGTAAGTCTTTAATTTGTTTCATGTGTTGACTTTATTCATTTATTTTTTGTAAAACAAGCTTATTTTTTCTGTGCTATCATTCTTTATCACGCTATCATGCTTTATACTTTTTGTGCAATCAGTTTTGATATTGAATTTATTTGTTTTTGATATTAAATTAATTTTTTAGTTTGATATTGGGTGCAATCAAATTTTTTAAATATTAATTATTAGCTCTGCTGGTACATTGGTTGATTTTTTAAAGTTTAATCTTTTAATGCTTTTTGGGTCTCCCACGTAAGCCTATGTAATATGAATGGGCCTATATATTGTTGTAAAGTTACATTGTAATTAGAATTGTTTGTAAGCATTGTATCTAAATTTGTTATTTTAATATTGTCTATTTGAATGTATGCAGTTTTTTAAAAACCTTTTTGAATAATTATGTAAATGTTGTGTTGATTCCTGGGACTCCAGGATAGAACAGATGATTAATTGTGTTTTCAACTGATTGAGTGTCTCAGGTTAAGGTTATTAATTATTTTAAACTGTTGTGATTTGGTAGTTCACAGCATCTTACGAATGGTAGTGAGCTCAATTTATAGCGAGCGTGTAGAAGAATTAAAATATCACAGATACACTTTTATAGGTGATGCGGTTCTTGAGTTACGTTGTAAAGAGGGCTGAAACAACAACACTTTTGTAAAACGTACATAACTCATTACTGTCTGGTCAATTAGCTTAGATTCTTGAATTTTTAAGATATTTGAAAAAATAAAAAATTGTGGTCAAAGTCATCAAAGAAAAGCGTTAGCACAGCCTTAGACCTAACGTGATTTGTACTTTTCAAATTCTAAAGTTCAATTTAAAACCCTATTTCTTTTCAATTTTGGTCTTTTCCGCAATATTTTTATAAAAAAGCCGTTGAACGCCGGGTACCATGAACTTTTTTGAATCAATCCATTTAGAGCAATGGGGACGAATGTCATAATGCGATGAGATAGTATTTATTCGACCATCCACATCAGGAAGTATTGTCCAGCAAATAGCTAATTGCCAGTAGGCCTACATGAGTATGCCTAATTTGTGTTGAAACCCTACTGTTGAAACATTACGTTATTATATGAACTAAGGTTTTCTAAAATAGGCCCAGCTTATGTAAATACATTCTTTGTGTATTTATTTATTTATTTATTTATTTATTTATTTATTTATGTATTTATTTATTTATTTATTTATTTATTTATTTATTTATTTATTTATTTATTTATTTATTTATTTATTTTATTTATTTATTTATTTATTTATTTATTTATTTATTTATTTATTTATTTATTGTGCGAATGTGTCTGAGAAGGTGTAGACCTATAGGCCTATTATAAAACTACACATTTATTTTCAATTTAATTTGTTATTTCGTTTTGTTTGTTGAATACAAACTATGAGAAGGACATTTGGAAACAAAAGAACTTTTGTACAAGAAAATATTATTTAAAACAATCAGGTTACAGAAAACAATTCTTGTAAAGTCACTGTATCTGAAAATGTCAAGCGAAAGCTGATATTCTTGGGAAGGAATGATGGTATTAAACAAAACTCAATTTACATTGTAAACCAGTTGAAATAAGAACAAAATCCATGATTTTAATGTCATTGTTTAGGAAAAAAATAATGCTCAGAATAATGTTATGCATAACGTAAGCGCGCTATATAATTTTGTGTAACAAAAACCGGTGGACCATCATCAACTATAGAACCTATCCAATAACCGGAACGGTATAACAATTGAAATGGCAGGACAGATTGGTGGACAGATTGCTTTGCTAAATTGGATAGGGACTATGCCCTAAGTTGAGAATGGACCGTCCCACTCGATTTGTAAAAAGGTCGCGAATCCTTTTAGTGGACCCAAGTAACTGCCTAAAATGAGACAAAATTGAAAAGAAATGGGGTTTTTACTTGAACTTTGGAATTTGAAAGTATAAATCACGTTAGGTCTAAGGCTGTGCTAACACTTTTCTTTGATACATTGGCCACAATTTTTTCAAATATTTTAAAAATTCAAGAATCTAAGCTAATTGAACAGACAGTAACAACAATAAATTAAGCAAGTTTGCAAAGTTTATGATTTGTAGAATGAACTTTTGCAAAACATCAAGGCGTTAATTTTCAATAATATATTGATATAGATAATGAAAATCGATTTTTAGGTTGCTTCGACCAACAATACCTCGTCTATCCTTAAAGAAGAAATAAACCAACAAATAAAAGTGTACCTTATATTAACATACTGGTATTTATAATGGGTGTAGAGTCCAAAATATCCAATGACAAGTACGAATCGATATCTTTTTGAACCATCATGTGATTTCGACATATGTAAAGATTTGCAAAGGCTACTTAAAATTGATCTGGGTGATCAGCAAGAGAGGAGAGTGGCATCAAAGATTTTTATGCCTCCACCGGAGCCTCCGGAGGTATTATGTTTCCTTTTTTTCCGTCCGTCTGTCCGAGCTTGCGAGTGCAATTTCTCGGAACTGGTAAGGCCTATTGCGATGCAATTTGGTGGAGGGGTGGCAATTATCAATTGGTTTTCGTCGCAAAATATAATAATTAAGTACCTAATTTGCATAATAAATGCATATCAAGCAAAATAACCTTGTGCACAGATTATCTGGAGATACAGTGATGAAACTTGGCGGAGAATAGCGCAGCAAGAGGTTCTTGACCTGATTTGCTTTTCAGGGCAAAATTTGCATAATCGCAAGATCATTGTGAGGTCATTTGGGGTCATCCGGGGTCAAATCGCCATATATTGTTGCAGGTTCATGAAATTTGGTGGAAATGACTACGTTAGGAAGAAAAAGATGTCAAGGTCATTTTGGGGTCATCCAGGGTCAAATCGCCATAGATTGTAGCAGGTTCATGAAATTTTGTGAGGACGACCACTGAAACAATTAAATGTCAAGGTCATTTTTGGGTCATCTGGGGTCAAATCGCCATAGACTGCTGCAGGTTCATGAAATTTGGTGGGAACAGCCACCTTAGTGAGGCAAATAATGTTAAGGTCATTGGGGTCAAGTGAAATTGCACCAGTTAAAATGATAGGCATCAAGGTGGAGGCATTGCGGCCGACGCTTTGCGTCAAGAACCACGCAGGTCGAGAACCGTGAAATTCTAGTTATCATGTTATATGACTTCTATCTTGTCTAAAAGTCTACAATTTCTTTTTCATATTACTTTTTTTAAATCTTGTAATTAGCCTATAAGAGAACGCACTGGTAGTCCTAGTAGGTACAAGTAAGTCGAAAAATGTGATACAAAAGTTTTTATTTAGTTGATAAAAAAGGTATAAATAAACTAAACGAAAGGATAAATCAACTTTCAGTTGAATATCTAATGTTTGAAAGGTGTAATGATAACAGCAAAAAGTTAACAAACTGCATTTGAATTTCTGAATATGAGATTAGGTCGGCCAGTATGTGCTGTTCAGCTGCTTGATCAGTTGCAAAATTACTGTAGGCCTACTTGAGCTTTGTATTTCTCCAAGGGGAAAAATATCCTATTGTGCACCTGTGATGAACAAAAACTTTTTTTCCTATGTGGGCTCTTTCCTATCATCAAAGCTACATCGATCTTTTCTGAGTTAGAAGGGTTTATATCTTATTTACCAGCGATGAGCCATTGTAGTTTCTGTCAATGACCTGAAATGATTGTACTTTACAATATAAACCGATTCATTTATTGGTCAAATTGCAAGTGGTCATCGCTAGCGACTTGCTCATTTAGCAGTTTTACAGTAAACCCTCTCCGTGGAATTGTTGAATGACATCATTGGACGTTTTGCTCTGGCATGAATACAGTATAAGTCAAAGTATTAATAGGAAGGTACCGGGAGGTCACAGTTGAAGGCGCTTTTCAAATTACCAAAAAGAATGGTATATCAGCCACAAAACCTCGGATAATGTTACTTAAAAGTGTTACTTGAAAGAATGTAATATTTGTCTTTGATAAAAGAATGTAATTGTTGTCTTCAATCATTGTCAGAGCTAAGTAAGTGTTTCAGGGTGTTATAGTGAGCTACTAAGTCAAGATGACCACTAAAATGGTCACCAGAATTGTCCCTATGTATCGGCGAAGGGCAACATATTAACTACATACTTGTCCTTTTTAGTTTTACTGAATTTTTTTGTTGTGTGTGTTAATCTTCAGAATCACTCTCATCTCCACATTCATAAAATTATTCTTCATGATCTAGCTTTTGGATATCATTGGGAATCATCGTCTCAACTCATTGAAGTTCAGTTTGTTCATTCTATCCATTGCCAGCACTGTTTATACCCGCATGCAATAACATGCAGGGTATCTTCCCATCCTGTGGTTTCTTCTCCTTCTCCATCTCCTTCTTCTTCTCCATCAAACACATCATTCTGTCAAGGCTAGCGCTAAAACTAAAAGGGGCCCTGGGGCCCATATGTGGTACACTTATGGGCCCTACCCCATAGAAGTGCCTTTTGCCCATCTTGGCCCCAGAGGTCAAAGGTCACGGGCCCCAGGGGCCTAAATGTGAAAATACAAATCACGCCATTTCTCATCAAATGAAGCAGCCTCAGGGCCCTGAGTTGGTACACTGATAGCCCTAGGGGTACTCTATATTTACAAATATACAAGAGCCCCATATGTTATATATTATGGGCCCTAGGGGCCCAAATGTTAAAATATGGTGCAACAGATTGACAAGCCTAGCTCTAAAAGTACAAGATCACTAGGGCTCATATGTGGCATATGTATGGGCCCTAAGTTGTAGATGTGCCTTTTGCCCATTTTGGCCCCAGATGTACAAGGCTGGGGGCCCCAGGGGTCCAAATGTTAAAACAAAGGGCCAGCCGTTTCTCAGCAAATAAAGTAGCTACAGGGTTCAGATTTGGTACACTAAACCGTCTTCATTATTATATTGTTACATTTATATATGAGTCCCATGTATCACACAATATGGGCCTCAGGGCCCCAAACCCTAAAACATAAGGCCGGCCGTTACTCAGTAAATAAAGGAGCTACAATGCTCAGCTTTAGTCTACTGATAGAACTAGAGAATTATACTTGAACATATGTACATGAGTCTCATAAGTCAAATACAATGGGCTCCAGGGCCCCAAATGTTAAAACAAAGGGCCAGCCGTTTCTCATCATATAAAGCATCGTTAGGGATCAGAGTTTGTACACAGATTGCACCTGAGAATTACATTGTTATATGTACATATGAGCCCCATATATCACATAATATGGGCCCCAGGGCCCCAAACGCTAAAACATAGGGCCGGCCATTACTCAGTAAATAAAGGTGCTACAGTGCCCAGCTTGAGTCGCCTGATAACACTAGAAAATTATAATGCAACATATGTACATGGACCTCATAAGTCAAATATAATGGGCCCAGGGCCTAAATATTAAAACAAAGGGCCGGCCGTTTCTCATCAAATAAAGCAGCTTCCGGGCTCAGAATTTGTACACAGATAGCACTTGAGAATTATATTGTTACTAACACCCACACACCCCCACCCCACACACATAGGACTAAACAGACAGATCCGTATGATAATATAATAATTGGAAATACCAGTGTGAAGCGTTAAGGCTGTTCCATTTAATTTACCTACTCCCTCTGAAATGGCCCCAAAATAGGCTGTTCCGTTTAAGTTACATACTCCTTCTGAAATGGCTGTTCCATTTAATTGACATACTCCCTCTGGAATAGTTTTCAGTGCAACCTACATTCAATTAAAGCTTGTGACTTGGACTTCCACTTTTTACACATTTTCTGCCCAATTGGGTGACTTTTTACAATTTCTTTATTTTAAGTCATCAGCAAATAAGGACTGTAAGTTTGGGTAGACCGATAACATGCAGGTATAGCCGTATTTGTGTACAAATATATAGCCTTCTAGTTCTACTCTTGTTATCACTAGATATCTGCTGATTGTGATGAAGTTTGCTCTAACTACGAGGGGGTATCAAAAAGTTTTAGAAATCGCCCAGAAGTGAAAGAGCTATATCAATGAAATTTTGCCAGTGCAATCACTGGTCCTTATGTACACTATGGTGCAAAAATGGTCTCACGTGTTTACTTTTTTTACAGGCGACGCTAGATGCTAATAACCTGCTGCCCCAGTTACTGCTCATAAACTGCAAGATTGAGAAAATTGAGGCAAGCAGCGTTATTAAGATCCTGCATTTGAAGGGTTGCAGTGCCTAGAAAATCGATGATGAAATGAAAGTTATCTTTGGTGGTGATTATACCCGCATGCGAAGCATGGACGGGTATATTGCCATCCTTGGGTTTCATCTTCTCCTCCTCCTCCTCCTCCTTTTTCATCAAACACATCATTCTGTCAAGGCTAGCGTTAAAACTACAAAGGCCCTGGGGCCCATATGTGGAACACTTATGGGCCCTACCCTCGAGAAGTGCCTTTTGCCCATCTTGGCCCCAGAGGTCAAGGTCACGGCCCCAGGGGCCCAAATGTTAAAATACAAAGCAGGCCGTTTCTCATCAAATGAAGCAGCCTCAGGGCCCTGAGTTGGAACACTGATAGCCCTAGGGGTACTCTATATTTACAAATATACAAGAGCCCCATATGTTATATATATTGTTAAAGTGTTAAAATATGGTGCAACAGATTGACAAGCCTAGCTCAAAAAGTACAAGATCACTAGGGCTCATAAGTGGCATATGTATGGGCCCTTTAAAGTTGTAGATGTGCCTTTTGCCCATTTTGGCCCCAGATGTACAAGGCTAGGGGACCAGGGGCTCAAATGTTAAAACAAAGGGCCGGCTGTTTCTCAGCAAATAAAGTAGCTACAGGGTTCGGATTTAGTACACAGATAGGGCTTTAGTATTATATTGTCATATGTATATATAAGTCCTATATGTCACATAATATGGGCCCCAGGGCCCCAAACGCTAAAACATAGGGCCGGCCGTTACTCAGTAAATAAAGCAGCTACAATGCCCAGCTTGAGTGTACTGATAACACTTGAGAATTATACTTCAACATATGTAAATGAGCCCCATAAGTCAAATATTATGGGCCCCAGGGCCCCAAATCTTAAAACAAAGGGCCGGCCGTTTCTCATCAAATAAAGCAGCTTCAGGGCTCAGAGTTTGTACACAGATTGCACCTGAGAATTACATTGTTATATGTACATATGGGCCCCATATGTCACATAATATGGGCCCCAGGGCCCCAAATGCTAAAACATAGGGCCGGCCGTTACTCAGTAAATAAAGCAGCTACAGTGCCCAGCTTGAGTCTACTGAGAGCACCAGAGAATTATACTTCAATATATGTTCATAAGCCTCATAAGTCAAATACTATGGGCCCCAGGGCCCCAAAATATGTTAAAACAAAGGGCCGGTCGTTTCTCATCAAATTAAGCAGCTTCAGGGCTCAGAGTTTGTACACATATTGCACCTGAGAATTATATTGTTACTAACACCCACCCCATACACGTAGGACTAAACAGATCCACAGAGAATAGTGTAATTTTAATATAGATGACATCAACGTTAAGGCTATTCCAGTTAAATTACATACCCATTGGCTGTTCAATTTAATTTACACACTCCCTCTGAAATGGCCCCAAAATAGGCTGTTCCGTTTAATTTACATACTCCCTCTGAAATGGCTGTTCCATTTAATTTACATACTCCCTCTGGAATAGTTTTCCCCTAATCATATTGCATAGCCTCACTGTGAATATGAGAGACTGACAACAGCAACCTCAGCAAGCCTCCCCTGGGAGGGGACTTTTTACAATTTCTTTATTTTAAGTGCTACGAGAGTGCAACCTACATTAAATTAAAGCATGTGACTTGGACTTTCAATTTTTACATTTTCCACCAATTGGGCGACTTTTTAATTTCTTTATTTTAAGTCCTCAGCAAATAAGGACTGTAAGTTTGGGTACACCGATAACATGCGGGTATAGCCGTATTTGTGTACAAATATAAGGCCTTCTAGTTGTGATATTGTCACTGTTGCTTTTTGGAAAATGAATTTTTATTTCATCACAGATTTTTTAATCCTTAAAATGGAACTTAATCATGCTACATGCCTCAATTTTCTCCATTTTGCTGGTTATGCGGTTACATAGGCAGGTACTGACATCTAGCGCCTGTAAAAAAAGTAAACATTCTTATGAGACCATTTTGCATCATAGTAACAATATGTCTTGGATTGGAAAACATGCGATCGAACATTTCATATCTTGCTTCGTTAACGCTTTTCACATTTACTCGTACAGAAATGAACCTTCCTCTTGGAGCTCTTCTGATAACTGTTCCGATGGACAATCTGATACCCCAAAGGTGCAGAAGATGTTAACAAAGGATTCCAGAAGCTTCCAGCCACAATTTCAATACTTTTGTGTATTAAGGTTAGCCAAAGGTTTTTCAAGCGCTTGATTTCAGAGGGGCATAATAGTTCACAACAGAAACAGCCATGCAGAAAATGAACAAGCGTACCGGGACGTAAGCTTACTAATAATATAATAGAATATCGATCCACGGTCAAGACATGAAACTTGGCTCAGTTCGTGCCCGGAGCTCGTGAATCCGGGGGGTGCCGGATGGGGCAATTTTCACAAGGATTTTATAAATTTTAAAATTGATTGGGGGCACTTCCTCTGGCCCCCATGCCTGCCCCATGAAGCTACGCCACCGACTGGAAAATGTGTTAATTTTGAATCTTGGAATAAACACGCATCTGAAATTTTGGACGAACTGGCGGAGAAAAAGGATATAAACGAAGAATTTGAAAACGGATTCTAAAAAATTGTATAAAAACACAAAAATAATGTAAATCTTCATCCAACGCACCAACATTTCTTGCACTGCGATATTTAATTGCTGAGAAAACTTGGTTTTAGAGAACAAATTTATACGTCTGTTATACGTTTCTTTGTGTAACCTTAAGTGTTTGTATCAAATATTACTCTCTTTCTATTGTAAATGAAATCGGATAATGCAATGACTGCAATATGTCTCCTGAATGTGAACGGATGTTGTCATTATGGTTATTCTCAATGCATGCTTCTGTTGAAATCACAGGGCATTTTTGTGTTGACCGTACAATGATTTTGGGTGCCATATCTGATGTATTTTTCCCAACAGTCTTGATGCTGTGTGGCATGTAAGAAACAGTAACGATAGTACAATGGATCCTGATGAGAAGACTAGAGCACACCAGAATAGGCAACCACTACCAACAGAGGCAACTGTCATTGCCTAAGCCATTGCCTTGATGGCTTTAGGCAGGACATTTACATCTACCCTGTTACGTATGAGGATCTTGCCTTCAACATTTTTGCCAGTATATCCCCCAAAAGAAGCTAAGGTGCCAGAGAATTGACCATTGTTGCATTTTTACTTGCCATAAAGCATCAAGTCTGTTGAGAGAAATACAAGAGGTATGGCATCTAAAGTTATTGTCAGGTCAACATAATCAAAGTTGTCTTGTGATTTCTACAGTTACTTGCCAACATCGAGAACAAGACCAGACTAATTGAGCTGATTCACAGTCTATTGACATTTTAGCAGATTTAGAGTGCAACTCTATCTTCTTTTTATTGTACAGAGAATGCAACATTGTCACAAAAGAAGATACTTTATATGTTGCTTTGATTCCAGACTCTAGTACATGTAGTAGTCAGGAAAAACCGAAACAGAGATCACCCTGGCTGAAATTTGATACACTTTTAATACACCACTTTTGATACGTATGAAAAATGTATGAAATAAAAAGTATTTGAATTGGAACCCTCATTTCATACACTTTTATGTATCAAAACTGTATCAAATTAACATTGCATACACATTTTATACATATCAAAAGTGTATCAAATGCCAAGATAATGTATCAAAAAGTATCAAATGAAATGTATCCTTTCATTTCATACATATTTGATACATAATTATATCAAAAGTGTATCAAATATGTAACTGTATCAAATCAGGGTTCCAATTTAAACTGTATCAAATTAGTGTTGAAATTTTTATCCTTTCATTTCATACACATTTCATACATAATTTATATCAAAAGTGTATCGAATATGTTACTGTATCAAATCAGCGTTCCAATTTAAATTGTATCAAATTAGCATTGAAATTTTTATCCTTTCATTTCATACATATTTCATACATAATTATATCAAAAGTGTATGAAATATGTAACTGTATCAAATCAGGGTTCCAATTTAAACTGTATCAAATTTAGCGTTGAAATTTTTATCCTTTCATTTCATACACATTTCATACATAATTATATCAAAAGTGTATGAAATATGTAACTGTATCAAATCAGCGTTCCAATTTAAACTGTATCAAATTAGCTTTCAAATTTTATCCTTTCATTTCATACACATTTCATACATAATTATATCAAAAGTGTATGAAATATGTAACTATCAAATCAGGGTTCCAATTTAAACTATCAAATTAGCGTTGAAATTTGTATCCTTTCATTTCATACATAATTTTTATCAAAAGTGTATCGAATATGTTACTGTATCAAATCAGCGTTCCAATTTAAACTGTATCAAATTAGCATTGAAATTTTGATCCTTTCATTTCATACACATTTCATACATAATTATATCAAAAGTGTATCAAATATGTCACTGTATGAAATCAGCGTTCCAATTTAAACTGTATCAAATTAGCACTGAAATTCTTATCCTTTCATTTTATACATATTTTATACATAATTATATCAAAAGTGTATCAAATATGTCACTGTATCAAATCAGCGTTCCAATTCAAATGCTGGCCAGCGGGACCGCCCTATTTTTGATACATGCCATTTGATACACTGTTGATATAGTTTTTGATACACTTTTGATACAGTTTTTTATACACTTTTGATAGTTTTTTGATACACTTTTGATAGCTTTTTGATACACTTTTGATACAGTTTTTATACACTTTTGATAGTTTTTATACACTTTTGATACAGTTTTTATACACTTTTGATACAGTTTTTTATACACTTTTGATACAGTTTTTCAAATTTCAAAATTGGTCCAATCAAGCTCAAATTCAACAAGAATTATCCTTACATGATCTAAACATATTTGCAAACATTAATGACCCCAAAGCTCAAAGTGAAGGGGTCAAAGGTCAAATTTTGAAACTAGTCTAATCAAGCTCAAATTCAACACTGCCCTCTACTGCCAATGCTGACCTCTAGCACTTTCCCCCATCACGGAGCAGCTCAATGCACTTTCCCCTATCAACGTTCAAAATTACAACGCAATAGGATAAATGTGTGAGAAAGTATTGTAAAAAAGAAACAAAACCCAACCAAAATGGAACATACATACATCAGAGGGCCTGCTTGGAAAGCAGAAGTTGTTACCCTCAATAAAGAGACAAAAAGGCTACCAATAACAAAAAGATTCAGCAGGGTTTTTTACTATACAAGCATGTGCCAGTGGCGTAGCTCGGATTTTTTCCAGGGGGGGCAAGCCAGTATGGGGCGGGGGCCCAAATCCACCAAACAAAAGGTTGATCCAATTTTTTGTCAGTGGTTTGAAAAAGTGAAGATCAAAAAAAAAAAGGAATACATGGGATAGCGACTTCATTTTGATATAATATAGTTCCATCTCTCTCATTCCTTTATTATTTTGCCCTGCGCTAGGGGGGGCGGGGTTAGGGGGCGGGGGGCCAAATAGACATTGCCAGGGGGGCATTTGCCCCCCTGCCCCCCCGCCAGCTACGCCACTGGCATGTGCTATATTCATGCTTAATACATATACATAGAGGCCCTATATATAATATATAGTAAGCTTACCTTATCAGAACAAAGTCAATAAAATATCCTTTTTAATCACAGTCCCTGATTACAACTACAAGTCCAATTTAATACGCTTTTAATACACTGTAGGCAGCCAGAATTTGACCAAGTCCAATTTGATACACTTTTGATATACCTCTAGCCACCAGAAATTAACTAAGTTCAATTTGATACACTTTACATACACTAAAAAACAGGCAAAGTCCAATTTAATACACTTTTGATACACTGTATGCAGCCAGAATTTGACTAAGTCCAATTTGATACACTTTTGATATACCTCTAGCCACCCAAAATAAACTAAGTCCAATTTAATACGCTTTTAATACACTGTAGGCAGCCAGAATTTGACCAAGTGCAATTTGATACACTTTTGATATACATCTAGCACCAAAAAGTTCATTTTGATACACTTTACATACACTAAAAAACTGCAAAGTCCAATTTGATATACTTTTGATACACCACAAGCATGGCCAAAATTAACTAAGTTCAAATTCAATACACTTTTGATACATTTTTTGATACAGTTAGGTGGTATTTGATACAGTTTTGATACCCTATATTTTCAGTTGATACATTTTCAATACACCCTTTGTATATCAAAACTGTATCAAATTGCCATTTGATACAGTTTTAATACACTTTGATACACTTTTGATACACTTCTTGCTGTATAGAATTTCTGCTAGGGCATCTCGCAAGAGAAAGGCAATAAGCAGACATCGGTGACATTGAGTGTAGAAACATTTTTGGCAATGGATGGAATGAACAAATGTAACATAAATGGGTTGAGATGATGATACTTGAAGTTATTAAGAGCTAAAGAATAAACAATAAACAATAAAGAATAATTTTCTGAATGTATAGTGATATCGATGTGACTGAAATCCATGTGAAGATAAACACACAATAAAAGAATTCAGTGAAACTGAAAAAGAGTATAAAATAAATATTCTGCCCTTCGTCAATACATAGGGACAATTCTGGCGCGGGGGGGGGGGGACCACTCAGAATTATACTTGTAAGCATCTGTGTGAAAGAAAACACAGATTTAGGGGTGTTTTGAAAAGCAAACATTACTCGTCGATACTCGATAGACGACCCAATAAAGCGGACTTAGTCACCGGCCAGTTCTACAGAATAGGTCCATGGCTAACTATGGAAACATGTTAAAGGACATCCATAATATTTTCTAAGTTATTTACTGATTTATCAAGTATCGACGAGTAATGGATATATTCTGTAGATTTAGGTCATTGATTGAGGTCAGTGACCCATTGTTGAGGAGTTAAGAAGATCAGAGAAGATGAGAAAAGAGGAGATCGCTCGAAGATATAATCCGATTACCCACAGTTAACCTCCATTCACTTTTCTTTGTTTGGGGTACTTAAAACACCACTTGAAACTTCCTTTGTGGTAATCTGTTCATCCGCCACACGCTCGACTGATTCGATAGTTCTCTTATGACTAGTTTATAGTGGTGTACGGTATTTATACAGTATCCTTATATGCATATGGGATTAGGATGGAATGTGACTTATCCGTTATCTCGGCTGTTTATAGTGGCAACCAATAGCGCTATTCTGAATCCGAGGTGGTTGAACCATGGAGGTATATAAATAAATGGAGAATGATCGCCAGAATTCTAATCTCTTAAGTGGAGATTATCCCGTTACCTCTATTCAATGAGTAACCGAATTTGAATTGACCAGCCACTTCAGCCAAGCTATTGATATCCACGATGGTTATGAGCCTCTACCATGGTTCATTGATTGTCACTCCCAAAATTTCCTCATAGGAATTGACCCTACATTGACCCGTACCGGAAGCCTTGTAAAAGAGACTGTATAATGACGTCAGCTAGTCAAATCAGATGTTCAAAGTCACCAGTTTTGATAGCTTATAGTTTCAATGTATGATCGTGCGAAAACCCGAAGAAATTCGGATGTTCTGTTCTCAAGTTATGAAACTGTTTTCTACACTAGTTGTGCCGTAACTTGACAAATATACTTAGTTTTCATGTTCATATATTAAGCTTTTAAGGGGTCTGAGGGAGTTCAAATATAGTGCAAATGAAAGCAAAACGTTTTTACCTTCCGATTGTGAAAAAATTATGTTGGGCCAATTTGGGCCATTTGAGTTACTGAGCGAGCAAAATTTACGGAAGTACTTGAATTCAAGCAAAAGTGATGATCAGACAATCTTTTCTAGAGAGAAATTGATATACAGAATGTATAGGCCCTACATACTTTGTTTAAACAGTTTCTCATAGTTTAGTGTATGATAACCGTGATTTTGGTTGAAGCTTCCGGTCAAATTAATTGAGTGCCATGATGGATATGTCATGTTATTGTTTTTTTAATTTTTAATTCTGTATTGTCATGAAATCGTATAGGCCGCCTAAATCATCATCATTAAACTTCTCATTTTATAATAAATAATTATCAGTATTTAGGCCTAAATGATTATATTAATATTATTAGGGGCTATCATTTTCTTTGGAGGAGGGGTTCCAAATATACGGGGGTCATAACTTTTTGGGAAAAAAGTCATAATTAAATTTTTCATGACCAAAATGTAGGGAGTCACAAGATGACAACAGATAAGGTGTTTCTTTTTTCAAAAAGACTGATTTCTTGATGCAATTTAACTGAGACTAGTATACCTAAACCTAGGTATACTAGTCTCAGAATTTAAGCACTCAATTTTTGGCGAAAATGAGATTTTGATATCAAAATTTTATGAAACATGAGCACCTTCCAATAAGTATAAACTTCATTTTACCCCATTGAAATCAATGGCCAGTGAAACAGACTTCACAATGTAATCAGCTTAGCATAATCAATATAAACCTGAAATTGCCTATTCAACAATAATTGGTCATAACCAACTTAGTACAAAGGAGGCTTGGCTGGATCATTCTCCATTTATTTATATACCTCCATGGTTGAACTCTGCGTGTTCGAGGTCACCGCAATGCAATGTGGGAGGCACAAATATTTTCACAGTTTCAAATAGTTTGCCGTCAACGATACCGGCCTATTTTTTAACATTATTGCTACAGTACTGTACCATATTTGTAGGTGATGTGTTATTACAGTGATAAATTTGAGCTTGGAGAGTTAGACAACCCTGTTCCACTTCCTTGAGTAACGGTATCGTTAATCCCTGTCTGTTTATAGTGGCCGTATACGGAATGAATATACTGCAATATCCATCGATATCGAAGGATATCAGTTCCGATAATATGTGCGGCAAATAGCGCTATTGGTCTGTTTATAGTGGCGACCAATACCGTATAAGATGTACTTTAAATATCGGATAATCTGGCTCACTATAAACATGCTCCTAGTGGAAAAAAATATTCCACACACAGAAGTACATCGTTAAATTCCCAATTTCGCAGTCAAATCGTGTTTTTTTTCTTTAAAAATAATAATAATAACTGCAGGGTGACCATGATTTTTAAATGAGTGAAAAAGCATTATATATATTGCAACTCCCATTAAAAAAATCAAAAGTTTTGTTAAGTTATGAAAAGTCAAGCATAATTAATTTTCCAGTAAAATTAATATAAGGTCAAAGGAAAAGAAATTTAAATGATAACCATTTGAATATTTGCGGGAGTTTACGGAAACTTAAAACTAGTGTAATCAGTAATTCAAACTCATGTCAGTTTCTCCATATACTCCCGTTTTGTGTCCAAACGTGTCTAAAATGCTATTTGGTTCCAAAACATTACTGGTCGGCACCCGATAATTCTCTCAATAAAGACTTAATAAAGACTTAAAGAAAGACTTAAAGAAAGACTTACAGAAAGAAAGAAAGACTTAAAGAAAGAAATAAATAAATAAATAAATAAATAAATCTGTGAGATAAATTAAAATATCTCTCGATACTGGTTATCGTTTACTTACATTTTATATATTGGACACAAATAACGTATAATGTATGCTCGTATGTGTTTTGCATGAAAACAAAGTAATCATAATATTTTTTATGAGAAAATGAAACTCATATTAATTTCAGTGTCAAACAACCATTTGTGACAGGTTGTTGACAGGTTAATTAGTATTTCTCATTCATTTGGATGAGAAAGTTTCTCATACTTTTGTCCAATTCTCATCATTTTGAAAGAATTCTCATCCTAAATTTCCACTAGTGTACTGCGACAGTTCGTCTCGCACAACGCTCTGCAGGGTCTATTGTTCTATTGTTTCCGATTAGAGCGCTGACATATTGGAAAATGTTGCCAATCAATATTCATGAGAGTGTACATTTAACGTCCAGTTTTCGAAATTGGGTTACTTGTGCTTGGCAGGTGCGAAATACATCTGACTGGGCTCATTAATTACGTAACGCACAACGGCATTGATGTCATCGAATGGCTGCTTAGTGCTGTTATGTGTGTTAAGTTTTATAATAATTATTATTACATTTATTTTCCTTTCTTTTCTTTCTCTGTATTTATTCTTTCCTAGGCCTACACTAACTTTATCACTCCCTCGCTATCCTTCTCTCTCTTGCCTTCTTCTCCCTCTTTCTTTTCTTTTTGCCCTCTCTCACTCTCCCTGTCATTTCAATATAAATATGTTCTTATCTTTCTATTATTTTATTTACTTCTCATTATTTCTTTCTCTTCATTTGTCCTCTTTCTCCCTTCCTGTAGGTCCCCTCATTCTCCATATCCCTCCTCCCCTTTTCCTCCCTCATATCCCCTCTCAAGACTTCTGACAGGGGAGAATCTGCCCCCACCCCTTCCACCGTCGCTTTTTCTATGCCAATCTCCTTCTTAAAATAAAAGGTAAATGGACATTTGTGAAAAAAAACCCTTTATAGGCCTATACTTATACTTACATGTATACTCAGCGATTACCATTATAGAATACTATAGAAATGTGAACCTGGCAGCTAATACATTCTGATGTGTAGTCGATCAATAGGGGCATTCAATTTATTTAAATGAAGCGCCTAACGTCAGGTGGGTGATAAAAAAAAGATTATATCGACAACTAAAGCCTCCATTATAAACCAGACCCGCACAAGCGCACATTTGGTATACGTGAGTACAATGGTACCACTTTACACATGACTGCCCTTACACATGACTGTATTGTGGTCACTTATTTATACTCGCCTGTTGGGTAAAGCGTTAATATGATGCTGGATCAGTGACCAATTTAATGGCGGAACCCGTTCACTGCCCTTTGTGGTACCACAATGGTACCACTTTTATGAATAGCCTGTCGCAACTTCTAATCGGCATCAAACGAACAAAAGATTATATAATCTATTGCGACTCTATTTCTATTTAAAAGCTCTTTGGTCTCGCACACATAACAAAATATGCACTACGATCAAATAGGTTGATGACAACATTTGATTGAATGGACTGCACTGCGCCATTCATGATTACGGTGTCCTTCACCGGTTCAAATCCTTTGTTTGGAGCCAATTAATCAATAAAAGCATGCAGAGATGATGCAGGGCCTCTATAGCTCCTGGCATCCATTTATCTTAACTCCTCAACAATGGTCAGTGACCTTAGTCAATGGACTAAATCTACAGAACTTTAATATCCATTGGCAAATCGTGGCAAATTCTTTGAGCTGTGTGATCGGATCAAAAATATTTTCTAAGTCATTGTTGGTCCAACTATTGAAAGACACCGAGTAATGATGAGGATCCACGCGCGCGGATCCGTGATTAGGGTCTCAAAACACTCATTTTACTAGAAGAAGGGGTGTTTTTTTAAAGAAAGATCCTCGCTTAGGGTAGTTTGTAAAATTACCCAATTAACGGCCATTAGTGGTGACATATTTATCAAGTTATTCAGCACAAAAGAGTGGTTTCCAGGTGATTTTCAAGCCAGATTTTTAAAAAATCGCAGCCAACTTCAACAGCGCCAGGAATAGCCGATCATCATCACTGAATGACACTCATACCGACACATGTAATGTCTATCCTTGTTTAGGGGCAAATTTCAAACCAATTCCTCCCTTATGGTGTTTTTGTTTGAGTAAAATCCTTGTTTAGGGTTAGTTTGTCAACATTTTGACATCCTCGCTTAGGATCATTTTTGAAAGTCAATTCATGCGGATGCTTACAACTTTTATACATGAGTGCCACCCTCCCCCTGGGTTCTGGCGACCATTTTGGTGGTCATCTTGAATTAGTAGCATTCTGTAACACTTAGAGGTTAATATGATCAAAGACAACTATTTCCTTTCATCAAGAACAACTATTACATTATCTTATCAAAACAACTATTCCATTCCTTATCTGTGGCTTTGTGGCTGATATCATGCTGTTCTTTTTGGTGGCCGTTTTGAAAAGTGCTCTCAACTTTGACCTCCCGTTACCTTCCTATTATTACATAATCTTAATTTACACTTTACTGCACTGGGATCAAAATTAATCCAAAATTTGTTCAATTATAGCGCTTTTAAGTGGCTAATTTAAGTTTAATGGTGTACTAGGGGGAATGTTGTGTGTTTGTATGTATGTAATTGTTTTTATTAGATAAATTATGAAACCAGGCCATTATGTTAAGGGGTTGTTTGGTTCAGGCCTTTTGGCCTTCTGAGCATCTCCTCATTCAGATGTGTATATTGCTGTTGTTGTATTTTTGAATGAAATAAAGATTGATTGATTGATTGATTGATTGACTATGGATTGTACAATACAAACTATCGGTCCACTTTTCCTATTCTACTCCGTATTAAACCAGATGACCTCTACAAACCCATGCGTAGCTACGCTATAGGACCAGCAACAGCCATCGGCGGTTTAGTGTTAAAATCGGGAAAATGGTAATAGTCACAATTTATGCTAAGGTGTATATGGATTTCATATACATTTGTATACTTTGTGTATTTTTGTCGTGAATTTTGATGGCTGTTATACACACCGCCCGATTTTTTTTGTATGAAAAATACGACAAAATCACCCATACCACAAAACACGCGACCTTGCATAGGACTGAGCTAGTCTCGCAATGCACCAGCAGGTCTCTGCAGAAAAACTGCCCTGGAAAAGTACTGCAGCATCGCAGCAAATATGCAAAGGTGTCTGAACCTAGTTAACGGTTTATATTAACTATATTACCCTAGTTTACTTCAATCAGTTTCAAATTGATAACGGTCAGATATTTCAGTAAGTTTTCAGGTCAAAATTTCTGTGCTTGTCACATCACGTTCACTCAAGGTTATTGAACGCTGTTCTCCACATAGGATATTTTGGTTGGTTGCAGTTTTCAGCGCGTATGATTTTTTTTTTTACTACGTGGCATGATTTTATATGCTGCTTTTTTGTTTACTTTAATAAATAATGATTACTCTTACTTATATTTGTCTTTGGATGAACTACAGAAAACATCAGTTACTACACTTTACATTTCAGCGCATAAAAACTATATATTTGTCTAGTCTTTGTAATACCAACCACCTACTCGTGTGAATAATGGTACAGTCTGAATGGATGGTAAATGGTAGCAAGGTCGTCCTTCGGTTAAGTTGCTGTTGAACCTGGTATATATCATGGAAGGTCGCGATTAACCCAAATTAATAGACGTTCGTGGGGCAAAGGTCGCGCCTATGCGCCGCACAGTAGAAAGATTGAATTGATAAGCCATTTTGAAAAGCGCCCTCAACTGTGACCTTCTGGTTGTTTATTTTGTGCTATTTATGCCAAGGATAATGTAACTAATATATAAAATATATTTTTGCTTGTTCATGCTTCCATGTCCACTGGCATTTGCAAAAATAATAGCTTGTTATAGTATATGATAGGCTTCATTTATTCTAAACTAAATATTTTAGTTATATCAAAGAAAATTTCAGATATAGCAAGTACCCCATCTGATGTTACTGACAAGCCTCCATCCCACACCTTACCCAGATTTAAAATGACACATCCAGTGCTGTGATACATTGGAGTGTCATTCCCATGCCATGTGTATTTGTACACATGCCCATATCCACCCCTCTTATGATAACACACAGCATATAACTGCCTTGCATCATTCCTATAGGATATGGCATGAAATACACAACCATCAGGTGGTTCTATTCTACACAGATCCTGACCCATATCTCCCATTGGTTTGATTACCATCTCATCATTCTCATAGCATCCCATTATCACCAAGTAATCGGTACTGATACATAAATTATGTGGATGGAAACTAAGGACTACAATCCTTTGCTGTGTAAACCCTGGCAAACTACAAACTACCAATGCGTTCCTATCATTTAAACCTATCACAGCTGTATTGGGATTAGCTGCAATACAGTATGGCTTCACATTCCCATCGTGAATCTGATATTTCTTTACATAGGTTGATGCTTTATGGCATGCAAACTGATACACATAGGGGACTGGATGGCATATCACCAATATGCAATCTGGCATAGACTCGCTCACTGCTACACCACTTGGATACGCATTACCTCTCCACTCATCAGATGTCAGGGTGTACAGTAGATGTATTTCTTCCCTGCTCACATGATGCACCTCCACACTGTTTCTGCTGCATATAGCCAGACGGTCACTAGCTACAAAATTCAGTATTCCCTTAGAATCAATTGCATGCTTGATCTTCCACTCTAACCCTGGAATGTAAAGAAATAGTAATCAAAAACATAATCAAATATGTTATTACATTACATATCTGCAAAATGCATTACAGTGGCACCCCGAAAGTGTCACAGAGCAGCTGGCTGCAAACCAAATATACTGTAAAAAGGATGCAAAGGCAATAAAACAATACATAATATAGAAACTTTTTTTCAATAAGGCCAAAAAAAAAAAAGTTTTTTTAGTTTTTCCAGAAAATTTTGGCAAAAATCAGATTTTTTTCTCCAAATACCATGAAAAAAGTTGTGAATAAAAAAAATATAAAAAATCGCATTTCGCATTTGTTTTCAAACCACTCGTGAGCTTTGAGACAAACCATTATTTTTTTTTTGCCTAATGAATACAGTCATATGGGCCATCAAAGCAGCATTAATCATTACACAGATAAATATACAAATAACATGATAAGCAAAATGAACTGGATGAATTAATTGACTAGGTGAGCCTGTTTTAAGGGTGTCTACGTTTAAACGTTTCACGTGTAACCGCCCGTTAAATGCACTATCCATTTAGAAAAATCGCTAACCATTTGAACGTTAAAAAAAATAAATTATAAAGTTTTTCAATGTTTTTCCTATCCTTACACAAAGTCTAACCCACCCCAAACCTTACTACATGTATACAAGCCTACCCTAGCCCAACTAACCTTTAACCTTACCCAAAACCCTTGCCCTTACCCCCAAAAGGGAATTAGGGGAGAAATTGATTTCACCTGAAAATCGGACCTATATTTAATGATTTTAAATGCATGAATGTGTTAATAATGTTTTAATTACTTTATTTTCCCTCATTTCATCTAAATTGTTATTTTTATTGGTAACAAAATAAAAGAGGAACATCTCACATAACTTTGGAAAATAAAAAAAAATTCTAAAATTCTAAAAATACAAAAAAAAATACATTAGAGTGCAAAAGCTTTTTTCTTCTGGGTAAGAATTATTTTCTTACATGCAACAGTTTATTTCTTGCAGGTTAGAAATTTGATAAATAGGTCATCATATACAAAATGCATGCATGGACCTATTTATCAAATTTCTAACCTGCAAGAAAAAAGCTGTTGCATGCAAGAAAAAAAATCTTACCCAGAAGAAAAAAGCTTGTGCACTTAAAGGTATATTTTTTTGTATTTTCAGAATTTTAGAATTTTTTTGAATTTTCAAAATTATGTGAACGGGTTCCCCTTCCTATAAGCCATAAAATATTGCCATTTTGATGAGATGAGGCTAAATAAAGTAATTGAAACTTTATTAATGTATATTAATGCATTTATTAAATATGATAATACAGGTCCAATTTTGGGGTTCCCTTTTGGGGGTTGGGGCAAGGGTGTTAGGCTAGTTGGGCTTGGGTGGGTTTGTATACATGAAGTAAGGTTTGGGAAGGGGTTAGAGTTTGTATAAGGGTAGGAAAAACATTAAAACTTTTTAAACAAATCATATGGCACTGACAAAATTATCTATGCCCGTGCAACGGGGCATAGATATTGTATTTGTTGTGTTTAGTCTTCGGCTTCTCCTTCTCCTCCTTATCTATGCCCGTGATAACGGGGCATAGATATTGTATTTGTTGTGTTTAGTCTTCGGCTTCTCCTTCTCCTTCTCCTTCTCAAGATCAGTCCTTTGCACTCCTCTAGCTTAAGAACTAAAGTAGCCTTGGGGCCCATACTTGGTACAATGATGGCCCATGACCCCTAGATACATCCTAGGGTACCCACGACCCCAAAGGTCAAAGGTCATGGGCTACAGGGGGCAATATGTGTAAAATTTCAAACAGCTCTAGCTCAAAAACTATAGCGCCCTCAGGGTTCATACTTGGTACAATGATGGCCTATGACCCTAGAAGTATGCTATGCTAGCCACAACCCCAGAGGTCAAAGTTCATATGCTTTAAAAAGCAAAATAGGTACGACCGGTTAACACAGTGTAACGCAATAGGTAGCATTTTGGTAGCTACCTGTATTTGCAATGATGAAGGTTTCAAATATACGTCAAGACGTACAATGGGGTTAAGAGGTTAACCGCTTAAAGGGACACAATGTTTTGGGATTAAAGGGGTATTCTCCAGTCTGGTGGTGTTTCAGAGAGTGAGGGTCTGATGGAGTATAAGAGAGAGTGATGGCTTGGTGGGGTATTAGAGAGAGTTTGGGCCAGCCTGGGGGTGTTTTAGAGCGAGTGAGTGTCTGGTGGATTATAACAGAGAGTGAGGTTCTGGTGAGGTATTAGAGAGAGTGTGCGCCAGTCTGGTGGTGTTTTAGAGCTAGTGAGTGTCTGGTGGAGTATAAGAGAGAGTGAGGGTCTGGTGGGGTATTAGAGAGAGTGTGGTCGAGTCTGGTGGTGTTTTAGAGCTAGTGAGTGTCTGGTGGAGTATAAGAGAGAGTGATGGCTGGGTGGGGTATTAGAGAGAGTTTGGGTCAGCCTGGTGGTGTTTTAGAGCGAGTGAGTGTCTGGTGGAGTATAGAGAGAGTGAAGGCTTGGTGGGGTATTAGAGAGAGTATGGGTCAGCCTGTTGGTGTTTTAGAGCGAGTGAGTGTCTGGTGGAGTATAAGAGAGAGTGAAGGCTTGGTGGGGTATTAGAGAGAGTATGGGTCAGCCTGTTGGTGTTTTAGAGCGAGTGAGTGTCTGGTGGAGTATAAGAGAGAGTGAAGGCTTGGTGGGGTATTAGAGAGAGTATGAGTCAGCCTGTTGGTGTTTTAGAGCGAGTGAGTGTCTGGTGTAGTATAAGAGAGAGTGAGGGTCTGGTGGGGTATTAGAGAGAGTGTGGGCCAGTCTGGTGGTGTTTTAGAGCGAGTGTCTGGTGGAGTATAAGAGAGAGTGAGGGTCAGGTGGGGTATTAGAGAGAGTGAGGTCCAGTCTGGTGGCGTTTTAGAGAGAGTGATGGTCTGGTGGAGTATAAGAGAGCGTGAGGGTCTGGTGGGGTATTGGAAAGAGTGTGAGCCAGTCTGGTGGTGTTTTAGAGCGAGTGAGTGTCTGGTGGAGTATAAGATAGCGTCAGGGTCTGGTGGGGTATTAGAGAGAGTGTGGTCGAGTCTGGTGGTGTTTTAGAGAGATTGATGGTCTGATGGGGTATAAGAGAGAGTGAAGGCTTGGTAGGGTATAAGAGAGAGTGTGAGCCAGTCTGGTGGTGTTTTAGAGAGAGTGAGTGTATAGTGGAGTATAAGAGAGAGTGAAGGCTTGGTGGGGTATTAGAGAGAGTATGGGTCAGCCTGCTGGTGTTTTAGAGCGAGTGAGTTTCTGGTGGAGTATAAGAGAGAGTGAGGGTCTGGTGGGGTATCAGAGAGAGTGTGGTCCAGTCGTGTGGTGTTTTAGAGAGAGTGATGGTCTGGTGGGGTATAAATGAGAGTGAAGGCTTGGTAGGGTATTAGAGAGAGTGTGGGCCAGTCTAGTGTTGTACATGTACATGTACATATCAAATGAAAGTTTAAAACAAGGGATTTCACATGGTGCCCACCAAGTTTTCGTTTGTGAATAGGGGAAGGGGGTTATTAGGTGTGGTCACGGGCATAGATATTCGTGTTTGGTCAAACACAACCGTGGTTTCTAGTTCTCCTTCTCCTTCTCAAGATCAGTCCTTTGCTCTCCTCTAGCACAAGAACTAAAGTAGCCTCGGGGCCCATACTTGGTACAATGATGGCCCATGACCCCTAGAAACATCCTAGGGTACCCTCGACCCCAGAGGTCAAAGGTCATGGGCTACAGGGGGCAATATGTGTAAAATTTCAAACAGCTCTAGCTCAAGAACTATAGCGCCCTCAGGGTTCATACTTGGTATAATGATGGCCCATGACCCCTAGAGGTAACTTATTGTAGCCACGATCCCAGAAGTCAAAGGTCACAGGCTACAGCGTGCAATATGTGTAATTTTTTTAAACCGCTTTAGCTCAAGAACTATAGCACCCTCAGGGTTCATACTTAGTATAATGATGGCCCATGACCCCTAGAAGTAACTTATCGTAGCCTCGACCCCAGAGGTCAAAGGTCACAGGCTACAGGGAGCAATATGTGTAAATTTTGAAAACCACTTTAGCTCAAGAACTATAGCGCCCTCAGGGTTCATGCTTGGTACAATGATGACCCATGACCCTTAGATATTTTCTGCAGTAACATCGACCCCAGAGGTCAAAGGTCATGGGCTACAGGGAGCAATATGTGTAAAATTTCAAACATCTCCAGCTCAAGAACTACAGCGCCCTCAGGGTTCATACTTGGTACAATGAAGGCTAATAACCCTAGATGTATTCTGTAGTAGCCGAAACCCCAGAGGTCAAAGTTCAAAGGCTTTAAACTGCAAATTAGGTACGAACTATTAACACAGTGTAGCGCAATAGGCCGCATTTTGTTAGCTACCTGTATTTGCAATGATAACGGCCTGAATCGTACGTCAACGAAACTGATCACTTGACAAAAACTCCCTTAAAAGGGAATATGTAGGCATTTTGATTTTGGTTCCTTGGACCACTTCAATAGGTTGTCATGATGGGACAACGGGTGTGGTTGGTAAAAGGGTGGGGTATAAGAGAAAGTGTGGTCAAGTCTGGTGGTGTTTAAGAGAGTGAGGGTCTGATGGGGTATAAGAGAGAGTGAAGGCTTAGTAGTGTATTAGAGAGAGTGTGGGCCAGTCTGGTGGTGTTTTAGAGCGAGTGAGTGTCAAATGGGGTATAAGAGAGAGTGAAGGCTTGGTAAGGTATGAGAGAGTGTGGGCCAGTCTGGTGGTGTTTTAGAGAGAGTGCATGTATAGTGGAGTATAAGGCTTGGTGGGGTATTAGAGAGAGTATGGGTTAGCCTGGTGGTGTTTTAGAGCGAGTGAGTGTCTGGTGGAGTATAAGAGAGAGTGAGGGTCTGGTGGGGTATTAGAGAGAGTGTGGTCCAGTCTGGTGGTGTTTTAGAGAGAGTGATGGTCTGGTGGAGTATAAGAGAGTGAGGGTCTGGTGGGGTATTAGAGAGTGTGGTCCAGTCTGGTGGTGTTTTAGAGAGAGTGATGGTCCGGTGGAGTATAAGAGAGAGTGAGGGTCTGGTGGGGTATTAGAGAGAGTGTGGGCCAGTCTGGTGGTGTTTTAGAGCGAGCGAGTGTCTCGTGGAGTATAAGATAGCGTCATGGTCTGGTGGGGTATTAGAGAGAGTGTGGTCCAGTCTGGTGGTGTTTTAGAGAGATTGATGGTCTGATGGGGTATAAGAGAGAGTGAAGGCTTGGTAGGGTATAAGAGAGAGTGTGGGCCAGTCTGGTGGTGTTTTAGAGAGAGTGAGTGTATAGTGGAGTATAAGAGAGAGTGAAGGCTTGGTGGGGTATTAGAGAGAGTATGGGTCAGCCTGGTGGTGTTTTAGAACGAGTGAGTTTCTGGTGGAGTATAAGAGAGAGTGAGGGTCTGGTGGGGTATCAGAGAGAGTGTAGTCCAGTCTGGTGGTGTTTTAGAGAGAGTGATGGTCTGGTGGGGTATAAATGAGAGTGAATGCTCGGTAGGGTATTAGAGAGAGTGTGGGCCAGTCTAGTGTTATGAGCATTACATGTATATCAAATGAAAGTTTAAAACAAGGGGTTTCACATGGTGCTCACCAAGTTTTCGTTTGTGAATAGGGGAAGGGGGTTATTAGGTGTGGTCACGGGCATAGATATTCGTGTTTGGTCAAACACAACTGTGGTTTCTAGTTCAATTTTGTCATTATGTGATCAGGGCACACATAGCAAGGTGACAAAAAATGGGGTACACAAAGTTACAATCACAGAGAGCGGAGCACACCGTCTTCACTAGGTAAATAATTATTTTGTATAGGCAGGAAACGAACCGGTCTATAATGCTCCGCCAGTTGCCGAGAGTCACAAAATAACTCAGCGCGGTAAGCGATTAGTATTGGTATCGCATTGGCTAAAAACCCGGCTAAAAACTAATCGCCATAGCTTAGCGATCATGTTATTAATTTAGCTGTTTGAGTTGTCCTTCAAAATTAAAATATCCATGGAAGATTGCATTGATTATTCTATTGATATAAAATTGGATCGGTTGAGCCCATATTTATTGGTCGAGCTATGAGTTTTAAAATATTGGACGAGACGTAGTCGAGTCCAATATTTTAAAACTCATAGCGAGACCAATAAATATTGGGCGTAAAGCATCAATTTTATCATTATTATGTTTTGGATCCAATATTATCACAACTTGGATCCATCAAAACATAATAATGTAGAATGTCGGACAATAAAGCTTGTATTTACACTATAGAATTGATATCTCAATGAATAGTCCGATCGACTCGCATTTCTGAAGCACCTATAATTGGATTGATATAAATTGTGTGACCAAACCACGCCACGTTCCTGTGCTATAGGCATATAGCTGGTGTGTTTAATATTGATATGATAAGTCTCAAATCCTTGAATATATTTCGTTATTTTTTTCATTTGAACAAGACTATTTAAAGGCTAGCACATGAATATATGTGTTGAAACAATCTGATAACATTTACTCTGCGTATTGGATTTCTTGCTTGCATCTTGAAAACATAAACTGGCAAAAAAAAATTAAATTTGCTTGAGTTAGAAACGTGAAAAGGGTAATGAGCATATGCAGATCACAGCATGCGTATATGGAGTAAATGTATTTTTATCATTGACTTTATAGTTGTACTTGTAGTTGTCATCACATTTTATAATCATTTATAATTGTAGTTGGATTATAGTTGCATTTATAGTTGCAGTTTAGAATTATAGCTGGATTGAGAGTTCTAATTAGAGAGTTTTAGATGAGTCTAGAGTTATAGTTGAGTTTATAGTTGTAGTTAATTCAGAGATGCCAGACTTCAGGAAATTTCCTGATTTCAGGAAATTTTGCTCAGATGTTTATGTGCAAAAGTATACACAAAAATACATTTTCAGGAAATTTTCAACCATTTCAGGAAATGTTGTCATCAACCACTGGTATCTCTGAGTTATAATAGTTGTAGGTTTAGTGCTAGGGTTGAATATTTCAATAACACTACATATGAACATGGAAGTAAGAAATCTTCCACGATGATCAGATATTAAACCTGGTAAATTCAAAACATATACTTAGTAGATTGAAATCTACTTCTACAGAGTGTATACTCCAACATCAGATACTCTTTTTTTCTGGGAGACCTGTTTAAATGACTGGAGGGTATAACAAATGGGAATGGCTCTTATGATGGTATTAAATGTTTTCACTGTGGGAGACTATTAGCATCTATAATAAATTACTGAGTTTGGCGACTTGGTAAGGCTAAAAACTTCTACGTTTTACATTATTTCGGAAAACGGATTTTTGCGTTGCGTAGAGTAAAGTTGTCCGCACCCCAATAAAACATCCAATTTTGTTTTTGTTTACGTTAAGGGTGTCAAATTATGTTAATTAGTTTCAAAGCCACTACCAGAGCACCTCCATGCTAAAACTTTTCAGGCCAATACAATACACTAATGTTGACCAGAGAAGATCCTGTCATCGGTGTGAGGATATTATGCCTGTAGTCTCAACTATTACATGACACAGTAGAAGTATGCCTGTAGTCTCAAACACAGTAGAAACTCAATTAACATCTATTGTTTATTCAACTAATTTATCAACATTAGCATGTATTCTGTGTTTTTATGGAGAACCTATAGTTTCAGTTTAGATTTTATTTGTACATATAGGCCCTTGGCCCTTTGCACTACAAATATAATAATTACATATGAGGAAGACATATAAATGACATGAAGGAATAATTACATAAATTCAATCATTTCACGAAGTTTCATAGCGTGAAAAACAAATAATGAGAGACCACTGATGTCAGATGGTGTATCTGAACTCATGAGAGAAATGAATTTTGGGGGACTCGGTTCCGATCTGTACCTGAATGGAAGATATTTTTGACGAATCTTATCAAAAAACTTGCAGACCATGACAAAATGATATTCATCTTCAATATTCCCATCCCTGCACAGATCACAAACCCGGTCCTCCAAATCCAATTTCAGTCTTCTACCTGTTTCAATCTTGAGAATATGACTGGAACACCTTAATTTAGCTAAAAAACGCCTATATGAGGCGTGTTTTACATCAAAAAGATATTTTTCAGGAGTCAATTGACACTTGAAAGTGCAATAAGTGCGTAGCTTATCAAGTGAAGTTACATCAGAATACCAGTTTTGTTTTGCAACATCTTCAAGTCTTTGTTTAAATATGTACATAAAAAGACATTCATTTTCAACACCTTGATTGTACCAAACGTGGCCAAAGCCATGCATTAAAAGAATGTTTTAACATGCATTACCCAGGTTGATTTACCTCTGTCATCAAGATACAATAACATAAGGTAGCATTTTTTTGGATACCTGTTATTGTCCATATTTAGAAGTTGGAACCAAAATTTAACACAACGAATCATACAAGTAACATAAATGGAAGTCTACCACATTCACCAACAGCAGCAATATTGGGAGTGTTTTGAGATATCTGTAAAAAATGTTTACATGCTTTGAAATGAATTTTTTCAATGCAATCATATTTTTTGTAACCCCAGATTTCAGAGCCGTATGTAAGAATAGGCAAAATTGTTGTATCAAATATCTTGAAGTATGAGTCATAAGAAATATTTCCAACGGCAGACATCGTTTTTCTAAGTGCGTTCAACGCCTTACTCGCCTGATCAGCCAATGCTCGTGTCGCTCTGCCCCATGCATTACCAGTAGACAATTGAATACCCAGGTAACGGTACGATTTAACAACATCAAGGCGATTGTTTTGATAAAACCAAGCTTCGTCTCTTCGAATTCGCCCTCCTTTCCGGAAAATCATGATTTGAGTTTTATTGATGTTAACCTTCATTTCCCAGTTCAAACAAAATTCTTGGAGAGAGGCTATGTGTTTCTTGAGTCCACCGACTGTATCAGCCATAATAACAATGTCATCCACATAATAAAGTGAGTTGATCTCTGTGATATCAGGGTACAATTGAAATCCATGAGCACCGTTATTATCAAGAAAGTTTGACAATTCTGAAATAAAAAGAGCAAATTGTAATGGGCTAAGTAGACAGCCTTGCTTGAGTCCAGTAGTACATGTTAAAAATTCAGAGATTGTATTTCCTTTGCGAATACAGGCTTTGACGGTTTTGTTTAAGCCTGTCAAAATGTTCTTCATTTTACCTCTGATTCCAACGGATATTAATTTCGCCATAAGTTTTTCTCTTGAGACGCAGTCAAAAGCTTGTTTGAAGTCAACAAATAAACAATAACATTTCCCTCTTGATCGGAGAAGTTTCTTTTGAATGACACTGTATAATGTGAATGTTATGCACAGTCGAATATCCTTTACGGAAGCCAGCTTGATTTTCCGGAATTTTATTATTTTGATCACACCAATCAGCGAGTCTTGTATGCAGAATAGAGGTAAAAATTTTCCCAAATACATCAAGCAATGTTATTGGTCTATAGTTACCAGGTTCTTCCATAGAACCTTTTTTATGTATGGGTACAATAATTCCTCTACTCCACGCAGTTGGAAAAACACCGTTATTAAACAAATGATTTAACAATGTATGAATAAGTTCTAGAACATCACTAGAAACATGTTTAAAAATTTCACTTGGTAGGCCATCTAGCCCAGGTGCCTTATTTGGCTTCAAGGAAGAAATAGTCAACAGTAGAGTGTTTGTTTATTGAATTAGTTTGTAAGTGAAACTTTTGAAGGACAAATTAATCAGGGTTGCAAAAAAAAATCATAACTTTATATGAAATAGAGTGTAAGGAAATGTGAATAAAATTGTTTCAGCTGCACAGTGGTGTAGCCAGGACTTTTTCAGAGAGAGGGAGAGAGAGAGAGAGAGGGGGGGCAAGGCAAATTTCATGGGGGATTGTCACAAATGGACTATAAGAGTACGACAAATTTATCCAAAATGGGCTAACAAATAAAAAGTACAACAAATGCATAGAAATCTAAAATATCAGATCAGCCAGCAGGCCACAGGGGCCAAGAGGGATGTGAATAAAATTGTGTTCATCTGCTCAGTGATGTAGCCAGGACTTTTGCAGGAGGCAGGGGCAGCAAGGTACATTTCAAGGTGGGGAACAAACTTGGATGAAAATGATAAAAAATGAGCTAAAAGGTACAACAAATTTGTCCAAAATGGGCTAAAAAGTACTGTAGAAACAAATGCATAAAAATCTTAAATAGCAGAGCGGCCAGCATCCCACAGGGGCAAGACTTCTCACGGAGTCACGGTGGATATGATATGGTGGCAAGAAGACTTGCTTCGATTATGATCTAATTGCAATTTCAAGCCATTGATTTATATGGAAAAGATACTAAATATTATACTTCTAAGTTCTAAATGATAATCTCCTCTCATACCATTAATCACATTAAATAAAACATTTACATGTACACAAAATATAACAAAACTTACCAACCGCGAAAGACCCTGATCGCGAAAGACGGGTGACCGCTAGTGATAATTAATAGCTGGAATTTGTCAGATATAAAGCTCGGGTCACCTTGAAATTGGCACTCTCACTGGGACCATGGAAGTAGTGAATCTCCAGGAATATCTCTTGCTATGAGCAACATTGTTATTCTTGTGAATTATTTTTCTTTTGCTTTTTAGATATGAAGGTCCAGTGGGTGGGGGGGCTTATGATATGCCTGTGAGTCCATCCTTTGTATTCTTGGAACTGACAGGACCCCTCAAACGTTATGGGTGTCTTGGTCTGAGCGTGTTTGTTAACAGTGTGGATGACTATGGAATTTGGAGGTGACAGGTAGGCCTATGTTACATTAAAGCCAAGAATTTTCTGCTTTACAAATGCTAAATTCCGCTTTTCTCCGCTTTGTAATTTTAGCACATTTCTGACATAAAATTTCACAAGAATCTTACCTTTACTGTAGTCGCCCTTCAAACTGAATTGAAGGACAGGCGTTGTACAGTAAATCTATGACGGATTTTACTTTATTTTGATGAATTTTGAAGACCCATTTCATTTAGTATTTTATTTATTTATTTTCAATTGTATTTTTTTTTCTTTTTCTAGGTCGTTTTTGCTTATTTTTAAAATTTTTTTCTCAGAAATGCGTTTTCCGCTTTACCTCCGAATTCCGCGATTTTCGCGGAATTTCCGCAACGCGGAAAATTCTTGGCTTTATGTTACATGCCTATCAAAGTTTGATCGAGGCCCTGTTGCCAGTGTGGGGCGGGTGGGTTCTCGAAAACAATGGTCAGTGTTGTAGTCGAGTCCTCGCCATCCGAGTCCGAGTCCTTGGTGTCCGAGTCCAAGTCCCTGCCAATTTCTGATGTCCGAGTCAGAGTCCGAGTCCTTATGTATCAAATTCAAGTCTCGGGGTTTTCAACAATACTTTATCAACCAACGTAGGCCTTTACTTAACCAGAATTTTAGTTATATATTATTTTCTTGTAAATACATAATTTGCTAGTCCTACCAAATATGCCTAGTATTGTTTTGGGGCTGTGCAATAACTATTATTGCCCGGGGAGGGGTGAAATCGCAAAAAAAATGCTTATCTCCTCTCTGTCTGCCAAAAATCGCTTTGTATCGCTCTGAAAATTGAGGCTCTTTAGCACAAATTTGGAAACATTTTGAATTTGTTAGCTCGCAAAGCCTATAATTTGGCTCAATTTTAGTTCACAGACCTCCACAAAAATGTTGAAATTTCAGTTCATCAAGCCCCTATTTTGCTTCCAAATCAGTTCAGTTACCAAAGTTCAGCGCCGCACACCCCTACCAAAGTTTAACTTGAGTGCCCCAGGATAGGCCTATTATTTTTCATGTAACAAAGCAGTCATGTCAAAACAATCGATTATGATTAAAATCCATTTAACCATTTAAAAGATATAACTGAGAGCAATCTTGCGTTTTGGTTGTACATGTACTTTTATTTACAAACTGAATTTATTCGCATGCAAATTTACTTAAATTAATCACGTGATGTGATCATTGATCAAACATAAGAAGAAGTTTACAATGAACGAAAATAAAAGACCTAAAAAGACCCTATTTTGGAGGACTCGAAGCCAAGTCCCCGAGTCCTTGTGGATCGAGCCCGAGTCCGAGTCCTTAGCTTCCGAGTCCAAGTACGAGTCCGAGTCCTTGAAAAAAGGACTCGAGTCCGAGTCCGAGTCCCGAGTCCTCCAACACTGACACTGGTGCCATTTAGTGCTGTTTTAGCATAACATAATTAGCACTAATTAGTTTAATTAGCATTCATTGGTGTAGCTAGGGGTTGTGGCACCCGGGGCCAATGAGTATGGGGTTATATCAGATGAGAAATTGTTTTTAGGCACCGCACCACAATCCGCAGCTCCGCACCGCAGTCCCGTACAGCAGAGTCTTTGCTATAAATTCTCGTCCATTGGCTAATTTTAAAATTTAAAATTTTAAAATTCAGAAGCCCATTGGGTTAGGGTTAGAGTTAAAGTTGTGGGTTTGTTTCAAACAGTATGTTGTTATCATGGTTAGGCCCTATAGGCCTATTCAGTAAAGTCAAATAGGTTTCTTAATGTCATGAATATCCATTTTAAAAGCCATGGGTATGTGAGGGAGTGAAGGAGTGGTCTAGGGGTGAAAAGAGGAGAAGCGGAGGGGCTATCGAGATCGGAGGGGAGCAGAGGAAGACAAATAGAAAAAGGAAGGAAGATGGGGAGAAGGGCTGAGAGAGGGAAAAGGAGAGTGAGGGAGTGATAGGCTCCTAAAGTGTAGGCATAAGAAAGAATAAGTCCAGAGAGAGGAAAAGAAAGGAATGAATAAAGGAAATAATAATTATTATTGTAGAAACTAAACACATAACAGCACTATAGGCAGCCATTCAATGATGCTAAAATCTTCCGTACGGTAATTAAAACATTCAGTCGCATTTCACACTTGCCAAACACAAGTCACCCAATTTCAAAATTTACAACATTTTCCAATAATTATGCGCTATAATTAGAGAATAAAGGTATTGGTTTTAGCCACTGGAGTGCATCTATCGTCTCATGTAACACGGGCGACATTGTTATTTTAAATAAAACAACGAGGCGAAGCCGAGTTGTTTTTCGCCAAAAATAAAGACAATAAGATTTTTTTCATGTCCCTACCAAATTCCACAATCTATAAAACCTTGAAATGACTGTGACCAAAACCAGGCAATGTATTATGACTTGTCTATACAGGGTGTCCCAGAATGATCTATACCGGGAAAGATGGATTTTTTTAGGTATGAAGGGCATGTTAAATGGTCATATTGTTTTACATTTTAAGTTTAACATATATTTAGCTTTCTCAGATTTTTTAGATTTTAAAAATTGGACGTTTCTAGTAGAAGTTATAGAAGATTGCGTAAAAATGGTGAATTCTAAGTTTTGACAACGCAACCTATTTTGAAAATCTGTAACATTACTAACCATTCAGCACAAAGTTATTTGGAAAAAGTTATGCAGGTATTTTAGTTGTGCCCTGTTCATATTTCCACTAAATAGCCGATATCTATCTATTATTTATGACGTTACGAAGCAATCATTATATGGAATTAAGGATTTGTGGCCTAATCCCATTCTCTCTTTGGCGGTAGTTTTAGTTATTTTGGTGTGAGGTCCATGTCATTTGAAATGCTTGCAGAGGTCGAACTGGTTGTGGTACAGAAAAGATGGCTCCTCAATTTATTGTACAGCAGCGTGGATTTCTTTCAAAAACTTACTGGCAAACCGGCAGCTATGTTGAGACGCATAGAAGATTCATTAGACGATTTCCGCGAGCACGCATTCCAGTCAAAGGAGCGATAGTGTATAACGTAAAGAAGTTTGACGAGCACATAACTGTCAGGAATCGAAGCTTCAGAGTGAAGCTTCAGGTGCTCGTAAGACTATAAGAACTAGAGCGAACATTGCAGCTGTCCGGCAAGATTTAAGGCGCAACCCCAACAGTAGTTGTCGTCGAAATGCTGTGCCAAACATCCCACGTTCTTTATTTAATCGTATCGTGCCATTTTCAAGGGTATGCGAGTCGTTTGCCCTGAAAATGAAAAGCAGGTTTTTCATCGATTTTACATTATTGCATGCCACACCAAAACAAATAAAGGTAGCGTGCTGAAATTAACAGAATAAGTAGGAGACATGTCCAGCATTATAATGCAGGTATCAAAAATAGATACACTGCCCGTCTTCTATTTTTAGTTATTTTTGCAAACACGGTACAAATCATTCTGGGACACCCTGTAGCAGAGTTTCAACAATGTATTATATGGAAAGGGATTCCAATACGGGGACAGCAATGCAATATGGGAAGGCATTCCACTGCATAGTAAAGGTACCATTACTATAGCAGAGTTTCAATAATGCATTATGGGAAAGTATTCCAATAGAGGGTACAGTAATGCATTATGGGAAGGCATTCCACTACAGAGGACAGGTATAGCATAGTTTCAACAATGCATTATGGGAAGCTATGGCATAATTTCATCAATACATTGTATGGGAATATAAAGTAGGCCTACAGCCGATGCATTATGGGAAGGCATTCCACTATATAGTACAAGTACATGTACTTACCATGACAATAACATAGTTTAAACAATGCATTATGGAAAGCTATAGCAAGAGTTCCAACAGTGCATGATGGGAAGGCATTCCAATACAGTCTACAGCAATGCATTATGGGAAGAGATTCAGCTACAGAGTAAGAACATCTAAGGTACAGCATAGTTTCAACAATGCATTATGGGAAGCTATGGCATAATTCCATCAATACATTATAAATGGGAATATATGGTCCAGCCAATGCATTATGGGAATGCTATAGCATAATTTTAACAATGCATGGTCTGTAGTTTTTGTAGTATGAAATCCAATAACTCTAGCTCTAAAAGCCATAATTATAATAATTAAAACTTTAATTACAAACCCAACTATAATTGTAACTATAACTATAAACTCAACTATAAATCCAACTACAACTATAAACTCAACTATAACTCCAACTATAACTATAAACTCAATTATAATTTCAACTATAACTACAACTATAACTACAACTATAAACTACAACTATAAACTTTTTATAGTTACACAGCCGTGACGTTAGTCACGGCTGTGTCTTTTTTCTTACAGGTTCTTTCTTCTTCTTTCTGTCAACCATTACATTTGCTCTAGCACTCACATGCTTACATCGATTTTGACCTAACTTAGTCACAATGATCATTGACCATGCCCCTACATGTCACATGAAACTCGCGGAGTCAAAGGTCATGCAGGGGTCACAGGGGTCAAAAACGTGATTTCAACTAAAAATGCATCTTCTCCCACAACTTACGTAGGACAGCAACCCCACTTGCACACATGCATTGTTATTACCCAATGTCTATGTGGTGTACACAGATTTGGGGTCAAAGGTCATTAAGGGGTCACTTCCGGTATAAAACGAAAACCTTCAAAAATTTGTATTAGCTAAGTAAAACATAGCACAGTAACGGTTTGTTCACATATGATCAGCAGTCACCCAATGTATATGTGGTATTTTTTTTATTTGGGGTCAAAGCTCATTAAGGGGTCACTTCCGGTATAAAAAGAAATACCTTTAAAATGCATCTTCTTCCACAAATTATGTGTGACAGAGACGCCACTTGCACACATACATTGTTATTACCCAGTGTCTATGGGGTGTACACAGATTCGGGGTCAAAGGTCATTAAGGGGTCACTTCCGGTATAAAACGAAATACCTTCAAAATGTTTTATTAGCTAAGTAAAACATGGGACAGTAACGGTATGCTCACACATGATCTGCAGTCACCCAATGTATATGTGGTATTTTTGTATTTGGGGTCAAATCTCATTAAGGGGTCACTTCCGGTATAAAACGAAATACCTTTAAAATGCATCTTCTTCCACAGATTATGTGGGACAGAGACGCCACTTGCACACATGCATTGTTATTACCCAGTGTCTATGGGGTGTACACAGATTTGGGGTCAAAGGTCATTAAGGGGTCACTTCCGGTATAAAACGAAAAACCTTCAAAAGTTTTTATTTGCTAAGAAAAACATAGGACAGTAACGGTATGTTCACACATGAATTGTGGTTACCCAGTTTATATGTGGTATTATTTTATTTGGGGTCAAAGGTCATAAAGGGGTCACTTCCGGAATAAAACGAAATACCTTTAAAATGCTTCTTCTTCCACAAATTACGTAGGACAGTGACGCCACTTGCACGCATGCATTGTTATAACACAGTGTCTATATGGTGTACACACATTTCTGGTCAAAGGTCAGTAAGGGGTCACTTCCGGTATAAAACGATATACCTTCAAAATACCCCTTCTGCCACAAAAAGCATAGCAAAGTGATGCCACGTGGACACGTGCATTGACATTAGCCAATGTCTATCGGGTTTTCATATATTTTGGGGTCCAAGGTGATTAAGGGGTCACAACACGGCTGTGTTCGTGGTCTTAGACCACAGCTAAGTCTAGTTTTAGTTGTAGTTTATAGTTGTAATTATAGTTGTAGTTGTAGTTGGGGTTATAGTTGAGTTTATAGTTATAGTGGATTGATATGATTCTCGAATTCTGTATGGAAGTATTCTCAACGCTGACACCGCCACGTCAATGGGTTACGAATGCAATCATTCCTCTACCAAAGAAAGGTGACCTCTCTCTCATGACAAACTACCGTGGTATTTCGCTTATGTCCATTGCCGCAAAAGTGTACAACAAGATCCTTCTGAACAGGATCCGACCCCACATTGATCCTTTACTGAGAAGCAACCAGGCTGGCTTTAGATCGGGTCGCAGCTGTGATCATGGAAGGCTTCAAGGAGTACCAACTTCCCTTAACAGTCACTTTTGTGGACTTCAAAAAAGTCTTCGACTCCATCAACAGGTCCGTCATGTTTTCAGTGCTGCGGCATTATGGAATACCAAAGGTTGTGGTCAATGCCATCCAGGTGCTCTACAAAGACTCCAATAGTGCCGCTATGGTAGATGGCAGTATCTCAGAGCCTTTCCAAGTAACAACTGGAGTGCTTCAGGGTGATGTGTTGGCACCATTCCTGTTCATTATCCTGGTAGACTACCTTCTGATGAAATCAACTTCTGGAATTGACGCTGGAATTGTTACCTACCCACGTCGGTCAAGCAGGTATCCTGCCAAGATGCTGAATGACCTGGATTTTGCTGATGATATTGCCCTGCTGGAATCTTCCATAGACCGGGCCCAGTCACAGCTTACTAGGACTGCAACTGCAGCAGCAGATCTATAGGCCTTGTCATCAGCGCACCTAAGACAGAATATATGACTGCAAACTGTAACGCTCAACCAGCACTTGAAGTCTATGGTAGTACCATCGACCATGTCACAGACTTCAAGTATTGGGGTTCCAAGCTGGGCTCTAGTGTTGGAGACCTAAAAGAAGAAAAGCACTAGCCTGGGCAGCTTTCTGGAAACTGGAACGCCTTTGGAGAAGCCCATCCCTGCCAATCGAAACAAAAATCAAGCTGTTTCAGACAACGTGTGTTACTGTCTTTCTGTACGGGTGCGAGTCATGGGTAATTACCAAGGACATGGAAAACAAGATCAATGCATTTGCAACATCTTGCTACAGAGTCATGTTAAACATCAAGCGTGTGGATCGGATTCCAAATGAAACCATCTACAACCTGACCAACACCACTCCACTGGTTGCCAGAGTCAAGATTCATCAACTCAAATTTCTCGGCCATATACTGCGTCTTGAAGATGGCGAGCCTGTGAAAGAATATGCACTTTATATTCCACCACATGGGAAGAGGAAACCGGGACGGCCGCGCACACTGTACTTACAGTATGTCCAGCACCTCCTGGGAGATACTGAAGGGATGCTGCAGCCAAACAAAATTGTTTTGCTTGCCCAAGATCGCATTAGTTGGAGAAAGCTTGTAGTCGCCTGCTCCGCAGCCGACTGATGATGATGAGTTGCAATTATAGTTGGGTTTGTAGTTATAGTTGTAATCATTATAATTATAGTAGGGCTAGAGTTATTGGAGTTGCAGTTGGGGTTGAAATTAGATATAGGGCCTACTACTAAAGCTGCAGACATTCTCTGTACCCCCCGGCCATGCATTCTTGAACCTTTGCTATAGCTTCCCATAATGCACTGTTGAAAGTAGGTTATAGTCATGGTAAATACCTGTACTCTGTAGTGGAATGACTTCCCAGATTGCATTGCTGTACTCTAGTATTCCCATATAATATATTGATGAAGTTTATGCCATAGCTTCCCATAATGCATTGTTGACACTGTGCTATGCCTGTACTCTGTAGCAGTATGTATTCTCACAATGCATTGCAGTTCCCTGTATTGGTATGCCCTCCCATAATGCACTGTTGAAAGTATGATAGGGGAAGGTGGGGCATAACGAACCCCCGGGGCAAAACGGACCCATAGGGAAAAATAGGCCTTGGCAATACTGCCGTCTATGCAAATTATATTGAGGAACACAAGTATGGCCACACAGATTTACAGCAAAAATTTGATCTGAAACAATCTACTGACATCCGAGTAAGATCGAGTCAAAAAATTACAACCTGTCTGACGTAAGATATGTAGATGTTTAATGCGCTGAAATTTTACTTCATTAATATCGGATTCCCAAATAATTGTGTATATTGTAAACACTAAGGTACTAGCTTTGAGCTGTATGTACTACATGGCCTATATGCTACAATGTATTGTGCATGCTACCAATTCCTAAAAAATCGGGTATGGGGCAAAACGGAACCCCTAGTGTGGGGCCCAATTGGACATAATACGTCTTCACTCAATGAAATGTAGGCGTTATCTAGGGGCCTACTCGAGCATGGTAAACACTTCGCTGAAACATAGGCATATTAAACTAGGCCTACAGATAGAATTAATGATTAAAAGTTAACGTACTCCACAGAGATGGGTAGGCCTACTTAATATTTCTTTCTAATCAAATATTGGTCATACATATATATAGGCCTACTAGGTCTATAAGAAGTTAACCACTCATTCCACACAGATGGTAGACCCATTAATATTGTAACTGAATATAGGCCTACTATAACTAGGCCTAGGGCCTACCGATGGAACTACTGATATAAGTTTACACCCAGGGTGCCGTTTTGCCCCATAGGGGGGTTCCGTTTTGCCCCGATAGTGGGGCAAAACGGATTTATTTTTTGAAAATATTTCTTCATTTTTATATTTTATTGTAAGTTTCAAGTTATATTGGTTAATGGTATATTAAAGGTAAATACAAACTTCAACTGAACATATACTTTTTACAGTCATATTACTTATGGTGACGTCACAGAGCATCCTCGAAGTTAAGTGTTCCGTTATGCCCCACCTTCCCCTATAGCTCCCATAATGCATTGATGAAACTATGCTATAGGACACGCTAAGTACCTGTGCTCTGTAGTGGAATGCCTTGCCATAAGGCATTATTGAAACTATGCTATATTCATGGTTGGTAAGTGGCTGTTATATGCATTGACTGTACCCTGTAGTCAATGGTACACAGCGACTACGCTTGGTAAATAATTATATTGTAAAGGCAGGGAAACTAAATCAATACACATGTATCTGCTATATGCAAGCTGATACATATGTTTTGATTTTCAGATGATGAGATCTTTAGATACCGGGGTAGAAAATGATGAAATTACTCCCGTCATTTTTGGTTTCAAAAGAAAGCAATTGTGTAAGGCGTGCATTACGTTTTGTTACCTGGAGAGATTTGATCATGTCTCACCTCCTTTTTGAACCAAATCGACGGTAATAACTCTTGTAGTGAAGGATCAACATTTAACCACAAATTGCCTTAGGCAAAACTCACTTCCTGGGATCTAAGTACCACACAAGGTCATTTTTATGTAACTGATTGACCCATTTGTGGTATATACGTACTGCCTCTAGCTATCCCAGATAGCAACACTACGTTGGCCCAACGTTGGTCCAACGTGAGCGAACCGACCTTACTACGTTGGTTTTTTGACGTTGGCCCAACGTGGATTTGGCCAGGCAGCCAACCCCTGCAACGTTGGGCCAATGTCGGCCCAACTTTGACCCAACCTCAATACAAATGTAATTTGCGACGTTGGGCCAACGTCAAATCTTTGATGTTGGGCCAACGTTATTTGGCCAACGTTGAGCCAACATTGACAAACAAGCCCAATGAGAAAAAATAAACGAATAAAATTAGTTACTTGTGTATACTGTGCTTACTTTAAGTCTTAAATTACCTGGCTCTCTATTTTACAACGAAGACAAATTAACTACCTTAATTTTACACAAGTCACTTACCTTAGTACCTACCGGGATTCGAACCAGGGACCTCCTGTTTATAAGCCTGATGCTCTACCAATTGAGCTAACTGGGATTACATAGTTCAGCAAGTGTTTTAAGTTAATATAAGCTGTATTTTCATGACTAAACCTGCCAAAGTGCATCTTTTAGGGATATTGATCAAATTTACTGCGCCAGTTGATTCATAGTTGTGTGCCCTTAAGGTGCACTGAGCCTGGTTGGCTCTCTCTCTCTGTCTCTGCACTCGTGGAAGCTACATGTGCCTGGTTGTGATTATCACATTAGATTAATCCCTAATCCTTTTATTGGCGTGGTGACCGCTTGGATTCGAAACCAGTCATCTCTGAAGTCTCTCAGCTGACCTTCCTGACGAAATTGGTGGTCATCTTGAACCCTAAATGTGTGATCTTTCACAAGACTGTGAGCGACCAGTAAGCTTAAAACAGTAAGCTTAAGCCTGCAAGGCTGCATATTAGCTTTTATTCTGGTTCACATACACGAGTGTAAAAACAATCAGCAATGGCCACAACACATCGTGCGCCGAAGCAATGGCCTCTAACAAAGAACGAAACAATAAACTCATTTGAAAGCTGGAAACATAACCTCCAGTATACACTGTCATTAGACCCAAGCTTTTCTCCCTACTTGGTTGAAGGAGCGGTATGGGGCAAAAGTCAAAAACTTCCCCTCTTCGAGGTCTCACTAACGACGGTGAGGACATACAGAAGCCCAAAGGAAAACAGCAGTCCAGAAAAATGCTGCATTGAGCTTATGCTTGGACAAATAGCCAACTATTGTCCAATTATCTCACGAAATACAATACTCAAAAACTGCACCAGCCTGAAAAAGATATGGCAAGCCATCCGTCTCCATTTTGGCTTCCAAACAACAGGTGGCCACTTCCTAGAGTTCAACAATATTACCCTTGGCCCTGATGAACGGCCAGAGGACTTGTACCAGCGTCTAGTAGCATTCACCGAAGACAACCTCATGCGTGAAGGAGGCGGCATCAGTCACCATGACCAAGTCATCGATGAAGATGAGGAGATTACGCCTACACTCGAAAACTTTGTAGTGTTAACGTGGTTGCGTCTTATAAACCCTGATCTGCCCCGATTAGTAAAGCAGCGGTACGGTACAGAGCTAAGATCCCGCACCTTGGCTTCTATCAAAGCCGAAATTTCTCAAGCTCTGGATTCGCTCCTGGATGAGCTGAGCTCAAACGATGCTGCTCGCAGCATGCGCACTAGTAGTCAGCGTAGACCGATGCCTGAATTGAAAGCTAAGAAATCATTTGGTAAATCCTGCCCTCTGTGTGAGCAAGCTGGTCGGCATGACCATTTCTTAAGCGAGTGCTCGTACCTCCCTGAAAAGGACAGAAAATACCTGGCCCGCGCTCGTCAGCTTAACATCCTTGATGATTGTGACAGCGACTCAGATTTAGCATGCGCCTTTGTTGACCAACCTGACCTTAGTGCGCAGCCCAATGTTCAGACAGCGCTGCGAATTCATGTTGATCAGTCTCCTTATGTAGATGCATTCCACAAGCACCATGCGGTCCGCATCACCATTGACAGTGGATCCACTGGTAATCTCATTCGCGAAAACACTGTCCAACGATTAGGATGCTGATGGGTCATCCCCTCTTAAGGTAGTTGGGGAAACAACCCTCACCTTTACTCGTGACAGTCTTTAAAGGTCTAGTTGTTAGAGACCTTGACGAAGAAATCCTTGCAGGTATTCCCTTCATGAAATGCAATGATGTCGCAATTCGCCCTGCTAAGAACCAAATCATCTTGACAGATGGTACAATTATCACTTATGGCGCCAACAAGAGCCCCAAATCCCAGCACACTGTTCGTCGTGCCCATATACTTCGTGGACCTTCTCAAAACACTACCATATGGCCAGGCTCATACGTTGAGGTAATCTCCCTGCAGACATCGTTGAATCAGATGCTACTTTTGCCATTGAGCCCCGTGTTGATACCCCGCTCGGTAGGTTCCTACCGCCCAAACAAGCCTGGCCCAAGCCTGATGTAATCACAAGTATTGCAGGCAGGGTTCGCATTCCCAACAATACTGGTGTGCCACTTGTCATCAGAAAGCATGAACATCTTGGCCAGATACACACTGTTTTTTCACCATCACTAACTTCTAAGCCATCACACACTGCTGCAGCAGCATCAGTCAGTGTCCCAAAGCCCAGTTCACCGGTTAACTACTCAGCTGCTGTTGCCCTTGACCCAGATGGTATACTTGGCACTTGTGAGCAATCCAACTTCCGCAGTCTTCTCGATGAGTACGATGAGGTTTTTGACCCTAGTTTCCCAGGTTACAATGGTGCTGTCGGCCCTTTCAAATCTGTGGTTAATATGGGACCGGTCCAACCCCCCCAACGCACAGGTCGTCTCCCATTGTATGCACAGGATAAACTCCAAGAGTTGCAATCAAAGTTTGATCAGCTTGAAAAAGCAGGCGTCTTTGCTAGACCTGAAGATGTCGGTGTGTGTGTCGAATACCTTAACCCGTCCTTTCTTGTCAAGAAGCCTAATGGAGGCTTTCGTCTGGTTACTGCATTTGCTGATGTCGGTAGATATAGCAAGCCACAACCCTCTCTAATGCCCAATGTGGACTCAACATTGCGTTCAATTGCCAAATGGAAGTATTTGATTGCCACTGACTTGACTAGTGCTTTCTACCAAATCCCTTTATCCCATGAGTCCATGAAATACTGTGGTGTTGCAACTCCCTTTCGTGGGGTGCGTGTGTATACACGGTGTGCCATGGGTATGCCAGGTTCTGAAACAGCCCTTGAGGAACTGATGTGTCGTGTCCTTGGTGACCTCTTAGAGAAAGGTGTCGTAGCAAAACTCGCTGATGACTTGTACTGTGGTGGTAATACTGTGGATGAACTTGTTGAGAATTGGCGTCAAGTTTTGCAAGCTTTGTCTAAGTCTGGGTTACGTCTTTCTGCTTCCAAAACAGTCATTTGCCCCCAAAAGACAGTAATTCTGGGTTGGATTTGGTCAAATGGAACCCTTTGTGCCAGCCCCATAGCATCGCCACACTTTCCAGCTGCTCGCCTCCAAGCAAAGTTGGTGGCATGCGGTCCTTCATCGGTGCATACAAGGTTCTGGCCCGTGTCATTCAGAATTGTGCCAGTCTGGTAGCCCCATTAGATGATGCTATTGCAGGGCACCAATCAACTGAAGAGCTTACATGGTCTGATAGTCTGCATACTGCTTTTCACAAGGCTCAAGCAGCACTGTCTTCCGCTAGGGCAGTCACACTTCCCCATCCCAATGATCAGCTTTGGATCATTACTGATGGATCCGTGAAGAAACATAGCATTGGGTCGACATTGTATATTTCCCGCAATGACAAACTCTTCCTCGCCGGGTTCTTCAGTGCTAAATTGCGTGATCGACAGCCAACATGGTTACCCTGCGAAATTGAGGCGCTGTCTATTTCTGCCTCCACCAAGCACTTCAGTCCCTATGTTATTCAGTCCAAACACAAGACATGTATCCTCACTGACAGCAAACCTTGTGTTCAGGCATATGAAAAGCTCTGCCGGAGTGAGTTTTCAGCCAGTCCTCGCGTGTCCACATTCCTCTCCACTGTCAGTCGTTTCCAAGCATCTGTTCGTCATCTTGCAGGATCAGCTAACACCCCCTCAGACTTTGCTAGTCGTAATGCCCCTGACCGCACTGAGCCCACTTGTCAAATATGCTCCTTTATCAAACGTGAAGAGGAAGCAACTGTCCTTCGTGTTTCCGCACATGACATTCTGTCCGGGAAAGCTAAGCTCCCCTTTGCCAGCAAAGCAGCCTGGCATGCTATTCAGCAGGAATGCCCGGATCTGCGACGAACACATGCTCATCTAGTTCAGGGCACTCGCCCTTCAAAGAAAGCTACTTCTGTCAAAGATGTGAAGCGCTATTTGCAGGTTGCATCTATCGCTAGAGATGGCCTACTTGTTGTTCGTCGTGATCAACCATTGTCCCCAACTCGCGATTGTATTGTTGTTCCCAGACAGGTCTTAAATGGTCTTCTCACTGCCCTGCACATCCAACTTGACCATCCCTCCAAACATCAGCTCAGTTTGGTGACCCAGCGTTACTTTTATGCTCTTGATATGGACAAGGCTATTGATCAAGTGACATCAACTTGTCACCAGTGTGCTTCTCTGTCCAATGCCCCTAAGACATTGATCGAGCAGTCCTCAAGTGACCCTCCCGATGCAGTTGGCATTTCTTTTGCAGCTGATATCCTGAAGCGTAGCCGCCAGCTAGTCCTTGTGCTGCGCGAAACCTCAACGTCCTACACAGCTTCTTGCATTGTCGAGAATGAACAACATGGCACGTTGCGTGATGCCCTGATTCAATTGTGCATTGAACTTCGTCCACTTGATGGCCCCCTGCAGTCATTCGTACTGACCCAGCACCAGGGTTTGTTCGACTCGCCAATGACAAACTTCTCACACGTTACCATCTATCGGTTGAGATCGGTCGTATTAAAAATAATAACAAGAATCCTGTTGCTGAGAAAGCCATTCGTGAGCTTGAAGATGAGTTGCTCAGACAAGATTCTACAGGTGGTCCGGCTACAGCATTATCACTTGCCATTGCTACTGCAGCCCTTAATACTCGCATCAGATCCCGAGGTCTTTCAGCCCGTGAGATGTGGTTTCAGCGAGACCAGTTTACCAATGAGCAGGTTCCTTTCACTGATTGTCAAATGATTCAGGCCCAGCATGCCTTGCGAAAAGCCAACCACCCACACAGTGCTCATTCAAAGGCCCCATTAGCCTCTGCCTCCCCAGCAGCAGAGTTGGAGGTTGGTGATCTTGTCTACCTCTACTCAGATCGCAAGAAATCTCATGCTAGAGATCGCTACTTAGTCACTACTATCGAAGGCCCATGGTGCAACATCCGCAAATTTGTGGGTTCTCAGCTTCGGAATACCAGTATTATCCTGACCTGGATTCTCGTCCCTTTCCCAAGTCGTCTCCACCCACCGAGGATTCCGAGTTTGTTGAAGTGGTCCCTGAATGTACTCCTCCAGAGCCTCCTTTCATACCTGGCGAGTTGTCCACACCTGCTACTTGTGACCCCCTGCCCAGGAATGCTAATCACTCGCACCCCAGTTCTGAGTCAGATCCTCGCGATCCCTTGCGCGATAGCGGTCATAGCTCCAGCAATACCTCCGGTTTGGTTGCACAGTCTAATCCATGTACCGGTAACAGCAGCGAGGTTAGTGAAAGTATCCCCCAAGCTAGTATGGTTGGCCCTGAGATCATGCCACCATTGCTCACACAAAGGCGTTCCGCGCGCCCTCACAAACTTCCTGAGCACCTGAAAGACTATGTGTTAAACTAAATGGACAGGTCACTGTGTACTATGACATTAATCCATCATCTGTGTCCTCCTATATGGTCACTTCATTGAACTTTGAACTGATTTACGTATGTCATTTGGAATTCTAAAAGAAAACTCTGGAACTGATGTTTACTTCTTTGAACTTTGAACCATTTTACATTCATGTTGAATGTCAGTTTGTCATTGCAGACAAAAAGACTCTTGAACTGTTGATGTTATTGACTGTTGGCACATTGCCTATTTTGAGTGTTCTAACCAGCAGTGTCTTCATTCACATAAGCTGTTAGATTGGTTTCTGCAAGTCAGTTGTTAGTAGTAGTTGTTTAGTAGTGTTATCCTCACTTCCTTGTGAGGAAAGTGATCTTTTTTTTTCTTAAAAAAACAAAAAGAGAGAAAGAGGTAGTTACGCCAGTTGATTCATAGTTGTGTGCCCTTAAGGTGCACTGAGCCTGGAGGGGCTCTCTCTCTCTGTCTCTGCACTCGTGGAAGCTACATGTGCCTGGTTGTGATTATCACATTAGATTAATCCCTAATCCTTTTATTGGCGCTGTGAATATTGATGACATTAATTTGCTATAAATGTTGATTTAAGAAAAAAAAGAAGTAATATAAAAATATAATTCTTACTGTTGATTTAATTCCTAGCAATATTGTTCTTATTATAATTACATACCTAGTATGGTATAAGCATTATCATTATTATCATCATCATTATTATTTAATATCATTATCATTATTATTCATTAGGCCTATTATTATTATTATTGTTATTGTTATTGTTATTATTATTATTATTATTGTTATTATATATTATTACGACTGGCTGGCTACGTTGGTGCAACGTTGGCATACCGACTATCATTTTAAGGTTGGCACAACAACGTTGGCCCATCCTCAGCGTACCGACCGTCATTTTAAGGTTGGCTTGCTATGTTGGCTTGACGTTGGCATACCGACCATCATTTAAGGTTGGCACAACAACGTTGGCCCAACGTTGGCATACCGACCGTCATTTTAAGGTTGGCTGGCTACGTTGGCTCGACGTTGGCATACTGACCATCATTTAAGGTTGGCACAACAACGTTGGCCCAACGTTGGCATGCCGACCGTCATTTTAAGGTTGGCTGGCTACGTTGGCTTGACGTTGGCATACCGACCATAATATAAGGTTGGCATAACAACGTTGACCCAACGTTGGCCTGACGTTCCCATACCAACCATGACTAAAGGTTGGCATGTCAATGTTGGTCCAACGTTGGCTTGGCGTCGGCTTACCGACCGCGACCATGCCGACCATTGCCAACGTTGGGCCAACCTTGTCTTGCTATCTGGGATAATCATGATAATGACATCCTTGTGATCTGGTCAACTCATTGAGGGAATTCAATTTGCATCAATTCTCTCCAGGTAGTGAAACGTAATGTGCACTTGAATATATGTGTTGAAAGAACATGATAATCTTAAGTGAGCGTATTGAACTTCAACCGTGCGTTTTGAAATCAAAAACTGACAAAAATTCAGATTTTATATGTGCAGAACAAAAAAAATAACAGATGCCCTCATGCGTAAACACTCGGTTTACGAAACATAACACAGTACTGGCGCAGTGTAGACCACTGGTGGAGGCAGTCTAAAGCAGATGATGTATCAGGCTCACTGACCTCTACAGAGGTCAATTGTCAATAGCCTCAGTCAGAGGTCCCTCGGCCCATAGTCTCAAAAATAGTATACAGGTCGGAACAAAATGGCAAACTATACGTGGCTGTTGAAGAACTAGGGGATTTGATCTACCATTATGGCGATTTCTGCCATGAAGATATCAGGGCGGTGACACTGTGTGGTAGTGGAATTCTAAAAGAAAACTCTGGAACTGATGTTTACTTCTTTGAACTTTGAACCATTTTACATTCATGTTGAATGTCAGTTTGTCATTGCAGACAAAAAGACTCTTGAACTGTTGATGTTATTGACTGTTGGCACATTGCCTATTTTGAGTGTTCTAACCAGCAGTGTCTTCATTCACATAAGCTGTTAGATTGGTTTCTGCAAGTCAGTTGTTAGTAGTAGTTGTTTAGTAGTGTTATCCTCACTTCCTTGTGAGGAAAGTGATCTTTTTTTTTTCTTAAAAAAAAACAAAAGAGAGAAAGAGGTAGTTTTGCCAGTTGATTCATAGTTGTGTGCCCTTAAGGTGCACTGAGCCTGGTTGGCTCTCTCTCTCTCTGTCTCTGCACTCGTGGAAGCTACATGTGCCTGGTTGTGATTATCACATTAGATTAATCCCTAATCCTTTTATTGGCGCTGTGAATATTGATGACATTAATTTGCTATAAATGTTGATTTAAGAAAAAAAAGAAGTAATATAAAAATATAATTCTTACTGTTGATTTAATTCCTAGCAATATTGTTCTTATTATAATTACATACCTAGTATGGTATAAGCATTATCATTATTATCATCATCATTATTATTTAATATCATTATCATTATTATTCATTAGGCCTATTATTATTATTATTGTTATTGTTATTGTTATTATTATTATTATTATTGTTATTATATATTATTACGACTGGCTGGCTACGTTGGTGCAACGTTGGCATACCGACTATCATTTTAAGGTTGGCACAACAACGTTGGCCCATCCTCAGCGTACCGACCGTCATTTTAAGGTTGGCTTGCTATGTTGGCTTGACGTTGGCATACCGACCATCATTTAAGGTTGGCACAACAACGTTGGCCCAACGTTGGCATACCGACCGTCATTTTAAGGTTGGCTGGCTACGTTGGCTCGACGTTGGCATACTGACCATCATTTAAGGTTGGCACAACAACGTTGGCCCAACGTTGGCATGCCGACCGTCATTTTAAGGTTGGCTGGCTACGTTGGCTTGACGTTGGCATACCGACCATAATATAAGGTTGGCATAACAACGTTGACCCAACGTTGGCCTGACGTTCCCATACCAACCATGACTAAAGGTTGGCATGTCAATGTTGGTCCAACGTTGGCTTGGCGTCAACCTTGTCTTGCTATCTGGGATAATCATGATAATGACATCCTTGTGATCTGGTCAACTCATTGAGGGAATTCAATTTGCATCAATTCTCTCCAGGTAGTGAAACGTAATGTGCACTTGAATATATGTGTTGAAAGAACATGATAATCTTAAGTGAGCGTATTGAACTTCAACCGTGCGTTTTGAAATCAAAAACTGACAAAAATTCCGATTTTATATGTGCAGAACAAAAAAATAACAGATGCCCTCATGCGTAAACACTCGGTTTACGAAACATAACACAGTACTGGCGCAGTGTAGACCACTGGTGGAGGCAGTCTAAAGCAGATGATGTATCAGGCTCACTGACCTCTACAGAGGTCAATTGTCAATAGCCTCAGTCAGAGGTCCCTCGGCCCATAGTCTCAAAAATAGTATACAGGTCGGAACAAAATGGCAAACTATACGTGGCTGTTGAAGAACTAGGGGATTTGGTCTACCATTATGGCGATTTCTGCCATGAAGATATCAGGGCGGTGACACTGTGTGGTAGTGGAATGCCTTCCAATAATAATACATTTTTAAAATTGTGACATAGCTTCCTAATAATGCATTGTTGAAATTGTCCTATAGCTTTCCATAATGCAATGCTATAGTCATGGTATGTTACTGTACCATTTAGTAGATTGCCTTCCCATTGTTTTAGGCCACAATTTTTATTCATTCTAATTTTGACCCAGCACTCAGTAGTAAATATCGATGTTTTAAAAGAGGGTCAGCAGGAAGATTAGGTAATTCTGCCCCTCTTGGCTCACTGGTCCTGGTACAGTACTGCAGAAGAGTTTAGTCATAGGACGTCTTTTGAAGGTGAAGAATGATGGAATAGGTTTGTGAAGATTATCATTCATCCAGGTAGTAAACAATAATAATATTTGAACTATAATCTAGTCAACTGCACTTACTATTTTTTAGTGAAAATTTTCACGTCCAATCCTGAACGCAGATAATCAGTAAGGCTGAGTGATGATGCGTTCAGGATTGGACATGAAAATTTCCACTAAAAAAATAGTAAGTGCAGTTGACTAGATTATAGTTCAAATATTATTAATGACAGAATAGGGTTTCAACAAATTACTAATTTTGTACTGTTCAATGCACAACAGGTTGCTGTTTTGACTATGTCTCTCAACTCCAGGACCCGATCTTTGTTTACCTTGACAAAAGGACTTGTGTAAATTTTTAGAGGCGGGAATGAAACAGTAAACTCAAAATCAATTGTGAAGCATTTTTAGCATCAGGAAATATAAGCGATGGATATGAGCATTAGCGCCAATCCGGCTTAAAAAGTGCCAAATACTATTAATTATAACTCTAAATCCAGCTATAATTTTAACTACAACTATAAATCCAACTATAATCCAACTACAATTATAAATGATTATAAAATTGTGACTACAACTATAATAAAGTTTATTGTATCTATACCATAAACAAATTTACCCCCTGTGAAATAGACTAACCCTGGTCCAAGCTTGTGATTGGACAAATCAATATGATTGATTTATTGATTGGTTGCATAGTAATGGCTTTATGCAAGAGCCAATGGGTTTAGTGACTATTGTTTGAAGTAGCCAATGGGAAGTGGTCAATAGCCTTGTGATACTGCCCAGTTGGTCAGGGATTAGGCACATTTGCTATCTGTCATGGAAAGGAGTAGGTTTGGTCTCCAATGTGAAGAAAATTTTTCTAACACAGAATTATTTCCATGGAAGGGAAAACTTATTCTTTTCAAGGAAATAGTATTTGCTTTTATAATGATATAATCAGAGGTGGTTAGAAATAGCTATAAATTATTCTGAACGAAGGAAGCATAATCGCAAAATATGTCAGCAACCAGTATCTAGAAACACTGATGATAGGAATATGGCAGCCATCATGGGAACACAAAATATTTAGCACCTTGATGGATTTTTGAAATTTAGGGTGCAGAATTTTGAACCGATCGGGAAGGCAAGACATCGCTCATCCAGCAAAATCTGCAGCAATCAAGGCTGTTAATTACCGAATGCTGAATCTTTCAGCAGAAATGGAATTATATGGAGGTGTAAATGAAACCCCAGTCGAGCATCCATGCAGCAGCTAGCAGCGAGTCACAGCAATGAGTGGGATCGATTTGTTGATCACTGTCGGATGATGGCGAAATCTGCGTGTTGGGATCAAGTATTGCAATTTGGGAAGGCCAGCTGGGCAAACACCGGATACAACTGTGATTATGTACATGGATACTTGCTTGGACATGGACGTCAAAACGGGGTGAGCAAAATTTAAGTAAAGTTAAAAGATAAGTATCCTGTATAATTCGGACGGTTTAGGTAGGGAAAGTGGTTGGGTAAACGAACTGGCTAGGGAGAGGCCTTGGAAAACATGGGCGTGGCAAAAATAAAAAAGGTGCAGGTGCCACCGCTGATGCGATAATTGTTTTGTCAGAATTCAGGAATAATTAATTAGTTGCTCATGTGATCCACTGGATCAAAAAATTGAATGAGATCTCAAATAAAATAATGGACAAATTATTGGGGGCATGAATAAGTCATGGTGTGTGTCAGGTAGGGAGAATTGGTCAGACAATCAACCCGGGATGGGCTCATGTCAGTTTGGCGTCAAAAAAAAAAAAAAAAAAAAAAAAAAGTGAGTCGGATAACGTACAAATAAATATTGGGCAAATTATTTGTGCCATGAGTAATTCATACTGCAGGTAGAAAGAATATATCAGACAATGAAGTACTTGACTAGGTAAGATGTGAGGGCACCCAGACCATATATAGTAAATAAAAATTTTATATTGGTTTGGTAATCAAACATTTTGGCTAGGGTGAGGTTTGTGCCTTCAATAAAAGGGGTGCCTTGGAGCCAGGGTTTTGGAGAACTGGGCAAGGAAAAATTTAAAAGGGTGCCACTGCCACATTACCAGATTAGTTAATGCACCGGTATTTAAAATCTATGGTGAATGTATAGGTAATTATATGCATTTATAAGATTGACAGGGTGCATGTGATCATATAAATATCCTTTTTCAAGGGGAGAAATATTTTTCCTTTGTTGAATGAATTCAAAATAAATTTGCAGAGCGATCACCCAACAGGGCAAAAAAAGAGGTCAGAGGTAGAGGGTCGGTGGTTCATGAAATTTGGGGTGACCACGGAAACTGGACAAAAAGCGTCATGGTAAATCCGGGTTCATCAGGGTTCAAACTGGTAGGGCCTATAGATTTTGTAGGTTCATGAAATTTGGTTAGGGTTAGTTTTGGATTATTCGGGGTCAGATCGCCATAGGTTGTCGCAGGATCATGAAATAGATTATATTGGTAATCCAACTGTTGGATTTCAGTTGTGCAATACTGGATAACAATTGCATGGTATTTCATTTTATGACTTTTGAAGCTTGTGGTGCGTCACTCCTCCCTAATGATTATGTTCAGTCAGGGTGAAGCATGATGAGCCTAATTTCTTTTCTCAGCATTCATGGTTCATAAGTTCAAGGTCATAATGTAGGTTAGAAGGTACAGATTGTTGGAAAATATGGGATTGGAATTTGAGGTAATTGGAGAGCAAATAAGATATAAGGCTCAAGGAGTTTGCATGGAACTTGGGGGAAATAGAGGAGCAGTCAAAGTCATAATTTCTTGGGTCAGGCTTATCAGGGTCACCTGAAGACATTGTATAAAGGTCAGATGGTCATGCAACTCGATAAAAGGGGTTCCAGCAGATTCAGGCAATAGATAATAGTATCAGGTGTTTACGGAGCTTGGTAAAAAGAGGCACGTAGCATAGGAGGTTAAAAATGTTCAAGATGTTGGCTTTACTCATGGTCGATCATCCGGAGTCCAGTACGTAAGACAGGGGAAATGGGGAAAGCGACAGGATTTGGGTAGTAACATCAAGTGAAGTAGTCATTTGGGGATCAATGGGAGGTCATTCAATGTTGGTATTCATGGGGCTTGGAGAATGATCCCATTGAAACTTAACAATTCACCGGGGAATTCACAAGATTTCGGGAAGTTGGAAGCATATCAGCATTTCATCAGGAAATTCCCGTCCCTCTCGTTAGTAGGATAAGGAATTTTGTGTAGCAACAGCGAAATGAAATAGGAATTTTGCATAGCGGTAAGGTTGACCGGCAAGTTGCTTCCCAGTTTCTGTTTTCTTTTTCTGATTTATTTCAGGTTGAATCAACATATTGATGCTCGCAGTTAATAATGGAGGCTATGTGACATGGATGATATAAAGAATGATATAATACGTTCTGGACATTATTTGGACCATTTATACCACATCTAATGATATATCCGAAGCAAGATTCTGGCAGGACAAGACGAAGTGGGACGGGAACACTTTCAGTGTACAATGCGGACATTATGTATTTTAAGGGCACGTCTATTGCAAAAACAAGTTCATCTCTATTCGAGGAGAATAATTATTAAATTACAAGTTGACACTTGTTGCAACTTTTTATGCATGTTTCTCCTGAAAAAAGAGAAATTGTGTGGGTGAAGTTCGTACGTGTTCGTCCCCCGTTTGAAGCGAAATTAATTTTCAAGGTAGCCGGCTGACGACGTAAGTAAATGAAGCGGACACTATATCATGCTCTCATTGAATACTTGTGTAACACAATCACAATCACTTTGACAAGTTTGACATTAGCAACATGGTTGCTGCAACAATGAGTTGTACTAATATTTACCATAACAATGCTGCATAATAATATGCAGACTATTTTGTTCTCATTTCGGAAACAAAGCCTCACACAGTATTGTTACTATGCGTTTGCTTTGTAATATTTCATCCAACTGAAACTATAATAACTATAGCATTGCAATATTGCACAGGGAAATCAGGTACACGAGTTTGTGGACTTAACACGATTTATATGCTAGTCTCAGATTGATCACGCTGTAATTATTTTTTTTTTTAAATTTTATCAGCCCAAATATTTATTATGATATTGATAAACATATGAATTGGAAGATCGCAATTGGCAAATATATAAGAAGAAAATTTGTAATACTTAATTCAGAGGTTTTGTCTGTGAACAACAGTATACATTATGTGCATTGAGAATGTTTATAGTCCCTTTTGGCAAAGCAGGCACAGTCATTTCATGACGTCAACCTCTTTCTAGGTCAAATCTGTCTCGTTTGAATGAACTCATCACTTAAGTTGGGTTTTTTTGCAGAATATAAATTTTAAGTCTTATTTTCATTCTCAAAATATTAGCTTGCCAATGATATGATGTTGTCTGAGCAATATACATGACCATTGAATGCCATTAATTATATCGTTACAATGGCCGATAATCTCATTCTCTGGGAACAAATGATAGATAATATATAGATACTGGTACATGCAAAATGCATTGGCTTGGCAGCCAAAGCAAAGTTGCCATATTGTGTGTAATTATTGAGTTGGGTAGCCTAACTCGCTAGTATGTTCATGTCATTTCTATCGTTTATTATATGACTATTATACATTGATCACTGTTATGGAGTTATGGAGTCAATTTACTTTACTTCATTTCCTGGGCAGTAGTACTGGGCATAGATACTCCCTTACCAAACACAACTGCCTAATAGACAGTTAATAGGCAGTTCATAGGCAGTTGAAGACAAATGACTGCCTAATCAAACTATCAACAAGAAGTTGCTGGAAAATTAGGCAGTTGAAGGCCTGTGACTTAGGCAGTCAAAAGAGATTGACAGATATGAAGGTCTATAATAGGCAGTCACTATATGAAGCTCTAATACTTTGATTTTTAGAGCTTCAAAATGAAGCTCTAATACTTATGATTTTTTCATCATCAAAATGAAGCTCTAATAGGCAGTCAGACCTAATAGACAGTCAGAATCTAATTTGCATAAGTCATGACCCGGTCACATGACCACCAACTGCCATTTCAAATTTGCTGTTGGATTCAACAAGCTGTTCTTTAGATGGTGGTGTTTTAATGGTTTCTTCACACAAATCATTCATTCTTTATGGGGAATTTTATACTACAGATGACTATACACCTGTTGATGCACAGGTAAATTAAAGGTTTGCAGGGTTTCATTGTAAGCAGTATAAATGTTGTAAGCTTATCAACTGCATGTACAGATAATGTGTGCACAGGCTGCTGAATTTTGCAGTATGCACTTGCATGTATCCAAAATTAGTTCTCTGTGATAACCTTGCTTTCTAGCAACTGCAAATTGGATTCATATCATTGGCAATAACTGATACGTCTAAAAGGTTGGGGATCGGAGGTATAGTGGTACAATATGCCGCAAAGTATAGCATGTGGTGTACTGATGGGCCCGGGTTGGCACGTAGGAATCTGAAACTTAATTGTTAAAAACAAAATTGTCCGGGCCTTGGATTTTAGTTTTGCATTTTACTTTGTGTTATCATATGTCATATGGTGTACAATTTATGCTTGGAATTCAAAATCATTTAGTGTTTTATAATCAGGAACAGGGCTGTCAACTCTCATACCTATACTCGTAGCGCAGTTTAAACGAGGAGACAGAAAAGCATAGTGTGTGAAGTGTATTAAACTGTGCACACTTTACATACAAAACGAGGAGTTTTCACAGGAATGTGAGGAGGTGTGTGAGGAGAACTTAGCACAAATACAATTATGGATCTCCTCGAATTGAAGGAAATGCTGGAAAAAGACGTCCTAACCCCGGGGTTCTCCACTTTGAGAAGCTCCTCAAATTACTGGTTTTTGGGTCTAATTAACCTCCTCAAATTCCTTTGTTTGTAAACACTCAACTCCTGGTTTCGCACGCGGTGCACACACGCATTGGCCGTGAGTCTCACGCATTGGGTCACTTTCTCACGGTCTCACGCTAGGGTTGTATAATCTCACTCCTAGGTAGTAAATCTCACGCAAAACGCTGGAAAATGAGTAAAATCTCACGCATCATCAAAATAATTTGTTGCTCCTACCCCCACCCCCCTGCTTTTCAGATTCTCGAACACCGCGGCTCAAATAATGGGTCAAAATGAACAAAAATATGGTGAAAAGATGTCATGTTGACCAGAAAAAGACTGCAAATTGCTTTAATTGTTGGCTGCCTGCTGACCCAATGCGTGAGACTCACGGCCAATGCGTGAGAGTTGACAGCCCTGGTCGATTGATTGTCAGCTGAGGGCATGCTACAATCAAACATTCCCCAATAATTACCGGTAATAACCAAAATGGAAAGTAAGTACTTCGATTCATGAAAACAAGTTTCCACAGCAAATCGGGAGACGTCCAGCGATCTTCCTGTAAAATCACAAGCTTCTGTTTTATTTGAGGCTGTTGACGACTGCAAGGACTGTCTTTTGGAATTGCAGGAGAACGTTTTAGGTCCGATGGAGCCTTCAAGGAGAGCTGTTTTATAGTGCATTTGCAATAGAATGTAAGGGAAAATGGTCAACTAAGGAGAGCTAAAAATCACTCTCCTATATCGGATTTAAGGAGAGCAGCTAGAGTGATTGCTCTCACTCTCCTCAAAAGGCATGTCCCTGCAACTGCTTGGATTAGAGCTTCATCTGAGGCAGTCAACTGCCTAATTTAGAGCTTCATTTGACTGCCTCAATTAGAGCTTCATTATAGACTGTCGACTGCCTAAATTAGAGCTTCATTTTAGGCAGTCAACTGCCTAAATTAGTGCTTCTTTTGAGGTCGACGACTGCCTAAATTAGAGCTTCATTTGAGGTGAACTGCCTAAATTAGAGCTGAAGGTGAAGGTCTACGAACTGCCTATAGTGCTTCATTTTGCCCATTTTACAGGTCTAGGTACTGCCTATGTGCTTTCAGGTCTATATAGAGCTTCATATATCAACAGCTTCAAGTGACTGCCTGTATTAACTGCTTAACAGACTGCCTAATAACTGCCTAATGAAGGCTTTCATTTCGGTAAGGGCTGGTATGCAAAATGGGTTGGCTTGGCACGAAGTTGGCAGCCAAAGCAAAGTTGCCATATTGGTTTTTTAATTATTGAGTTAGGCACTGCAAGTAGCAATCTCGCTAGTATGTTCTTGCCGTTTCTATCGTTTATTATATACATTGAGCACGCCCTTACAACGATCACTGTGTTATGGAGTTAATTTACTTCACTGCACTTCCTGGGCAGTAGTAGTACTGGGCACATTTGGAAATATTTGCCCAGCTAATTAATTAGTGAATAAAAATATATCCATTTGAGTGCCTTCTGCGAAGTGACGAAAACAGCATTTTGCTTGTTATGTCATCAGGAGTGGATCGCACTGGCTCAGGTCGGGGCGTCAGTGGAAGCTTAGGATAAGCTGTTGCGCAAGCCTTTAAGTCACCAGCATGTATCAATGTTCAAGGGTGGGAAATTGCATGGGTGTTGTTTCATAATAGGAGGAATTCAATCACCAGGGTGCCATGGGGTAGTAAGACAGGGGTCATCCTACGTTCTCAATTTTTCTCCCAAAAATACTATTAAATAGAGGAGTTTTCGAGTTTTCGTAGCCCGCTGCTACCAAGATTGTTTTTCTTAGGCCCAAGGCCTTAATAAGTAAGCCTATGTACAAGTATAGTACACGTTGTACATAGGGGGAGGATAAACTCGGTGCACAAACAAAAATAGGCACAGGTTTGGCTATTATTCGGCAATATATATACTGTGTGCAGCTTGTACCTCTTCCTTATACACAAAAGGTGTCTTGTTTAAAGGTGTCTTGTAAAATTTGAGATACATTAAATCTCAAATATCCTTGTGTTTGTCAATGACATCAAGGAGCACATTTTCAAGTGATTTCTGTAAGGGTTTTTACCGGTGTTAATAAGCCTGGGGAATTAAGCTGTCAAAAGGATAGCTAGGGTTCATAAATCACAATTGAAAAAAAAAAAAAAAAAAGGGGGGTTGGGCAAATTTCTGTGCCATAAATTTGTTTGGCGGTAAAAAAGGGACAGGGCCACAAATTTTATCTTGAATCCAATTATATGAAAATAATTGGATCACCATAGGTAATTGAATAAGTGTTTACAAATAGTAATAATTCGTAACTAATAAATTTGAGAAATAGTGCATGAGAAGTTGAACGAAATATGTCAAATATCCAGATTACTTTCCTGAATGTTTCCGGCTTCAGGAAAGTAGGATTAATGTATATGCACTTTTCTAAGGAATTTATATTAAAGGATTGACTCAATAAATGTATGTAAACTTCTGTTGAGAAATTTTCTCTTGAAAAGTTAAGCCAAGTTTGATGTATTGGAACGGTACCCTTTGGGTCCGTATTTTATTGGATGTAAAATCCAAGTCTGGTTTACAAATAAATGGAGATACTCCTGACGGATATGCCAGCAAAAACTTTTGAGTAAAATGTGCCTTATTTCATTTGGGGGTAATAAAGTTTATTGTATCTATACCATAAACAAATTTACCCCCTGTGAAATAGATTAACCCTGGTCCAAGCTTGTGCTTGGACAAATCAATATGATTGATTTATTGATTGGTTGCATAGTAATGGCTTTATGCAAGAGCCAATGGGTTTAGTGACTATTGTTTGAAGTAGCCAATGGGAAGTGGTCAATAGCCTTGTGATACTGCCCAGTTGGTCAGGGATTAGGCACATTTGCTATCTGTCATGGAAAGGAGTAGGTTTGGTCTCCAATGTGAAGAAAATTTTCCCACCCACCAAAAAAAAAAAAAAAATTAGGTCATATCCCAGTATTCAATACCTTTGTGGACAGTTACTTAGGAGCAGTAGTTGGCTAGGAAGGCTTCCATATCGTACGGGATATAGAGGTACATAGACCTAAGGGGTATTGCAGTCTGCATTTTAATGGTAGCTACTGGGCATGGGCAAATTACCAGGAAGAGGGCGGTAGCTGACCAAGGGAGAGGATTCAAGAAGTGCACATTTTAACTTCTCTTGGAGAGGTTAGGCGCATTTGGGTATACAGATCTAGGCGTTCAGGAAATCCCTATAAAAAGGGCTCTGTAGCTAGCCGGTTAATACATTGCTGTTAACTTCTTTTTAAGAAGTTGGGCCACACTTGCCGAGTGTGGAAAGGGCTCGAGAATACCCTGGAGGGCCCTGTATCTTACAAGAAATTAATTTGGATTAACTTCTCTGCAAGAAGAAGAGTTGGGCCACACTTGTGTGTGTGTGCAAAAGGGCCAAGGAAATTCCCTGGAGGGCCCCGTATCTTACGAGGAATTAATTTGGGTTAACTTCTGCAAAAAGAGAAGTTGGGCTACACTTGCATGTGGGCAAAGGGCCAAGGAAATTCCCGGAGGGCCCGTATCTTACGAGGAATTTGTGTTAACTTCTTTGCGACACAAGAAGTGGGGCCACACTTGCGTGTGTGCAAAAGGGCTCGGGTAATACCCTGGAGGGCCCCATATTCATTCATTAATTCATTTTCATTCATTCATTTCTTTCATGCATTTATGTATTGTACAAGGAATTAACTCATATTCAACTCACTCATTCATTTTCATTCATTCATTCATTTCTTCATTGCATTCATTTATGTAACTTTCAAGGAATTAATTTTGGTTAACTTCTCTATGATAAGAGAAGATTGGGCCACACTTGTGTGTGTGCAAAAGGGCCAGGGAAATTCCCTGGAGGGCCTGTATCTTATACAAGGAATTAAGTTGGGTTAACTTCTCTGTGAGAAGTTGGGCCACACTTTGTTCCGGAGAGGCTCCGTACTTTACGGATAAGTAATGTAGGCATGGGCTCGGGAAATTACGGGAGGGCCCCGTATCTTACGGGTGAGTAATTTAGGAATTGGCTCAGGAAATTCCTGGGAGGGTCCCCGTATCTTACGGGTGAGCGGACACTGTGTGTAGATGGGAACAGACTCTGTATTTACGGGGAAAGTAAGACTATCCAGGTCAAAAATTGTGAAAGTAAAAAAGGGACAGGGCCACAAATTTTATCTTGAATCCAATTATATGAAAATAATTGGATCACCATAGGTAATTGCATAAGTGTTTACAAATAGTAATAATTCGTAACTAATAAATTTGAGAAATAGTGCATGAGAAGTTGAACGAAATATGTCAAATATCCAGATTACTTTCCTGAATGTTTCCGGCTTCAGGAAAGTAGGATTAATGTATATGCACTTTTCTAAGGAATTTATATTAAAGGATTGACTCAATAAATGTATGTAAACTTCTCTTGAGAAATTTTCTCTTGAAAAGTTAAGCCAAGTTTGATGTATTGGAACGGTACCCTTTGGGTCCGTATTTTATTGGATGTAAAATCCAAGTCTGGTTTACAAATAAATGGAGATACTCCTGACGGATATGCCAGCAAAAACTTTTGAGTAAAATGTGCCTTATTTCATTTGGGGGTAACTATAACTATAACTATACCTACAAAGTCAATGATTAAAATACATTTACTCGATTTAATTCTAGAGGGTGTGAAAATGCAACCCTAGCAATCTGTGAATGTGTTATAGTGAAATTGAGGAACAATTTTTGTATTCAAGGGTACCATCTCATAATAATGAAATAAGGGATGAAATCAAAACTCGACCGAAGGTTGACCGCCGGTTCCGCCTGGTTCTGTCCAGTTCTCATTGTTTAGAACAATAGAAACCAACTACTGGTCGAGTTTTGATTTCATCCCTAAAGAAAATCTCATCTCATTACTGAAACAGATAATAAAGTGATGTATTCTACCCACCAGGAGCTTCAGGGAGATTAACATCAGTACAGGTAGGCGTAGGCCTGTATTCACGCCACACACATCTCACTATTTCACTGCTTTCTGGCCTCTGTGCGATCTTGATGCCAGCATTGCTCTATTAGTTCTCTCAAGAATTGGGGACAATCATCAGGAATAGTTGGACGTATATAGATCATTTTCCATAACATTATAGATTACCCTCTCAGATCGGAAAGTACTTACCATCAGCCTCAGTGAGTTCATCTGCATAGGTAGGCGTAGGTCTGTATTCATGCCATACACGTCTCACTATTTCACTGCTTTCTGGTCTATGCATGGGATCTTGATGCCAGCATTGCTGTATTAGTTCTCTCAAGAATTGGGGACAATCATCAGGAATAGTTGGACGTAGATCATTTGCAACAACTTGATAGAGCACCCACTCAGGTCGACGTCCTTTATATGGTTGTTCACATGATACCATTTCCCAAACGATGATTCCAAAAGCATATATAGCAGCTTTTGGAGAAAGTATTTGGTCAGTAAAAATCTCTGGTGCCTGCCATTTCACACTTCCTTTGTGAGCGGTTTCTGTAGTAAGGCTACCGGTAAGGTCTCTTGCGTTACCAAAATCACAAATCTTTATGACATCATCAGCCGTTATGATACAATTTGGTGATTTCAAATCGCAATGTGCCACCTTATTTTGATTGAGATAGTTAACTCCGCAAGCCAGTTGATAGATCCATCCATGAAGGAGGTTTTCTGGAAGTTTGTCTTTATCTTTGAGATAGTCAAACAAAGACCCTTTAGCAGCAAATTCAGTTATGATAACTACATGTTCTTTTTCTAAAACAGTATCATAATACCTGATAATATTCTTGTGATCAAGTCTCTTCAGGAATTCTATCTCACGTTTTTGCTGTGCAGTGGCTTCTCTATCAAATCTACTCTTCTTTGCAGCAACTTCAATAGTACCAAATTCTTTAGACTTCCATGTGCATCTATAGACTATTCCACTGGCTCCAAACCCTAAGCACTCATGATAAGTCAAACTAGCACCCATCAAGATCTAAAAAGAAATACAGGTATTTGTTTTTAGTTCATTTCATATGAATGAAAAAATTCAAGTTACAGCACAAACTATTTTGCAAATACTATATCGATCTGTATTGGGCACACTGCAATCCCTATCCAAAATTCTATACAGCAAAACGTGTATCAAAGTGTATTAAAACTGTATCAAATGGCAATTTGATACAGTTTTGATATAATGAAGGCTGTATTGTCAAATTGAACTTATTAGTTAATTTTGGGTAGCTAGAGGTGTATCAAATTGGACTTGGTCAAATTCTGGCTGCCTACACTAAAAGTGTATTAAATTGGACTTATGGGTGACTAGAGGTATATTGTATTAAATTGGACTTGCATAACTGACTTTTTCTAGTGTATCAAATGTGTATCAAATGGAACTTAAAACTGATCACATGACTATAGGTCATGACTCATCATTTTCAGATTTGCTTATGTGGCACAAGGAGTTGCATTTGGAAGTGTACTGTATTTTAGAACAAATTAATGGTGATTTATTTATCATGATGAATATACATACATGCTTGTGGACAGGGCTGTCGCTAGACCATTTTCTCAGGAGGGTGTTGAGAAATACATTTTGCTGGTAGGCTATATGGCCTGATTTACGCACAGTAAAAATTATTGCCACCCGTGGCTCATCAGATAGAAGACACCCCTCACCCACAACTGTAACCCAAGTTTTTTTTTCCAAGCTGTCCACAGAATTCCTTTACCAGGAAAAGCGCATGAAAATTTGATAAAGTGCGTGCACAGCGGGCGAAAATTTGCTATTTCAATGCTAAAATTCAAAGAGGGATGTACCGGGGGGATGTACCGGAGTCACCGAGCCAGTGGGCAAAATTTCCAAATTGTCGAACTGATCTGCTACTATTTAAAAGAACATTACTGGTACAAATGCACACGAAAAAAATTGCAATTTCAATGCTAGAATGAACAAAATCGGGGACAATTGTATCCTAAAATCATGCCAAAGGAAGATGCATAGGCCTTTTACAACTTTTGGTTAATTTAGTCCCGTTATTTTGATCCAGCTCATGAGTTTTATGCCTTTTCCAGGCATCAGAGGAGTTGCCCTAGCACTCATTATATGTATGATTTACAAACAGAAAGGATGGAATTATAACTCTTAGTATTTTAGAGATTCGTGTTCAAGCTCGAGATGAAAAATAAAAGGACATCTCCCAGACCTGCTCACAGAATGACTTTTCCAAGATAAATGTGTGCAAAGCGTGCAGCAATTTGGCATTTTAGTACTAAATGTGCTAAAATGGGGTTAATTTTGGGTCTAAAATAGACCAAAAGGAAAATATAAATCGTATTTTTTATCAGAACATTTCTGTCGACTTATCACCCTGCCCCATGCAGTGCCGGATTTACTATTTGGGGGCCCTGGACCAGGCCAAAAATTGGAGGCCCCCAATTTCACCATGAGGAAAGCATGTGCACTTAAAGCCATATTATAACATTTGCTGAGGAGAACGCCCTCCAATTTTTTTTTAATTCAGGTTTTTACACAATTGTAATGTACTTTAGTAAACAAAGATTCTCTGCGAAAATCAAGACTTTAGGTTCTGTAGTTTTGTCAAAATCCGAGATTTTGAATAAACCGCCGGAACCGGCGTTTTAATTCTTCAATTAACACTTCAATTCAAATAAATATATTAATCATAAATATACCAAATTTTAATCAAATTAAATCCTACTTTTTACCTAGGGCTTAGAATCGATCAGTCCTGTTGTTGCTATGCACCATTGGTTCAAATAGCACTTACCAGTATTGTGTCGACATGCACGCAATAAAGTGTGTTATATCATGTCATATCGCACCGCTAAAAACCAATAAGATTGCAGGAACTTTCTTAAAAGGGCATTTTGTGATCCACAGCCTCATCCCCCCTTTTTTCCTGGGCATTTTTCCCCAAAAAGTTGAGATTTTTATACCACTGGATACCTGGATATAATGTTTATGTACCAAATATTTCTTGCAGATTATTTCGTTTAGCAAAAATATCGCCAAATTTGAATTTCGTTCTGGTATACCAGGACAAAATTACAACACATTGTCCATGAAGCAGTGCAATACACATAATCATGCATAACCCGCAAACGCAAAATCGGAATCAACTAAGATTTTGGAAATATGCTTTTTTCGTGGATATCTACTGAAAAATGTCATAACAAGAGGATGCTAGGATCACGAAATACTCCTGTAAGTGTTTTAGAATTAATAATAACATATCAGTTCTGGGGCACAGTGTCAACACCCTGTATTATAAATATTTTTTTCCATACAGCCCAATATTCCGTTGAAATCAATATTCTATTATTGACACAGATAAAGAAAGTTTACATGCATTGTGTCTAGGATGTGCACCTGGAACTTAACTAAATGGGCTAAACGCGTTCCTTCATACCTATAAAGGATAATTGTCATTCTCAAAATTAAATATATCTCAATTTTTACGTTGGATTTCAAATTTTTTACATTAAAAATGCAGTAAAAGATATCCACAGCAAGCTGCAAGGCCCCGCTAATTAGTGTACTGCTTTTCGAGTGAGTGTACTGGAAACAAAATACACTGGTTTTACCTGAAAACAAATTTTTTTCTTGTAATAGAAACATCATATGGGGTACTAGAGCATGCCCAAATATAATGTGTAGAATATAGAAACACTGTGGTATCTCATATGATAGTCATGGTATGCTTAGCCTGAGTCGCTCGGCCTATCTCGAACAAAATCGCGATGCGTAGCTGTTAAAAAACGAGAGGATTCGTTGTACTATCACGGCAATGTTTAACACGAAGATATAGGGATGATGACGATGTGTGGGGCACCTTAATGCACGGATGTCTCTGATATCAAATACGGGTCTGCAATTTCACATACGGGAAGTCTGTGATCACATACGGCGAGCTTTGTTAACAGCTGTGGACTGGATACACCACATTGGAACAAAGCTGAGTGTATTAAGGTTAGCCGAGAGTTTTTCATGCGCTTGATTTCAGAGGAGCGTAAGTTCATAACAGAAACAGCCATGCAGAAAATGAACAAGTGTACCGGGACGTAGGCCTACTTACAATAGAATAGCGATCCACGGTCAAGACATGAAAAGGCTATGAAACTTGGCTTAGCTCGTGCCCGGAGCTCGTGAGTGGGTGGTGGGGGGGGGGGTGTCATGAGCGGCATCATGCCGGGTCGGATGCCGTGGGGTGGGGGCACAAGCCGTTTTCGGCAGTTTTCATAAGGATTTTATACATTTTAAAATTGATTGGGGGCACTTCGTCAAGCTACGACCTGGAAAATGTGTTGATTTTGAATTTATAGCCTTGAATGATCAACAATAACAACAATATCAAAAAGCAATTATTTGCAAATCAAATTTGGGAAGAATATTCAACAAGACAGACTTAACAGGCCTACAAATTTCTGAATTATATAAAGTGAAAAACAATCAATCACGATTCACTGCAGCAGTCAGCGAATTAATCAAATAAAACTAAAACGAAAGGAGCAAGAAAGAATTTAAGAAATATACCATACGGTAGTGGAAAAGAGAAAGAAAGAGTGAGAAAGAAAAAGAACGAAAAAGAAAGAAAGAAATGAAAAAAAAAGAGGAAAGAAAGGAAGTAAAAATGAGAAAAGGGAGAGAAAAAAAAGAAATTCAGCCTTACGGGGACTCGAACCCACAAAAATAGTTCATAACAGATTCCTAGTCCAACGCTCTATCCACTCGGCCATACATCAACTTACGCAATTGTTTGTTCTTGAAGCGGATATATAACTATAATTGGATGCAATTATACGTGATTACAATCGCGTCCGCACAATGGCTCTTAGAATAAACACGCATGTCGGAGCTGAAATTTTGAACGAACTGATGGAGGAAAAACCTCGTTTTTGCAATACTAGCTTCAATTTGGAGTGAAAATCAAATGGGATTTCAATTGGCAGAATGTTGAGAAATAATGTAGGTATTCAGATGTCTAAATTAATGCCCCGTAATCAAGATATCGATAATTTTACAAAACAGTTTTTTCTCAGGCAAGATTCTCGAAAATGTTCCCCCAAAACGGGCTTTTAAACTTTAATCGGTACTGTATTTGGTTCTTCCCCATGGCAACATTATTTCTTTAATCGATTTGTAATACAATACAAAAAAGAAGAAAACAATCACTTGGCGTTGTTTTATACGGGGCGCATATTTGAAAAAAACGTCATGGAACGTGTTTTTGATCTTGTGAACATGGTATGTAAAACGGCTTTAAACGAAGGATTTTCAAATTTATTCTAAAATTTTGTATAAACACACAAGAAAAATGTTAAGCTACATCCAATGCACCAACATTTCACTTGCTGCGATATTTAATTACTGAGAAAACTCTGTTTTAGAGAACAACTTTATACGTCTTTTATACGTTTTTTATACGTCTCTTTGTGTAACCTTAAGCTTTCCTATGTTTAGCAAATATTTACCTGTGCAAAAAATAGTAGGCCTATCTATCTGTGCAAATTCCGACAAATGGTCCCAGAAAACATTTAGATTGCAAAATCGGGCCATTTATGGCCAAAATCCAACATTTTGAAGTAAAAAATGATAGAAATTAAAAATCCCATGTCATTTTCAGATGAGATTGAATGTCACAACATTCCCTGGCCTGTGTCACATGCACGACCTCTAACTGAATTGAACATCCCATAATATTATTATTATCATTATTATTTTACATAATGTACAGGACTCACCGTGTTTTTAATGAGATAATTCAGGGAGCTACACATTTTAAAAAGTGGGAATACACAAAAGTTTGGACAACTCTGATCATCTTGTGGATCTGACTTTTAATTAATAACATGTTAATGACAATAATACTATTGTGCAAAGCAGTCAAAAAGGCTATTGACGAGCAAGGCCAGCTTTGACTAGGCCTAGCCTATATGTATGCCTAGGCCTATGCCTATGATAAAGGCCTTGTGTTTCTTATATTTTAACCAAACAGTGAACAAAGAATATTTTAATATACAATATAAAACAAATATCTGCTCTAAATTTGGGATCTGGTGGAATCTGTTGGTCCCCTTGGTGAACTGGAGACTATGGACCTACTATTTTCCCTCGACCTACGGACTTGGGAATTTAGGCCCACGGTTTCGGGAAATTAGGCCCACAGTCTCCAGTTCACTTTGGGGACCAATAGATTCCAACAGATCCCTCATAAGCAGTAAATATTTGTAGGATAAACACTTTCGGGCATGAAAGTTTTGAAAAGGGTGGTGGGCGTTTGCAAATTTTCAAACTGAAGTTTTTTTAACCTGATAAAAGCTTTGTAAGGCGTTCAATGAGATCATCATCTTAGGTGCAGAAAACGTAAATGTGCAAGGACTTCCGATTCCCCTGCTTCCTGACTAAATTGTCATTTGTCTGTGATGGTTGCCGTAATTATACCACATTTTTTTAGAAGGAACCAGAATATATTATGTTATTATCAGGTGGCTCAAAATAGATCAATAAAGTACGGTAAATTATAATGATAATAATAATTTTAGGAAATAAAAATGCTTTAGGAAATAAAAATGTTTTAATGAATAGGATTTCTTCTTGGTATTGGTGGAAATTGTTTGGAATGAGTTGGGCCTGGATGAATTAAAGGCCGCTATAAATATCTGGAAAACACATTAAGTTGGGAGCTGTACAAAGTTTGGTGGTATAGAGGTGAACATTGACTTGATTATTTTAAGCCTACTTAATTGGGTTGTCCTTGAAAGTTTGCCTGGTCAACTGGATCCCCCTTTAAAGCTATAATGTGTGATTTGCATAAAGAATAGATTCCTACTTAATGTTAGTTTTCACTGATAGCTACTGATCACATTGTCCCCTTTTAATTTCGAGCCAAACAAATGAGGCAAAACGACAAAAATTGCTATTTCATTTCGGCGCCTACAATGCGCGTATCAGCACGCCAATCATATTATTATCATGAATGTTGGCATAGTTCTACACAGCTAGGACAAGCAAATAAGACATAAGATGAATAGTGATATGCACACAGTTTATACGTCAAGACGGAGAGCGCCTACAATGTGTGTATAATCTCGCCGATCGTATTATTATTATGATTATTGGTGGAACTACACACAGCTGATGGGATATAACTGGCAACACTTGATGGGGCACACCAGCTCCACATCAGCTCTCTGATCTTGGTTTCATTCTACCAGTTTCAGATCATTTTTGAGCTTAATTTTATGGACATCCCATCACATTAACATTGCTGATACCACTGGTTCATCAATTTTGATTGGAATCAAATAATTTGTGTGAAATCAGCATTTTCTGTTTGGGATTTGTGTGGTACTGCCTTGACTATGAGGATTTTTCTGCACATACGTGTAAAGCGCTAGACGCGTATTCAAAGGAAGTTTAGAATCGCTGGTTCGAGTCCCAACGAAGCCTGTGGAAACTTTTTTTTTCTTCAAAATTCATGATCGCATTCCGAAATGAGTCACTTGTCGGTAAATCATGTATCGTATCCTTAACTAATAACAAAAGTTGCCCACTGGTATCTTGGAGGCATTGTCTTTTTTAAAGACATTTCTTGTTAGTACTGTTTTCAATACGAGGGCTGGTCAATAAGTTCCCGCAACTATGGTGTATCTCCGCTCATGCATGACTTGGATGGCTGTTACTTACGCTAAATTCAAGTTTGTACTTTTGTCTTTCAAAACGAATATGTATTAGCGATGCTGAATGCTTGATTACGTAATGACATTAGCATAAACACAATAGCGTATGGGCACTGCCTGATTTATGGTGAAAAGTAGTCAAGAAAATCTCGCGCCAAATTGAGGTATTGTTACATACTTCTAAATATCTCGAGAATAAAAGTATAGAATCTGGCACGGTTTTTGCAGCCTTATAAACCGATAACATATAGGCATGATGCTGGACTCTTTTTAGACATATACCATTTTTATTAAATAAAAGAAATCGTGTTGAATATCTCCAATTTTGAGTAGGCTTGATCACCCATTGTTCTTTACATAATAAGAGATAGAAAGATTAATCGATGACAAAATTTAACCAATGGTACCTGGTTTGATTGGGTATCTACTGATTATAAAAAAGGGAGGTCCCAGTGGTGAAAACATAAACATTTCTTTCTTAATGAACCCTTAATTTCAAAAGGTCTTGTTTTTGTAATTAAAGTAGCACACCATAGAGAGGCTCTGGATTGAATAAGAAATTTGAATTTCGAAAGGTGTGTCTAATTTTAGCATAAGACTTGGTATAGTAATTCACTCACACAGCTTCTGTTCCGCAAACCTTGTATTAGTCATATTTTTAGCGCGTTTTTGATGAATTTTCACTTTTTTCATACATTTTTGGTACTTTCAATCATGCATACCATCAACGCATGCGCATATTTCTATTTTTGTTGCAACAAATTCTATTGTCCTGACTATGATCTCTAATACCATACCAATAACCATATTTGGTTTTGTTTTATTTTGGAGATAATTTGGATTCTTTCTTCTGCCGTGTGGGCTCTTTTTCGTGATTTTCACACCATTTTTGCTTGTTGTTATAGGCCTATTTCTGGTGAAGTTCAAAGACGGTCCCTTTGCTCATCTGTTGACGGATACATTTCTTCTTTCACAATTATCAATTATCAATCAAGGCTTGTAAACTGCTTTGGTCCTTACTTCTGCTTCTTTTTATTACACGTTCCTCAAAGCCAATTCAAATTTCTCGCCCATGTTGACAATTGTCAGTGTACATATAGCAATGACTTTATGCAAATGAGATTACGTAATTAAAGGTACTCTGATACTAATTGTTGTGCGTTTTGAAAGACAAAGGTACAAACTTTATTGATCGTAAGTAACAGTCATCTAAGTCATGCATGAGCGGAGATAAATAATGGTTGCGGGATATTATTGACCAACCCTCGTACATGGATGTGTATACCAGCTAGTGGATCAATACCAATCACTACATGCATCCACCCTAAATCATTGACTGGGACACAAAGAACATCAATCAATATGATCAAGACAATGAATGGAGCTGGGTCACCCCAGTTTAATTCTACTACTTACAAGCAAATTGCTCTGTTGTCACTATCACTATTTGTGTTTGGTTTTCTGTCATACTTAATCAACAATTATGCTGTGATCAGTGCTACCAAGACTCGCTCTTCAAGGTCGAAATTATCACCACTGGACAAATGTGTATCAATAGCTTCCTCTCATTTGATACTCACAGAAAATTTGCAAAACTCATCTCCAGTATTATCCCAATGGTTCTGCCACTTTGCAGCTCATCCTGGATGCATCGAACTTAACCCTGGTCCCGAATCCTGTTGTAATTGTTAAGATCTACATGTGCAACTTGTCGGAATCCACTCCATCTCAAATGTGCCTCAATTCCAGCCAACGTTCTCAAACACTGTACTAAAACAGTCCCAGTGTCATTGTGTCGCAGCTGTGCTGCATGTGAGCTTCCTTTTGCGGATGTTTCCCTGTCTTCAAGCAGATTGTCATCTAGCTTAGACTCTGACTCTATAAGTAATACATCTGTTGGAACATCAAACTCAACTCTCTCAAACCTGCATTCTACTAGTGACTCTGTCAATAATGTTTCAAATATCATTGAATCTAGTAATAATTGCTCACTGCTCCGGCCTACTTAATGCAGGTAGTGTGACTAATAAACTTGATGAACTATCAAACCTTATATTCAGTTTAAATCCTAAACCAAATATAATCGGTATATCCGAAACATGGCTAAATAGTAACATAAGTGACTCTGAACTGACAATGAACTCAAATTATTGTGTATTTAGGCAAGACCGCCCCTCAAGAAGTGGTGGAGTATGTCTACTTATTAGCCCATCCCTGAAGCCACACCTGTGTTCCTTAACATCTCAAAGCTGTGAGATGGTATGGGTTGATTGTCAAATGGAAAGATGTTACCTCAAGATCTGTTGCTACTATCGCCCACCATACCGTAACAAAAATACTCTTCCCCAATTAAGTAATAGTATTGCTCTTGCTTCAAGTTCAAGATGCCCTGATGGTTCTGAACCTAAGATTATTGTTATGGGCGACTTTAATTTCAATCTACTGGACAAAGCTCACTATCTTTATGATGACATAAGTGATTTTATGTCTGATCATAACTTATATCAGTTCATTACTCAACCAACTTTTCGGGTGTTTCCATAACCTGACCACCTTTTCTGACTACCTTTTCTGACTACCTTTTCTGACCAGCTTTTACAGTGAGCCCTGTGATATTTGATTGGCCTTATCCCACTGCCATAGTCCAATAACATTAACTAAACAATCATAGTGCAAAATTTGACCTCAAGTTGCAGAGTATGAGGTTTTTGTACCCCAATTTTCAAAGGTCATTCAATGAATGTACAAATGTATTGGAGTTAAAGAACATAAAATAAAACAAACGAAGACGGGAAACAGTTGTACAGCAAATTTTCGGTACTGGGCGTACCTTCTTCAGGCTTTATTACATATGAAATGACACAAGAAAACAATCTAAAAACAAGCAAGAAAAATAATGCGTAACGCGTACAAAAACAAGCATAAAAAGATCGCGACTTAAAAACAACGCAGTGTGAAGGCGCATCTATAAAACGCGCGCGTGAAAAAGAGGGGGGGACCTATTCAATAAGATTAAGGCCTTCGGGTTGAAGGGAATGAAGTTTGTTGATCCAGAATTTTTCGCGCTGCTGACGTCTAAATTTGGATTGGCGACCAAGTGATTCAATGACCGTGACTTTGACATCATCGATGCTATGATCTGGAAGGGAAAAGTGCACGGCAACTGGCTTGTCTGCGTGTTTGGCGTGGTGCTTGATGGTACATCTGTGGTTACGCATTCTTTCTCTTATATTATTACCAGTTTCACCCACATACTGAATGTTGCATTTGGCGCATTCAATGAGATAAACAACATTATTGGTACTGCAAGTGACTTCTTGTCTTACGGTGTAGCATTAAAGAACTGTGCACTAATAGATGAGAATGTTTTGGATCCTAGTGTTTTACACCATAATCATAGACAGTCATGCTGGGTGATAATTAGCAAGCTTTTCTCTGGGACTTGTTAATAGATAAACAACATTTTTAAGGGTACATGGTTGTTATTTCTTTCTCACTTTAGATTATTTATTTGTACCTTTTGCTTGTCGAGTATCCTTTGATTTTGTTTTGTTTAATACAGTTTTGTTTATATATTTAATGTCTTGGATGCACCATCGGATCGAGTGCCACTGATGTAAAAGCAATTTCCAAATAAAAACTTGAAACTTAAAAAAAAAACTACAACACTTTCATGGTAAATGAAATTATTTAAAACAAATAAAATAAACTTTTGCACACATCCAATTTTCCTGACTTCATTCGAACGAGTGCTCCCTAGTGTTACCCTCAGCACTTCCCTGTTCAGACTTTGTCTGTCTGATGGACAATTAAGGGTATACGATGTATTGTTGGTCGAAGCAGCAGAAAACAAAGTAGTCCACAGCACCTTGCAAATGGTAGTGAGCTTTAGCAAAAATTGCATTGCTCAATAAGCCCAATCGGCATTGGAAGTTTGCAATGCATTGTGGGACACATTTTGCAGTTTTGGGACACTTTGTCCTTTGACCTATCGGGAAAATTCAGAAAAATTGGGGTTTTGAGCGTACAAAATATAATTTAAAACGTGTTACTAGAATAAAAACAAACCCAAAAATTTGATTATTGTATAAATTAATTATTTTATTATTTATAATGATAACATTATTACAATAATAAATTAATGATTACAGCAATTTTCCAGATATGTCAGAGGTCAAAGTGTCCCTAAAACCTGAAAGTTATGGCGATTGGGCTTATTCATAGCGAGCGTGTAGAATAATTCAAATATCACAGATATACTTTTGTAGGTCCTGTGGTTCTTGAGTTATGTTGTAGAGAGGGCTGAAACAACAACACTTTTGTAAAACGCACATAACTCATTAACAATAAATTAAGCAAGTTTTCCAAAGTATATGATTTGTATAATGAACTTCTGCAAAACACCAAAGTGTTATTTTTATGCCTCCACCGCGAGGCATACTGTTTTTGCAATGTCCGTGCTTCCGTCCTTCCGTGCTTCCGTGCTTCCGTCCGGACGCTATATCTCAGGCATGGATGGGTGGATTGACTTCAGATTTTCAGGATAGGTGGGTCATGGTCAAAAACTCTGGCTACTTTTTTTTGGGTGAGGTTCAAGGTCATATACTGAGGTTAAAGGTCATTTGAGGTCAGGGGGCCCATTTTCCTTATTTACCTCTTTTCTCAGAGACTAAGGGTCCCACGTTCCTCAAACTTGGTGGGTGGGTGCATCTTGACCCCAGGCAGAACAAGTTTGTATTTGTTAGTGGGTCAAGGTCACCTGAGGTCACCCAGGGGTCATCTGAGGTCAAATGAGCAAAAACTGTTGTATGGCCATGATACTTGGTACATACAATCAACATTTAGAGCCAAATTTTTGGAAGGTCATTTTGGGGTCACCCAGGGGTCATCTGAGGTCAAATTAGTAAAAACTGTTGTATGGGCATGAAACTTGGTGGGTACAGTCAACATTTAGAGCGAAATTTTTGAAGGTCATTTTGAGGTCATCCAGGGGTCATCTGAGGTCAAATTAGTAAAAACTAGCATATGGGCATGAAACTTGGTGGGTACAGTCAACATTTAGAGCCAAATTTTTGGGAGGTCATATTGGGGTCATCTGAGGTCAAATTAGTAAAAACTGTCATACGTGCATGAAACTTGGTGGGTACAGTCAACATTTAGAGCCAAATATTTGGAAGGTCATTTTGGGGTCATCCGGGGTCACCCAGAGATCATCTGAGGTCAAATTGATACAAACTGCTTTGTATCAACTTTTGAGTGCCACATCGCTCCCTTTGGTGGAGGCATCACGGTCGACGCTGTGCGTCGAAAACCGCGACATCCGAGAACCGCGGTCCATCTAGTTCAATAATATATTGATTCAGATAATGAAAATCTGTTTCGACCAACAATACCTCGTATACCCTTAAACCCATATTCACATTCATGCTGCACCCTTAATATCTGCAGGGCATGTTTGACAAATATCATGAATATGACCTTGTGAAGTGGTAATTGTGTTCACTGATTATTGACCCACCACCTGCAATGATAACTGTCTCCTCTCTAAACTGAGAAGTTAAATGCCCTGTGAAAAACCATGGAAGTATGGGAAAACAAAAGAAATTTCACTTGAAATTTCAATTTTATATCACTTAACATCCAGAATGGTACAATATTATTGTGCAAAGTGTAAAGATAACAACAATGAAGCAAACATCAAAATAATGTCAAATAAGATTGTCAAAAAAGATGGTCAGAAAAGGTGGTCAGAAAAGGTAGTCAGAAAAGGTGGTCAGGTTATGGAAACACCCCAACTTTTCACACACCCAATACTGTTCCATCCCTTCTTGATCATATCTATACCAATGATCCTAATTTGGTCATCCAGGTTGATTATCTATCTCCCCTTGGTGCTTGTCATAGTGCTTCAATGCAAGCTCAGCATCCAGCAATCTAAACCTGGCTTAGTCCGCCGTACCATCTGGCAATATAACAAAGCTGATTGGGCTAAAGCCAATGTGATGCTTTCAAATTTTCATCTTGTGGAAGGCGAGGATGTAAATCATGCCTGGGATGACTTTCACTCATTTTTTATGTATGTCATTAATCAATGTGTGCCTAAGAAATCTGTCAAGTGTAAAGCCAAGGATCCTCCCTGGCTTAATAGTGAGTTGCGTAAAATGTGTAGGAAAAAACATACTTTGTATAGAAAGTGGAAAAAATCTTTGAATGAAGTAACTTATACTCAGTACAAATGTATTCGTAACAAGCTATCTAACAAACTTAAACATGCCAAAATGGTTTTCTTTGACAGTCTTCTGGACAACGCATCTCCAAGTAAACGCTTCTGGGGCTACTGCAAGTCCCGTTCTGGAAAATCTACTATCCCTGACACAGTTAATCATAATGGTACTACTGCTGAACTTCAGCTGATATATATAGCCACCATTTTTTGCCAATTCTTCTCGGAGTGCTTCAATGCCTCTGAAGTTCTTGATTCCCCTCTTCCTGTGTATAACTGCTCTTTTTACATCTCGCATTGCAGCTGTTCCAGTGCAGACATTCAATCTCTCATCAGGAAGCTTGACAACACCTCAGCTGCTGGAGTCTATGGCATCACCAGCTTAATGCTCAAGAGAACTGCTTATACTGTGTGTCCAATCTTGTCTGACATTTTCAATTTAAGTATCACTACCGGCCGCATACCAGATGCCTGGAAGCTTTCTAGAGTCATTCCAGTCTTTAAGTCTGGCGACCCTCACGCTGCTTCCAATTATAGACCCATCTCCCTTCAACCCATCTGCAGTAAACTTCTTGAAAAGGTCATCCATGGCCATGTCCTCCATCATCTCAGCTCCAACAATATCTTAACTGACAGACAGTTTGGGTTTCTGCCTAAGTCCTCTGCCACGGATGCTCTCACTACTGCCCTCCATGAATGGTATGGCCACCTGGAAGGACGCAGAAGCATCACCACGGCACTTTTCGATCTGTCCAAGGCTTTTGACCGTGTGCCACATCGCCCTCTGCTTCTCAAACTTAGAGCCGCCGGTGTTGCCCCGGGGTGTTGCCGGACCGTTGCTGTCATGGTTTAGGTCTTACCTTTCCTGTAGAACGCAGTTGGTTGCCATCCGTGGCGTTGATTCCCATCCTGTCCCTGTCCTTTCTGGTGTTCCCCAAGGTTCTGTCCTGAGGCCTCTTCTTTTTCTCATTTATGTCAACGATCTGTGTCTTACCACGTTTTCCTTAAATAGCTCCCTGGTCCTCTATGCAGATGATACCACTCTCTTCAAGCCCATCAACGATACGTCTGACTTGGTTGACTTCCAGTCTGATATTAATTCTATTCATAACTGGTTCACTCTTAATCATCTCACTGCAAATGCATCCAAAACCAAGCTTATGATCATCTCTACCAAGAAAGATCCATTCCCAGATGTGACCCTCACTCTCAACAATCAGATAATTGAGCGGGTATCATCTGCTAAATTTCTTGGCATCCACCTCACTGATAATCTCTCCTGGAACATCCATGTTGACCTCATTTGTAAAAAGGCCCGCAAAATCTTGGGCTTCATCCACAGGTCCTTCCACTCGGCTCCTATCAATACTCGCCGCACTTTATACATTGCTTTAGTTCGTCCCATCCTCGAATACGGCTGTACAACCTGGCATCCCCTCAACAAAACACTGACAAATCGGGTTGAGTCCACGCAGCGGTTTGCCTGCCGTGTTATACTTCAGCAATGGAAGTTATCGCATGATGAGCTTCTCCAGGAGACTGATCTACCAACCCTCTCTAAGCGCCGTGACGTAGCCACTCTTTGTCATCTATATAAAATCTTCCACAGTCTGTGCTCTTCTCCAAACCCCTTCAGACCCCATCTTCGTCCTACCCTGCGTCACTTAAATTCCTGTGCTGTTGATCCCCCTTTTTGCCGCCTGACTCTTTCTAAGAGATCATTTTATCCATATGCTCCCTCGCTTTGGAATTACCTCCCGGAAGCCATCGTCAAGTCCACATCCCTTCAGGCCTTCAAATTGGCTGTCCAATCCCACCTCTTGTAGCCAGTCTTTGTGTATTTTCCCAACTATTTCCTTTTGCTTCTTTTGTCTGTTTGGCATGTTTTGGTACCTTTTTGTGTTTTTATTTATTCTCTTTGTTTGTTTTTGATGTTATTCATGTATAGGCATCCCTTCAATTTATTGCTTGTCAATATTGGGTTTCACCTGGCGTTTCGCCGAATGTTATAAAAAAAAATATATATATACAAACAAGATGTAAGACGAATAGCGATATCATAACATACAGTTTATATGGTACATAACTGATTCAATGATGCACACGCACACGATGTGTATATCCAGCACTCGATCAGTGAAGATCTCTGGTTTTATTATAAATGTTGAATTTTACTGTAATTAAAGCACTTCATGCTTAGTCTTTCATGGGACATTTATATACACCAATGGCCATTACAATGGTGCAAAAACTAGAAATTTGAAACAAAAATGAGGGTGTTGGTGTGGAGCAAATCACACATGACTTTAATTAACTACTCCCCTAGACATAATGTTACAATTCATACTCTATGAAATACTAAGTTTGGTGCATTCATCACCACACGTTTAGCTTTGATGTGTACGGGTAATTAAAAGGCTGCAAAATGTCGTTGAAGAAGCAACATTATTCTGCAGCATTTAAACTCAAAGAGCAACAAAAATTATTTTTTAGTATTCCCTTACTTTCACTAGAAAGAGTATACCCCGAGGGCCGAGCCTGCACTGTAATTCATGAATTGGATAGTAAAAATAGCAGGCACTCAACTTGAGCTAGCTACAACACATAGGCCTCCTCCCAAAATTAGGGGAGACTGGGGCAAAGTGGAACATGGGGCAAAGCGGAACACCCCATTAACTTTTGTATAATGCGGCCCTCAATCGCCAAGCTCATGTAATAAGAACATCACACTCATGCAGCATAATTTGTGACCGGAGGTGATCGTGTGTCTCAGATCATAGACTATTATAATAGTCTATGCTCAGATACCGTATTTAGTCAAATAGTCGCCCCCCCCTCAAATAAACGTCCCCACCACTTTTTTCAACCAAGATGTTTCAAAAATGCCGATGTTTCCATGCTATCTTGTGTAGTAAGCTTGCCAAGTTGCCCACATGGTTGACAATAGCGTCAATAATTGGTGAAAATCTGGATTGGAAACCCGGAAGTGAACCAGAAGTCGGTGTTTCTAGTTCATAGTTCGTCATTTTAATCGTGAGTTTTTAGTTTACCTAATGATTTTAATGGGAATTATCGTTCTAAAATTTACCTTGAATAAACGCCCCCCCTCCCCTTGGGAAAATGTAACGCCCCGGGGGCGTTTATTTGACGAATTACGGAATGTGTGCTTTTTACAGAAAATAACTATTTTTTCATATGTAAAACCTGATAAGGCCAAAAAAAAGAAAAAGGTTCGTCTCAAAGCTTGCGCGCACGTTTGTAAAATCCCACGATTTGACAAAAAACAAATGCGGAAATTTTTTTTTTAGTTTTTTCCAGAAAAAATCAGCGAAAATCAGACTTTTTTCTCAAAATACCATGAAAAAAAGTTGGGAATAAATTTTTAAAAAAAAGCGCATTTCGCATTTGTTTTTAAATTTCTTGTGAGCTTTGAGACAAACCTTTTTTTGGGGGGTGGGGGGGCATAATTATTATTATCTGTGCTGTGCTTTTGCTGAATTGCTTTGATAGTCATATTAATGATAGATGGCTTAAGTATACTCTATGCATGGTAACAGGGGTAGCATACATTGCGTACATGATAGTGATGAGTGTTGGGAGAAAGATCACTTGGTCGGGGCAAAGTGGACCGGGGCAAAGTGGAACGCCGGAAACAGACCCCATTCAGAACTGTGCAATAGAAATTTATCCAGCCATAGTATACTGATATACCAGGAGGTAGGCCCTAAGTGTTGTTGACAATGAAGACACAACTGCATTTCTGTAATGCCCCCTCCACGTTTCACTCTACCACGGCCCAAATGAACCTGGGGAAAAGCGGAACGACCTTTTTCAAGTTCACACCATTTAATACAACTGCATTTTTGATCATCTTTATTAATGTCATTGCAGTCCTAAGGTAAGATTTACCTTAAGTTTTGCCTTGCCTTGCTTCATAATTCTGTTTGGGCTGGACAAAAAAATTTTGTTCCACTTTGCCCCGGTCTCCCCTATACCGGCTGCACCGGTACACGTCGGCACAACTGAGCCCGGATGTCGCCAGTGCCACTATTGAGATATGCTCCATCGAACTTAACAATAAACAATAGGAAACAAAGGATTTATTGACTGTTTTATTGATTTTTCACTACTTAAATGTCAAGTACTATAGACATGATATACATCATTTTAAAGCTTCAGGGCTCAGTTGTGCCGAGGGGTCACATATCATTTGCCCCTTGGTTTTGAGACTAGGGAGTATGTGATTTATGAGACATCCCTGAACTATGATACTGTCATGTGACTCTGCACATCAAGTATATTTGATATCAGAGATGTCTGTGAATTACAAGTGCCCCCAAACTGATATATGCAAGGATTAGCAGAAATTATGTAAACCCAAGAAATTAGTCGTGTTCACATTTTGAGTTACACCCAGCGTAAACTTACGCTAACATTGATAAAAATTCCACAAATATTTTCCCTACTCCTACCGCGTGTCCACACCTAGCCTACTCCTAGCACTACGCCAACCAGTTCCACCAAGAATTCACTTCTGGTCGACTTACAAATCGGCTACCACTTCGGTGTTTCCGTGACCTTTTTCAACCACGCAATATGTAATGGCTTAGTTCCGACCAACAAAAGGTCAAACTTACAGCGGGTGCCAGGAGTAGCAGCGTTCACATTGCAACTTACGCCTGGCGGAGGTTACACCCAGCTCGCTACTCCTGACTTTTGTCAGGAGTAAATCGTCGGACGTACGCCTGGCGGAACTTACGCTGACCATCGTTCACACTGCCACTACTCCTGGCAGCGCCTCCCGCTACTCCTAGCAACTTGCGCCGACCAAGTTCCGCCGGGCGTACGTCCGACAATGTGAACACAACTATTATGACTTAAAATGACTTGATGATGCTCAGGCAAACTGGCATATAATAAATATTATTCTAATTAACCAGAAAACTTACGTTTTTGTTATATGTAATTACCAAAGTTCCAACCGACAGCTGGATGGATGATCTGTAGTAGTTCGTTTGGGGTCAACAGTCAATTAAAATTATAATTAAAATTAAAATGTATATTATAAATTCCGAAACAGCAATAGTAATGTGTAACAGCAATGTCCTATCTGATTGTCTCAGATGATGGTATGCTGTTCACAGTGTTGCCAAAACTTTCAGTGACAAGGTGCAGCTCATTGGATTGCCAGGCTGCAAAAAGGAGTCTCAAGTAGCACAATTTTTAAGCTTCCAAAGAAAGTGCACAACACCAGATATTTGGGCAGATTTACCTGAATTAATAGCGTACATCACCATTTGAATGAAAAAGCACTTGACATAAAAACTTCTGGTACCGGTACTTAATGGGAAATTACTAACCGATTAATAAATGGTCACAAAACTCATTTGCAATTTGGGGCTTCAGGTTGAGACTCAAATCTTTATAAATCGGCTACATATTGAAAGGAAAATATGTCAAATTAATACCACGGCCCAAAACTAGCCCGATTGTAGTAAAGTAGTGGCATATGCTTTTGGCCCCCACATTATGTCACGGTTGTTTGATGGGATCATTTATTCGTTTTTCAAACAAAACATCATGTATAACCAAATTTTAGGCTTAAACAGCTAAAAGTGATATCGTGCGAATGTATACACATGCTTTTGAGTCGTTCTCAACTTTAATTTCCCCTCTTTTACAAAATTATTCAGTTTTATAGTATTTTTTAAAGCTTTTTCTAATATAAAATGTATCTATTAATGACAAAATTGGTGGCGCTATTTAGTTACTCGAAATTACCCTTTCAAGCTTTTAATACAAATAATTCCTTTTATTGTTTGATAAAATATGTTTACAAAATTTCCTTGTTGCTTGTTTCACCTATTCCAGCTGTTTTAATGGCGGTATTAATCACCTAACCCTTGCAAATAAAGAAATATGATTTAGGATATATAGCGCCATCTATAGTTTGCATTTAGTTAATAATGAAGCCAATTTTATATACATCAAACAGCCGTGATGTGGGGCTATGTTAGCATCCAAATGGTTGCCTGTTTGCCTGCCTGGTTGTTTTTTGTTTGGCTGTCCAGGCGGAAGCAATTTCATTAATCCACTCTGCAGCTTAAACGCAATAACCGATAAACTTCATTATTATGTCTTCAGAATCTTGCATCCTATATTTTGTGCATAACCTGGCTGTCCGATAAATTTGTGTATCGGTCCCCTGGAGCTACAGGGTTTTTGTGTATCAGTCTGTAACCTCTTCATAGAGTGCACAGTTCATATACTTTATATATGCAGAAGTCACCATGTATGTCTATTTAGGGGTGATTTTTTTGCCATGCCATGACCAAAAATCATTTTTGACCCAAAATCACATTTTTGACCCAAAATCACATTTTTGACCCAAAATCACACATTTGACCAAACACATTTCTGAAAAGAAATCACATTTTTAAGCAAAATCATGTTTTGGCCAAAAATCATGTTTTTTACTAAAAATCATGTTTTTTACTAAAAATCAACCAAAAAAGATTCTGAAGACATAATAATGATAAAATTGGCCGGATACTTTCGCATGATACCTGAATTTATCGATCTCGCTTGAGTTTTCAAATATCACGCTCGACTTCGTCTCGCGTGATATTTGAGAACTCAAGCTCAATCAGGTATCACACTCAATCCGTCCAATTTTATATCAACCTTGGTATGGTGATAGGTTATGGTGAGCTAATGTGCTGTGTAGTTTTGTATCATGTTATTTGCATATTTATGAATATTAATGAGCTGATTTACATATTTTGCCTACATTTTCATTAATCCACTCTACATTTACATCTACAGCTTAAACGCAATAACTGATCAACTTCAGACTTGGTATGGCGATTGGACATGGTGGCCTGATAGGCTGATATGCTGTATAGCTTTGTGTCATGCTATTTGCATATTTATGAATATTAATGAGCTTGTTTGTATATTTTGCCTTATGTTATGGCTTAGGGTTATTAGGAGTTAAGAAAACCTAATAATGATAATATTGGATGGCTTATTTCGCATGATACCATAACATATCGGATTCGTCATACAAATATCGAACTCGCCGTTGGCTCGTCCAATATTTTTATGACTCATCCGATATGTTATGGTATCATGCTCAGCCATCCAATATTATATCAAACTTGGTATGGTGATAGGATATGGTGGCCTGATCGGCTGTATAGTTTTGTGTCTTGTTATTTGCATATTTATGAATATTAATGAGCTTGTTTGTATATTTTGCCTACATTGTCATTATTCCACTCTGCAGCTAAATGCAATAACCTATCAACTTCAAACTTTGTACAGTGATTGGATATGGTGACCTGATGTGCTGTATAGTTTTGTGTTGTTATTTGCATATTTATGAATATTAATGAGCTAATTTAGATATTTTGGCTACATTTTCATTAATCCACTCTGCAGCTTACGGGCTCTGGTATGAATGTTTCGACAGTATTTTTTGTAGGACATAAGAGCACATCAGACATATCGAATTGAATTCTATTTTTTTATATACAAATTTTATGACAAATTATTAAAATTTGATATTTTTTTAATTTTTTGATACTTAACAGTCCTGAAAGTAAACTTTCAAAATCTAATAATATGTACTTAAAGTGTATGTAGCTGGGATGAAAAGCCAGTGATCAATTGAAAATTGTCACCATTTATATTGAAGATATACCGGTACATGTTTTCCTAAAAAGACCTATTATTTTCAAAATTTGCAATTGATCGTCAGCTTTTCATCACATACACTTTAAGTACATATCATTTGATTTAGAAAGTTTACTGTGAGGACTGTTAAATATAAAAAATATCAATTTTTAATCATTTGCCATCAAATGTGTAATATATTGCGAATTTCCAAAAATCAAAATTATTTGATACTCAGAAGGACATTCTTCGTATTCAGAATGCAATTCGATATGTCCGATGTGCTCTCATGTCCCACAAAAAATACTGTCCAAACATTCATACCCAGCCTTTAATCGCAAAAACTGTTCAACTTCAAACTTGGTATGGGGATTAGATATGGTGGCCTGATGTGCTGTATGGGTTTATGTCATGTTATTTGCATATTTATGAATGTTAGTGAGCTGATTTACATTTTTGGCTACATTTTCATTAATCCACCCTGCTGCTTAATCACAAAGACCAATCAACTTCATTATTATGTTTTCAGGGTTATGAGGAGTTAAGAAAACCTAATAATGCTAATATTGGATGGCTTATTTCGCATGATACCATAACATATCGGATTCGTCATACAAATATCGAACTCGCCGTTGGCTCGTCCGATATTTTCATTTCGTCGACGGGTCCTTAAAGAACTTTAGCAAAATTACCCTCGATTAGAGAAAAGCGAGGGTAATTAATTTTGTTTCACTGGTTTCATTTTCTGATATTGGATTTCATAATTTGATCTTATATACCTCGACACCTGCTGATGTTTTACCTTTTTTATGTCAACACATTCCTGGTGCTCTGGAGGTCAGCTGGGCAGGGGAGTGAGTTTCAGGGCTGGAATTGCCAGAGGAGGATATAGTATGGTGACCCAAGTGAAGTCCAGCTGGTTAGGATGACAGATTGACCACTGTGTTTTTAAGACTAACTTTCATGCTCATGGCAATTGCCATGGCAACTGGCTGTCAAAGCTGAAAACATTTGAAGAAAGCATGGATTCAAAAGTTTTAAGGATATGTACATGAAATGTTATGACTCATCCGATATGTTATGGTATCATGCTCAGCCATCCAATATTATATCAAACTTGGTATGGGGATTGGATATGGTGGCCTGATGTGCTGTATAGTTTTGTGTCATGTTATTTTCATATATATGAATATTAATGAGCTTATTTACATATTTTGCCTACATTTTCTTTAAATCACTCTGTAGCTTAAACGCAATAACGATCAACTTCAAACTTTGTATTGTGATGATATATGGTGGCCTGATGTGCTGCATAGTTTTGTGTCATGTTATTTGCATATATCTGAATATTAATGAGCTTATTGCATATTATTTGTATATACAAACCTGAGGTAAGTGCATGGACAAGACTTACAGAGATTAGAATAAAAATGAATCAAGAAGCAACAAAAATTATCCCAGTGCCCTAACGCCTCGAACTGAGTCTATGTTGTGAGTAGCAGCAATTAAGTGATCAGCAAGTAGCCCAAATGTGCCCCTAAGGTGCAACATTGGTATCACCAGTTGTGCAAACAAAGTATTTTATGTGCACCGCAAACAAGATAAGGTCCAAATCACATGTTCACGTTTAGACTTCCAGAATAGACTCGGATGTAGGCTACAAATAGAAAATGTCTCACTTTTAACAGTTGGGTAAGTTTCTTGTAGCTTGTAGCTTAATGTATGATCCTATAATATGAAATTGATTTATTTTTTCCAAACCTGATTTTTTGGCACATTTGTTATGTTTACACATGTCCTACTTACACCTAAATGGAATCAGCCAAATGTTGTTGTGTTGTCAGGTCAGCAGAGCAATTAAGATGTCATAAAATTCAGAAATTTATTATAGTACTAGCTAGCTATAAATTTCCACATACATGACATAATTAAGATGGTATTGGAGGTATTTTTGGAAGTGCTCTATAGCATGTTTTAAACAGATTAATTGAGTAGAGCAAAGTACACCAATATGCCTTTTGTTTGAAGCAAATCAGACATACAGTTTTCAAAATATATAAATTTATATTTTCTTTGTATCTTATTGTTTTTATCAATAATCAATAAATTTGCTGAGGAGAATGCCCTCAATTTTTTTTTTAATTCTGGTTTTTACGCAATTGTAATGTACTTTAGTCACTAAAGATACTCTGCAAAAATCAAGACTTTTGGTGGTGTAGTTTTGTCAAAATCCGAGATTTTGAATAAAACGGTGTTTTATTATTACAATGGGAATATTAGTATTACAACCGCGGGAGTAACATGCATGGGCGCTAGTAGTATAAATTCAAATTTTCTATGCTTTACCTCACTTGTTCGGCTCAAAATTAAAAGGGACATATCTGACAGTAAAAGCTAACATTTTATGGAAAATAAATACTAATCTATTTTTACAGAAATGATGTAATATGGCTTTAAGGTTACACGAAGAAACATATAAAAAACGTATAAAAGACGTATAAATTTGTTCTCTAAAACCGCGTTTTCTCAGCAATCAAATATCGCAGTGAGTCAAATGTTGGTCATGGATGTATCTTTACATTATTTTTGTGTGTTAATACAAATTTTTAGAATCCGTTTGAAAAGCATTCGGTTAAATCATTTTTACGCACCATATTCACAAGATCAAAAACACGTTCCATGCAGTTTTTTTCAAATATTCGCTCCGTATAAAACCACGCCGAGTGATTGTTTTCTCCTTTTTTGTATTGTACTTCAAATTGACCAAAGAAATAATGTTGCCATGGGGAAGAACCAAATACAGTACCGATTACATTTTATTAGCCCGTTTTTGGGAACAATTTTCGAGAATCTTGTACCACAAAACACTGTTATGTTACATTATCGATATCTGGATTGTGGAACGTTAATTTTGATTTCTAACTGCCTACATTATTTCTCAAAAGCATGTCGATTCCTTTACCATTTGAATTCTACTCCAAATTTAAGCTACTTTTGCAAAAATCAAGGTTTTTCGCCATCGATACCTCCGACATTTACAGCGGTGATGAGATTGTTTATCATAAGAGCCTGGTATGCACTATTCCATAATAGTCAGTTTGAGATCAATCGATTTCACAGGTCACTCAGTAGCTCAATCGGTTAGCGCGCTGGACTCACGTTCGACTATATAATACTATGTGGTCCATTCCATCTATTTTATTTTATTTTTCTCTCACTTTTTTCTTTTTTCTTGTTCGTTTCTTTCTTTCTGCCTGCAGCGATTGATTGTTTTTGCCCGTTTTTTTTTCATTATATAATTCAGGAATTTTTAGGCTATACTAGTGTAATAGGCGCGGCCTATGAATATATTTTTACAAATTTTAGATTAACAAAATATTGGTTGTTGGTTTTGTTACTGTTGTTGTAGTTATTGTTGTAGGCCTATATATTGCATAATCAGGGTATAAATAGGCATACTATGCCTATTATAGCCTATAGAAGCATTGATTTATTTCACAACAGATATCATCCAGGATAATTTTAAAAATTGAAAATTTAGAAAATCCAAAGGAAAATTGCCGAAAACGGCTGCCCACAATCACCTCCCTCCTCCATCAGCCCATATGGTCCTGTCATGGTCGCCCCTCCTTCCCTATCCCTGCGGTTTGTCCGTGGTGCACTATGGCTGTTTCCATTATTAACTTACGCCCCTCTGGAATCAAGCCTTGAAAATCAATTGTGTTTAACCTTAATGAGCTAAAATGACTGGAGAAGCTCATTAACATATTATATAATTTTGCCAATATTTTATTAAAAATCCATGCATAAATGTTAAGGGTACTTTTATTTTGCTTACTTTTGCCCTGAAACTTGGTCAAAGTGTTTCTTATATGTTCTAATGTATTATATAGTGAAGCCGTCCCCTAATTTGCATATTTGAATAATTAATTAGCATTTATACAAATTAGCTTTAATTATGCAAATTAAGAGGGCAGCTTCACTATATAATAATACATTAGAACATATTAGAAACACTTTGACCAAGTTTCAGGGCAAAATTATGCAAAATAAAAGTACCCTGAACATTTATATATTGTTTCTTTTTAAACAATACCTCATAGGCATATACTTGCCCATGGACAATATCCGCGTATCATTCTTTTACCGTGTTACTATTGTAATTGTTAGTATTTGTCTAAATGATAATATCAATGTTTTTCTTACATTTTTGTTCCTTCCAGAACTTAACTCAAGTTTCATCATGGGTGGTTTGTACAGCATTCTCAGGGGTGCTTTTCACAGACCTGATTTGAAATATAAGGAGCGCTTATGGAGTGGAGCTTTTGGTACAGTCTACCAAGCTACATGGAAATCAAAACAATTTGGCACCATTCAAGTAACTGCAAAGAAGATTTTAAAAGTTAATGGAGAAATCTCAAAGCGGCAAGAACGTGAGGTTGAATTCCTCGAGGGACTTGATCACAAGAATGTCATCAGGTATTATGGTACTGTATTTCGGAAGAAACATGTAGTTACAATATTTGAATATGCTGCACAAGGATCACTGTTTGATTACCTCAAAGATAAAGATAGCCTTCCAAAACATCTTCTTCATCGATGGATATATCACTTAGCATGTGGTATTGACTACCTCAATGAAGAGAGAATGAATGAATGTCATTTGCAATCGACCCATTGTATGTTGACAGCTGATGATGTTTTAAAGATTTGTAACAGTGGTGTTGCTGCACATCTAGTGACTAGTACTAAAACAACAGAAAACTTACTAGAAAGAGTGAAATGGCGAGCACCTGAGCTTTTTGAGGAATTGCAACCATCACCAAAAGCTAATATCTTTGCTTTTGGAATCATTGTGTGGGAAATGGTATCATGTGAAGAACCATATAAAGACATACCACTTGGCGTTGTAGTCAAAGACGTTGTGAAAAAGGGTCTCCGTCCAAAGATTCCTGATGATTGTACCCAATTCCTAAAAGAGCTGATAGAGATATGTTGGCATCAGGATCGCAGACAGAGACCAGAAAGCAGTGAAATAGTGAGACATGTATTGCATGAATGGCCTGCGCTAGCTGGTACAGATGAGAATCTGACTGTGGATGATGAGACAATTCCCTGGGATGATGGTGAGTATAGTGTTGAAATTTAAGCACATCTAATTTGGTCCTATAGTGCTACATGCGTGATTTAGGGATTCAATCATGTTTCACCGTTGTTCATCACCGATTAACAACTCACGTCCGGCGCGTCTGAGTGGTTTACTTCGCTCGGGCAGCTTTATTTCAACAACGAAACAAGCTAAAGATGTCTAATTCACATGATTCTTTCATTCGGAATGTCCGTTTGTCATTGCCACTCAACATTACAAGAAGATCGCAGTATTTCTGTTGATATCAGCAATAAAACTAAAGAATAAAGCGGTAATATTTAGCTGCTACTTGGTGTGGGTATTTTTCTAGTCTAAAAGATTTGGTATGATTGTTACACCTTTACCTTAAATGTACTTGAATCAAAGCAGTTGATTGGAGGATTGAAGGACAGAACACAGAAGGAATTAATTATTTCTTTATTAATTCTTTCTTTAACACAAGATTATATGATTGCATAATTTTTTTGGCCCCACACATATGTGGGGCTTATGTTTTCATCCAAATGGTTGCCTCTTTGTTTGTTTGGCTCCCTCAGACTGGCTGGCTGTCCGGGCTGAAGCAAATTCAGTAATCCACTTTGCAGCTCCAACGCAATAACCGACCAACTTCATTATTATGTCTTCAGAATCTTGCATCCTATACCTTTGTACATAACCTTGCTGTCTGATAAATTTGTGTATCGGTCACCTGGAGCTACAGGGTTTTTTCATATCTGTAGCCTCTTCATAGAGTGCATAGTTCATATATACATTATGTGTAAAAGTCTCTTTTGGTGTGATTTTTTTTTGTAAATGTGACAAGCCATGACCAAAAATCACATTTTTGACCAAAAATCACATTTTTAAACCAAAAAATACATTTTTGACCAAAAAACACAACACATTTTTGACCAAAAATATTTTTAACCAAAAATTTTTGACAAAAAAACACATTTTTGACCAAAAATTTTGACAAAAATACATTTTTGACCAAAAACACATTTTTGACCAAAAAACACATTTTTGACCAAAAATCATATTTTTGACCAAAAATCACATTTTTGACCAAAAAACACATTTTGGACCAAAAATCACATTTTGGACCAAAAATCGCATTAATCGACTAAAAATCACATCAAAAATCATTTTTGACCAACAGTCGCATTTTTGACCAAAAAAAGATTCTGAAGACATAATAATGATAAAATTGGACGGATAATTTCGCATGATACCTGATTTTATCAGTCTCGCTAGAGTTTTCAAATATCACGCTCGACTTCGTCTCGCATGATATTTGAAAACTCTAGCTCGACCGATAAATTCAGGTATCACACTCAATCCGTCCAATTTTATATCAAACTTGGCCTGGTGATTCGATATGGTAGCCTGATGTGCTGTATAGTTTTGTGTCATGTTATTTCCATATTCTGAATATTAATGAGCTGATTTGCATATTTTCCACTCTGCAGTATAGGGTGTCCCAGAATTAATTACCGTGCAAATGAATTTGGACATAAGTTGAGAAATAAACATCAGAATCCAAAAGTCTAAATATCAGCATGTAGCCCATCTTATTCTGCATCTTATACGCTAATTTTACTGGAATCGGTTGACTGATCGCAAAGAAATGAGCGATTACATATCATTCAACATAATGCGCACTAGTGGTTAAACTGTCAATGGGCTTCATATTTTGTTCTATGAAATCCTTTTCGTTCTTTTTAAACAACATGTGTCTTGAAAAGGAAAACATTTAATTAGGTTTTGTTCAAATTTCAAAACCTGCACAATATTGAAAATGAAAGCTTGCATGTACATGTAAGATGATGCATGGTATTTGTAATTATTATGTTTTCAGGGTTATTAGGAGTTAAGAAAGCATGATAATATTGGATTTGTCATACAAATATCGAACTCGCCGTTGGCTCGTCCGATATTTTTATGACTCATCCGATATGTTATGGTATCATGCTCAGCCATCCAATATTATATCAATATCTTTTTTATTAATGATGATATAAATGTTGCATAAAGAATTACTACATAAAGAATTCCAGCTGGCTTAAAAAATTCTCACACACATTAATGTTTTTGGAATATTTCCAAGAAATTGTAATTCAAAAGTTTAAATCTTTCAAAACTTCAACATTAATGTTGCATGGTATCAAAAATCACACATAAAGCTGTAAGCACTTGGTCATTGCCTTTCTTGGCTCAAATGTTCTTTGTAAAGTTAAAATATAATATATTTGTACAACCTAAAGAATTAAAACTTGGAATGAACTGCATTGATGCACCCATTATGCAATTGTTCATTTCTTCGGAACCAGTTTTACCGAATCAAATCAAATTTTCGTATGTTATGCACAACAAAATAGGCTAAGCGCTACATTTTAATTTTTTTGATTTTGATGTCTATTTTATTTTATTCACTCTGTAATTTTTTTTGGGACACCCTGTATAAACGCAATAACCAATCAACTTGGATTGGATATGGTAGCCTGGTGTGCTGTACAGTTTTGTGTCATGTCATTTGCATATTTATGAATATTAATGAGCTGATTTGCATATCGCATATTTTATTTGTAATTACAAACCTTGTTTACACACCTATCTGTGGAGGCCACCTTAATTACGAATCATGTAGTTCTAGTTTGGATACGTGGATGGCGTGAGTTATCAAACGTGTGGGCGTTTAGTATATTCCATGTGACTTGTATCTGTAACTCTGATATACTTTATGTCCATCTATGTTTGTCCTGAACAACTTTAGGTATCAGTTTGAAGGAAAGAAAGAATTAAAAACCCATATTAGGTCCCATATGTCACAGGGCAAATTGCCAAAAGTTGATCATTATAAAAAGTTACACAAATTTGGCAAAATTGTGCTAAATTGCTAAACTGTGCTATGTTGTCTTGCAATTTTTTGCAACTTTGCATTATAACCTCAAGTAACTTTTATGCAACTTTATGACAAGTTTACACAGTTTTGGACAACTTTGCAAAATGTTTAGTCAATTTAATGGAACTTTGTGTAACTTTGGTCTATTTTGACAATTCTGTTAAACTTTGGGCAATTTCCCCTGTGACATGGAGCCTATAATTCCGCACACATATATCCCCCCACCCGGCCCACCACAAATGACACACACAGCCATATGCCCCTACACCCACATGTATGTGGGCAAAACAGAGCCGTGCTAGTAGTTTACTGTCACGACTAGGGAGGGGTGTAAATTAACAGTTATTTGTCTAACCGTTTAAACGCTAGATCTCGGTGCTAGAAAAATTTTTTTTTACGTTTAAACGGCTAGTGATTTTCCTAAACGGATAGTGTATTTTATGGTCGGTTAAACATGAAACGTAGACACCCTTAGTCGCGACTCATCCCCCTTAATTGTAATGTATTGTATAGGTAACATATTCAAATGCTAAATTCTTTCAGTGACTACTACATTGCAATAATGAACCTTTCCTTAGAGATGAGATCATTAATTCAACAACTCTTCCTATACCTTTGTACAGGAGCCAACCGTTGTTAAACCGTGATGAACCCACACTTTTACTGTAGCGTATACGTGAACGCGAGCGAGACTACGCGTTATGCGAGAGCGCGTAAAATTCGTCATGCCTGGAACCTTTGTGCGTATGCCAGCTTACAAGTTGAATTCAGTATTTTTCAGGTAGCGGCTAAACAGTGCCGTTTTATTCTGTAGTTTTATTGCTGATATCAAAAGAGAAATCATCGAAGTTTTTGTAAGGCTGAGTGGCAATGATTAACTGACATTCCTCGTAAAATAATCGTGAATTATACGATATTTAGCTTCTTTTCGTTCGGCGCGTCTGCGTGGTTTACTTCGTGCTTTAGCTGCCCTCGCGAAGTAAACCACGCAGACGACGCGGCCGCATCGTTGTTAAACAGTGATGAACAACGGTGAAACATGATTGAATCCCTAAGTGTATATCGTTGGTCAATATGCAACATTAACATTCACATTAACTTTGTCACAATATACAATCCAATAATAAGAAAGTAATAATTTTAAAGTTTTACTTCAAACATGTGTATGTCAGATTATATCGTCCCGAAATCATTTATCCAAGCCCAAAACTGAACTAAATGTGGAGGACAATGTTCGCCAACACCTGCTATATGATAAATATTCAGTTCATGAATGAAATGCTGTGAGAATATGATACTTATACTGTCTTCGACCCATTGGTCATCGGCATGACAACCTTTTTTCTTCTACGCAATCAATAGTCACCAGCAAGTATGCGGACCACAGAACGGGAAATATTAAGTTTTAAAATATAACATTGAAAATCAATCATATTGTACATGTATACAGTGTATAATTAAATCATTAAATTAAATTAAATTTTATCATTACATTGAAAATATCAAGCTATTTTTTATAGATAGAATTATAATGTCCATGGTACAATAGCATATAACATTATTTTCAAACAGCACTGCAATTGCAGTACAAAATGTACACAAATGTACACAAGATATACGTTTTGGAATAATTATTACGTATAGCCTATAAATAATACATTTGGACTTTATACAGCATTATTAAATTTAACATATCTGGTATTTGTATAGGTGGTTCCAATTGGCACGCCATTGTTTAAGATGAACTTCTGTCATCAACTCCAACAAAACCCAGAAGAAGTCACCAGACATGTTTTTGAGCTATAGGCCTTTAAAGATGACATTCCCATAAAAATATCAAATTTTGAAATTCTTAATTTCATGGTATTTGACTGTGGGACTAAGTGGACTTTTAAATCCTTGAAATTACTTATTAAAAAAAGGTTTATTTAATAAATAAGTTTTTTAAAAGCACAGTGATTTATAGTGCGCTATGCAAAGGCACAACACCTAGACGTTGATCCACAAGCCTCAGCACACTTTACAGGTTGTCGCTGACCACTACGGCCTCACATCATTCCATAAACCATAAAACAACAAATCAGGGACTTTGCTGCTACAAGAGCGTACACCCTAGACATTCCACAAATAACCATCGCAACCAGGATCAGCTCCCCGAGTTTTGTACGGGTTACGTGACAATTAGCAGTAAGTTCCTTGTCCAGGGGAATTTCAAGCTAACTCAATTTTCCACGAGAGTATACTAGGCACCGCCAGGGTTCGAACCCGCAACCACTCGCAGCAGTTGAACTATGATAATCCCTATTCAATCCTGTGTAAGGCAGGAAACTAATTGGCCCATTACTCAGAATAGCAATTTGGCAAACATATTAAGGTATCATTTACAACATTATCCATATCTTGAAAAGTATTAATGCTATTTATATATTTTTGGTATCATTTTAAAACTATTGTTTAGTGCTTACATTTTATTCAAATCATGAAATGTCAAACATGCAACTTGTTCCTGGTTTTGTCAGAACAGGTCACATATGTATACCAATAGTTGATATTTAAATAGTATCAGGCGTATATGGGTGTATTTATGGTATTTATAATGTGATAAGTCATCAGATGTTAATTTCTGATTACTGTATTTCCTCTATTAAATGCCCGGGGTGTTGCATTTTCCAAAAGGGGTCGCTTAAGTAGAAGTCATTTTTAGAATGATAATTCCAGTTAACCATGAATCACTAAATAAGCTTAAAACTCATGCTGAAATGATGAACTGTGAACTTCCCAGCAAACACAAAACGTTTTCGACATCATTCGCAAAAGGTTATAAAATGTTGTCACAAAACATTTAAATGTCGGGTTATATAAAGGGTATATTGAGGGTATAAAACGTTTTCATAACATTGAAAAACATTTTTTGATAATCTACTGCCCAGCAAACACAAAATGTTTTACAGAAAACGTTTAAATGTTGGGTTATATAAAGGGTATAAAAACGTTTTAATAACATTCCAAAAACATTTTTGAAAACCTGATACAAAACATTGTAAACAGAATGTTATTTTTGGGTTGAAAAAATATTTTGCGAAAAATGTTTGCCCAAAATATTTGCAATAACGTTTTAAAGCAACATTAGGTTTCAAGAAGGTTAAGTTACATGCCGGTTTATAATAGCGGGTCCACCATTGGTGGATGTACCAAACATAATATGAAATTTAAAAAAAAAGGAAGTTTAGTTCGGCAGAGGTTCAGCTACACTGCGCCGCTGTATACAGTATCGTCATGTCACCAGCGCCTTAGACCGCTCGGCCACAAGACTTGTTGGTGTCATCGTGAAAATTTAAACATATAATCGCAACTTCATTACTTCAACATACCACGTGACAAGCAAAGACAGAAAACGTACCATATTTTGGAATTTTATCTGCTTAAAATATTAATGTGTATTATAATAGAGCTACCATTATTAATATTGTTGAATTCTCAAGCGCATACAGACAATTAATACGAGGGTCCTATGATACATACACAATACATAAATCGATTTTGATTTCGGCCACGTGCTCTGCAGGACATCGCGTCAGTTGCGAGGTTTGGGACCCAGTCAGCCTACCATTTTTTTTTTAAGACGGTCTGAATTTTTGCAATTTATAGGATAATTCCACGTAGGTCCCCTAAAGTTTCTTCCAGATATTGGAGATTAGATTCCCATAAAGACGAAACAGTATTTTTAGTGGGGAGTTGGGGACCTACGTAAAATTTACATAGAATTTTCACCATCAATTGAGTGTTAATTTTGACTAAATTCAGAAAATATTTTGGCGTATATAAAATTGAAATAAAATTCTCTGCCTCCTAAACCACATAAATTTTAGCACGATTGGGTATCACGAATCGTTATATATATGATGTGCACTTAATATTCATTCTTCCATACAAAGGATGCTTCAGTTTTAACACAAAAAATATTTCATTGAAAACTCTCCCACTCGGCGATTTTAAAAAGGTAACCACGCTTACCTAGAATGTGCAATAAATTAGCATTAACATTTTTCTTATTTCAGCAGCATTTTAGAAACTCTGGCGTACGGCGAGTACTGCTGTAACCAATTACACGATATGAGACACCACAGAGCCTGCCACATAGTTTCTATACTAGTTTTTTTACGATTTGCGCATGATCAGTACCGCATATGATATTGCCATTATAAGATAATTCGATTTGTTGTCAGGTAAAACCCAGATTTTGTTTCCAATACACTAACTGGAATATGTAATACACTAATTAGCGGGGATTGCTGTCTGCTGTGGATATATTTTACTGCATTTTATCCATAACGATTTTGAAATCGTTCATCAAAATTGTGATATATTTAACTGTTTGAGAATTACAATTATATAAAGGAACACAATGTACATATCGACACACTATGCCACTTTCTTTATCTGCGTCAATAATAGAATATTGATTTCAATCGAATTGAATACATCTCTCGATTTTGAGTTTGTACTCCACCACTGAGCGATCTAGCGATCGATTTCTAGCCAATCAGATAGGACTCCTTTTCTTGCGTTCGGTGAAATACCAATCGCCCGTCGCTCACCAATGGAGTATTAAGTTTATATTTATAATATATACAGGGTGTCGACACTGTGGATCGTAGCATGTTTCACTCAGGCAGTATAGATTTTCACAAAATATCCCTACTTATTTGCCATTTCTAACTGTATAACTCTATGATAAAGAAATCAGTAGGAACAACTCTGGAAAAGTAGACGACGGGAAGTACTAAAAATAAGTAGTCCGATAATACCGTACTCGGATGCTGGCGTTATTAACCAATAAGATGTCTGGATTACCTAATAAATATTTATGAGGTATAGTAATGGCACAGGTAATGGTTAGTAGCGCCAGCCTCCGAGTAGGCCTATACGGTCGTTTGAATACTTCCCCGTGTCTGTTGGGGTAGGTCTATTTACGTAATAAAATAGCAATTCGGTGTGGTATTGAATGCCATTTTGGCCCGAGGCTTATAATAGTCTCTATCATCATGATTCATGGAGCCTAATCACAATCGCATAAGCGATTCTTCCCATTTTAGTAATCGCTCCCGTTTACTCAATTAGCGGAGGCCCGCAATGTATAACTTGTAAACTCAAAAATCAACTGAAATGTTGGAATAAGTTTTAACGTAGGCTAGATATCTACCGGAACATACCATAGAGAGGGGGGATTTTAGAAATACTCCTTTAACAGTACTGTTGATATTATCAATATCATTGTAGTTTTTAATTAATAAAACGGTGACAATATCTTGAGTAACTGATTTCTTTTATAATTTATTTTGTACACGTTGTATTACTAGTAGTCTTCAGATTTCTGAATGTCCATTTAGTTAACTGTCCTACACAAATGCACCATTGGATTCCTAGAGATGCTGGATGGTATTTGATTAATTGCTTCATATATATATCTTAAAACCATGATTCATTAAGGGATTTGGAATGAGCATTTTGAGCGTTTGGACAGTATTTTTTGTGGGACATGAGAACACATCAGACATATCGAATTGCATTCTAAATACGAAGAATGTCTTTCTGATATCAAATAAGTTTCATTTTTGAAATTCATGAAATAATACAAATTTTATGACAAATTATTAAAATTGGTTATTTTTCACATTTTTGATATATAACTGTCCTCGAAGTAAATTTGATAAATCTAACGATATATTCTTAAAGTGTATGTAGCTGGGATGAAAAGCCGACGATCAAAATTTTGACCTTTCATATTGACGATATGGATTTTTTCCCCAAAAAGACCAAATTTTTTTGTGTGTGTGTTTTGGGGAAAAATCCATATCTTCAATTCAAGAGGTCGAAATTTTCAATTGATCGTCGGCTTTTCATCCCACCTACATACACTTTAAGTATAAATCATCAGATTTATAAAGTTTACTTCAAGTACTGTTAAATATCAAAAATATCAATTTTAATCATTTGCCATAAAATGTGAATTACATTGAGAATTTCAAAAAATCAAAATTAGTTGATATCAGAAGGACATTCGTCGTATTCAGAATGCAATTCGATATGGCTGATGTGCTCTAATGTCCCACAATAAATACTGTCCAAACGTTCATACCCCATCCCTTAATGTGTTAAACAACAAATTAAATTTAAAAAATACTGACTCAACTTCCAATACCCTATGGTGTGTCTTTGGTTTAAAAATTACGTCCCTGTTTTACAATAGTATCTGTCAAATGTGATAATACTACAGGGTCCCCCCTAAAAAAAAAAGAGGCCCCTCATTGCGTCCTCTTTTTCTCCTATTTCAGAAAAGTTGATCAAGTATATGTTGGTGTATCTAAAGAACCACCGGTTGAAGATATCTAGTGTCAACCTCCTTTCAGAAAAAAGACATTTCTTGTTTTATTTGGAAGTTATAATGCTATCTTTAGTATACAACAATATTGATGCTCAATAGATAATAACATTATTGCTATCAGATATAAGCTATCTCAAGTAGAGAGCATGTAACATTAATGCAGTCAGTAAAGCAAATTTTCATAGATGGCAATATTGATGCCATCAGATATAAGCTATCTTCAGTAACTAACAATTACATAATGCTATCAGATAGTCTATCTTTAGTATATAGCACTATCGATGCTATCAGATATAAGATATCTTCAGTAAATATCAACATTAAGGTTACGTTGGGTGAAAATTCCACTCAACTTGTCTTTTGTTTTTTAATTTTTATTTATGAAGTATATGTATATATATATTAAACATCTCAGAGATGTAGATTGAAAAAATTGCATCAACAAAGTATTTTTTAAATTATTTTTGTATATCAATATTTGCTCTAGATATCCCACAGCACTAATTCTTTTTTAAAGACAGTTCTTGTTTTAAGGGGACACTACACTAAATCCTTCCGCATTTGGTGTAACTCATGGAAGAAAGAGAAGGTGTGAGGGGCTATCATTTTCTATGGAAGGGGGAATCCCAAATATACATGGGGGACCCGTGGGTTAGATTTTAAAAGGTATGCCAACATTTCCTGTCATCCTCCCCTGCTCTCGGCCAGCCTAAATTTGCCAATATGCAAACTTTAAATGGCCTAGATATTATGATGCAGATTTGAATGTTTCTGTAGTGTTTCCTAAGCCTTATAAAGATGCACTGTAAATGTTTGCCAAAAACTGCTCCCCCATCCCCCATTCTACCCTCCCCCAGGACTCATAATTATTATGCACCTGGTTACTTTCTTGTATTTTAACATGTATTTCAATGGGACATTTATTTAGTGATGTGCCCCCTTATAGTGATTATTATTCCAGTGCATGATCTAGACTACCCCGTAGTCCACTTGCCCATTGTGCATACTCTGGATATTGTATTTAAGCTTAAAACTCTGATTTAATTAATGTGTGCACAATTGATAGATTTTCACATCTGATCAGTCACCCTACTCCCTCTGTTTGTTAGCTTCCCAAGTGCTCGGAGATTCCAAAATCAGAATTGTTCAGTATTAAAGTGGGCCGTTATAATTATGCAAGATAATGTTGCATTCAATTACTTTTATTGTCACTAATAGTCTGATATTTTTAACTCTATGACCATTTTACTATTGAATATTTTAATTTTAATAAACATCAGTATAATTTTGAGTTCAACGAAATGGGTTCATCATGACTAATAATAACATATTTTAAATAAAATTCGACTATGGCATAGTCTAGTGCATGATCTGGCAACCCTGTCATTTTCATTTGATTCCTAAAATCACTGAAGCATAAGCACAGTGGAGCATGAGTATTCAACCAGCACTATACTAGACAAAATCCATAAAATAAGTACTATCACCTTGGCCCTGGCAACACTAACTAGCATTGTAAACAACTTAGCACATGGTTTGAACATGATATAGATAGTGTGGAAGTTTTGACAGAAATTTGTCAATTTCTGCAAGTTCTGTGAAAATCAATACTTCCCATGCAGTAAGGATTATCAGTAGTAATACAGGAGCACTGCACCTCGAATATTATGGGATTGTGAATTGATACTGTGAAATAGCAGAAAATGTGAGTACCGGGTACTTGAAACTAAATTTGTGCATATCTCAAAACTCCATTTTTGACCATTTAGCCTGATATGCTGAGATAAAATAAATTATTTTTAATGTTTCCGTAGCTGATTCATAAAATTTTGATATGCATGTGTTAGCTGATACTTCAAAGAAATAATGTAGGGAATAATTGTGTCGATATAGTGGCACACTAAATTAATATTGTTGTTGCAAAAAAGACGACATTTACCCCATCATTTTCATTGACATTCTGTGAACATGTAAGCTTACTGTTTCAAATCAGGAGGACCTATCGAAAGAATAAATAGGTACATTATTTCATTGGTTTGTTTGTAACACATATCCGAAATCGCAATGAAATCGGACCCTCTCCCCGTATTTTCCTGGCCTCTTTTCCAAAAAACCTCATGCTCATGAAATTGAACACAAATTGAAACACTTACAAAGTACATTTTTGTATGAGCTATGACGTTAAAAGTATTACAATAATAATCATTAGAGTGTCAACTTTAAGATGAAGTATGATTTTTAGGCCTGCCGTGTTTATTTTTTGAAAAACAAAATATTTTAGGTGGCTACGTGAAGCCAATTTGCCTACACAAAATTTCAAAATCCTGCGTAACCTTAATGCAGTCAGTTATGTTATCTTCAGTAGATAGCAATATTGATGGCTAGTGATAGCTGGTGATAATTGGTGATAGCTGGTGACGGTTGGTGATGGCTATTGATAGCTGGTGATGGTTAATGATGGCTGGTGATAATTGGTGATAGCTGGTGACGGTTGGTGATGGCTGGTGATGGTTGGTGATGGCTAGTGATAGCTGGTGATGGTTGGTGGTGATAGCTGGTGATGGCTAGTGATAGCTGGTGATGGTTGGTGATAGCTGGTGATGGCTGGTGATGGTTGGTGATAGCTGGTGACGGTTGGTGATAGCTGGTGATGGTTGGTGATGGTTGGTGATGGCTGGTGATGGCTGGTGTTGGTTGGTGATAGCTGGTGACGGTTGGTGATGGTTAGTGATAGCTGGTGATGGTTGGTGATAGCTGGTGACGGTTGGTGATGGCTAGTGATAGCTGGTGATGGTTGGTGATACCTGGTGACGGTTGGTGATGGCTGGTGACGGTTGGTGATGGCTAGTGATAGCTGGTGATGGTTGGTGATGGTTGGTGAGCTGGTGACAGTTGGTGATGGCTGGTGATGGTTGGTGATGGCTGGTGATAGCTGGTGATGGTTGGTGATGGTTGGTGATAGCTGGTGATGGTTGGTGATGGCTGGTGATAGCTGGTGCCGGCTGGTGATGGTTGGTGATAGCTGGTGACGGTTGGTGATGGCTAATGAGTGATAGCTGGTGATGGTTGGTGATGGCTGGTGATGGTTGGTGACAGCTGGTGATGGCTGGTGATAGCTGGTGATGGTTGGTGATAGCTGGTGATGGTTGGTGATGGTTGGTGATAGCTGGTGATGGTTGGTGATGGTTGGTGATGGCTGGTGATGGTTGGTGATGGCTGGTGATGGTTGGTGATAGCTGGTGATGGTTGGTGATAGCTGGTGATGGTTGGTGATAGCTGGTGACGGTTGGTGATGGCTGGTGATAGCTGGTGATGGTTGGTGATAGCTGGTGATGGTTGGTGATAGCTGGTGATGGTTTGTGATAGCTGGTGACGGTTGGTGATGGCTGGTGATAGCTGGTGATGGTTGGTGATAGCTGGTGATGGTTGGTGATGGTTGGTGATGGTTGGTGATAGCTGGTGATGGTTGGTGATAGCTGGTGACGGTTGGTGATGGCTGGTGATAGCTGGTGATGGTTGGTGATGGTTGGTGATAGCTAGTGATGGTTTGGTGATGGCTGGTGATGGCTGGTGATGGCTGGTGATGGCTGGTGATGGCTGGTGATGGCTGGTGATGGCTGGTGATAGCTGGTGATGGTTGGTGATGGTTGGTGATAGCTGGTGACGGTTGGTGATGGCTAGTGATGGTTGGTGATGGCTGGTGATAGCTGGTGCCGGCTGGTGATGGTTGGTGATAGCTGGTGACGGTTGGTGTTGGCTAGTGATAGCTGGTGATGGTTGGTGATGGCTGGTGTGATGGCTGGTGATGGCTGGTGATGGTTGGTGATGGTTGGTGATGGCTGGTGATGGTTGGTGATGGTTGGTGATAGCTGGTGACGGTTGGTGATGGTTGGTGATGGCTGGTGATGGTTGGTGATAGCTGGTGATGGTTGGTGATAGCTGGTGATGGTTGGTGATGGTTGGTGATGGCTGGTGATAGCTGGTGATGGTTGGTGATAGCTGGTGATGGTTGGTGATAGCTGGTAACGGTTGGTGATGGCTAGTGATAGCTGGTGATGGTGGTGATGGTGATGGCTGGTGATGGTTGGTGGTGATGGTTGGTGATGGTTGGTGATGGCTGGTGATGGCTGGTGATAGCTGGTGATGGTTGGTGATAGCTGGTGATGGTTGGTGATGGTTGGTGATGGCTGGTGATGGCTGGTGATAGCTGGTGATGGTTGGTGATAGCTGGTGATGGTTGGTGATGGTTGGTGATAGCTGGTGACGGTTGGTGATGGCTAGTGATAGCTGGTGATGGTTGGTGATAGCTGGTGATGGTTGGTGATGGTTGGTGATAGCTGGTGATAGCTGGTGATGGTTGGTGATAGCTGGTGACGGTTGGTGATAGCTGGTGACGGTTGGTGATAGCTGGTGACGGTTGGTGATGGCTAGTGATAGCTGGTGATGGTTGGTGATGGCTGGTGATGGTTGGTGATAGCTGGTGATGGTTGGTGATGGCTGGTGATGGTTGGTGATGGTTGGTGATGGCTGGTGATAGCTGGTGACGGTTGGTGATGGCTAGTGATAGCTGGTGATGGCTGGTGATGGTTGGTGATAGCTGGTGATGGTTGGTGATGGCTGGTGATGGTTGGTGATGGCTGGTGATGGTTGGTGATAGCTGGTGATGGTTGGTGATGGCTAGTGATAGCTGGTGATGGTTGGTGATAGCTGGTGATGGTTGGTGATGGTTGGTGATGGCTGGTGATGGTTGGTGATGGTTGGTGATGGCTGGTGATAGCTGGTGATGGTTGGTGATGGCTAGTGATAGCTGGTGATGGCTGGTGATGGTTGGTGATAGCTGGTGATAGCTGGTGATGGTTGGTGATAGCTGGTGACGGTTGGTGATAGCTGGTGACGGTTGGTGATGGCTAGTGATAGCTGGTGACGGTTGGTGATGGCTGGTGATGGTTGGTGATAGCTGGTGATGGTTAGGTGATGGTGATGGCTGGTGATGGTTGGTGATGGCTGGTGATGGCTGGTGATGGTTGGTGATAGCTGGTGACGGTTGGTGATGGCTAGTGATAGCTGGTGATGGTTGGTGATGGCTGGTGATGGTTGGTGATAGCTGGTGATGGTTGGTGATGGTTGGTGATGGTTGGTGATGGCTGGTGATGGTTGGTGATAGCTGGTGATGGTTGGTGATGGCTATAGTGATAGCTGGTCATGGTTGGTGATAGCTGGTGATGGTTGGTGATGGTTGGTGATGGCTGGTGATGGTTGGTGATGGCTGGTGATGGTTGGTGATGGCTGGTGATAGCTGGTGATGGTTGGTGATGGCTGGTGATAGCTGGTGATGGTTGGTGATGGCTAGTGATAGCTGGTGATGGTTGGTGATGGCTGGTGATGGTTGGTGATGGGTGATAGCTGGTGATGGTTGGTGATGGTTGGTGATGGTTGGTGATGGTTGGTGATGGTTGGTGATGGCTGGTGATGGTTGGGTGATGGTTGGTGATGGTTGGTGATGGCTGGTGATGGTTGGTGATGGTTGGTGATAGCTGGTGATGGTTGGTGATGGCTAGTGATAGCTGGTGATGGTTGGTGATGGTGATGGTTGGTGATGGTTGGTGATGGCTGGTGATGGTTGGTGATGGCTGGTTATGGTTGGTGATGGCTGGTGATAGCTGGTGATGGTTGGTGATGGCTGGTGATAGCTGGTGATGGTTGGTGATAGCTGGTGATGGTTGGTGATGGCTGGTGATGGTTGGTGATGGCTGGTGATGGTTGGTGATGGCTGGTGATGGTTGGTGATGGCTGGTGATGGTTGGTGATGGTTGGTGATGGCTGGTGATGGTTGGTGATGGCTGGTGATGGTTGGTGATAGCTGGTGACGGTTGGTGATGGCCAGAATAGAATGGGGTTTTTCCCAGGCTTGGTATATAATAAGAAAATGTAAACAATGATTGACAGTTGATAGTGTTGATCTGGGCTAGCTAGCTAATATGCTTACAGTCCAATTCCTTCAAAGAAAGGAAATTGCAAACCAGAAATATTTTATGTAGTCAAAGTGCTACTATTTGCCAGTGTTGTCGGAGAAGATCTAGAATACGTCCAAGAACGTACTTCTTCCAAGAAAGGAATATATATTCTTCTGTCGACTTGCTGAAGTCTGGTGTTTTGATTCAACGCAACTGTCAAAATAAGTGGGGACAACTGCATCGCAGTCCTGCTTCCTGAAGATATTGTGTGAAAGGTGGAAATAGCACCAAGTTTGGAGAAAGCAGTGCAAGGAGTTAAATTTGGAGAACTGCGCAAGGAGTTTAGCATAGGAGAATGGCGCAAGGAGTTTAGTATAGGAGAACTGCGCAAGGAGTTATAAACGTGTTTGGAGAACACCATTTTCGTATAAGGATTTTATACGCAAGGATTTATCAATGCAAGTGTACAAAGGACTTAGCTGATTTTTGCAGGACAAATGAATAAGGATATATTACAGCAGTCGTCCAGAACATTGCAAGAACTTTATGATCACCAAGAAGAAGAATGCTGGCTAAGTACTAAATAGATAAAGAGTGATTATATTTGATTATTATGTATGTGCATTTGTTGTCATATATTGTACCAATCATAACTGGCTTTCAATTAAAGACTTAGATTTTTTTAGCTTAACCAAACAGTGTATTTGTGTTGTGCATTCATGTGAATTTGGGTAAAAGGTGATTTTGGCCTTGAGTCAAGTACGACTCGTAACAGAATCCGTGACTAGGATTTGTTTTCAAGTTCATATGATAAACTTCACACAATATTCTACCTGGAAGGCTTTCATATTTCCAAATGAGCCACAGAATTTACTACTGACTTCTTTCTTTGATTAATAAAAGATATGGAACTTCTTTACAACATTCACACACGGCTAGTTCCACAAGATATGTTTTAAATTCCTGAAGTTTATGTCTCTACAGCAGGATGATTTAAATTGTCAATCTCGACACAAAATTACATGATATGTTCAGCACCAATTTAATTATGTTCAATTTGGAACTTTATGCAGAACACAAAATTTATCACACTATGAAAATCTAAATTTGATTTTCCCGCCAAAACAATAATTTAACTATCACAAGCAAAGCTTTCTTTAAATAACTAATTCATCATTAAATCCACTTTATAATTTACAAACAATATTATTTTACTTACACGAACAATGTCTTAAACCATCATGGTTCTCACAAAGTTGGAAAAGTTAAAGTGTCAGCTTCAACCACGACGACCATTTTAAACTTCGCCACACCCGACTCAAACACAAGGCACAAATTAGCTTCTATTGCTAATTCTAGCTTCCATAAGACCTGGTATATCTTTCTGTATGAAGCATCGCAAACTGGTAAAGCCTTTTAGCCATACGATGTTAGTATAGAGAAATATCCATCATGCTGAATAAAACAACATTTCACTTCCTCAGTGAAATGGGCAGCAGATCTTATCTCAATCGGATGTTAAAATTGAATGCCCAGATTTTCTGTGAACATGCATCCACCAAGCCAGAGACTAATTTACATGATACACAAAAAATCTGAATATTGACAATACCTAAAGAATTGTCCACAAAAGAAAAAGGCTGACCTAGAATCCAGGTCTGACCACTGTACTACATACAATCCACACACCACATCTAGATTGCAAGCTTCAGTGCACATACCTGCAACTAGCTTTAAGGGATCATGACATTAAGGTGAATTACCCAGAAAACAATCCACTTTTATTTTAAGGGATTAACTCCAATTATGACACTGATGATGATAGCGATACCACAAATACCGCATATTTGGAACTAAAAAAGGCAGGACCAGTGGCGTAACTACCCCGGGCGCCACCCTTAATTAGGAGGCGCCAAATTGACCAATTCAGCATCGATTCTGCGCCCCTCCAAGCGATGAAAGTCAAAATTTTCGCGCGCTTCGGATGCATTTCAGGACAAAATCAATTGAAAGAACATTTTAAGACCGATATTCAACATCTAGTAACCAAAATTAATTAGTGTATAGACCTTATTGCACGCGCTCCGCACGCAATTGTTTCAAGAATGGGGGAGCACTATGTATCCTTAGCCCCTGTGCTACGCCACTGCCCGCGTCTAAGATATCCTTGGGTGGGGGGGTAGGGGCGCCAATTTCGTGATATAATACACATTTTTATGGCATATGATTAAAAATAGATATAGATTTTTCCCCTAAAACACCAAGAAAAAATAAGGGGTTTTTTTTGCAGTAGAATATATTGAAAAAGCTGGGCCAGTAAATTTATTGCAGGGCCACTAGATCTGCCATTTCACTGGCCCGGAGGGCCAGTAGAAAACTGACACCTAAGTCTGTCCCTGCATTGGGGGATGATTGTATGGATCATCCCCCTGGCAAAATATTGGGGGAGATTCATATATGGCTCCAAAAACACACATATTGTTAAAAATGTCTTCAAAAATAATATTATAAAAATACCCCTTGGGTAATGTTTTTGACTCCTTCAGAGGAAAAATTCACAATTGAAAGGGTTAAAGAAATTTGAAAATACCCCTTCAGCAAAATGCTTAAAGAAAACCCTGTTGGTGGGTACAGTCAACATTTAGTGTTAAATTTTTGGAAGGTCATTTTGGGGTCATCTGAGGTCACCCAGGGTCATCTGAGGTCAAAGTATGAACATTTTAATTCCTAATGCAACCAAACTTGGGTCAATGCTGCATTATGGGTACCCTCATGTATTAGTGGTATCCAAGGATTTAATAACTGTTATAATAATTTAAATCGCGCGCCCCATGGTGGAGGCATCCCAGTCTACGCCTTGCTATATTTCTAGTTTTTCATTATTTTTTCTTAAAGGTCATAGCCAAAACATGACTATATGCCTTCAATACTAGTTCATTTATGTTTTTAAAACAGTTTAGAAGTGTGTAGAAACTGTTAAAACAAATTCAGGATGTCAAAGATGTTGAAAAAATAAAAAAAACTTTTTTCTGGAATTTCCAAAATTATGGTTGGTATTCATTTGTAGAGTAAAAAAAAGAAGACTTTTTTCCTGATTATCCAGATTAGTCTATCGGTGGAGGACAAGCAAGCAATCTTTTTTTTTTGCCTTACTTTTTTGCCTGAGACTTTTGCCAATGTCATTACCGGTCGTGTGTGCACAGTGGTAAACTTACTACACAAGATAACATGGAATTTAACATTTTTTTAACATCCTGGTTGACAAAAAATGGTGGAGGGGTCATTTAATGAAAGGGGCGACTAATACAGGAAATATTAATATGGTACGTGGGAAATAAGTGACAATTATTAGACTTTGAAATTGATGTGGCATATTTTTTGTATGAATAAAGATAGTGAGATAAAAAGGTTAATGTTCCAAACACACTCAAACTGACCTTTGCTGTTACAGCATAGTCTACTGAGTGCTATTGGTTATAGTTAAAGATTTTGTACAGAAAAATTATGTGAAGCATTGAAGTCAGTGAAACTAAAATGAGGTTCTGGTATGTAATAATCAAATAAAAAATAAACTAGACTTAGCTGTGGTCTAAGACCACAAACACAGCCGTGTTGTGAACCCTTAATGACCTTTGACCCCAAAATATATGAAAATCCCATAGACATTGGCTAATGTCAACGTATGTGTGCATGTGGCATCACTTTGCTATGTTATTTGTGGCAGAAGGGGCATTTTGAAGGGTTTTTTTGTCTCCGACCGGAAGTGACCCCTTAATGACCTTTTACCCCAAATAAAAAAATACCACGTATACACTGAGTAACATCAATTCATGAGTGAATGTACCGTCTCTGTGCTATATTTTTTCTTGGCTGATAAAGTTTTTTGAAGTTATTTAGTTTTATACCGGAAGTGACACCTTAATGACCTTTGACCCCAAATCTGTGTACACCCCATAGACACTGGGTAATAACAATACATGTGTGTAAGTGGCATCACTGTCCTACGTAATTTGTGGGAGAAGATGCATTTTAAAGGTATTTCGTTTTATACCGGAAATGACCCCTTAATGACCTTTGACCCCAAATTTAAAAAAAATACCGTATATAAACTGCTCAAATAAAGAAAGTCCGCAGTCATGTAACCCGTCCTACACCAAAACCTGATCTTGTTATGACAATTTGATTGATACGGTCATGTGCAGAATCTTGTTAGCTCCAATCTGATACCAAATTTGCTACCAAACATTCAAAAGTGACAAAGATTGATGCCAGTTTATGGCATTTGGTTCATTTTTAAAAAGTTGCAAATCAAAATGAAGAACGCGGTCGAAATTGCTTAGCGTGGCAATATGGTCAAGCTTAGTTGCCCACGATGGGTCCATGTCGACTATCCCAAGTGCGCGCTTTATTCAATTGTTAATTTAAATCCCATGGGTTGCTACAGTGCTTTGCTGATGAATACTAGGGCATGATGCGATCGATATGACCTAGCGGTTGTTTCGGGCTATGTCAATGATCGCGCTCTGCCATTCTCCTCTACATGTCCGCGTGGTCCGATTTTAATTTGCAACTTTTGAAAATGCACCAAATTTCATATACTGGTATCAATCTCTGTGAATTTAGAGTTTTCGGCAGCAAATTTGGTTTCAAATTGCAGCTAATAAGATTCTGAACACGACCTTTTAAATCAAATTGTCATACCTAGATCAAGTTTTTATGTAGGACGGGTTATATTACTGCGGACTTTCTTTATTTGAGCAGTTTACATTAGGTAAACACAATTCATGTGTGAACATATCATCACTCTCCTATGTTTTTTTAGCTAATAAAATTTTGAAGATATTTCGATTTATACCGGAAATGACCCCTTAATGACCTTTGACCCAAAATCTGTGTACACCACATTGACACTGGGTAATAACAATGCATGTGTGCAAGTGGTGTCACTGTCCTACGTAATTTGTGGGAGAAGATGCATTTTAAAGGTATTTCGTTTTATACCGGAAGTGACCCCTTAACAACCTTTTGACCCCAAATAAAAAAAATACCACATATACATTGGGTAACTGCAACTCATATGTGAACATACCGTTACTGTCCTATGTTTTCCTTAGCTAATAAAAAAAATTGAAGGTATTCCGTTTTATGCCGGAAGTGACCCCTTAATGACCTTTGACCCCAAATCTGTACACCCTATAGACACTGGGTAATTACAATGCATGTGTGCAAGTGGCATCACTGTCCTACATAATTTGTAGGAGAAGATGCATTTTGAGTTGAAATCACATTTTTAACCCCTATGACCCCTGTGTGACCTTTGACCCCACAAGATTCATGTGACATGTAGGGGCATGGTCAATGATCATTGTGACCAAGTTAGGTCAAAATCGATGTAAGCATGTGAGTGCTAGAGTAAATGTAATGGTTGACAGAAGAAAGAAGAAGAACGAGATCTGATTGCGTTCGCCTGCGACCGCGAGCATGCACAGCCAGCAGTGACAAATGAGTTATGACCCCGAATCTGTGAGAACCGGAAGTGATCCCTTAATTACCTTTGACCCCGCAAAAATATTACATAGTGCTTAGGATGTCATAAGGAATATTCCTGGTGAATTTCAGCTTAATCGGAACTTATACATGGATTTGATTTTTTTTTAAATTTATAATTGAACTATAGAACAACTTAATAACAATTACCTCAATGAAAAAAACAAACCCTTATGTACACCGACAAAATGCATTGTTCCAATTTTAATTAAAAAATTCTACTATGTTTAGTTATTGAGATAAAAATTCTTGAAGTTATTTAGCTAAAGACAGGAAGTGACCCCTTAATGACCTTTGACCCCAAAATAAAAATACCATATATACATCAGGTAACACTGATTCATGTATAATGATTATATTACTCTGGTCTGTTTACATTTTGAGATAGAATTTTTTTAAACATTTTTGATCATTTTGGTTTTTGACCGGAAGTAACCCCTTAATGACCTTTGACCCCAAAACTGTAGGCATCCTAAAGACCCTAGCTAGTAACGATGCATGTGTGCTAATGGCGACTCTCTTCTATGTAATTTGTAAAGACAGTGATTTTTTGAATATTTTTTACAAATTTTTCAGACTTTTACCGGAAGTGATCCCTTATTGACCTTTGATCCCAATTCTGTGAACAACTTTTAGACACATAGATGATGCATGTGTGCAAGTGACGTCACGGTGCTATGTAATATGTGGAAGGAGAAGCATTTTTAGTGAAAATCCCAGTTTTAGCCATTGACCGGAAGTGTATGACATTTGACCGGAAGTTGATCATGTGACATCTGTGGCACCACCAAACGGTTCTACTGACCAAGTATGGTCAACATGCCTGAAAGCATGTGGCTACAATGGCTGATCATAATGTTGACAGAATCAGATGAAAGGAAGAACGCTGTAAAAACAATGCACAGCGCCGATGGCGGCTGTGCAAGAAGAAAGAACCTGTAAGAAAAAAGATACAGCTGTGACTAACGTCACGGCTGTGTAATAACGTCACGGCTGTGTAAATATTAATTAGTAGTAGTTTAGGTTTGTACTAATTTTAATTTTCTCCTTGATTTTGTGATCCAGGCCTCATTTCCCCAACTTTAATACTACAATTTTTTATACTGAAAAAAAAAAACTTAGGACTATACATAATGTTTGCATGCATAACCTCTTTGCTGATTCCATTGTTTGACAAAGACGTCATCCAATTTATATTTTCTGTCTGTTGATTAAAATAAAATATTTGTCTATGGGGCACTGTAATCATAATAATACATGCAATTATGTGAAACGCACAAATTCATTGTCCGAATCAACTGGAGTTTTGGAAATAAGCTTTTTTCATGTATATCTATTAAACCATACCCAAAGAAGAGGATGCTAAACTCTCAAAATGCTGTATCCTACACATGGCTGATTGGGATGAATCATGAATAGGTTCCAGAAAAAATAAAGCACAAATATATTTGGATTAAAATTATTGCCTAATCGGGTTTTGATTGAGCAAACTTCAATCAAAACCAAAATTGTCATTGGCGCAATAAGCCCTGGGTTTAGTTGAAAAGGGTTTCATTGTCCTGTAGATCAATAAAAGGTGGAGCCATGCGTGTTGTGACATCAGGCCGACACCTGTTGTGCATCCATGCCCTGTGTCGAGTCGCGTGCCAGTGGCCAATCATAGGCAGCGGTTCTGGGGGCGTGGCTGGTTTCTCAGAAATTATTGCCGGGAAAATTCATAAGCTGTTTTGATACCATCCGAAGAGGTCAGGAAAATTTTAAAACCCACCCACCACTCCCTTTATGATAAATATGATATTAAATGGCATTGTTTCTTTTGCTTTTTACCATTTTGTCCAATATATGAATCAAAATGGAGATACATTGCTGCATTTGAGCAAGTCATTGGGAATGTTTTCACATAAATGTACTTAATATTTAATGTCAATTGTCCTAATTCCGGAAATGAGTAATGATTAGGTCCAAGCCAAATCAGGACCGTAAATGGCAGATGATATAGCTGTCTGATTGCGTAAAAAGGTATCAGATGATATTGCTGTCTGGATACATACATGTATATGATTGCTGTCTGATACATAAAGCTCAGATGATATAGCTGTCTGAAGTGATATTAAAAGTATTAGCTAATATAGACAGTTGATTTCCTGTCAACTGTGTATACTCTCAGATAATACAGCCGTCTGAGGTGATATTAAATGAGTAATTGTTTAAGTCCTAGCCAAATTATGCTGTTTGGAGAATGGGACAGGTATCAGATGTTGTAGCTGTCTGATACATCTGAAGTAATATACATGTAAGAACCTCAGATGATATAGCTGTCTGAGGTGATACAAAAATGTATGTGATATTAAATTAAGTATGAAGAACACAGTTGACACTTGATCAACTGTGTAAATGAAAGGAAATAAAAGATTCGGATGGTAAAGATCCAGCTCCAGCAATAGTTGTGTTTGATCTACTTATTGCGTCCATAGGACAATGAAACATATAGCTAAATCTTAATCCTTTAGATAGATCAAAAATGTGGTATCTGACTAATTTTTTTTAATTTTTACAATGGCAGTCACAAAATTGAAAATCCACAGATTTGGCACAGGTTTAAGTAGTCAGAATCTTGAGTATTATAGGTAAGGGTTTTTTGCATGATTTTAAGGTAAATAAGGATAGAGCTCCCTGCTCGCCAAACCGATGAATCATCTGCTCATGGTTGCTTGTTCGTTAGAAATCAAACCCTGAATTGTCCACTATGAAATAAAACATGATTCCAAAAGCAGCACCAAATATAATGAAATATTACCAAATTAGCCAAGAGACCTAATTCTCTTTTATGTATAGATAGACAAATTGAACAAATTACGTATTTAAACACATTAAATTTCCCAGTGTATCTTCATCTTACTATAATTTGCCTAATGTTGGGTGTGTGCTGTATGTGTGTGGGTAAAAGGCTCCGCCAGTTTTGATCCGAGCCTCGCCAAATTCGCCCCGGGAATTCGCACAGGGGATGGAGAAAAATATGGGGAGTGTCGTCCCGGGGGGTACTCAGTACAAATGACCATACGGGGACGTGCCGCAAACATGGGTAGCATTTTCAGCCTTCTGGTATATCAATGACCCTTTTTCAAAGCCTATTTTGGTATATGAATGGGTCCTTTTTCAAAATTTTCTCAATTTTTTCGGAAAACAGCCCAATTTTTCCTTAATCTAGCTAAAATTTTCAAAATTTTCCCAAAATTTTGGGAAAATTTGTAAAACTAAGACAATTTTGGGTAAATTCGGCCGAAAATTTTGACTTTTGGTATATCAATGGGTCCAAATTTCTTGACAAATTCTTGACCAAACTTGAGTACCCCCCCCCGGGTGTGTCGTAAGCTACCTTCGGTCGAAATCGGAGGTCGGAGGTCAAAGGTCAAATTTTAAACTTGGTCCGATTGGGCTGTAACTCGGTGGGTGGAATGCGGAGGTCACATTTGGTTGAAATCGGTAAAGAATTAGGCTCAAAATCAGCGAAAATGTGATTTCTTTTTTGTTTTATCCAAAATCCACAGTATAAACCATGGTATTCCACCCTGAATGCCCTCTTCTCTGTTAATCTATAGACGAATCCAAATCCACGCATTCCTACACCTGACTAGCAGCCTTTAGTTGGGTAGCCGTCGGCTACAATGCACCAAAAATGTGAAATGATTCGGCCTTGGCGGAAATTTTAAACTGCATTCCATCATCCGTTTTACACCTTCCCTGAAAACACAGATAGACAAAAGAATGATTAAAATGTACAAGCTTCTACATGGTCTATTCGCTGTTGAAGTGACATAATAATCGGATTAACTACATGCGGTGTCTATGCATTGATGTACTTACGAACAAAAGGACTATGTAGGAATAGATGCGACGGGATTACCTGCCGAATTATCTCCATTATATATATTATTAGCTATTATTCTATTAATCCTCCTCGTCCTTGCATCTTCTCTAGGTGTTAGGCGGCTTATATTTGCACAATTGGACGCTCAAAACACCAGGTTGGTGCTAGCGGCTACCCAAAAATGTCCGACCAAATCCTGACCATGACTTGGCTTGTTGGATTCGTCTATAAATAGCTCTGATGATATGCTCTGATCATGCTGATACATGTATAGGCCTTGCACAATATACCAACTCTTGCTATAAAGCCATGTCTTCCACTGTGGGTTTTATATTAACCCATTAAATGAAGGAAGAAAGAAAGTGTAGTCAGTAAAACAAGTAAATACATAAATTAATCGATTTAATTAATTACCGGTAAATAAGTCAAATAGGTCAAAGGTCATCCAACAGGTCATCCGGGGTCAAAGGTCAATTGGGGTCAACGGGGTGAAACAGTATCCTATTAGCTGGATTTGGCTTAAACGTTAAACTTGGTACAATAAATATGAGGAATCAGGCTACGGTAAATAAAAGTCCCTAGGATTAGACCTATGCTGGTGATTGTATATTAACCCTTTAAAATAAGAAATCAGTTTAAAAAAAATAAATAAATAAATGTCATCAAAATAAAGGTCATCAAACAGAGGTCAAAGGTTCCGGCTATGTTGCTGTTATGCATACGGGCATATTGAGCTTAATAATCATTTGCGCATATGGGTATTAGCTCTAGTTTTATGTAATTATTGTTAAATTAAAGGAATGCAAGTACATCCTCTGAATCTAGTACAATATATGTTTTGTCTGTGTTGCCCGATCATCTCTTCTACTGTTGTGTCTATACTGTTGTGACATCGTCGGCTTCATTCACAAAAGTAGTAGAGAAGATTGTGGGCAACTAGATTTAGGCGTGTGCTTGCCTTTTATTATTCAGCAGTATTAGGCCAAGTAAAAAAAAGTAACATGTATATCGTCCGGATTTTTTCAAAAATCGGTGAGGGAGCTCCTTATTATTTGCTGTTGTTATTTTTTACCATTCATTTCTGTGTAAAATTGCCATTGCCAAGTTTTTGCCAGCACATCCTAAAATCGGGGATGTCCCAAATTTCCCCAAAGCCCTACCCCTAGCTTGAAGAAAGTGTTGCAATGTGTTTGTACATGACATCCAAAAACTTATGAACGTGTCTTTTCATCACAACAATTTTAGAAAGGAAGTAAGGAAGCAAATAGGAAAAATAACAAAAATATTTGAAAATTTCCAAAAATCGGTGAGGGCGGGGACATTATACATTTTTTTTAAATTTTACTTGAATATGTTTATAATTCATTTATACATACAGTAAATTCAGTTACTATTTTGGTGCTGTTTTTGTAAGTCATTTTGTATCGGCTTGTTGAGTGTCAGTGTGCAATTTTCAATGAAATAGCTTGAGCTCAGTGATATATGTTTCAGTGACGTAGCTAGTGGGGGGAGGAGTCCCCCCTCCTCAACATGGCTGTTGGTAGATGTGAAGCCGGAAGTAAACTAAAGGCATTGGTGAAAAAAACATTTGGTGAACATTGGACTATTTTTTTACCCTGCTTTTTTTTTTTTTTCAAATTTGAGGCTTGCATTAGCAGCCATTTTGGAAATATGCAAATTAACATTTTCCCCTGTGGCCTTTTTTGTCCTTTTTGGATATGTTGTTCAGGACTCAGGAAGGTATTTAGAGTCATAGCAAGCAAAAACATTGGTGTTCCATTTTTGTCTAGGTGCGCCCATTTTGGGACTTAAATTAACTCGTCTACATTTGCATGTCACGTGTATGAGTTTTGGCAGGGCTTCCGGGGAGAATATTGTGTACATTGCGCTGGACACACATAAAACAGGCAAAACTAGTGGCAAATGGTGGTCATAGACCACAAACCTAGCTGGGTGTGTTGGTGTTGTGAAGGTATCTGACCCCTGCAAAATGTTCCAAAAATGTTCCCCTGGTTATGAGGTTTGTTGTCACCGAGTTTGAGTCCTGTACTCCTTACATGTCCTGAAAATGCATTTCTAAGATTTGACCCCAGATGACATTTGACCTGACCCCTCTGACCCTGCATGATGTTCCATAACGTTGCCCAGGTCATGAGGTTTGTTGCTACCGAGTTAGAGCCCATACCTCTTACAGATGTCCAGATAATAAAATTAAAAATAAGATTTGGCCCTAGATGACCTTTGACCTGACCCCCTGCAAAGTGTTCCAAAATGTTCCCCTTGGCATTAAGCCCTGTACCCCTTACAGATGTCCAGAAAATGCATTTCTAAAATTTGACCTCTGCATGGACTTTGACCTGACCCCTGCAAAATGTTCCCCTGGTCATGAGATTTGTTGTCACTGAGTTTGAGCCCCATACCCCTTACAGATGTCTAGAAAATGAAATAATAAGATTTGACCCCAGATAACCTTTGACCTTACCTCTGTAAAATGTTCCAAAATGTTCCCCCTGGTCATTATTAGTTTGTTGTCAGCAAGTTTGAACCCCGTACCCCTTAACAGATGTCAAATGTTCCCCTGGTCATGATATTTGTTGTCACTGAGTTTGAGCCCCATACCCCTTACAGATGTCCAGATAATATAATTGTAAGATTTTACCCCCTTAATGACCTTTGACCCCAATTTTGTGTGTACGTATGGGCACTGGGTAAGTGATGTCATTGTGCTATGTAATATGTGGCAGAAGAAGCATTTTAAAGGTATTTGGTGATCCCAACTCTGTTTGCACCCTATGGGCACTGGATATAGCCGATATATATATATGTGCAAGTTACGTAATTGTAGGGTGTAACATGTAGGAGAAGCATTTTGAAGTTTGTTGCCAGAACTAAGAAGAAGAAGAATCGGATAGCAAAACAGTACCTAGCTCGGGGGGTTGTAAACCCCCCAGCTAGGTAACTGCATCAAATGGAATTTTATCTTGCGACATGGTATGCAGGTTTGGCGATTTTTTTTTGAACTATGATTATTTTATCATTCAATAAAAATATACTGTAAGTTGAAACAAACACCACGCTTTTTATTTTAATCCCACGCTTTATATCATTCCATGTAGATGCTTTTTATCTGTCTTTCTGTATCAAATTTAAGGCCTATTAATATCGGAATTCCTCAAAGGTCTTATTAGGCCCTTTATTATTCATATTATTTGTAAACGATCTTCCTGATAGTGTTACATGTAAAACAGTTATGTATGCCGATGTGTACTTCGTCCTGTTCATTAGGCCAAAAAAAAAAAAGGTTTGTCTCAAAGCTTGCGCGCGCGTTTGTAAAATCGCACTATTTGACGAAAAAGAAATGCGGAAATTTATTTTATTTCAAAAAAAATTTTTTTTTAGTTTTTTCCATAAAAAATCAGCGAAAATCAGACTTTTTCTCAAAATACCATGAAAAAGTCGGGAATAAAAAAAAATAAATAAAATCGCATTTCGCATTTGTTTTTAAATTTCTTGTGAGCTTTTGAAAAAGCCTGCTGAATCTCTTGTTATGTGACACATTTAGTTACTAACTCATGTTTAGTCTAGATTCAGCATTACTCCGGGGGGTACTCAGTACAAATGACCATACGGGGACGTGCCGCAAACATGGGTAGCATTTTCAGCCTTCTGGTATATCAATGACCCCTTTTTCAAAGCCTATTTTGGTATATGAATGGGTCCTTTTTTCAAAATTTTCTCAATTTTTTCAGAAAACAGCCCAGTTTTTCCTTAATCTAGCCAAAATTTTCCCAACTTTGGGTAAATTCGGCCGAAAATTTTCACTTTTGGTATATCAATGGGTCCAAATTTCTTAAAAAATTGGTATATATATGGGTCTACTTCCAAAATCTCAGCGGCACGTCCCTACCAAAATTAAACTTGAGTACCCCCCGGGCATTACTCGTTCTATACAAGAGGAAATATACTGCGCCAATAAAGTATCCTTACACTTGGAAAAATAATCACAATTTTCAAACTGAACAATGTTGGAGTAATTTTTAATTTTTAATAGATGCACTATCTAATCCTGCACATTATGACACCACATTGAATCCAATGTGACTTCAAGAAGTAAAGTTACAAGCATTTGATTAGACGAAGGTCCAATTTCAAAGGTGACAAACTGGCCTATTCAAAACGCCACAGACCACAAATCTGGTTTGAGAGTGATGAATGGCTAATTTATGCGTTTGGCTTTAATTTAATACAAAAGGAACAAAAGAAAACTGAAACAAAAGAACCGACAAATAAAATGAAAGTTATGAAAAGTACAGAGAAGTAAAAACTGAAATAAAAATTGCTTTAAATAACGCTTCATTGAAGAAACTGTGTTGTCTCTTTGTTGCGCTTGTTGGAATCTTTTTTCGCCTTGTATAGGCCAGTTTGTCACTTTTAAAACTGGACCTTCGTCTATTCAATTGCTTGTAACTTAACTTCTTGAGGTCACATTAGATTCAATGTGGTGTCATAATGTGCAGGATTAGATAGTGCATCTATTAAAAATAAAAATTTACCCAAATTTTGTTCAGTTTTGAAATTGTGATCTCAGATGACCAGGGACATAAAATGAACTTCATTTCTTTGGGTATACATCACACTGGGTATACATAATGTCGATCATGTCCAACACCTAGTCTCATAAAATCCAATATTGTATTATTTGTCCTAAGATGATGCTTTATTTTGTCTCTTATTTTAAAGATGGTGGACTCTCTCAGCAGTCAGGAACTTTATCTCTGCAGGATGACACATATCTGGCTGAATGTCAAACAGTAACTGGGAGTGGAGGACACCTTCACCTACCAAGAGCAGGTATACATTTGTTTATTCCAAAAGGTGCTATTGCAGATGGGACTTCAGTTGATGTCACTGTGTCACTGCCAAAGGAGAGGGAGGCGCCACCATTAAACGACAGCCATCTCTTGGTCACTCCTATCGTAAGATGTCAACCAGAGGGTTATCGCTTCTCGGAACTAGTTGAACTAACACTACCATGTTACACAAATCAACTCAATGAGCATGATGTTACGATTTGGACAAAATCAAACTCTGCAGGTACAACTTTGTCTATTTGTCTTGTCTTAAATTCACCAGATCCTTGAAAATACAGCACTAAGGGACTATTCAATATTTACGCCAGGGGGGGGAGTTTAGTTCAAAAACCATAGGTCACATAAAAATGTTGTGATTTACTTTTTTGATCCAAACATCCAAATTAATACACTTTCCAAAATTCATATGTAAAAATAAAAAAAAATTTCCATGTAAAAATTACTATTTTTGGTCAAAACTGAACAAAAATCACCAAAAAATGACATTTTTACCCATAAATTAAATATATTTAGTTTTCAAGAAATAGCTAGTTTAAATGTGCCATTTTTAAGTAAAAAATAAACAAAAATCCTTAAATAGCATGACCGTTGCCATGGAGATGGAATACAATGCTTGTTACAGATTTGACAACATGGCAGAAGAGATGCTACAGACTCTTCTAAACATTTTGATATATGATTTGTCCATTTGAAACATCTTTCCTACGAAACTGTAAAATAGAGCCCTTTTGGCTGCACAGCCCCTATAATGTTTAGAATACTGAGTTTATGTACTACTGATGCATTGAATTAAAATTGCAGCAAAACATTACTGATACGTGTCTTAGGAAGTAAACCCAAAATAGTCAAATTTGTTGTTTATTATATATAGTCATAAATACAAATTTAAGTAAAATATTAAAAATATCTAAGTATTTATAATTATTTAAGGTGTGAGTCAATGGGCTCGGATAGAAAAGGTTGAAGATACAAAAACTTGGTCACGCAAGCTGATTTCTGTTGACAACAACTACATCAAGTTGGGATTGTGGCATTTTTCTGATGATGCTGTTTCGGCACATGCATTAATACCATTGGATATGCATGTATTTCAGAATCCCTCTACACTCCTTGATTATGCCTTCATTACAGTATGTGCTGTTCCAAAAAATCATGAGTGGGTACGTATGTATAATAATAATCATCTTTTTTATAATTGGAAATGTTTATACATGTACTGGTTGCACCATCAGTGATCCCCGAGACCCACCGCAAGAGTGCTTAAAATATTAGAAATATCAATTTCTCATATAAAACATATTTTTACTATGCTAAATTGACAAAAAAGAAAGAAACAGCAGTGGTGAAAAAATGTTGACCTTCATTTCAATCATGTGTTGCTGTCAAATTTTTATTAACAAAATTGGATGGTTTGAAACCACCACACAAATTTATTGGTCGAGCTATATATACGTTTTGAATTGGGTGAAAAACAACCCATCAAATTTCATCATTATTGCGTTTTCAAATTTTTTTTTCTTGATTTAAAATGTGATTATTGGTCAAAAATGTGTGGGAAAAAATGTTTTAAAAAATGTGCGCCTATATACGAGGGGCGGTTAGTAATTAATGCGAGTTGACTTGTAACCCTATATATGGATTATTTTCATGACATTTCTCAATGGATTACATAAACACTGTTATCTTTGTCTTTCAAACAACACCTGTAAAAATTATATCACACACTTGATTACATAACAGCATCAGCATAAAATCAATGGTCTACAGTCACTAGCTGAAAATGAGTCGTAATCAAGCATATGATATCATTTACACATATGTGGGTTGAAAGACAAAGGTACAGTCTGTATGGGATCATAAAGAAATTCCATCCAAATATTCAATATATGGGGTCAAAGGTCAACTCTCATTATATACTGACCCACCCTCATACATATCTGGACATAATACCCCCCCCATTTTGGGATATAAATACCTCCACAGTCAGTCGATTGTATATGGATGAGTTTTTGCATTTAGAATGTGGGTGTGGGGGAGGTGTATGTGAGCCTCCACAGTTGGAAAATCCACACTTCAGAAGTGAATGTGTGCTAAAATGTTAACCCAGGCCTTAACATTTGGTAACTTCTCCCACATGCTTTGATGGATTTCAATCCCGATTTCAATGAGGTGTGGACACGATGACCATACTCTTTACAGGACACTGGTGGTGGGAAAAGTTGGGCAAACTTTTTGTCATGAAAATTGCTGATTGTTAAGGGCTGGGGTATGAACGTTTGGACAGCATTTATTTTGGGACATTAGAGCACATTAGACATATCGAATTGCATTCTGAATACGAAGAATGTCATTCTGATATCAAATAATTTTGGTTTTTGAAATTCGCAATTTAATACACATTTTATGGCAAATCATTAAAAATTGATATTTTTGATATTTAACAGTACTCGAAGTAAACTTTATAAATCTGATGATTTATACTTAACGTGTATGTAGGTGGGATGAAATGCCGACGATCAATTGAAAATTTTGACCTTTCGTATTGAAGATATGGATTTTTTTCCCAAAACACCAAAAAAAATTAGGTCTTTTGGGAAAAAAATCTATATCTTCAATATGAAAGGTCAAAATTTTCAATTGACCGTCGGCTTTTCCTCCCTGCTACATACACTTAAGAATATATCATTAGATTTATATAATTTACCGAGGACTGTTATATATCAAAAATTTGAAAAATATCAAATTTTTATAATTTGTCATAAAATTTGTATTATATTGTGATTTTCAAAAATGAAAATTATTTGATATCAGAAAGACATGCTTCGTATTCAGAATGCAATTCGATAGGTCTGAGGTGCTCTCATGTCCCACAAAAAATACTGTCGAAACGCAATAAACGCTCATTTTAGATCCCTTAAGAGAGAGAACAAGCCCCTAAATAGATACCTGAATGTTTTTAATATGATAGAAAAGTAAGAAAAGTACAATGATTTATTTTAGATGCTGGAAAAACTGCAAGTGAAATGCTTAAATGTTGCCAACCCCAAGGAAATTCTCTTTGAACCAAACAACAAGCATCTGAAGATAGATATCAATGAGGTGGAACCAGATTGTTGGAGACCAAGAAAGGAGACAGGAGTAAGTACCATACCTTCTACACTGTACTCTACTGCACTAATGATTCGTAGTGTACACATGTGTGACCAGTTAAGGGCTCTGGTAGGAGCATTTGGACAGTAGTTTTTGTGGGACATGAGAGCACATCAGATATATCGATTCTGAATACTTTTGATCAAATAATTTTGATTTTTTTTAAAATTTGCGATGTAATACACATTTTATGGCAAATGATTAAAAATTGATATATTTGATATTTAACAGTCCCCGAAGTAAACTTTATAATCTAATGATATGTACTTAAAGTGTTTGTAGCTGGGATGACATTTCACTCTTGCTAGATTAACTCCGCAATTGTTTTGCTAAAATTATGCCCAGCTCAGAAATAAAACCACAATATGATTGGATTTTATTTTATTATTGTTTTCTGATATGCACGGGATAAAATGGTGTGCGTACACAATGTATATTCTTTGTTTAAAATACAAAATTAATGGACTTATAAAAACACCAAATAAACCGCGACCTTTGATATGACTTAAACCAGTTTACCGCCTCTTATAACCCGATAGACAGTGACCCACACTATGAACCACAATAATCTCAATGGCATAATCCAATAACCTCAATTAAACAATCATAGTGCAAAAATTGACCTAAGTTGCAGAGTGTGAGTTTTTGTACCTAAAGTTTCAAAGTCATTCAATGAATGTACAAATGTACTGGGGTTAAAGAACCGTGTGCTGATAGATGCGCATGTTGTGGATCCCAGTGCAAGTTGATACTGAGGTGGGGGTAGGAAGTTGGGGTCGGGGAAAGTATTTTTGGGGTTCATTATTGAACTTGTATTTGAAGCTTGTATTTATAATTTATATTATATATCAACATATGCCTATTTGTTTGTGATATTTCAAGCGTTTTAAAATTTCAAAATAATCCCATTCAATTACGGTTGACGATGAAAATTTACTGAATTTAGAGAATGCAATGCGGCCACCACCTGATATTTAGAGGAGTATGCCAATTAAACAATGAATCACCTCTCATGACTCAAGGTCAAACCATTATGTAAATAAGATAATGGCGACTAAAATGGGCTCACAAACATGAGTTCATTATTATGCAAATGAGATGTCATTGTTCAGTGTTTGCATGCGATCTCAAAAAAGGACATATTGACATAGCTTAATTGACTGTGGTTAAGAGTATCATTAACAGATTTTATACGCTATAGTAGAACAGCAAGCACATACAAGCAAGTATTGTCAGTATTAATAAAACTATAATGAGGTTATTAACGCGGCTGTGTACTCTAGCCATTGTTTCTTTCTCAAAATTGAGTTTTTATGATATGTTTGTACCTTGTTATGTTTTTTATAAATACAAGGAATGAAAATCCAGATTTGTAAACTGATTTTATTTCACTATTCCACTCGTGTTTGAAATTGAAAAGGAAAGAAAATCTTTGTTGTACCAGCAAGGTACACACGCGCAACAACTCATCGCGTTGCGTATCGCGCAATTTGTTAACGCACAAATACGCGACGCATACGCGATGCTTATCTGCATGCGCGGCGCATATTATGGAAACACCACGGAAGCACTGATTTCACAAAAACCTAGTGGTCAAATGGCTCCGTTTTACCTGTCAAAATGTGGGTTTTTCAAGTTCTTTCCCCGATTTAAATATCAAGTTATGAATGGATTTCGCTCAAACTTCTCAAGGGGCTGTGGATTTACCCGATGTTCACGTAATATAAGTTTCAAAAACGAAAACTGTCGCATTCTCATGTGAGATTCGATGAAAGTGCAAAATGTGACCACTTTAAACTTCAACGGCCATTATTTCAATGTTCATTTTCTCGGTAAAATGACGATTTAGGTACACGATAACTCAATAAATACAGCATCTATAGGTAAGCAAATATGATCATCGTAAAAAGCATGGTCGACTCAAGAAACGGTTTTCTCATTTTTTTATATTTTGGTCTATTTCCGATTTTGGGCATCATTTTGTGCAAATAGGCGTTTTTGAATTTTAAAAAGTTCATTTTGATGCCTTCCCTTACCTAAAAAACTAGCATTCAGCTAGCACTCACTAGGCATTCCATTGAATGGTAAAGAACCGGTAATGAATGCCTAAATGGTGAATGCCTCCAATACTATAACATTGAGTTAATAGGCGGTTGTTAGCACTCAACCGCCTGTTTGCTAGCCCTCAACCGCTTATAGCGGTTCATAAGTGGTTCATAAGCCCTCCTCAGAGGCGAAATATGTAAATGAGCTAAGCACTCGAACCACTAAGGAGGCATTCGAACCACCAAGGAGGCATTCAAACCGCCTAGCATTTAAACCACCTAGGAAGCATTCGAACCGCTTGGGAAGCATTCCAACCACCTAGGAAGCATTCCAACCGCTAGGAAGCATTCCAACCGCTAGGAAGCATTCCAACCGCCTACAGGTTAGCACTCGAACCACTTATTTAGCCCTCAACCGCTATAAGTGGTTCGTAAGTGGTTCATAAGCCCTCCTCAGAGGCGAAATATGTAAATGAGCTAGGCCCTCGAACCACTTAGTGGCATTCCAACCGCCTATGAAGCACTCCAACCGCCAATGAAATTTCCAATCGCCTCAGAAGCATTCCAACCGCCTATAGGCATTCCAACCGCTTATAGGTATTCCAACCACTTACAGGTGAAGCACTTGAACCACTATATAATTATATAGCTATGCTGGCTAAGCAATTATACGAGAGTGACGAATAGGAATATAATGCACTGCAGAAAATCGCACATGGTAAGCCCAGAATATACTCCATTTTTATCCATTGTGACAGACGCAGAGGCATTTTAGTTCAGTACAGCGTCTGTCTTTGTCGAGTCTATGATATTTTTAGTGTAGACACTAGCAGAGATGTGACTCCAAGTTCTTCTGGTTGAACAATGTAATTGTCAAATCAGCTTAGAATTCAGTATTGACATCAATTGAGTGAACGTAAAGATGTAACATCTGGTGGCTAAATAACATCGGATGGATAAATCACTGCGTCTTTTGTCTATGGAAAAAAAGTGAGTAAATTTGAGGCTTGGGCCTAGTTCAAATGCAAACTATGCTTCAATGAATTCCCATCACATAAAGGTAGTTGCTTTAGCCCTCTAATCACACAGTTGTATTAGCCCTTGAACGAATATATCAGAATCCCGGGGGGTACTCAAGTGCCATTTTTCGAAAAAAATTGAGAAAATTTTGAAAAAGGACCCATTCATATACCAAAATAGGCTTTGAAAAAGGGGTCATTGATATACCAAAAGGCTGAAAATGCTACCCATATCTGCGGCACGTCCCCATATGGTAATTTGTACCGAGTACCCCCTCCCCCGGGTCAGAATCAAAGGATACCATTATTATTGTCCCAATTAACACACAAACCATATGCAAACACCATGAAAGCTGGCCACTGCTATGGTTGTTATATAGCTGGAAACAAATTAAATAATTCTTATCAACAACTTTGGAGGTCCAAACTATTCCCTTCATAATAAAATGAAGTCAAAAGTGAAAAAAAAAGACAATTTCCCCTAATTTTGCTCCATATGAGTGCTTTTTTAGTGGATTTGTGCGTGGTATAAAATTAATGTACACTATTATTATTAATGTTAATAATAATACCCCAATATGCTAACTAGCTCCTCCTTCCTAAAACTAGACCATTCCATATTTCAAGAAACTGCCTACATAAAAACCTATATTCAAAGTTACATCTAGTCATATTTAAGCTTACCTATACTTACACCATCCATATTGTGGCATATTATTGCACACAAAGATAACTACACGGATCCCATACATGTATGATGTTGTCCACATAATATGCATTGTCATGTAACATCCCAAATGTAAAGAGTGAAAAATAAAGCCTATAATAATAGCTGGAAACATGAAAGGATTAAGATTCAATCATCTCTGCATTCACACCAGTTCAAAATGGCAGTTAGAAATATATTCCCATCATGCATGCACCTGTTTGACCCTTGGGTCAACCACTAAGGAATGCTAGTCAAGGCTATTAGCAGAATGCCTAATTGAATGGAATGCCTATTACTTAGAAATTTTTTAACTGAATGCCTAATACTTAGAAATTTTTCAGTGGAATGCCTATTACTTAAGAATTTTTTTAACCGAATGCCTAATACTTAGAATTTTTTCAGTGGAATGCCTATTACTTATTTTTTAACCGAATGCCTATGACTTATCCGAATGCCACTGAGTGCCTATAGCAAACCACCTAATCCTAGAACCATGAGGGCTTAATGAGTAAATAGGCATTCGGTAGCATTCTCGTGAGGCATTCAGAATGCCTGTGAACCAGCTCTATAGGCATTCATTAGCTGTTGAGTGCTAGTGACCACCTAGTACCGCTATCCTTGGCACTCGAGGGCTTGGCGAATACCTACAGAATGCCAAATAGGCATTCATGTTTGGTAAGGGTTATATGGTCAATATCTCAAAAAATAAGGCCAATATCAAAAAAATAAAAAAACAGTTTTTGGAATGGAGCCTCAAGATTGAGCTAAAAACAAAATAAAATATTTTGGAAAGAGTGTTTTTTGTTATGATGTACCTAACAAATATTGCCCAAAACTCACTTTTTGTGATTTTCTTCAAAATTGTTGTTTTTACCCCAAATCTGTATTTATATTAAGATTTATTGATGTCTTGCCTTCATAAAATGTATACTTTTATATGTTTTGCGCGAATAATTACAAAGTTATTGCACTTTTACTACATGCATGTCTGAGAGTACACAGCCACCTTAATGTAGCCCAACTGTATGTAAAATCAATGACAAATGACAAATTTAAATGTACACTATCGCCTCTGTAGTTTCCTGATTACATAGACAGCACAATTATTTTATTTTTATTCTGCAATGCTGTGAGAAAATAATTAGACCAAAACCCATCGCAATAGCGCGAGAAATGCTGCGCATTTCTCGCCCAAAAAGATGTAACCCACTTAATTGCTACTTAGCATTAGCTTATGTTTGCTTATTTACACACAGAAAATACCATACAAGGACATTCAAGCAGGAAAAACCTGTCCCAGTCATGAATTTTGGTTGGCCAAGAAGAAAGTGGCTGAAGATATATCACCATCACCAATAAAAGGAGCATTGAGTTTTTCTCAAGAGGATATGACACCAAAATATGAACTCCACTTTGTATCTGATTCCCAAAAGGAACAAGGTAATTGAAGCGCAATTGATATTATTGTCACCCATATTTTTCCTACTACTATTAATGCATAAGTCAAAGGGATTCTTGAACCTAGACTCCTTGGTGGGTCATCCAGGCCATTCACATTGGTTAACTCTTCAAAAATTATTTTTAAGCAAAGATTCACATTCTGTCCAAGAGTTCAAGATTCACCACAAGAAAAACTAGAGCAGTTACTGCACCATAGCTGAAACATGATGCTTCGGTAGTATAAGTATATTGTGGTATATAGCCTACCACTGGTCTTATGAGGAGTGTCACCCCTTGTGGAGGAATTTTTTTCATTGTATTCTTTATAAACAGGTAGCAACTCAGGAAATCAAACCGAGTACTAAACATTGTGGTTAAAAGCGGAACATGGGTTTAGATAAATTGTATAGGTGTATAGGAACACAAAAATACCTGTGTCCAAAATCTCATGTCCTTTGTATAGTCACTGGCTTATGTCAAAGGTCATAATGATGTAAAATGTTTAAGTTGCTTCAATCGTGCTGCAATATAACTCAAATGCTTCCTCTCATCATAAGGAACAAAATAGTCAATTGTCATATTTCTGTAGGATATCTAGTTATGGGATAATGACGTCAAAGGTCAATGACCTTTTACCATAGTATTCAACTTTTAAAAATGTTGATTTGCCTAAACTGGTCTCAAATCATTGCGCTAATGATCCAGACCATTAATAATTTCATAATTTGTGCGATTAAAAAAAAATTCTTATTGTCAGGTTTGTACGGTACAATGTATCTTAACCCATGTCCAGCATTTAAGCACAACTTAGTGTTTTACCCTGGACACTTGCGGAAATAACACTCCTCAAATGGGGTGACCTATTACAGGCTTGCATGCAGCATCCTCTGGAATATGCCTTGTAACTGTAGACATGCAAGGTGTTTGCCCAAGGGCATTTGTGTGTCCATGTTATTGCAAGTGAAAGCCCCTGGACCCAACCACTGGCCTTTAAATGGCCCCTGGACCCCACGTTGTGATGCTGTGCAATTCTGTTTTCTAAAAGTGGAGCTCCGGCCCTTACCAAACATGAATGCCTATTTGGCATTCTGTAGGTACTAGTATTCGCCAAGCCCTCGAGTGCCAAGGATAGCGGTACTAGGTGGTCACTAGCACTCAGCAGCTAATGAATGCCTATAGAGCTGGTTCACAGGCATTCCGAATGCCTCACAAGAATGCTACCGAATGCCTATTTACTCATTAAGCCCTCGTTAAAGCTCAATACTATTAACTTAGGCATTCCTAAGCATTCGTAACTTAGGCATTCCCAAGTTGTTCTAGGATTAGGCGGTTTGCTATAGGCACTCAGTGGCATTCGGATAAGTCATAGGCATTCGGTTAAAAAAATTCTTAAGTAATAGGCATTCCACTGAAAATTTTCTAAGTATTAGGCATTCAGTTAAAAAATTTCTAAGTAATAGGCATTCCATTCAATTAGGCATTCTGCTAATAGCCTTGACTAGCATTCCTTAGTGGTTGACCCAAGGGTCAAACAGGTGCATGATGGGAATATATTTCTAACTGCCATTTTGAACTGGTGTGAATGCAGAGATGATGGTTTCTTAATCCTGTCATGTTTCCAGCTTTATTATAGGCCTTATTTTTCACTCTTTACATTTGGGATGTTACATGACAATGCATATTATGTGGACAACATCATACATGTATGGGATCCATGTAGTTATCTTTGTGTACAATAATATGCCACAATATGGATGGTGTAAGTATAGGTAAGCTTAAATGACTAGATGTAACTTTGAATATAGGTTTTTATGCAGGCAGTTTCTTGAAATATGGAATGGTCTAGTGTTAGGAAGGAGGAGCTAGTTAGCATATTGGGGCATTATTATCAACATTAATAATAATAGTGTACATTTATACCATGCACAAATCCACTAAAAAAAGCACTCATATGGCGCAAAAAGAGCTCAAGCAAAGAGCAATGAAACCTCAAACAATGAAACCAAACAACAACGACAAATTACATCATTATGTAGCTATAATTATTTTGTGTATTTATAAAACACACTGATCCCATGCAGTGGGCACACCTAACGTTGAAATCAGGTTGAAATTTCGACGTCGACTGGTTGAAATCAGGTTGTATTTGCAAATGGACTTCAACCTGATTTCAACCTCCTTAATTTTTGCATTGAAAGTTGGTTGAAATCATGCAGGTTGAAATTTCAATGTGATTTCAACTAACCTTAAGGTTAAAATCAGGTTGAAATCAGGTTAGGTTGAAACTTCGATGTTGTTTCAACGTTGATACAACATCAAAATCCTGTCCACTGGGATGTTACTCAATTTATCAGTTATCAATTTGATGCAATTTAGTGGCTCTTGCTGATGCACATGGCTATACTTACTTATATTTGAGTTAAATGTGTGCATATTCTTAATCCTTACTCTCCTAGAATTCCCATAGCAACCCCTATAGGGGTTCAAGTGCTATTTTTCGGGAAAATATGGGAAATCATATAGAAAAGTATATATCATGAGCCTCATTTGATCAGGAAAATGGGAAAATTAGGGGAAATTGTCTTTTTTCACTTTTGACCTCATTTATTATGAAGGGAATAGTTTGGACCTCCACAGTTGTTGATAAGAATTATTTAATTTGTTTCCAGGAGTCAATTTGGAGAATTACATCAAAGAATAAAAAAGATAAACTAACAACCATAGCAGTGGCCATGCAGCTTTCGGGTGTTTGCATATGGTTTGTGTGTTAATTGAGACAATAATAATGGTATCCATTGATTCTGATATATTCGTTCACAGGCTAATACAACCATGTGATTAGAGGGCTAAAGCAACTACCTTTATGTGATGGGAATTCATTGAAGCATAGTTTGCATTTGAATTGGAAGGCCCAAACCTTGAATTTACTCACTTTTTTCATAGACAAAAAACGCAGTGATTTATCCTTCGGATGTGATTTAGCTACCAGATGTTACATCTTTGCGTTCACTCAATTGATGTCAAATACTGAATTCTAAGCTGATTTGACAATTATATCGTTCAACCATAAGAACTTGGAGTCACATCTCTGCTAGTGTCTATGTGTCTACACTAAAAATATCATAGACTCGACAAAGACATACGCTGTACTGAACTAAAATGCCTCTGCATATGTCACAATGGATAAAAAATGGTGTATATTCTGGGCTTAACATGTGCGATTTTCTGCAGTGCATTATATTCCTATTTGTCACTCTTGTAGAATTGTTTAGCCAGCATAGCTATATAATTATATAGTGGTTCGAGTGCTTCACCTGTAAGTGGTTGGAATACCTATAGGCGGTTGGAATGCCAACAGGCGGTTGGAATGCTTCTGAGGCGATTGGAAATTTCTTTGGCGGTTGGAGTGCTTCATAGGCGGTTGGAATGCCACTAAGTGGTTTGAGGGCCTAGCTCATTTACATATTTCATTTACATATTTTACATTTTACATATTATGAACCACTTACGAACCACTTATAGCGGTTGAGGGCTAAATAAGTGGTTCGAGTGCTAACCTATAGGCGGTTGGAATGCTTCTGAGGCAGTTGGTATGCTTCCTAGCGGTTGGAATGCTTCCTAGCGGTTGGAATGCTTCCTAGGCGGTTTGAATGCTTCCCAAGCGGTTCGAATGCTTCCTAGGTGGTTTAAATGCTAGGCGGTTTGAATGCCTCCTTAGTGGTTCGAATGCCTCCTTAGTGGTTCGAGTGCTTAGCTCATTTACATATTTCGCCTCTGAGGAGGGCTTATGAACCACTTATGAACCGCTATAAGCGGTTGAGGGCTAGCAAACAGGCGGTTGAGTGCTAATAACCGCCTATTAACTCAATGTTATAGTATTGGAGGCATTCACCATTTAGGCATTCATTAACGGTTCTTTACCATTCAATGGAATGCCTAGTGAGTGCTAGGGAATGCTAGTTTTTTAGGTAAGATACTTGACTTGAGAATCCCTGATATACACACACCCCACCCTCTTGTACCATGTATTGATTGGGAAAACCCAGGGGGAAAACTTGCCTGAAACAATCAAAAGGGCCACACAGCTATATCCTAAAACTAGACATTTGTGTATCAATTGAGGAAATCTGTGTGTCAGCTGGGGATATAAGACACACAAAACTTGTCTAAAACCTACAATTGCATACATATCCTACACCTCCTGACAACCTGGGGCATCTTAACATCTTTTACCCATGGGGGACCAAAGAAAGAGGTCTCTACAACCAGAAACATGCCCGGTCATCAGATGTCCGTGTTTGGTATGTTTTAAACCAGAAAATGTCCCCATTCATCCGTGTTTACGAGCCCACACTGGACTTGTAATGACATAAGTCTTTAGACAACCCAAAATGTGTAAAAAATATAATAAAAATAATTTCTCCACCGGGGGTGACACTCCTCATAACACCTGTGTCAATAATCATATTGTGGTAGCAGTACTCCATGTATAACTTCAAGAGGCATAATGATGTAATCTAATTACTTTGCATATCAGATACAAGCACTGCTTCTTCAAATAGAGGAGCATCTCCACCAACCGAAGTGCAACCACCACATTCCAGAACACATATTTCACAAGGTTAGTTATGACTTTATTCCATATATACAGTCATGTCAAGCCATATGCTCTCTTTAAAAACAAACCTTCCAGCTTAAGGGCTCTGGAATGAGCGTTTTGAGCATTTCGACAGTATTTTGTGGGACATGAGAGCACATCAGACATATCAAATTGCATTCTGAATATGAAGAATGTCTTTCTGATATCAAATAATTTTCATTTTTTTAAATTCACAATATAATACAAATTTTATGGCAAATTATTAAAATTTAATATTTTTTACATTTTTGATATATTCAATTCAATTTTTTTTTCAATTCAATTCAAGAAACATTTATTTCACAACTTCAATAAAACATGATATAATGACAAATGCCATAATTAGCGAAAGAATATCATACAAAATTATTTAAGCAAGTAGTCTATCCGATCACAAGCCCACTGCTGACAGTCAAATGCGATCACGGTAGAACAAACAACCATGTGATTGGGCAAGAGACAGAACAAAAGTGAGCCTGAGATAAGATATAACGAGTGGCATCAATGAAAAACCTGAAAAGGAGTTGTGGGGCAACATGCGCGGAGCAAGCTCGTGGGGTGCGTGTTGCCGGCAAACAGTACAAAAAAAAAAAGAAAATATATAACAGTCCTCGAAGTAAAATTTATAAATCTAATGACATATTCTTAAAGTGTATGTAGCTGGGAGGAAAAGCCGATGATCAATTGAAAATGTTGACCTTTCATATTGAAGATATGGATTTTTTCCCAAAAAGACCTATTTTTTTTTTGTGTGTTTTGGGAAAAAAATCCATATCTTCAATACGAAAGGTCAAAAATTTCAATTGATCGTCGGCTTTTCATCCCACCTACATACACTTTAAGTATAAATCATCAGATTTATAAAGTTTACTTCGAGTGCTGTTAAATATCAAAATATCAATTTTTAATCATTTGCCATAAAATGTGTATTACATTGTGAATTTCAAAAAATCAAAATTATTTGATATCAGAAGGACGTTCTTCGTATTCAGAATGCAATTCGATATGTCTGATGTGCTTTAATGTCCCACAATAAATACTGTCCAAACGTTCATACCCCACCCCTTAAAGGCCCATTTTTACAGTCCTTCCAAAGAGCAAATCACTGGGTCTTTAACAGTTTAATAGAATGGAACTTTCCAGATTTACAAGTTTGAGAGAAAAGCAAGAGATTTTCGGGGCAGATTTTCATAAATATGAAGTTAGCTGTAATCTATGCTAGGAAGGCATACTGCAGCAATGTGTTCACTAAGTTGAACACTTGGAATCGGTCAATTTATATGTTTTTTTGCTTCATGTATCTTGAAATGTTCTTTTGTTGATTGCATTTGTTCCTTGTTTCCATTTTTCCTGCTGGTATATTTTGTTTTTGCTCTGTATGCGCCGTGAGCGTTTGTTGCAGATCTGCACGCTTTACAAGTGTACATATTATACCCGCATGCAGAGCATGCAGGGTATATTCCCATTCTGTGGTTTCTTCTCCATCTCCTTCTCCTCCTTCTCCATCTCCTTCTCCTCCTATCAAACACATCATTCTGTCAAGCATAGCGCTTAAACTACAAGTGCCCCAGGGCCCGTATGTGGTACACTTATGGGCCCTACCCAGTAGATGTGCCTTTTGCCCATCTCGGACCCAGAGGTCAAAGGTCACAGGCCCCAGGGGCCCAAATGTAAAACACAAACCATGCCATTTCTCATCAGATGAAGCAGCCTCAGGGCCGTGAGTTGGTACACTGATAGCTCCAGTGATACTCTATAACTACAAGTATACATGAGCCCCATATGTTATATATTATGGGCCCCAGTTTGTACACAGATTACACCTGAGAATTAGGGAACAACCCAAAAGTTCGATGAAGCCCTATAAACGAAAGTCCTTTCGTTAGAGGGGAGGGGGTCAGAAAGTCTGATTACGTTTGTAAAAAAGTAGTTAAAACATCGGTCAAAGTTGATCTTTTTTTTTTAGGATTTAATATATCATTTTCAAATTTTAGTATTTCCCGAAGTACGATATTGACATTTTACAGTGGTTTCTTCAAAATGATTTCAAATCAATATGGAGTACAGTACTCGCAACCTGCAACGTCATGTAAGTTCATTTTTAAAGCAGCTGTCCCAACAAAACACAAAACGTTTTGAAAAAGTTTTAACATTGTTATATTTTAGGGTTTTGGTTTTGGTAAAAACGTTTTAATAACATTAAAATTTCGGGTTATATCAGGGAACTTCGATATCTGGGAATTGCGACTGAAAAAGGTTACGATTCACACAAGTGGTATATCATCTCTACGAACTAAATCAACAAAGGTCAGTTTATTTCCCGGCATTTGGTCCGGGCATTTGGTCACATTTTATCAATATGATAAAATATTTTTAATATATTTTATATGGTATAAGAACTGATAAAATATTTTTAATATATTTTATATGGTATAAGAACTATTAATCATCTTGCTATCACAAGGCGTGGCTTTTTACTTCCGCAAATGGCCATAGTGGTATATCATCTCTTCTCAAATAATTGTGACCTAGGTCCCGACATTTAACCTGAGCAGTCTCATCCTCCTGGTTATAGAAAGGTCATGAAAACGTTTTAAAACGTTATGTATGAAAACACACTACAAAACTATTTCTAAAATGTTTTCAAAATGTTATTGTAAAATTTTTTTTTAAAGAACATCATGTTAGAATATTTGCAGGAGGTTATCAAAAAATGTTTTTAAATGTTTAATATGAAAACGTTTTTTACCCTTTATATACCCTTTATATAACCCGCAATTTAAAAGTTTTTTGGCAACCTTTTCTAACGTTTGGCGAATGATGTCGAAAACGTTTTGTGTTTGATACCACATTCTTTTTTATTTGAAAATCCAGCAAGACCTATTTTTTTTCCGTGCCAAAAAAGATAATGTAAAAATATTTTAAAATAGAATGCAATATTCGTTTCTTCCATAAACGTGATCAATATCTTATCATTGTCGCACCCCCTCCACAACCCCATGCACTAGCGACGGCCCCTGTATCCTATATGAATACGGGTTGGAATTTTCGATATTTGTCACTTACGTTAGAGGGGAGGGGGAAGGGGGTAAGCCTTCTAACGAAAGGACTTTCGTTTATAGGGCTTCATCGAACTTTTGGGTTGTTCCCTTACATTGTTATATGTACATATGAGCACCATACACGTATATCACATAATATGGGCCCCCAGGGCCCCAAGCGCTAAAACATAGGGCCGGCCATTACTCAGTAAATAAAGCAGCTACATTGCCCAGCTTGAGTTTACTGATAACACTAGAGAATTATAAACATAAACATAAACAATGTGATTTATAAAGCGCCTTTTACAAAAGTAGGCAAAGCGCTAAAAGAGAGAAAGACAAGAAAGAAAAAGAGCTAATGAGTGGGAAAGAGGTGGGTTTTAAGGAGATTCTTGAATGTGGTAATATTTTCTTGACCTCGGACAGTGGTGGGCAACTCGTTCCAAAGGCGCGGCCCCACTGTTGAAAAGGCGCGATCGCCAGCTTGTTTCTTGGAACGAGGCACTTCAAATGTGACAGCAGCGTCAGATCGAAGCGCATAAGATATTTTGTGGGTCCGAGGTTGAAAATAAGAAGAGATGTAATCAGGTGATTGGGTGTGAAATGCTTTGAATGTCTGGAGAAGACTCTTGAACTGTATTCTTTGGGCAACAGGCAACCAGTGGAGAGATTGGAGAAGAGGAGAGGCATGACTGCGACTCGGTTGCCTGAAGATAAGACGGGCAGACTTATTTTGGAGGACTTGAAGACGGTTTAGGTGTTTTTATCAATACCATTGAAGAGTAAGTTACAATAGTCCAGTTTGGATAAAATGAGAGTGCGGACAATGTTATGACAAGTGTCGGTATCTAAGTATTTACGGATACGATTTAGATTTCGCAGCTGCCAGTTAATGGTACGAGACAAATTGGTAGTGTGATCAGCCATTGTCATGGAGTAATCAAAAATAACACCCAGGTTACGGATGCTAGGGGAAGAAGGAATTTCCTGATTACCAAGATGAAGGGTGAGATATTGCAGGGTCTTATAGTGGTGAGCAGATGAAGCAATAAAAACTCAGTCTTAGATTGATTGAGTTTCAATCTATTTCTAAGCATCCAAGCCTGCAGATCATTAACACACTGACTCAACTTAAATAATGCGCAAGCAGCATCACCGTGACAATTCGGATCAAAGATCGTATAAATCTGAACGTCATCAGCATAAATGTGGTAAAGTAGGTGATGGCTCTCAATGATTTGACCAACTTTGCGGGTGTAGTACGTAAAAGCCTGGGGCCGATGACTGAGCCCTGGGGGACTCCATAAATGAGGTTTTTATCGTCCGAAAAACACCATCTATATGAACTCTCCCAGTCCTACCCTCAAGGTAGGTCTTGAACCAGTTTTGCACCTTACCCTTGATACCGAAATCACCAGCGAGCCGTTCCAGGAGGATACCGTGATCCACGGTATCAAAAGCTGCTGAAAGATCAAGCATCAGAAGGAGAACGGCCCGCTGGTTGTCGATAGCCCTAAGAATGTCATTCTGGACACAGGTAAGCGCAGTCTCGGTACTGTGAGAAACTTTGTAGGCTGACTGGTACGGATCCGACAACTGATAGACATTGATATAATTGGAGACCTGAGTAGAAACCACTTTCTCAATAAGTTTGCCCACAAACGGCAAATTTGAGACAGGTCGATAATTGCTTAACAGGTTCCTATCAAGAGAAGGCTTCTTCAGGACTGGTGTTATAACTGCTTTACTAAGCTCTGCAGGAAAAACACCTGAAGAGAGGGAAACATTGACAATGGCAGTCAGAATGGGAGCAAGGGTGTCAAGATGTTGTTTGACCAACCATGTGGGCATGGGATCCAGAGGACAACTCTTGGTTGGACACTTCCCAATGATTTTACACAGATCGTCTTCAGTGATAAGTTGGAAATCAAAAAGGTTACATGAAACAACAGATTGAATCTCATGAGATGTGGTAGAGTTACTGCTACATGGATCATACATATCAAGTTCACACCTTATCTTATTTACCTTACCAACAAAATAATCACAAAAATTATTAGCAAGTTCAGCAGATGTGTCACTATCCGGGAGCACATTTCCACTGACATTAAGCAGCTCATTTACTGTTTTGTATATGTCCTTAGAGCTACAAGTACAGTCTGCAAATTTATTTTTGTAGAAATTTGATTTTTCCCTCACAATAACGTCGGCACCAGTACTCTTAGCATCGATGTAGATTTGATAGTCGGCATCCAAGCCAGTCTTTCTCCAACGTCTTTCATAACGTCTCCTCTCACGACGGGCTTTTATCACATCGTCGTTATACCATTTTGGTTTGAACCGAACAGACCGAAGCTTAGACTTTACAGGAGCATGAGTATCCAAAACATTTTAAGACACACATTATTATAGCCCTTCACAAGATCATTAACGTTTGTGTGACCTTGCTCAAGAACATAGTTTATCTTCTCTGCAAGATCAGTAGCAAAAATCTGCTGGTCAATAGCTTTAAAGTTACGTGAGACTCTAAATGTTTTGGAAATCATAACTCTAGTTACATCAAGAACACAATTTATCATGAGATGGTCAGAGTAGTAAGTAGGGTTTACATCCCATTCGCTAACCAATGTCTCATCCTCCTTAACAATAAGCAGATCTAAGGTGCGGAGAAGTCTATGCGTTGGAACATCAACAAGCTGACGATACCCCATGGAAGAGAGAATGGTGCAGAACTGTTTCACTTCAGGCTTTGAGGGCAGGTCACAATGGATGTTGAAGTCCCTGAGGACCAGAGTTCTACCAGACAGAAGATCCACGTTACTAAGGAACTCTTCGAATTCACTGAGGAAAGGAGATGTATCCAGAGGGATCTGGTCGATAGACAACCACAAAATTTAAAGTGTGGGAGGAGTTGGATATAAGGGCATACTCAAAAGTCTTAGTTTCTTGAAATGATCTATTTTCCAGCTTGAGGTGAGATTTGTGAAGGATACCGATTCCACCACCGCGGGTACCACGAGGAAAATTCATAAATGAATATTCAGGTGGAGTGAGTTCACCTATGATAACATCATTATTGTGGAATAACCAAGTTTCAACAAGAAACACAATGTCTTGATCACCCTCCAAAACAAGGTCGCAAAGAATATCAGTTTTATTACATATAGATTGAGAGTTCCATAAGCTGATCTTCATGAGATTGCTATCTGTTTGAAGAGAAGATCCAATGTTGTTATCATGGGTGTTATCCTGGGTGTTGTTTGGGAGAAAAGAGCAGTGGTCCAGCACTTCAACTTCAACATATGTACATGGGCCAGTACTTCAACATATGTACATGGGCCTCATAAGTCAAATGTTATGGGCCACTGGGCCCCAAATGTGAAAACAAAGGGCCGGCCGTTTCTCATCAAATAAAGCAGCTTCCGGGCTCAGAATTTGTACACAGATAGCACCTGAGTTATATTGTTACTAACACCCACCTACCCCATACACGTAGGACTAAACAGACAGATCCGTATTATAACATAATAATTGGAAATACCAGCGTGAAGCGTTATTAAAGGCTGTTCCAGTTAAATTAGATACCCATTGGCTGTTCCATTTAATTTACATACTCCCTCTGAAATGATCCCAAAATAGGCTGTTCCGTTTAATTTACATACTCCCTCTGAAATGGCTGTTCCATTTAATTTACATACTCCCTCTGGAATAGTTTTACCCTAATCATATTGCATAGCCTCACTGTGAATAAGAGAGACTAACAACAGCAACCTATGGAGAGTAAGAGAGACGACTCCCCTGGGAGGGGACTTTTTACAATGTCTTTATTTTAAGTGCTACGAGAGTGCAACCTACATTAAATTAAAGCTTGTGACTTGGACTTTCACTTTTACACATTTCCCACCCAATTGAATTTCTTTATTTTAAGTCCTCAGCAAATAAGGACTGTAAGTTTGGGTACACCGACAACATGCGGGTATAGCCGTATTTGTGTACAAATATAAGGCAGCATTATTATTATTATTATTATTATTATTATTATTAGTATTAGTATTAGTATTAGTATTAGTATTATTAGTATTATTATTAGTATTATTATTATTATTATTATTCTTCTCCGAATGAAGGAGTCATCCCGAAAAGAAAGATTTGTGTTAGTCTTCATCGTCATGCTGATAACTGATTCAATAAGCAAATTTTTATTTTTGCTGGACAGATTTTAAGGTGTCCTTAAACCAGTTTATGATTTTTATGATTTGTTATTATTCATGTGTTTCAATGACCTAGATTAAATTGTTAAGCATTTTAAAGTTAAATTTAATAAATTTACCTTATCCAGGTATTATAGTTGACTCATCTTGCATTAAGTGTTTTATTTTTATTTATTTATTTTTTTTGTTTTGTTATTGTGAAACGTGTGAACATAGATGAATGTGAAGAACTATCTGCAGGAATACTCATGAATTGCAAGAAACCCAACCGCGGGATATAAGCCCTCTATACTCTGACTGCGATGGCCTACACTTTGGGTGCAATGAGCCCGTTTCGCATTTTTGTAAAATGCGAAACGGAAAAATAACTCTTTACACAAAACTATTTTAGGTAATTTCTTCGCATAGTATCATCTTTCTTGACAATTCGCATTCATGTGGTAAAGGTCAGGTCCCCATACTTTGGGTGCAATGAGCCCTAAACCACTTTTAATATGAAATAATATATCTCATTAGGTCAACTTATTAATTGCAGGTAATTTTAGTGAGACCATTGCACACAATAATTGTTACAATATTAATTACTCAGTCTTTGTAGCATTGTGTAATATCAAGCTACAAATTAAAAGACATATATGTGTCCATCCATATCAAAACGATGTACTCGTCGGCTGCTAATGTGTCTCTTTTTACATAATAGCTAGGAATAAATACCAGACTCATCTCAAGTGAGTTTAGGAATTCAGAGAACATTCCATAACCATGTGACTTGGGGATGATTTGAAGTGACCTCCACTTGAGATGAGCCTGGTATTTATTTCCAGCTATTATGTGAAATGAGACACATGTAGCAGCCGACAAGTGCATCATTTTGATATGGATGGACACATATCAATTTGATTATAAACAAATAAGATATACAGAACTTGCATGTAAAATCAATCCATTTTCTGAATGCTACCGTATTTTCAGATTGCCATCAAATTGTTTGCCTTCTTTGTTTTATATTTGGTGCCCCGACAGTCAGATTCAGCTCACATTATCATTACAAGTTATAAATATTTCTTTTCTCTAGATATCAAGGTGTCTGACAGTGACATAAATGATGTGGTGAACAAAACACAACTTGCACGGGACCAGCTAAAAACCCTCTTCCAGCAACTTGATATAAACCCTTCAGATATTGAGAATGCAGAACAGAGAGCAAACGTCGGAGATTTTAAACTTCAAGCAATTGAAGTTTTACGTTTATGGCGGCAATTGAATGGAGCGAGAATTGCAACAAGAAAGGCAATTATTGATGCCTTGGTAGAGTGCAGGATGATTGAAGCCAAAGAGATACTAGAAGCTAAATGGACTTAAGTCAGCGAAATGTGTCTCTTTCAATGTGATGCTATATTGACATGCATGCAGTTGTTTGACAGGATTAGTTTTTCATAAGGCCAAAAAAAAAATTGTTTGTTTGTCCGTCCACGTCCGACCGACTGTGTACCCTGGTCCCGACCGTGTTTTTTTTTTTTTTTTTTTTTAATTTGCGTTGAATGTGCTAGTAAAACAGTGGTAAGTATAAATTTAAAGGAAAAAAATGTAAAGAAAATGAACAGTATAACATGCAGAACCATCTCAAGAGTTAAACCAGTAAAGTGCTGTGTGTTTTGATTTATTTACCAGTCTTCAAATTGTCAGTTTCAAGTGCAATATCTGTAAAAAAAAATATTTAAAAAAATCCGACCTACTGACCCAACTGTTTCATAAGCCTCTATGGACAAACAATTTTTTTTTTGGCCTAAGTACATGGTCGCACATGCTATGATTTCAATTTTATGTGGCATATTATTTGCAAATTGGTATTTGTGTAAGACAAATTATTTGTCATATGATCATAAACCATGTCCAAGTGGTCCAAGTACAAAATAATTGTGTCAAATGCTAAAAAGCAAACAAACTTTTAACATGAAATCTACACGGTAGGTATCAAGTTTCAATAACTTTTCAAACTATTGCCAGAATAACCTAAAATCCAAACCAAATTGTCAAAGACAATAAGAGAAGTAAGATCTTACCCAAAGCTTTGCTAACTAAAGTACATATATCACAAGCTACCCATTCTGTCTACAAGGTCAAAACAAAAACGGTTGAGTGATCAGACTCATGATCAAAAGATTATAGGTCTTTTGTGGCCATGTGTTGTGCCCTTGTGCTAAATCCTGTTTGTTTCACTCCTCCAAGGTGTACAATAGGGAGCTGTAGGATAGTCATGATCTCACACCACCAAATCAGAGTCCCATAGAGATATGTGCTAAATTTGCCTTAAGAAAACGTCATTTTTTCTTCATAGGAGCGACTCAGTTTTAAGCGACAGCTATGATGGTTGAAATCAGCCCTTGCCTGATCCCTCTGGCTGGGAAAAAATATAGGTTGACCGTCATTATTTTTTACGACTGGCCCTCAAAGTCTACGATGTCTGGGAATTTCCTATTTTTCAGGCAAAACCATGCCGGTGTTTCTGTAAAGAAAAGGCTGCTTAAAATCATTAAAAGTTATTCGATCTCTCCCATCTGTGGTGCACTTGCAGGAATTAATATTACTAATCATGACCAATCCAAATTTGGCTAAAATTATGCAAATTTCTGCTCATTTTAATGCTGAAATTCAAGGGCGCACAACCATATATACTATTTGGTGGTGTGAAATCTCATACTGGGGTCATTGTTGTTGGCAGCCACATGGAGTGATATATCTCTGTGGCAATGGAATAAATGTAAAGTGCTTTGAACAAAGGCACTACATAAATGCCAACCTTTCTTAAAAAGAAAACAAGATTAATTTCAAGTAAGGGGCTATGCAATAATTATCACACTATAAAATTGGGGATGGGGCAAAAGTTTTTGACAAGCCCAAAAGGGGGTAAGTATTTTTGGCTGGTTGAAAGGAGAGGGGGCAAGCAATTTTTGGCATACATTTATAAGGTAACTTAAAATATTACTGTCCAAAAAAGCTTAGGAAAATAGTGTGGAAACATTCAAATATGCCAAATTTCTTGCTTGCCATACTTGCATTATATATCTAGACCATTTTAGGTTTACAAATTGGGTTCCCAAAATTTGGCATTTTACCCTTGGCAGAGGAGCTCAGAATTATTGCAAATAAATATGCATGGTTGATGTATTGACCAATGACAAGATATTCACATTTTGGTTGAGCAGCCAATCAGGACTATTATATTATACCCAGTATAGGGCTGGCTCATGTCAGTCTCAAAATGGATGCTGACAAGTTAAGTCATGTGCAGGGACAGGCGATTTGCGCAGAAAAAAATAGCAAATTGCGTGGAATTGCTCGGAACTTTTTTTTGCAGTGCAAATCATGTATCCCTGCCCATAGGAAAAAAAATAGCCAATTGCGCGGGAAAAAAGTTCCGCGCAAATCGCTTGTCCCTGGTCATGTCTGATAGTGTCTGTCTGATGTGTGTCTGATAGTATGATTGCAAATGGAGTTTTCATGATTTTGCAACTTGAAAGATTCAAGTTTTCTTGTGTTTTATGTGCATTCACTTAGAAACTTTCATGTTTTGGAATGCTTCATTTTTTGTTAAAATGCTAAAAAAAGTATTTTAGTGCATGCAATAATAATGTGATTTCTAGTAAAGTAATTGAAAATGGAGTTATTATAATTATTACCTTTTACAACTTTAGGGTATCATACTGAAAACACCAAAGTTCTAGCTAAGCATACTAGCAAGTTTTGACAAATCTATTTTCTTATATATTTTACTGTTTTTTACTCCGTATCTATGAACCAGATCGCGTCACATTTGTGATTGTGCTTATTCATGTAAAAGTATAAGATGAGAAAATGTAATGGGCTATTCCATTTTAAACCAACCCCTTGGCAGATGTCACGGCTATCTCATATCCAGATGACATATGGTCAATGCATAATATATGTGTTAAAATCTAGCAGAAAGCCGTGGTAATTATGAAAGCCAGATGGATTTTACACATTTTGGGTCATATTTGGTGGTGGTGTTGTTTTGGGTTTTTTTTTTCTTTTTTGGGAATTATAAAATTTGTTACTCCTATTCAAATGGAGAAAATGTTAAATTTAAAATGTCTAAAATTTTTGAATTTGGTTAGCATAATTCTCAAGAGGGTGTTTAAAAAAAATTAGAATAGCCCAATTGTTGAGTACTGTAAAAGTGGTAATTTTGCGTGGATGATACCGGTAGTGCATGAATTTGTTCATTTATGCATTAGATGGAATCAGGATTTTATGTTTTTTTATGAATTTCTGTGGGCGAGATGGTCGAGCAGTTAAAGCGTTGCGCTGTCGGCCGGGAGAATACGATCGGTGACGGTTTGGGCCTGGGTTTGCCTTAAGTGAGAATTCTTTTCCTCTCCCAAAATGTTCCTATAAGGTCGAAAATACTACAATTGTGTTCAGTTACTTTACAGAATAAAATTGTAGAATTTCTTCTCAGCCCATACACTGCTTAGCACGTGCAGATATAGATAGTGTTTGTGCGATGTCTCGTGGTTCAGAATTAACATAAAGCTGTTGGACCCGTGTACAGGAAGAGTCAAACCATGTGCACGTTAAAGGCATCAAAACCAATGAAAGGATATTTGACCATAAAAACATCCATGGGTGTAGACTCCATATTGGTAGGGTTATCATGCATAGTTTTCCAGATAATGACGAAAATTTGATTTTCTGTAATGGCTTCCTTAATTTGGGCGTGAAAGACACTACACTGACTAAAAAACTATACATTTTTGAGATGATTGACCATGACCATCCAGATATTGACAAAAATAGGATTTTTAGTAATGGTGTCCTAAATTGGGCAGGAAACCCCCGGCCCTGTCCTAGCAGCAATACATTTTTGTAATGTGGGGGTACAACCCTTTCAATCCATGGGGTCAGTTCCGTCGCTTTTGACTTGAATAAATCTTCTGGGCTCTGGGTCTAAGTAAAGAGACTAAATATTTCATCAGGATAGACTGAAATTAACTGTTTCTGCCCATGTTCAATATTACTCTGTGAGTCTTTACATTCACCCTGGTATCAGCTAGGCATAGATGTAAAAACCTGAAACCAGATGCTGTCTAATTGTTTTAAATAATGTTTTATGATGTGATCTGAAGATGTACATGTTGTGTAATCTCTTGATGTGCAATTTTGTACATATATATTAATATATATCTTGGCTGAAATTTGTATTATTATCTGCAATGTTGAATTTGGACTATGTACAATTATATTATGTATAGGCCTGCATCTTTTATTTACAAACTGAAACCAGAAATTAATGCTGCAGAAATGTATAATAAACCATTTAAACCTGTTACTGTATATTGGAACTACTTAATGGTCGGTGATCCAGTTGTACTGTTGTGTCCCTCACATTTATACCCTATTTTACCCAATCATTCCAGGTTTTAAGTTAAACTGCTCCAGTACTTTGAAATCTAGAAGAAAAAAATGTGTATCTCAGTGGCACATACAACAGTATATTATGACGTGGGGAGGTATACCATGTTTTTGTTCATATTGGCTAAACAAAACATATTTCCCTGATGTCTAAAATTTGACAGGGGTTATGAGAAAAGTATGAGCTTTATCAATTACCAAATCTGCATTTGGATGGGGTAAAGTGAGGTGTGAGGCTGTCAATCGGGTCATCCACCTTTAACATGTCTGGGAATTAAACAATTTCTCTGGTGCCAATGCATTTTGTGCTGTACATATTGTGTGTTTACAGGAATGTTTTTGTGAAGTAATAAGGGTTATACGTTAATGGTTCTAAATTAGAATGATGAGGATCAGCCGCAGAGCCAGGATATAGTTGAAATAGGGCAGAAGGGAAAGCAGCCTTCAACCTATGCTGTGCTCACGACCTCACCCAAATTGTTGACAAGCCAACCCACAAACTTGGAAACCGCCTGGATCTCATAATCACTGATGCTCCAAACATGTTCTCTCCAATTACCATCGACCACGACATTGGCTCTTCAGACCATTACCTTGTCCAGACCATGTTGAAAGCTTCTCCGCTCTCTGAAAATCCTCCTCCACGACGTGTCTGGCTCTACAAGAAAGCTAACTGGGATGCCTTGAGAAATGAGCTAACTGGTGCACCCTGGGACCGTCTTCTCACAAAAGATGACCCTGAAGGGGCTTGCAGTAATGTCACCAACACAATCACTGATGCCATGCACCGATTCATTCCACAGAAATCTGCACCCTCATTTGTCGACCATCCTGCGTGGTGAAACGAGTGCTGTGAAAAGGCTCTGGAGAGAAAGAACAAAACATGGAGAAGATGGAAAGCCCTGCAGTCTCCTGAAGCTCGCCTTGATTATAACAGAGCAAGGAATGAGTATACCACAATATCCAGGAAGGCATGCTCTCTTCACAAAGCTAGGGTCAGAGGAAAGATGACAGACGAGCTCCAAACTGGTTCGAAATCTTGGTGGTGGACAGCACGCCGGTTGATGGATAAGGGTGGAAAATCGGAAATCCCAGTCCTGAAATCTGACGGCCAGACTTTTATCACTGCCAAGGAAAAGGCAGAGTGCTTCGCCTCCTTCTTCAGTGACAAGTCAACCATTACTGAATCTGAAAACAGCAAGCAATTCCCTCACCTTCCTCCGAGGACGACCACCAAATGCTCCAGTGTGACTTTCTGGCCTAAGAAAGTAAGGAAACAGCTAACCAAACTGGATATCAACAAAGCGTCTGGGCCTGATGGGATTCCCGCTCTAGTTCTGAGAACTGCAGCTGCTGAACTGGCCACTCCTCTTGCACGGCTCTTCCAGCTCTGTTTCAACAGAGGACACATGCCAGCCCAATGGAAAGTTGCCGATGTGGTCCCATGTTTCAAGAAAGGGGACAAACACTCACCAAGCAACTACCAGCCCATCTCTCTCCTCCCTGTTCTCTCCAAGATCACGGAGAAGTTGGTCAATAAGGCTATGTGGAAACATCTCAACGATCAGAAGCTGATATCCAAACAGCAGTTTGGTTTCAGAGCTGGCCACTCAACATCAGATGCCCTCACTTATGTTTCCCAGCGTCTCACCAACACCTTGAACAACAGAGAAGAAGCTTGTATTGTCTGCCTAGACATCAGCAAAGCATTCGACCGAGTTTGGCACCCTGGACTCCTGGAGAAACTCTCTGCTCTCGGCTTCTCTGGAAAGCTGTTAGTATGGTTAGCTGACTACCTCTCGAACCGCTCCATGAAGGTAATTCTGAATGGCAAATCGTCCAGTCTGAAGTGGATCAATGCTGGTGTCCCACAAGGATCCATCCTTGGTTCTCTCCTGTTTATAATATTAATAGATGACATGTCTCAGAGGCTGACAAATACTTCCATCTTGTATGCTGACGATGTTACCCTGATGACCTTTATCGAGTCTAGAGAGGACAGACAAGCTGCTGCTGCATCTCTCAACAAAGACCTACTAGAGATCGAAACATGGGCCTCTACATGGAACGTACTTTTCGGAGCAGCTAAATGCCAATCCATCACAGTTTCCAACCGCAGAGATTCTGCTGGCAATCATCCTAGCCTCCAATTCTTTGGTATAAAGCTCCCAGAGAGTGTTGAACTCCTTGGTCTCACCCTCAGCAGTGATTTATCTTGGAATCCTGTTATAACCAAGATGGCAAAGATAGCAGCCCAGCGCACTGGTCTCCTCCGTCGTGCTGCACCCTACTTGGTGCCAGCTCAGAGAGCGATTATTTAAAAGAGTATGGTGAGATCTAAGATGGAGTATGCTAGCACAGCATGGCATGGAGCAACTCCTACATCACTGTCAAAACTAGATGCAGTCCAGAGGCGTGCTGCTCGCATCATCGATCTCCCTGGAGAAGAACTTTCCTCTCTTCAAATTCAGCCTTTGGCTCACCGTAGAACAGTAGGTGCCACCACTATGTTCCATCGAATTTTCTACGGGAATGCCCCTGAATTACTATGCCAACTACTTCCGGACCAGCTCCAGACTGACCTCGCCTTCGCCGTTCAGTTAGATCTCACGACCTTGCAGCTCAAATTCCAAGATCTAACCTTGTTAGTCATGAGCGGTCTTTCATTCCATCTACAGCCCGCACATGGAATGCACTCCCGCCTCACATTCCTGGAATCGTGAAAAGGAACAGCTTCAAAAAGGAGGTTAATAGCTATCTAGGCGCCAACCCGTCAGCTTTATCGCAACGATAACAGCTGTTAATGCCTTGATATGTCTTGACATAAAAAAAATAATAAAAAAAAGGGGGCAGAGGAGCTGTTACGATTCAAAAGTGGGCTCATTGCATGATTTTGCACCAAAAGATGTCATATGTTGAGGGTAAGGATAATCCTTTGAGGCAAGTGGGTTAGTAGGAGTCATATTTTAGCAGTTTTACTCATTTAACTAAGAACATGCAATGTATTTCTTAATATTAATAAATTTATCTCATAGGAAATATATTTATATTTCAGCCCTATAATTTCACAGACCCAGTGGGTGTACACTCTCAGAAATATTTAACCAAGTTGGTTAATATTCTAACCAACCATGTATTCACTACATGACAGCCCAACAGTTGGTTAAAATTTAACCAACTAAGGTTGGTTAACAGTTTAACTTGTGGTTGGTTAAATATCTTAACCAACTGTTGGTTAATATTATTTACCCAACTCGTTGGGTAATGATGTTGGGCAAAGTTTTAACCATTGGTTGGTTAAACCAAAATATGTTGGGCAAAATACAGCCAATAGTTGGTTAAACACTGAATGGGAAGTTCATTTTATTGTTTGCATTTTAACCAATATGTTGGTTAGTTCATGCAGACTCGGGTTAAATGAGTACACAATGAACTACAATTGGAGATGTTTGAAGGTAGGAAATTATATTGTAAAGTATATTATTTTATCGGGTATAACACTTTAGTTTAAGTGTGTGCTATGATATGAGACCCCTTAACATGTTTAATGAAATCTGACAAATTGTATGATAGCACTCAAATTATAAACTTTGAACATTCCCATCTGATTAGTGTGATCATTTGTTATTTACTGATAGATTGTGACTAATAACTGTTTGTTTTGGACCCAAATGTTATTTACCAGTTTTGTATTAAGGTGAGTCCATATTTGTCCAGTTTTGGTTATTTTGCTTAAATTGTACAGTTTATTTCTGCAGAGTAATACCTTGATAGGTCAAAACAAAAGTTTTCATAATTTTCCCCCTTCCAGAATCATGCCATTTACAATAAGCATTTGGATCTCATGTATTGAACCAATACCTTTCCCTATGAGTGAGGGCTTTATTTTTCTCAATATTTGAGCACACATACCGTTAGCTCAGGCACTGCTCCGGCCCACATGAAATACACAAGCGGCATTTTTCACAAAGAAGTGAGGCCAAACTGTAGAGTAAGCACTTATTTTCATTTTTGAGGTGTTTTGTATGAAACAGATCTTTTAACTAAAAGATAATTGTGAAATGACAAATCTCAAGAAGCCGGCTGAAATTTACCTTAGGAGTGATTTTTTTTTTCAATCAATATCTTCAACATTTATCCTAAAAAAAAGGCAATTTACTAGTATATATTATTTATGATATAACTATTAACAAGTGGTATCATATACTATGCATATTTTAGACAAAAAGTTACAAGAGTTATGCTTATGAGGGGGATTAGGATCAAACTGTAGAAATCTGGCAACAGTTTGAACACTATAACTCTAGCAACAATTTTATATTTTTGAAATTCTCAATTTGCAGTGTACTTCGGTTATATTTATAAATGTGCTTTTATAAATACGCATGTGACTCATATGGCACGACATACCAAGACCTGACCAAATCTTCATGCATTGACCACTATACAGAAAAGGATAGGAACTCTGCAGAGAAATATCATCAAATTTATGTATTAATTGAATAGCAAAATTATTACACATGGGGCATTCTGAATTTGTAATATGTTATCAAAAACAACATTTTGATAGTATTTGACGACGGAAAAAATATTCAATGACGGAAACGTTTACAATATAATCACAAAGTTGAGTGTAGCGATGTTGATTTATCTAGTTATTATGTTTTACAAATACAGAAGTTCCCCTGGCCATCACGCTGTAACTAAAGTTTTTAAAAAAAATTTAATTAGCATCTGTTGCGCTGAAAATCTAATCAGGTTCAGAACCTCGGGCCAGCATTGGAAATAGCTGGTATCACGTAGAAAATGCTACACAATTTTATCAATTTGCTACACAATTTGGAGTTAAGTAGCATTTGTATGCCATAGACTTACACACTGAAGTATGTGAATGTACCAAGAGAAAAGTAATGAAAGCAAATTTGGCTATGCATAAAAAATACTGAATTCCAACGCTGCCTCAAGTCCTGCTCCCCATACCAAGTTATATCACTGTACCCCATATGGATCCCCGGATATATTCACATAAATTATGCAAAATCAGCTACTTAATTAGCATATGCTGAAAATCTAATCTGAGATTGAGAACACCTGGCCTTGCCACCCCTACCAAATATACCAGATATTGGAAAAAAAGAAAAACCTAATTAACCAGGTTCAAATATCTACTGCTGATATGGGTGTTGATGAAGTAGCTAACTACTTACTGATGTGGGTGTTGATGAAGTAGCTATCTACTGCTGAAATGGATGTTGATGCAGAAGATATCTACTGCTGATATGTGTGTTGATGAAGTAGCTATCTACTACTAATATGGGTATTGATAAAGTAGCTATCTACTGCTGATATGGGTGTTGATGAAGTAGCTATCTACTGCTGATATTGGTATTGATAAAGTAGCCATCTACTGCTGATATGGGTATTGATGAAGTAGCTATATACTGCTGATATTAGTATTGATGAAGTAGCTATCTACTGCTGATATTGGTATTGATGAAGCAGCTATCTACATATTGTAAAATCCTTCTCATTCAAGCCCTGCCGAGGCTGCTGTATGCAGCATTTTGCCTAACACACGATGTGTAACTTCAAAGTGCGTTCATACTGTGTTAAACTTATCAGAACATCCCTGTTCTTATAGCTACAAATCCAGTTCGCTCAGTAATGACAAATTGATTTGTCCAACATATGTGACCCTCGGCACAACTGAGCCCGGATGTCGCCAGTGCCACTATTGAGATATGCTCCATTGAACTTACCAATAAACAATAGGAAACAAAGGATTTATTGACTGTTTTATTGATTTTTCACTACTTAAATGTCAAGTACTATATACATGATATACATCATTTTAAAGCTAATTTCAAGCAGAATATTTTGGTTGAATATCTCAAAAATGATGATTGGCGACATCCGGGCTCAGTTGTGCCGAGGAGTCACATATTATGTATATATTTTAGAAAAAGTTTACTCAAAGTTCACGAAAAGCAATCTTCAGTTAAAAAAACACATATGGACATCTTTTCTGCGGGACAAAATGTCAGAAGTCAAATTTTTACCCATATTTCATCTTATCTAAACCTGTAACTTGGTTAATATTGGTCACAGGAACCTAGTTCGAAGGATGTCGATACCCTTATAATGAGCAAATTGGGAATAACCAAATTGTTGAGCTTTTTGTCATAGTTATTTTGGAGCAAAACAAACTTTCCGAAGCCCACTGCAGTTGAAAACTTTTTGTGTGCGGCTCATTCGGCATGCTCTTCTGCGAGACCATACTATTCACTATGCAGGTGTGACTGCATGACTGAGACTGCTGGTAGTGCCTATACTTCAACCCTTCCTTGTTTTTCAATGATTGAATGGGATAATCACTGATTTATGTTGTGAAATCCCATGTATTTCATATGACAAGCAAAATATTATAATGCACACTTTTGAGAAAGCATCTTGTCTTCCCAAACATGCTTATTGAATACGCCGCTTTATATTTTATGCCAATTGTTACCTTAAAAAAATTTGATGTTCAGTAATTGCTCTCATTTAATTCATGTTATTTCTCATATTCCTAGCATAACAACATGCATATTAATGCAAAATTGAAAACTTTTAAGTTTAAAAACACAAAACGATTGAAATGATTTCTTTTACTCAATGTGGAAGATGTTAAGATGTTGAGAATATATTGGTGACATTGACAGTATTTTTACTTTACTTGACTAAAATCTGATGATTTTGTTTTAATATCAAATGACATTTTATCATTTGTACTTGTGTTTTGTTGTTTTATGTTTTTCTGTATTTTAATAAAGCTTGACAGAGGAAATCTTCTATCTGTGATTGTTGTTTAAAACTATTTTTACTGTCATAAAGGTAACACATACTGCTTTCCTGAAGTAAAATACTTGTTGGCTGTTATTGAAAATGACAAATATGGTTAACTTTCCTTATCATACTTTTCCCTAGAAATCTCTTTTCACCTCACTTCCTTATTAGTGAGACCAAAATACACATTATAGACCTACATGCCACCCCTACGTAGTGAGTGTGCCAGACCAGTGTGAGTGAAATTTGATTCTGTGAACTACATCTTAGCCACGGTTCATGTGGAAGTCGCGGAGCGTTGGGCAGTGCATGAATGAGAAAATAGAAGTCTGATTTAGCAATATGTGCTGATATTGGTGTTGATGAAGTAGCTTTCTACTATTAGCTACTTAATTAGCATATTTTTTGCTGAAAATCCAATCTGAGATTGAGAACCTCTGGCCGTGCCACCCCTACCAAATTACATTACTACTCGATATGGATCTCTAGATATTGGAAAAAAAGAAAAACCTAATTAACCGGGTTCAAATATCTACTGCTGATATGGGTGTTGATGAAGTAGCTATCTACTGCTGAAATGGATGTTGATGCAGAAGCTGTCTAATGCTGATATGGGTGTTGATGAAGTAGCTATCTACTACTAATATGGGTATTGATAAAGTAGCTATACTGCTGATATGGGTGTTGACGAAGTAGCTAATATGGGTGTTGATGAAGTAGCTACTGATATGGGTATTGATGAAGTAGCTATCTACTGCTGATATGGCCATTGATGAAGTAGCTAACTACTGCTGGTGTGGGTGTTGATGAAGTAGCTAACTACTGCTGATATGGGTGTTGTTGAAGTAGCTAACTACTGCTGAAATGGGTATTGATGCAGTAGCTATACAGTCCACAACTTATAAGTTCCCCCCTAATACTTTTTAGAATAATTCAAAAAATATTTTAGTAAATGTAAAAAGACATGTATAGCCATATTTGTTTTACACATGTGGACCAATTTATAGCGTCACACATCATTGCGTTCAGTCACAATGGTTAATTATGTAAGAAAAGATACCGTTTTAAAAGTGGCACCTGAGTCCATAGCAGTCAAGTTTTCTTTAACAAACACATGAATAGACCTGGCCTACTGTATTCTTTGAGAGCTGACTCCTATGGACTCAGATGCAACTTTTAACACTGTTTAAAACGGTATCTTTTTTACATAATGAACCATTGTGACTGAACGCAATGACGTGTGACGCTATAATTTGGTCGGTCCATATGTGTAAAACAAATATGGCTACCCATATCTTTTTACACGTTTGCATTTTGTCAAATATTTTCGATTTATGTTCAAAAGTATTCAGGGGGAACTTATAAGTTGTGGACCCTATATCTACTGCTGATATGGGTGTTGATGAAGTAGCTATCTACTGCTGATATGAGTGTTGATGAAGTAGCTATTGATATGGGCATTGATGAAGTAGCTAACTACTGCTGATATGGGTGTTGATGAACTACTGCTGATATGGGCGTTGATGAAGTAGCTATCTACTGCAGATATTGGTATTGATGAAGTAGGTATCTACTGCTGATATGGGTGTTGATGAAGTAGCTATCTACTGCTGATATTGATGAAGAAGCTATCTACTGCTGGTGTGGGTGTTGATGAAGTATTTTGTATAGCGAATACTTCTATGTGATCGCAGCCTAAGGGTCCATGGTTCCGAGTATTAGCTGTCGGTGGGGAGCATGACCTAATGGTTGGTGTTTACACTCGATCAAAGCCGGCAGACAAGAGGAATGGCCTAAAGGAGATCCCAAGAGGTGTAATTTCCACCCCATGTGCATGATTTTTCTTTCAAGTTTTTATTTGGAAATTGCTTTTACATCAGTGGCACTCATCTATCCGATGGTGCATCCAAGGCATTAAATATACAAACAAAACTGTATTAAACAAAATAAAATCAAAGGATACTTGACAAGCAAAAGGTACAAATAAATAAATGCCTTGAATAAATATCTTTAGAACCGTAAGTATATTTTCAAAATGCTGATTTGTGCTTGATCACAGCACTATGGTGATTTTGAGGTTTGAGAATACTGAAATGTGTTTTTCAAAGTTGGCAGCCCTGTATACATAGCTATACATGGCTATACATAGCTATACATGGCTATGACATGGCTACATATGGCTATACATAGCTATGCTTGGCTATACATGGCCATACATAGCTATCCATGGCTATACATAGCTATGCATGGCTATACATATCTATGCATGGCTATACATAGCTATGCATGGCTATACATAACTATGCATAGCTATACATAGCTATGCATGGCATTTACCATGAAAGTGTTGCAGTTTTTAAGTTTCAAGTTTTTATTTGGCAATTGCTTTTACATCGGTGGCACTCATCTATCCGATGGTGCATCCAAGACATTAAATATACAAACAAAACTGTATTAAACAAAATAAAATCAAAGGATACTCGACAAGCAAAAGGTACAAATAAATAAATGCCTTGAATAAATAAATATCTTGAGAACTGCAAGTATATTTTCAAAATGCTGATTTGTGCTTGATCACAGCACTATGGTGATTTTGAGGTTTGAGAATACTGAAATGTGTTTTTCAAAGTTGGCAGCCCTGTATACATAGCTATACATGGCTATGACATGGTTACATATGACTATACATGGCCATACATAGCTATCCATGGCTATACATAGCTATCCATGGCTATACATAGCTATGCATGGCTATACATAACTATGCATGGCTATACATAGCTATGCATGGTATTCCTGACCATAACCCATAACAAATGAGCTACAGCACTAGTGGTGCTCTTGTTTTTTATGTATTAATGACCTTAACTCAAAAACCGAATTTAATATTGCAGTTTTTTTAGTTAAAAGCTGGAAAAATATGGCTCGCTGCCATCCCTCTTGCCTTAAGGGAACTGGAATGAGCGTTTTGAGTGTTTCGACAGCATTTTTTGTGGGACATGAGAGCACATCAGACCTATCGAATTGCATTCTGAATATGAAGAATGTCTTTCTGATATCAAGTAATTTTAATTTTATGAAATTCACAATATAATACAAATTATATGACAAATTATTAAAATTTGATATTTTTCACATTTTGGATATACAACAGTCCTCGAAGTAAATTTGATAAATTTAATGATATAGTCTTAAAGTGTATGTAGCTGGGAGGAAAAGCCGACGATCAATTGAAAATTTTGACCTTTCATATTGAAGATATGGATTTTTTTCCCAAAAGACCTATTTTTTTGGTGTTTTGGGGAAAAAATCCATATATTCAATACGAAAGGTCAAACTTTTCAATCGATCGTCGGCTTTTGATCCCACCTACATACACTTTAGGTAGAAATCATCAGATTTATAAAGTTTACTTCGAGTACTGTTAAATATCAAAAATATCAATTTTTAATGATTTGCCATAAAATGTGTATTACATTGCGAATTTCAAAAATCCAAATTATTTGATATCAGAAGACAATTCTTCGTATTCAGAATGCAATTCGATATGTCTGATGTGCTCTAATCCCATCCCTTAATGTGACATAATCTGACCCAATCAACCCAAAGCCTGCTATAATTTAGAAATTAAGATTAAGGCAAAATAAGAAGCATTCTGAAGCAAAAAACAAAGTATGCCAGGGACTTAAAGCAAGTTAGTCATTTGAAATTTTCAAACTTTTTCCCGAGTGGATCAGATCGTGTCATAAATTATGATTATTTATTTCCACACACCAGGCACAATTAATATATACTAAAACTATGATGATATTAAAGTCATATTCTGTTTGGAAACATTGTTTATTTGGTAGTATAAATGAAATATCTACTGCTGATATCAGAATGGATGAAGTAGCTATCTACTGCTGATATCAGAATGGATGAAGTAGCTATCTACTGCTGATATCAGAATGGATGAAGTAGCTATCTACTGCTGATATCAGAATGGATGAAGTAGCTATCTACTGCTGATATCAGAATGGATGAAGTAGCTATCTACTGCTGATATCAGAATGGATGAAGTAGCTATCTACTGCTGATATCAGAATGGATGAAGTAGCTATCTACTGCTGATATCAGAATGGATGAAGTAGCTATCTACTGCTGATATCAGAATGGATGAAGTAGCTATCTACTGCTGATATCAGAATGGATGAAGTAGCTATCTACTGCTGATATCAGAATGGATGAAGAAGCTATCTACTGCTGATATCAGAATGGATGAAGCAACTATCTACTGCTGATATCAGAATGGATGAAGTAGCTATCTACTGCTGATATCAGAATGGATGAAGTAGCTATCTACTGCTGATATCAGAATGGATGAAGTAGCTATCTACTGCTGATATCAGAATGGATGAAGCAACTATCTACTGCTGATATCGGAATGGATGAAGTAGCTATCTACTGCTGATATCAGAATGGATGAAGTAGCTATCTACTGCTGATAAGGTTTAGGATCAAAATATTATATAAATCGCAACTAAATCTGTCAACAGTTCAGATACTTGATCTAAGAACATAAAAACGAGGGCTTAGAGCAAGAACTAGCTATGTCCACAATTACATGTTACTCAATTTGGCAACAAAATGGATAGTTAATTCTGCCCTCCATAATAAATGGTTAGCATGGTTAGTTAGACGCAAGTGACATACCCCCAAAGTCACTTACATTATAGAGGACAGAATTAACCATCCATTTGTTGCCAAAATGAGTAACATGTAATTGTGGACATAGCTAGTTCTTGCTCTAAGCCCTCAATAATATCTACGGCTCTGATTATTTCCTTTAACTGGTTAGCTAAGTTGTGAAACAACCAATAAACATAAATCGAGCAGGGGAAATAAGGATAAAACACAAAAATTGTATTGATAAACCTTTTTCATGTAAATCATTTGAACATTTAATCCACTATTTTAAAATATTTTAAAATATGTAAGTTTCACAATACTCATGACATCAAATATATTGATATTGATATTGATTTATCTGGTCAATATGCTTTTAATATCAACTGCCCAAAATCATTGCAGGCTACCCTGCGGACCTGCAGAGCTCACTTATTCAACATCGATCCTTCCCCCATTCTCTGCTGACAGTATTAACAGTTGTTATTTTGCCAGTCTCACAATTGTGGACCAGTGTAACAATAAAATCTTTAAATCAAACTACATGTACAGACAGCAAAGATTCAAGTTATGTTTACTGCTGTACATACTAAACAAAGACAAATGTGTCCAAATTAAAACCAGCAGCCAATACCTGTATCATTTAGCTTAAGCTCATTTGTTGAAATTGGTTGAAAATAAAAGAAACAGTGATCGAAAACCCACGAAAGGAACAAAATCAAAAGTTGTATTTTAATGTTCTAATCAATGGAAAGTCAGGCACTAGTACTTTTGATCAAGAAAATTTTGTGTACAAATCAATAGGGCATCCAATCGAGCAAGCTACACTTACTTTTGAACTTGCAACTTCCTTGGGATTTGGGGATTTTGGATCAATGTGTCTTTATTTTGTGACCAATTTCAACAAATGAGGTCTTAAATCCAAGCTAAAAGATACAGCTATTGGCTGTTGGTTCTAATTATAACATGATACAGGGGTGAAGATAACTGGTATTAATTTGCTGTCTGTATTTTGAGACTTTTAAAAAGCCCATACATATCAAGCATATAATATTGTGAATCGAAAACTAACATATAAGAAAAAAGTTTGTTTTAGCATAACCCTAAACGTTTTGTTTTCAGTTGAAAAAGGCTACACACCATTTAGTTTAAATTGCATTTTTGGGTCTTTTTGAAGATTTTCTTCTTCTGATGATTAAAAAAACACCCAAAAACCCTTGGAAACATGAAAAATGTAGAATTTCAAAGCTATGCCTGCTGAGACAACTTTTTCCTTTCTTTCTTGGCCATTCTTTATCAATTAGGTCTATGCATCTGATGAACCATTATACTTATGTTATCAATGGTACATATAAAACAGTATAAACATTTTTAATAAGATTCAAAAACATTTTTGAACACTTGCTACAAAACATTCTAATGTGTTATTTAAATGTTGGTACAATATTTTGCATAACATGTTTGCCAAAAGTATTTTACAATTAGATTTTAACAACATTTTAAAAATGTTATTCAGCTGGGTAATGCCTTTTTTATACAAAAGAATCTATACAAAGTGTTGTTCTAATGTTTCTAAGCATTTATTAGCGGTCATTTTTAGAACGATAATTCCCATGAAAATCATTAAGCATGAAATGCTGAAATGACAATGAACTTAAGAATGATGACTTCCGGTTCACTTCCAGGTTTACGATCAGACTTTTGCCAACTACTGATGCCATTAGCAATCCTGTGACCTTGGTAAGCTTACTACACAAGATAGCATGGAAATATCGGCATTTTTGAAACATCTTGGTTGGAAAAAAAATGGTGGGAGTCGTTTAATTTAAGGGGGCAACTATTCTAGGATATACAGTAGCATTTAAAAATGCTATTAAAATGCTGTACCTACAAAACTAAATACGATTATAACATGTTTATAATGTTGTTTTCATGACCTTTGTATAACCTGACACATTTAAAATTTTTATCAAAACGTTGTAAACCAAAACACAATTATAACAAGTTTATATTTTAGAAACATTTTTGTGTTTGCTAGGTAATGACTTTTTCATACAAAATAATCTATACAAAACTAACATCATTTGTAATCATTTTGTATACTCATTTACCAATCAATTAACAGTTACACAATACAACATTAACAATAAATGAAATTATTTCTTTGATTTAGAAAATACACATTGGAAGACTTTGCTTTTCTTAAAGGAAGTCTCCGGCAATCACAACATTATTCCTTATATGTTAGAAAAATAATTATCAAGCACGAATCACATGGTTTTATTTAAAACAAACTCATAGTGACCATAAAAATGAATAAAAACATCCGTTTCTCAACACGCGATATTCAAAATTCCCGGGCGCCGAGTGCAATGACGTCCCAGTAATACAATGAAGGCTGACGACAATTGAATACAAATAACCATTACGTCATTGCACTTAGACAATTTCAGCGCGGGAATTTTGAATATCGCGTGTTGAGAGCCGACTGTTTTTATTCGTTTTTATGGTCAATATGAGTTTGTTTTAAATAAAACAATGTGATTCGTGCTTGATAATTATTTTTCTAACATATAAGGCATAATGTTATGATTGCCGGAGTCCCCTTTAATACTGTACAAAGAGGATAATGGTACATATTTTTTGCATCACAGTATAATCATTTTGCAAGATTTAATATTTTTACATATTTTAAAAATCTTGATATATAGTAAAATCTGCAACACAATAGACTGAAAATTAAACTTCAGTGCATTTGGTTATATTACAAAAATTGTACATGTATATTTTTATCATCAAGTTCTTACAAACCATTTACTTGGATGACAACCTGTAATGTCTTTTTCATAAAAAAGAATCTGTACAAAGCTAATATCAAGTGGTAATCATTTTGCTTACTCATTTGCCAAAGAATTAAAGGCCTGTTCAGTGATTTGCTCAACTGGAGAAATTATCAAAATTAAGATTTTGGTACCTTTGTTAGCATCATAGATTTGCAAACATAGTTCAGCCAAAAGCAGAGTATTAAAGACAAAATAAGACACTTTACATGAATCTGTAATTTTTCTACTCAGAGAAGATGAGCTTTTCTCATCTTCTCTGCTCTACTTAAAGAAACACGCCAGCAATCACATTATACCTAATATATTAGAAAAATAATTATGAAGAACATATCATATGGTTTTATTTAAAACAAACTCATAATTATTTACAATAAAAGCGAATAAAAAAACAATTGGCTCTGAACATGCGATATTCAAAATTTCTGTCCTGAAAATGTCCAGACCAATGACGTCATGGTGTGTTGTGCTCAATTGTCGTCAGCTTTCATTGTATTACTGAGACGTCATTGCCACAGATAATTTCAGTGCCCAGGATTTCGAGTATCGCATGTTGGGAGATGGCTGTTTTTACATGTTTTTATGGTATATATGAATTTGATTCAAATAAAAACACATGATTTGTATTTGAAATTATTTTTTCTAACTAAAGGCATAATATTGCGATTACCGCTTGCAGGAAACTTCCTGTAAGGTTGGTAGCGCCCGGGGCAAGAAACAAAATTGGTGCCCCTACCCAAGAATATCTTAAAACGTGGGGGTGCATTTTAATAATAAGACATTATGAAATTGCAGTACCTACCTGTAAGGCTTGTGGTGCACAGGGCTAAGGATAAATAATGATGCCCCCCCCCCCGATTCTTGAAACAATTACGTGTGGAGCGCGCAAAAATTAGTACAAATAGGGCCTACCGTTAATTAATTTTGGTTATAAAGAAGTTGAATATTGATCTTAAATTGATATTTGCAAAAATTTGTGGTATAATAAGCACGAAGCGCACGAACAATTTTGACTTCCATCGTTTGGAGGGGCGCAGAATCGAATGGTAGATTCAATATTTTTTAAGTGAGGCCAATTTGCCCCCCTAGTGGTAGCACCCGGGGCACATTGCCCCCCATAGTTACGGCACTGCTGTAAGTCGAGAAATTAGCTACATGAACATGCATTTGAATGAGGCTTCAATTTGCTCAATACAGCCGTTTTCCTTGTCAAATTGTTCATTTCAAAAATACCTAATGAGAATTTTAATGAATTATTCTTTACTTTCATACATTTTTACACTTTCACTGGGAACACTGAATAAGCCTTTAACAAATAAAAAGTTACACAATACAACATTTCCAATAATTGAAAATAATAATTTTCTTTAGAAAATATACACTGGAAGACATCATTTGGCTTTTTATAATACTGTACAAAGAGGACAATGGTACATATTATTTTTGCATCACATTATGATTTTGGCAAAATTTAGCATCTTGATATAGTAAAATCTGTAACACCATAGAATTCAAATAGAACTTACATGTAATTTGGTTAACTTAGGTTATTACAAAAACTGTTCAGCATAAAGTGGATATGACCCCAAAACTCAACCACAATTGTCCAGTGTAATTTAAGGTGGAGATAAGATCCAATTTCAGGGCTGTTGTTGAGTATAAGTTTTATTGTCGACAACCATCAAATCTCAAGATCCGAAGTCAACATGTTGTCGATTAAGCAATACATTAATAAAGTCAAAATATTTAATTCAGTCCATGTTATGTGTAGTTTATTTACATCAAAATATTACCATACCCCATAGACGCACAATCAGCCTGGGATTGTATTGGAAAGATAATTATGCAACACTTGAGTAGAATACTGAGTGCACTAAGGGACCGTTCATAAACACTTGTGGGGGGGGCTGATGTAAAAAAAATGTCATTGCAAAAATGTTTCCCCCCCCCTTCAGGCCCCCCTTTTTTTAAATGAAAATTATGGGTCAACCCCATAGAAAAGCATATAAACTCAATTTTCCCAGGAAAATGTATGGTCCTTTTTTCAGGCCCCCCACCCCTTAGGAGGGTCAAAACTTTTAAGGCCCCCTTTTTGCATCAGCCCCCCCCCCAACAAGTGTTTGTGAATGGTCATGGTAAATAATGGCGATGTTAGTTCTAAAAAATGAATCTACGCATAATTTTACCCTGAATATGATATAAAGACATAAACTTTATCGCTGTTTTCACCAGTAAATAATGTTTACACACTTTTGGCCGCCAAATGGTGGCTATAGACGAATCCAATTTCATGCATTCCTGCTCCTCAATGGCAGCCATTAGCCGCAACGGGTACTCAACTATCCCACCTAAAATGTGGGATGATGCGGCCTTGAAGGGTATTATAAACTGCATTCTATCCGTGTAAGACGAAGACAAAAGAATGATGACAGTTTACAACACAAAAGAATCTAACATCGAATTTTAAGCGGGTTTAATCCACCCAATTGGGTACTCACAACACCTGTTTGGTGCATGCGGGTACCCAGATATGGCCGACCAAATCCTGACCATGACTTGGCTCGTTGGAATTCGTCTATAACTTGAATGCTGTCGTATATGATGTACTAGCTGCACGGGGGTGCACCGCTCAGTCCGACACGCCGCTAGTCCGACACGCCGCTAGTCCGACACGCCGCTAGTCCGAATCTGAAAAACACTTTTTAGTCCGACACCCCGCTAGTCCGAATTTAAAATACACTCTGCCAGTCCGACACGCCGCTAGTCCGAATGTGAAATGCAATGCGCTAGTCCGACACACCGCTAGTCCGAATCTGAAAAACACTTTTTCAGTCCGACACTCCGCTAGTCCGAATATGAAAAGCAATGCGCTAGTCCGAAACTGAAAAACACGGCGCTAGTCCGACACTGCGCTAGTCCGAATTTAAAAAGCATACCGCTAGTCCGAAACTGAAAACCATTGCGCTAGTCCGAATCTGAAAAGCACTGCGCTAGTCCGAATCTGAAAAGCACTGCGCTAGTCCGAATCTGAAAAGCACTGCGCTAGTCCGAATATGAAAAACACTGCGCTAGTCCGAATTTCGGACTGGCGCAGTGTTTCTCAGATTCGGACAAGCGCAGTGTTTTTTAAAATCGGACTAGCGCAGTGCTTTTCAGATTCGGACTAGCGCAGTGCTTTTCAGATTCGGACTAGCGCAGTGCTTTTCAGATTCGGACTAAGATTTTTTTACTAGTCTCAAAACATATACAAATCACTGGCCTACAGTGCATTTTTCTTGGAGAAAATCAACAAACACATGGTATTTGTTTCAAACCAGATTTAAAGCAATAATAAGCATAAAGAATAGATTCCTATTTAAATTTTTGTTTTAACTGATCACATTATCCCCTTTTAATTTCAAGCCAAACAAATGAGGTATACGAAGAAAATTGAGATTTCATTCCAGCGCCTACATAATTTGCGTGTACTACATGTAATACTGCACGGAGCATCGCGCTCGACGTGTGTACATATAAGCTGACGTGACATCCACGAGACATGTTAGCAAGCACTCGATCGGTGAACTCTGAATAAAACCGGGTCTCCCCGGTTTTAATCTAAAAAGTTAAATTTTATTGTTATTAAAGCACTTCAAGCTATAGTCTTTTACGTGGTATTTTAGTACACCACTGGGCATTATATCTATGCAAAGAGTTGAAATCCGAGTAAAATTGAGGGCGTCGCTGTGAAGCAAATCATACATTATGGCTTTAACAACAAACAAGATATATGAAACCAGGCCAGTACGCATGATTTATTTTTTTGGGGGGGGGGGGGCACAGCATCATCATAAGGTCAATAATTACATTTGTACAGACGAAATCACATGGAAATGTAAACGCACCATCAGCATGATCAGGCGCTGGATCAAAAATAAACTGAATTAATAAAATTCACCTCTAGAGATATCTTCCATTCCATTCAATGAAAAGAGTCATAATCCAGGATAATTGAAGATTGCACTCTCTCATTGTATCTATAGAATTGATTGAGCCACACACCACACAGAGTTAAATTCATACAATACATACAAGAGCAGATTTCTGATTTTTTGAGCTAATACAGGGTGTTCCAGAATGATTTTTACCGTGTTTGAACAAAATATCAAAAATATATAGTCAACAGTGTATCTAATTTTAATAAGTGCAATACAATGCCACACATGTCTCCTACTTATTCTGTGACTTTCATGGAAATAGCTTGATTCTTTTTGGCGTGACATTGCTATTACTGAAAATGGCCGAAAACTGCATGTGTGTAATGGGCTATTCCAGAAAATAATTGCACATCCCCTATAGAGGAGTAAATTTTCAATCAAAGAAATGTCCGGATTTCCAAGTCTGCTTTCTGAAAGCGACTGGAATTCCAGTTGCCAAAATCACTTGAAAAAGCTTGGAAATCCAATTAAATGAAGGAAAAATCACGGAAATGTCCAAAATGAGCTCTTAAATTGAGGATTTCTAATGTTGAACTATTTTTCTGCAGGATTTTTTTACCTTTGGACACTTTAAAAGTCTGGATTTCCAACAGTCTCAATTGGACAAAAAGTCCGGAAATCCGAACTCCTCTATAGGGGGTGTGCATCTATTTTCTGGAGTAGCCCAATTTACAGTGCAAAGGCATCACAACACATGGATCCTTTATCACCATCGTCCAGCTGCACTGTGCAATTGGAGAAATCCTACATTATTTGATAGGAAATACACCAAATTTGGCACAGATGTAGAGCTTACAATGCTAAATAATTCTTGATATGGGATTAAGTGAAATGACATCAGATATTTAGTTTGAAAAACATACTTTTATGTGATTTTTACCACAATTTTTAGCCAAAAATGTTATTATTACAGAGGATATACTGGGGGGGTCACTCTCATTGTGGCCTGTACACCATCCGCGATAATCAACTTTTGAAAAGCACCCTAAACAAGGATTAACCCTTGGCTAAAACGACACCCTAAACAGGGATTTCATTCCTAACATCAAATTTCATACCCTAAATTTCATTTCCGCGTATTTAGAAATTGCAATTTTGCTACCCTTTTTTCCAATTTTGCATGTTTTTGACACCCTAAACGCGTTACGCGCGTATCGTGCCTAACCACGAAAAACGACCCTTTTTACGCGTTTTCATTATCGCGGATGGTGTCCAGGCCACAATTGGAGTGACCCCCCGGGAGGATACAACTTCCTCAAGGATCCTCCGCAGTAAATTTTAATCGTCTTCGTTACGTAGCTGTGGGTTTGCCCATATATTGTGGACATACGTGCATGCTGTGTCACTGAGGCTGAGTTCACATAGAAGTATACGGTATACGGTATTCGCTATACGAAATACGCTCATTCGATCAGGCTGAGTTCATATAGGAGTATACTATGTGAACTCAGCCTGATCGAATGAGCGTATTTCGTATAGCGAATAGCGAGTATGTCAGTTTACCCATTTTCTTCGTCTTATCAAATGCTTGTAACTTTACTTCTTGAGGTCACATTGCATTCAATGAGGTGTCATAATGTGCAGAATTAGATAGTGCATCTATTAAAAAATGAATTTACCCACATATGGTTTAGGTTTTTAAAATTAGGACGGTATACGCTGCACTAAAATCGAACATGCACGATTCCCACTATACTATACTATACGCAGGTATACGGCCTTTTCGAATAGCTCTTATGTGACCCGGTACTATGAAATTACCTTGCTCGATTTAGGCTATACGCGTGCACCTGCAAAACGTGCATCGTATACCCGAATAGTATACTTCTATGCGATCGTAGCCTTATGTGACCCGGTACTATGAAATTGCCTTGCTCGATTTGAGCTATACGCGTGCACCTGCAAAACGTGCACCGTATACCAGAATAGTATACTTCTATGTGAACGCAGCCTAAGGACGAACCTTCTCTATACTTTTATGAAAAATCCGTCTCTGCGGGCATTTCAAATGATGAAACGCACACACCTCAATAATTGTCTTCAAAACTGCCGCCAAAGAAAGAATAGTTTAAGGTCACTCAAGCGTAGCAAATCCTTTATTCCATATGATGATTGCTTCGTAACATCATAAATAAACGATAGATATCGACTATTTAGTAGAAGTAAGAACAGAACACAGCAATTATACTGCATAACATTACTTTGTGCTGAACGGTTAGTAATTTTACAGATTTTCAAAATAGGTTGCTTTGTCAAAACTGGGAATTCACCATTTTTACGCAACCCTCTCTAACTTCTACTAGAAGCGTCCAATTTTTAAAATCAAAAAAATCTGAGAAAGCTAAATATATGTAGAACTTAAAATGCAAAACAATATGACCAATAAAAATGCCGTTCATACCTAAAAAATTCCATCTTTCTTGGTATAAATCATTCTGGGACACCCTGTAAAAGTTCCGATTTTGATACAAGTTTGAAACCTTTTGATACGAATAAAGAAGAGTTTCAAAATATTGAAAACATTGTTTATCGGTGTTTAAATTACAAAGGGGTTTTTCAATTTCATTGTTCTTTTTTAACTACTTCTTTTGTCATTTAAACTCAAGTTTGGACCTTCAATTTTAATAAAATTGCATAAAAATAATTAGATGTAAGTTATTTAAGTTTCTATTTTGCTTTATTTATTTATACCACTGTTCAGTATTGTAAATTGTTATAACATTCAAAGTTTAATTTATATTAATATTTAATTTCAAATAACCATTCGTTACATTTGCTTTTTGGACAAAACGGCATTGAATATAACTGAACGGTAATTGACATTTCTCGTAGTTTTTTTAAAAATATTCTGCACGTACTGAGAATGTTTGAATTTTGAAGTTATGCACTTGTAAAAGATGTTCAAAAAACGTTTACTCTTAACATCAATTAATATCTTCATGAAAATGGCAAATCAGCAACCATTATGCGTTCATGTGCATCAAAATGACGAATGGCAATTGTCGGCTATCATGCTTGTGTTTGAAATCGACATCATGTCTAAAGTATCATAATTCAGGGACATCCACTAGTCTCAACACCCAGTCGCAAACGATGTTAGTAATGTTGGTGACGTGACCGGCGCAGCGGACATAATTTTGCGAGAAGGCTGGTGTGTCAGATCTTTGGAACTGTCGGGATTCTAGAAATCTGTCAGAATTCTGGAATTCCGACAGCTGTCAAAAAGTTGGAATTATTTTGTAACGTCGGGTTCATGTTATTTTCTTAATCAAAGTTTAAAGCGATATTCTAAAGGGGAAAACCCCGGGAAAAACCCCGATTTATAAAATGTTAGAGGCGCACTGAACTACTTGGGTTTGGACACCCCTATTAGAAGGGTTGCAGGATGGTGGGGTGGGGTGGGAGAGGGTGGCCTTCCCAGCAATCAGGTGCCCCCTAGTGCCGTACGGAACATGTTGAAACGGGTAGGCCTATGAGAACCACATAGGCCTGGGCAGTGGCGGCACCAGGAATTTTTTTCTGGGGGGGGGGGGGGGCAAAGTGAATTTCGGGGGGGGGCAAAACCGACAAATTTTGCGCAAAATTGCCGCAAAAAGTGGAAATTTACGTAATTTGGGGGTTTTGCCTCAAAACTGGGGGGGGGCAAACTGGGGGCAAGAAAAATATTTGGGGGAAAAATGCCCCCTCCCCCCCGTAGTGCCGCCACTGGGCCTGGGCCTAAAAGTGAACTACTGCGCCCTACAGTTTAATAATGTAGAGGGTAGGGGAAGTAGGCCTATACTGGAATTTAGTCAATTGTCTTTTGTATGTTGTTAATATAATTTTAATATTGATGAATGAATGAATGAATGAATGAATGAATGAATGAATGAACTTGAATAAAATAATAATGAAAAAAAGAACCAAAATAAAACAAGAAACGATTTCGTCCATTGTTTAAAATTCAGTACATCTATTAGGCCTATATTATTATATGAACGTAGGCCTAGGGCCTATGTTGAATATGTTTTACAATGCTTCTAATGTTTTAGTCTCCATGCAGAATACCCCTTTAAATCTCTTGAAATCACTTTATCGCGATAATATCAGCCATAGCCCAAGTGCATTGAAATCCCTCAAAAAATACGTTATAACGTCTATCTAACTTCCCAGCCACACCCAGTTGGTGGTGATGACGCGCTGCAGAAATATCTTAATGTTGTTGTAAAAGTTATCTATCAAATTTCAGGAATTTTACAGTTTTTATTGTCAAAATTTCAAGCAGGGTGTAGGGTATGGAGTTGAGAGGATTTTTAAAAAGTGGGGACCCCCAAAAATGACCCCATTGTGTGGGTCAAAAGCGTAGTCCCCAGTTTTTGTGAGACTTTTTGAGCATTTTGGTCTCTCAATTTTTAAGGAAGCATTATATCGGGGGTAAGAGTGGCGTATGCACAGAATTAATTCTGTGGGCGTATGTCAAATAGAAATAGGGGGCGCTCTATCGACTAGTGGCATGAAAATAATGCTAGGACGTATGGTTAGCGCGTTCTGGGGACCCCAATTTTGGCCATGTCCCCACTTCTGCGGTTTGGTAAGGGAGAGAGAGAAAAAACCCTTTTAAAAGTGGGGACCTCAAAAATGACCTCATGAAGTAGTTCACATGTACTATACCAGTCCCCAGTTTGTTTGAGAGTATTTTGGTTTCTCGACTTCTTAAGGACCAGGGGGAACTCCCAATTTGGAGGTGACGCGTATGTAGGGCTGTAACCCAAGGACCCCATATTTTTATGAGCACATGCTCTGTCACTCAAAGAGCCCATATTTTTCATAATTTATTCTCACCCAATGCCCCCCGAATTTAGATCCAAACGGTCCGTCTCTCACCTAAAATGACCCCATATGGTGTGCATTTTGCGCTCACCGAATGTCCCCAAGCGCGATGCAGTATATTATTTGCCGGGATTATTTGCTTCAGATATTTGGGCAAAACATGATATTTTCTCTTTAAATCGCACGATTTTGTGGTAATAGAATAGAAATAAATGGCGCAGCATTATCCTTTAAAACTACGGGAGGACGGACCTTTCAAGTTGGGTCGGTCGGGTTTTTTGTTTTTAATTTTTTTTTTAGAAATGACCCAAACAATCACACAATCATCTGTAAATAATTTGCAATTTCAGACAATCAAAAAAAAAAAAAAAATTGGTTCGGCATTCATTTTGTACAGGAAAAATGTATTTCCCAATTTGTTCAAAACCTGGGTCGGTGGGGCCGTAGACAGTGTCGCCGAGAGTCATTACACATGTTACAGGTCCGGGGCAATGTGAACGTACTTTGATCAGTGATGACGGTGCAGGACCATAAATGTGTGCGTGCGGGTTGGGGGAGGGGGGTAGGGGGTAGGGGGTAGCAGTGGTGTAAATTTCTTTGTGACATGGGGGAGGGAGTTTGGTGTAAAATCCTTGAACATATGTTGAAGCGGAGCGAAAGTAGCATGTTTAGCTGCCAATAATCAAATATGAACATTGAAGGAGACAAATGCGTGTTAAGTGCGCACAAATTTGCAATTTGAAAGTGGCATTTTGCTCCCTTAATAACTTCCACGCAAAGTGCAAAAATTTGACAATTTTAAGCCAATTTGAAGCTTAAATGATCAAGGTATTGAACTTATAGAAATAAACTCCGTTCGGAGCGCGGGAAAATTGCCAATTTTAAGGTAAATGATCAAATAATAGGGCACAATGCACGCGAATCGCGCGAAAAGTTGTATTTTGTGTTCCCACGATTAAGCTGCACTCCTCCGATTTCTCGAAGATTTCATTACTAGTATATCGAGGATGATCATCAGTAAATTCAAGTGAAACTTACTTATTAGAGTGTGTACTTCAAAGGCTATCTTGGGTTTTTTAATGCACGTCTCCTTTCTTTGTTTTTACGGGCCGCTACTTTTGTTTGCTTTTATGGGCCGTAAAAGAGCAAAAAAACAGACCTTATAATAGACCCGTAAAGGCAAAGAAAAGAGACAGTATGGAAGTGGGCCCGTAAAGAGCAAAGAAAAGATACCATAGGCCCGTAAAGGAAAGGAAAGAGACCTTAGTGAGTATGAAAAAAAGCATAATAAGCAAAGAAAAGATACCTTAATGGACCCATAAAAGAAAAAAAAAAAAAACCTCGGAGGGCCCGTAAAAAGCAAAGAGATATTACCTTAGGCCTAATGAACAAGAAAAGAGACCTTTATTGTGATCATTGTTGGTGAGCCTTCACAGTGCAGATTTGCTGATGGAACAATCAGCAAACTCTCAGTTTACTGGCAGAAAGTTCTCAAGTTCTCAAGGGTAGTAGGGACAGGTTCATTAAGTTATGCAATGATCATGCTAAAAAGTAAAGTGAGATGCAAAGAATTTAGCGGGTGTTAATTTAAGTAATTTGTACTTTGTTCAACAAACTTATTGACCGCCCCTCGATAATGCGCTTCAAAGCCCACTCGCAGCTCACAAACAAAAGATAGATTTTCAAGAAGACGATTATTAGGGACGTGATTAGAGTTTCACTTCTGTAGTTCACCTCGGGCAGATCCCCAAAGTGTGAAGATAGCATAAATATATTCACCTTATCTCAAATGTGCTATTTGCAAATTTGAGTAGTGTTGGTTTCAAAACTGACATAGATACAACAACAGAGGGCGCATTTAATATATATGTTACAACCCTGTGTTACAAGAGCGTTTACCAAGGTGGTTGAAAATTATTTAGTTTTCTGGGTTGTTAGGATGGACAAATTTTATTCTTTAATCGGAGCAGCCAGCATATAGAAAGATTTTCGATTAATCTTGCTATCTCTTATTATGTAAAGAACAACAGGTGAAAAAACCCTGCTAAAAATCGAAGATATTCAACATGATTCCTTTATTTTTAATACAAATGGTATAGGTCTAAAAAGAGTATAGCCTCAACCCTATGTTATAGGTCTACAAAGTTGCAAAATCGCGCCAGATTCCGTACTTTTATTCTCGAAATATTTTGAATTATGTAACAATACCTCAATTTTGGCGTGAGATTTTCTTGACTACTTTTAACCATAAATCAGTCCATACGCCATTGTGTTTATGCTAATGTCATTACATAATCAAGTATTCAAAATCGCTAATGCATATTTGTTTTGAAAGACAAAAGTAAAAACTTGTATTTATCGTAAGTAACAGTCATCAAAGTCATACATGAGCGATATACACCATAGTTTTGGGAACCTATATTTAATCCAAGTACAGAATTAAAGAAGTTCCAATTTCCGAATTTATTCCACTTTTGTACCATACGTCACCAATTTAGATTAGTTTGCGCGCATTTGTACCATAAATTGATTTTGTCATCATTAGGCGCTTCACTATACTTTCCAACCCCAGTCCCCCAAAGTTAAAAAGAAATTTACGCCACTGACCATAGGGTAGGGTGGCAAGTCCCCTACCCTGCTCAATCGACAGAAATGTTGTGACAAAATTTACGATTTGCATCTTCCTTTTGGTCTATTTTAGACCCAAAATGCAGCCAATTTTTTAACATTTAGTATTTAAGTGCCAAATTGCCACGAGCTTCGTGCACATTTATCTCGGAAAACCCATTCTGTGAGTATCTGCGAGACGCCCCGTTGAAAAAAGGTCCTTCTTTTTTTCATCTCAAACTTGAACACGATCACGAATTTGAAATATGAGAGTTATAATTCCATCCTTTCTATTGTCTAAATCATAATATGATGCCTGGAATATGTATAAAACTCGTGAGCTGGATCAAAATACCGGGACTAAATTAACCAAAGGTAGTTGTAAAAGGCCTATGCATTTTCATCTGGGACGATTTGATTTTAGGACACAATTGTCCTCAATTGTGTTCATTTAGGACAATTGTGTTCATTTTAGCATCGAAATTGTACTTGCGCATTTGTCCCAGTAATGTTCTTTTAGTAGCAGATGCGTGGGATGATTAGGGAACTTTGTCCACTGGCTCGGTGACTCCGGTACATCCCCCTTTAATTTTAGCACTAACATAGCAAATTTTCGCACATTTGTATCAACATTCTGTGCGTTTTTCTGGTGAAGGAGTTCTGAGGACAGCTTTGATTACAGTGTGAGGGAGGGAAGTCTTCTATCCGAAGATGCATGCGCGTATTTTTTTGGGGGGGCTTTGGAAGAAGGGGCAGCGGAAGAAGAAGGGTGCCAAACGAAGGGCGGTGGAAGAAGAAGGGCGGCAAAAAAATTAGTAAAGAAAATAGGTCGGAAAAATTTGAAAAGTATCAAATATTTTGAAAAAATGGTACTATACATCAAAATGTGTTGCTTTTAGGACGCTAGCGCTTATAATCCCTTTTTTTTGCTCTTCACTTTTTCAAACCACCGGAAAAAAAAGTGGGTCAACCTTTTCGGCCTTTTGAGGAAGGGGCGGCTAAATTGAATTAAAAACAGTTAATCATATATGCTTAACCAAATAGCACGGCGCTAGTCGAAATTGAAAACCACTGCGCTAGTCCGAATTTGTGAAACACTGCGCTAGTCGAATTGAAAACCACTGCGCTAGTCCGAACTCAGAACACTGCGCTAGTCCGAATATTCGGACTAGCGCAGTGTTTCTCTGATTCGGACTAGCGCAGTGGTTTTCAATTTCGAACTAGCGCATTGCTTTTCAGTTTCGGACTAGGGCTATGGTTTTCAGTTTCGGACTACAGCCGTGTTTTTCAGATTCGGACTAGCGCAGTGTCGGACTGAAGGAGTATTTTCCAGATTCGGACTAGCGCAGTGTATTTCAGATTCGGACTAGCGGCGTGTCGGACTGAAAAGGTGCTTTTCAAATTCGGACTAGCGGCGTGCTTTTTAAAAATTATGTAAACCACGCCGCTAGTCCGAATTTTTGTCGGACTAGCGGCGTGGTTTTCATATTAAATTTCGGACTAGCGGCGTGTCGGACTGTTGCAGTGGTTTTCATTTTCGGACTAGCGCATGCTTTTTTCGGACTAGCGCCGTGCTTTTCATTTTCGGACTGACGCACCTCTAAGTATAGGGAATTTGTGTTGTCGGACTAGCGGCGTGTCGGACTAGCGGCGTGTCGGACTAGCGGCGTGTCGGACTAACGCCATGTACCCGCTGCACGAAACCTTTGTGTTCATATGTCTCTGTTCATATCACAGGTTTTGTGGTACTGTTTTTTTCATATAAACATTTTAAAATGTTTTCATGACCTTACTATAACCCAACATTTAAATGTTATCAAAATGTTTTGACTTTTAAAAACTAAAACACAAATACAACATGTTTATCAAATTATATAAACATTTTTGTTTGCTGGGAAATGCAAAAGTAAATTTTGTATTGAGATCACAGATTAAAATAATTACTGAACAGTGCAAACTTGTTCAGTTTCATCCCCTTTGCACAAGCGTGTGCATAGCAACCAGCTCAACGAAAAGGAATTACACATGCGTATACTGGTTTTGCAAGGCTATTTCCCTTGTGTGACGGAGTGTGACTTCAGCCCGACCAAGAGAATGTAGTACAAAATTCCTGATAACACAAACTCTATTTTCAGTACCAATCATATACACCTTTGTACATTAAGCCCAGACAATTTTGTATTTACAAGTTTTCAATGTGCATATATACTAGACCATTTAGGCACATCTCAAAATTCTCACATCATAAATTGCACACACACTACCAGTCAAAAATTAGCACAGGAACCCATGTACATTGACGATGGTCTCCATTTTAACTGTTCACTACCATATTGGACTATTCACCCTTTGCACAGATCCGCCATCTTGCTTCCAAAATGAGGTTCTCCATGCAAACGCATGTGCCAAATGTGCATTTTGTTTCTTGTGCTTTTCTATCAACACGAATTTTGCAATGTGTATGCGGTAATTAAAGCATACCTTTAAGCGTACACACACTGCACGCACTTTGCGTGTAGAACCTTATTTTGAGATGACTATATATGCAATCGGTGATTAGTGCCCATCTAAGTAATCCCTTTTAGTGCATGCACTTTTTGGGCACTTTGCACTTTGCGTGTAGAACCTCATTTTGAGATGACTATGCAATCGGTGATTAGTGCCCATCTAAGTAATCCCTTTTAGTGCATGCACTTTTTGGACACTTTGCACTTTGCGTGTAGAACCTCATTTTGAGATGACTATGCAATCGGTGATTAGTGCCCATCTAAGTAATCCCTTTTAGTGCATGCACTTTTTGGGCAAAGTTTTGCCTACTAAATTTGATGGCAGGTAACTCATCAGAACAAACTGACTTTCAATTTGTGCAAATCAAAACAAATGTTCTGCATGGAAACTCTCCATTTTGACTTTGAATGACTTGGCTCGGCTCTGAACCTTGGGCACTAATTAAGTCAAATACAGTACTGATTTTTTACATCTAGGATTGCTGCTTTTGAAATCCATGCCAAAAAATATCATACAATGTGTGTAAAAATGTTCAGTATGCCAAGATTAATTTGAACAAAATTTACCACACCCCTTACTCACGAAATAAAGACTAAACATTGAAAATTCCAGTATGTTGGGCAAATACCATTTACTTGGGCTCCTTTGCCTTGGGGTGAATTTCATGTGCAAATATAGAGAGCTCCCTCCTCTGAAATCCCAACAAGAATTAAGGTTCTGTGCCCTTATTTGCACGGTTGTTTGATGTGATCATTTATTAGTTTTTTAAACAAAACATCATGTACAACCCAATTTTTAGGCTTAAATAGCTTAAAGTGGTCAATATTGATGTATACAGGTGCTTTTGGATCATGTTCAACTTAAATTTCCCCTTATTTACAACATTATGCACTTTTACAGCATCTTTTAAAGCTTTTTCGGATATAAAATGTATCTATTTATGACAAGATTGATGGCGCTATTTAGATACTGGAAATTACTCTTTCAGGCTTTTAATAATAATAATTCCATTTATTTTTGATGAAATATGTTTACAAAATTTCTTTCTTGCTTGTTTCACCTATTCCACCTGCTTAAATGGTAGTATTGATTACCTACCCCTTGCAAATTAAGAAATATGATTTATGATAAATAGCGCCATCTATAGTTTGCATTTTCTTAATAATGAAGCCAATTCTATATACATCAAACAACCGTGTTTGCTGGTGGAAATTTTATGGAGGGCACTTTAAGGTTGTGCCTAAAATTCCACTTATGTCAAGGCAGCCCATAGGGCCATTAGGTGAACCTTTACGGTATGACAACATATAGACACATTTTTGCCACACTAATTCACTTACGCCCCCTGTCAGTAAATGATTCAAACAACAAGAGCACCACTGGTGCTGTAGCTCATTTGTTATGGGTTATGGTCAGGAATACCATGCGTAGCTATGTATAGCCATGCATAGATATGTATAGCCATGCATAGCTATGTATAGCCATGCATAGCTATGTATAGCCATGCATAGTATAGCCATGCATAGTTATGTATAGCCATGCATAGCTATGTATAGCCATGCATAGCTATGTATAGCCATGCATAGCTATGTATAGCCATGCATAGCTATGTATAGCCATGGATAGCTATGTATAGCCATGGATAGCTATGTATGGTCATGTATAGCCATGTAACCATGTCATGGCCATGTATAGCCATGTATAGCTATGTATACAGGGCTGCCAACTTTGAAAAACACATTTCAGTATTCTCAAAATCACCATAGGCTGTGATCAAGCACAATTTTGAAAATATACTTACGGTTCTCAAGATATTTATTTATTCAAGGCATTTATTTATTTGTACCTTTTGCTTGTCGAGTATCCTTTGATTTTATTTTGTTTAATACAGTTTTGTTTGTATATTTAATGTCTTGGATGCACCATCGGATAGATGAGTGCCACTGATGTAAAAAGCAATTTCCAAATAAAAACTTGAAACTTAAAACTACAACACTTTCATGGTAAATGGCATGCATAGCTATGTATAGCCATGCATAGTTATGTATAGTCATGCATAGCTATGTATAGCCATGCATAGCTATGTATAGCCATGCATAGCTATGTATAGCCATGCATAGCTGGCATGCATAGCTATGTATAGCCATGCATAGTTATGTATAGTCATGCATAGCTATGTATAGCCATGCATAGCTATGTATAGCCATGCATAGCTATGTATAGCCATGCATAGCTATGTATAGCCATGCATAGCTATGTATAGCTATGTATAGCTATGGATAGCTATGTATGGCCATGTATAGCCATGCATAGCTATGTATAGCCATATGTAACCATGTCATAGCCATGTATAGCCATGTATAGCTATGTATAGCCATGTATAACTATGTATACAGGGCTGCCAACTTTGAAAAACACATTTCAGTATTCTCAAACCTCAAAATCACCATAGTGCTGTGATCAAGCACAAATCAGCATTTTGAAAATATACTTGCGGACGTGCGGTTCTCAAGATATTTATTTATTCAAGGCATTTATTTATTTGTACCTTTTGCTTGTCAAGTATCCTTTGATTTGATTTTGGTTTTTTTGTTTGTATATTTAATGTCTTGGATGCACCATCGGATAGATGAGTGCCACTGATGTAAAAGCAATTTCCAAATAAAAACTTGAAACTTAAAAACTACAACACTTTCATGGTAAATGAAATAAATAAATAAATAAAATTTTGCACACACATCTAATTTTCCTGACTTCATATTTCAAACAAGTGCTCCCTTCAATCTTCAGAACAGCGAAAGGCCACTAGCCTAGTGTTTACCCCCAGCACTTCCCTGTTCAGACTTTCTGTTTGTCTGTTTTGTAATGTCAGAGAGGGGTTGTCATGGTCCCATATACTGATATACTAGGCCAGTGCCAGTCAAAAGGACATTTCACCTTGATTAAATGTTTACATAACTAATTGGGTCAAGATGTGTGATATAAAGTGTAAATGAGTGAGATGTTTGTTCATAGTCAGGGTTGCCAACTAACAATTTGGTAGCCCAATTAGTTCTGATTTGGGAGAATTTGAGACACTATTTGCTCATGGCTCTTGCACAGAAGTAAGGGCCTATAGACAGCACAAGCCCAATTGGTGCTAAAAGCAACACTGAAAAGCAGACATTGTAGCTGCACTGAAACAGTAAAGTTCAACAATCTCTTTTACAAATTCGCACGATCAAGGAGTTTGTACAGTGTTTGTAATATGAAAAGCACCACAAACAGTCTACATAGGAGACTATTCCATGAAATTTGGTAGAACTTTTCGTAAGAAAATGCTCCAAAAATGATACTTTCTGTCCGAATTTTTTTAGCTAAATAAGTAACAATCATGAACCATCATGCAAAGATCGCCGCCTCAAATTACCAGATCCATTGCTCAAACGATGTAGCAAGAGAAAGAAAAAAACATACAGAAATATGGACTATGCCTATAGTGCATTGCGTTTACGCAATGAGCTAACAAAATTATGTAAATCACTTTTTTTCTATACAGAATTATGACGTATCATACGTAAAAAGGAGAGAAGCAAATCAATGCAAACTACATTGGTAGAGCGCCGGGTCCCATTGTTCTCGTTCCACTATCAGTGCTCATGTTCAGTGAGGTCTGAAACCATATCTATAACAGTGGCGTACCGTGGCCACCCCAACCCGGGGGGGGGGCTGAAGAAAATCCAATTTTGCCGCCCCTTCCTCAACAGCCCGAAAAGGTTGCCCCATTTTTTTTTTTAAGTGAAGAAGTGAAGAGCAAAAAAAAAAAAAAACGCCCCAAAAGCAACACATTTTGATGTATAGTACAATTTGTTCACATTTTCCGCCCTTTTTTCTTTAATAATTCTTTTTGCGGCCCCTTCTCCTTCCGCCGCCCCTTCTTCTTCTTCCCGCCGCCCTTCGATTTTGCCGCCCCCTGCTTTGACCCCGAGGGACTGGCGCCCCCCCCCCAAAATATGCGCATGTATAAATCATTTTAATTTAATATCACAATTGCATTTTTTGACTTGTTTGAAGTGTGCTCATCATCAATTAAATTAAAACAATGAATCTTCACCCCATTACTTAATGAACGCAACCAAGATAGCTCTAGATTCTTAGTCTCTCGTCCAGACTACTGCATGGTCTATTACGAACTATGAATGTTAGGACTGACAGGAAAATGAACATTTACCGATCAACATTATATACAGTTGTGTACAACTTACAAAATAAGCTTAAGGCACTTGTCAGCTCCTACGTGTGTCTCTTTTTACATAATAAACATCTCCAAGTCACGTCTTGAGCTGTCTTGCAAGTTGTGACAAACAGCTAGCCAACAATTATACTGAATTCTATTGCATATTGTCCCTTCAACAACAGGAGTTTTGGTTGAATAAATATCTGTTTGACCATCATTACAAAAGAATTTACTACTATTGGCTAGTCTCCTTCCTAACATTCGTCATTCGTAATAGACCATGCGGTCTGGCCGCGAGACTAAGAATCTAGAGCTATGTAGGTTGCGTTTACAAAGTAGTAGGGTGAAGATTCGTTGTTTTAATTTAATTGATGACGAGCACACTTCAATTAAGTGAAATATGCAATGTTAATAATTAACATGATTTATAGATATGATTTCAAACGTCAATGACTTAGCATCATGAGTGCCACGTGCTAGCACATGTTCAATGGGAGCTGGCCCTCTACCATATCTGCCAGCCCATTTTAGAACAATGCAATATCAAAACCTTTATATGTGACACGATCTGCTCAGGCCCGTAACCAGGATTCATTTTTGTGGGAGCGGATTTTGATAAAGTGGACTTTTTTGTCAAAATTTTGATCTTATTTGACCAAAGAAGGCAAAAAACGTCTACTTTTTGTTCGCTACGTTCACAAATGGAAATTTTGGGTCAAAAGAGGGGACTTTTTGGGTATTCGGCAATGGAGGGCCATCTGCCATTCTGAAGTTTTGTGATATGTATTTTCTTATGTATTTTATTGTTTTTTACTCCATATATTTGCCTTTATCTCAATTTCAAATTTGCTGCCTTTGGCCCCCGTGGACCAAATCGTGTCACATATATTGAGATACATGACATGCATGCAATACTTTGTACAAATATTAAATGGGGTCACCTTTTGAAACCCTTCCCTGCGGGGATATCACTCGCCACATGTCTTGCTAATGCACCCGCATCAAAGAAAAAGGTCCGAAAGGGGTCCATTTTCATCACACGGTGTGCACCTGAATGCGGACTATACCTACCGAAGATATTACACCCGGGGGGTGATATAAATCTTGAGTGATTATTATAAACTTTACACATATTACTTGTTACATTACCTGACACTGTAGCGCAGTATTCACTCTAACTCCAAAAGGACGGTTTTGTATTGAAAGGAACAGGTTTTATTTACCACACACTGTTCATGACACCTCAATGCCACACCAGTTTTCACATTGGTTTTAGCTTCTTGGGGTTAAATGTGAAATAAACCATATTGCTGTCCTCTTCTTCAGTCACGAAAGAAGCAAACCTGCTGAGATTCACATCACTGCTCTGATCAGGAGATATTCTCACACCTGTGTCGCGCACAAAGCCATAGAGATTGATAAATACCTGATCTTCCATGCGGAAGGCACCCACACGAGTGGGTGGTATGTGGTCTTGCTTCACTTCCTCTCCGACAACTATGTTAGCCTTGTCATTTTGGATGTTGACTTCAAGTTTGTTGACGACAGGTACACTTGGAAAAACATCACTCAACAGAAAATCAACTACTGATACACCTGATAGCTTGTACGTCACTCTGTAACACAAATCCTTGTGAATAAACAGGGATGGTGGTCTTGCAAAGCTCCTGTCCGCTTTTGGTTCCTCAAGAGCCACTTGCCAGGCATTTGTGGCAGGGTTGTACATCAGTATTGATGACCCGTCACCTTCACAACAGGCTAACAATTTACCTTTATATGCCAGAACCGATGAAACATATCGCACACTAACTGGGATTGATGCGACAGGCTGCCATTGCTTCTTGCCGATATCATACCGCTCTACATCACGAAGGCCATTATAACACTCGTTGTTTCCGCCACCGATGACGTATAAGAAGCCATCCAAGTGCACAATTGAAAATCCTCTCCGAGGAGTATTCATTGGTTTTAATTGGTTCCATTTGTTTTTAGCTGGATCGTAAGAGAACAAGTGCTTGTACACAATATCTCCCTCGTCATCTAAGTTACATTCTTCTTCCTTCTCCCCACCAGCTACATACAATGTACCGTCAACTACAACGATCGCATGGTAGCACAGCGTGTATGGCAAACACGCAATCCGTAGCATATGCCACTGCTTATCATTGTCACAGTAATATTTAAAGCGGCCTTCATTCCCAGCAAGACAGCTTCTCACATAACCACAAATGGGCGCTGTAATAGTACTTCTGGCAGCAAAGAACTCTGGGTGCTTATGTATGAGTGCTGCTTTATCTTTTGAACCCTTGAGTCGTAGGACAGTGTTCATAAGTAGTTTACACTCTGGTATCCTGGTAATTTCTGCATCAAACAACTTCCTAATACCTCTCACAGAAACGAGTCCAAGTCGGACCTTTTGTAGGAGACGGTGTGCAAGAAGACTTCTGTTCTTCCAGTCATGCTTCAACCAGCACACAACCATCTCAAGCACTTGTTGTTCCTCCTTCTCAGTTGAAAGTTCCTCATGACTCAAGAACTTCTCTAAGAAATCTGCTGTAGCAATGTCAAGAAATGAATCTAGGTCCTTCATCTGTTTGTAGTTGTTCACTAAGTACATCTGTGTTGTGTCTGCAATCTTGGTTAAACCCTGGTTGTCGGCTAACACTGCATACTTAAGCACATCTTCCACAGACACCTCCCAAATCTTCCAATCGTCTCCATATGACATCCAGTCATCCTCATCACTGGTAGCGCTACTTTTTCTGATACAGTCAGCAATCAAGTCCGTGCAGCAGTCACACACCTGTGTGAACTGCAAGTAACATGCCATCTCAAGAACCTCCACAATTGTCTCTTTGGTAACGTCCAACCTTCCGGTGTACACATAGTGGAACAGGATCTCAAAGATGGCTGCATTGGCATCAAGCTCTACCTTGGCCTGGTTGGACTCCTTGAAGCCAGAGGTGAACATTGCTCTGAAGTAAGCGCTTGCTGCAGCAAGGATAACCTTATGCCCATGGAATTCTTTGCCCCCTACTGACAAGACTATGTCACACAGTTCTTTGTTTTGCTGAATGTCCTGAAACGACTTCCCCAACTTGTCAAAGTAACCAAAATCGCTTGCCATGTTTTCTATCCTTGGGCGTTCTGAAATGCTGCAAAAATGAAATATAAAGACAGTTAATAATGAATAAATATAAATGCAAGCAGCCTAGCATAGTTTAAGGAAGCATGCATGATCGGGGAAAACATTATTTTCACTAGAAACTTTTAAAGTAACAGAGACAAATACACATGTAAAAAGAAAACTGATGAAAGGGATTCAATTATATGCTTGAAATTTGGAAATTCACCTTTTTGACCGAAAAAGAAAAACTTTTTTCCAAAAAAAATATCAGTTTTGACCAAAAATCATATTTTTGACCAAAAATCATATTTTTGACCAAGAAAAGATTCTGAAAACATAATATGTGACACGATCTGGTCCATGGGGCCAAAGGAGGCATTTTTGAACATTGAGTTACTATAATCATTACATTATACATAAATGTACAATAGGCTATCATTTGCTGAAAACACCAAAGGTCTAGCATACTTGGTTCTAAAGTTATGAAGTTTTTTGATGTCTATTTTCTTAATATGTATTTTATTGTTTTTTACTCCATATCTTTATCTCAGTTTCAAATTTACCCCCTTTGGCCCCCATGGACCAGATCATGTCACATATGACAAAAATTGGATGCGTTTTTTCACCCAATACAATATTTATTGGTCTCACTATGAATTTTAAAATATTGGGCTCTGCGTCTCGTCCAATATTTTAATACTCATAGCTCGGCCGATAAATTTGTGTATTGGTTCAAACCATCCTATTTTACATCAATGTTCTGTAGTGGTGTAAGGTGTTACATTAGTTTTGCCACTTTTAACTGTGAATTTATTTGAAAATTGTGAGAAAATTGTCCCAATTTTGTGAATCTAAACATACAAAAAGACATGCCAAAAATAAGCTGTCAAATTTTGAGTACATTTGATCCAGAATCTGGGACTTGGAGCCATGGAGGAATGGACCCCATTTTCGGCCCGGTGTGCCCATGCGTGGATCCACGCCCGACACTTATAAGCTACACACCTCCTGAGAAACTGGTCTATTGATGACCCTGAATTATATGCCCTTAAAAGTTAAGCAAGCCAATCAAAAGCATTATCAGGGGTGGATTTAAAGGGGGCACACCCGGCGCGCCCCCTCTAATTTTTTGCAGAGCGCTGTGACTTAATGTATTTTTGCAGAGCGGCGTCTGACTTTGTGTAGGTGCCGAGCAGCCGGGGCAGCGGTGGTGGCTCGGCGTCCCCTCTATTGAAAATTCCTGAACCGCCCCTGATTGTTACACTTACCAATGTAAGGTTACAGTACCAACTATCTATCTGTTCACAAATCCTCCTTGGTCAGGCCCTTCTTTGCAAAATCATTTCACTTTTTCTTCTAAAGCTCTGCAATTTGGCAAAACATAGAGAAATGAATACAAATATTTACTTATACAGCAAGGCTACTATATACTACCATGCATTAACAAGTTGATTATTAAAATATAAATGTGGTGCATCATGCATAATATCATGTCCCTGCCAAATCAGGAGATCAGAAAGGATATGTTTGTGAAGAATGAAAATATTTGTCAGTAAAATCATGACCTTAAATGACCCCTAAAATGATATGCCCAGAGTTGTGTTAAAGTCCTATTGAATATAAGCATGTGGAAGAAACATTAACCTTTGGTGTCCTAATACAGGGTTAACACTAGCACAGGCTTGGTGCTGTGCTGCACTCTGCTTAGGAACCGTTCACAAACACTTGTTAGGGGGGAGGCTGATGCAAAAAGGGGGCCCTGAAAATGTTTGACCCTCCTAAAGGGGGGGGCTGAAAAAATGACCACAAATTTTCCTGGGAAAATAGAGTTTAATGCTTTTCTCTGGGGTTGACCGATAATTTTCATGTCGAAAAAGGGGGGCCCTGAAATTTTCGAGGTCTGTAAAGGGGGGGGGGCCCCCGAAAAATTTTCGCGATAAAATTGTTTTGCATCAGGCCCCCCCTTACAAGTGTTTGTGAACGGTCCCTTGGTGCTGTGCTGTACTCTGATTGATATCTATGATGATGCATCCCAGTTTGTGAACTGACTAGTTCTAGGTTAACACCTGGGTTAAGGGTAGACGAGGTATTGTTGGTCGAAGCAACCTAAAAATCGATTTTCATTATCTAGATCAATATATTATTGAAAATTAACACCTTGATGTTTTGCAAAAGTTCATTCTACAAATCGTATACTCTGCAAACTTGCTTAATTTATTGTTGTTAATTAGTTATGTACGTTTTACAAAAGTGTTGTTGTTTCAGCCCTCTTCACAACGTAACTCAAGAACCGCAGCACCTATAAAAGTATATCTGTGATATTTTAATTCTTCTACACGCCTGCTATGAATTGAGCAATGCAATTTTTGCCAAAGCTCACTACCATTCGTAAGATGCTGTGAACTACCAAATCACAACAGTTTAAAATAATTAATAACCTTAAGACTTTTAAGTCCCTTTTTGCCCTCAGTTACAACTGAGTGAATATTACATCCAGTTGCGACCTAGAAACCTTTGAACCTAAGTAGCTCCAAGTAGGCTTCTCCTGCAAATGTTTTTGCTTTGTCTTCACTAAAAATATTTTGTAGAATAATGCATGGTATCTCAGTAAAGGAAACACAAACTAATGCTAGCTACTGAAGTAACCTCACTCCCCATGACATAGACCCTGTTCACATTAGAAAATTTTCTTCTTTCGACGAACCTCGAACGAAGACTAAAAATTGTTTTTTTCTAATGTGTACGCACTTTTCTTCCTTCGACAAAGATCAAAATTGCTTCGTTCAACGAAGCTAAAAAGGTTGTTTCGACGAAGGAACAATTTGTTCGACGAAGCTAATTTTGTAATGTGTACGCTTGCTTTGTTCGACGAAGGAAAATGGCCATGTGACAAGTGACCTTCGCTAAGCTAACGATTTAAGGTTTCTTTACATTTCAAGATATATTTGGGCGCAATGAGGGTTCTGTTTTTAATGGGACACAATATTTTCACACACTTGGATTCATCAAAACATAATCATGGTTGCAATAGGATTTGAACTGTTCATATGAGACCAAATTTACAAGTTTGTACCTTGTTTGACCTCAAATGACCTTTGACCTCAGTATATGACCTTCAACCCCACCCAAATAAAAGTATCCACAGTTTTTGACCATGACCCACCTATCCTGAAAATCTGAAGTCAATCTGCCCATCCATGCCTGAGATACAGCATCCAGATGGAAGCAAGGAAATTGCAAAAACAGTATGCCTTGCGGTGGAGGCATAAAAATTAACCTTGAAGTTTAAGGAATTGGGCTATTCCAGATGTATTCTGCACCCCCCCATGGAAGACATTTAAAAAAAATACAATTCCAGCTGGAATTGAGATGTGTCTAGAATTCCAGCAGTCATTTTTAGCAAAGATTCCGACTGGAGGGTATGGAAGACATTGAGATTAGGTGAAATTCCGGCTGCTAAAATAAACGAAAAAACAAGAGTGGGGATTGTGAAAGGCCATGATGTGCCTATGGAAGACATTCACATTTCTTAATATTCCGGCTGGGAAATGGTCAAAAAGCTCCAATTCCAGCAGAATCTTCACTTATGATCACCATCTCGATTAACCTATGAAAGACATTTACTTGAATTCTGGCTGGAAACAAAAAATGTTCTAATTCCAGCTGGAACCCTATGGAAGACATTTACATTTACGTGAATTCCCGCTGGCCATATTAGACATATTACCACAATTCCGGCAGTGTCTTCCATGGGTTTTTCCTGACATGTTAATTCCGGCTGTCAATTTAGCCCCGAATTCCGGAAGTGTCTTCCATAGGGGGGGTGCGGAATACATCTGGAATAGCCCAAAAAAATTTATATCACATACGATACTGTAAACTTGCATTAGGGGTGGTGCAATAATTATGTGTACCCCTGGGGGTGAATTCTCAAAATGGTCTGCCAAAAAATGCTTGCCCCCCCCCCTTTGGCCATGCCAAAAAATCTTTGCCCCCCTCCCTTTCGACGTGCCAAAAACCTTTGCCCCCCTTTTGACGTGCCAAAAATCTTTGCCCCCCCCTTTCCACACTAAGATTTCTGGGAACCCGACTTTAAAACCTTAAATTGTCTTATCATATAATGCGAGCGCAGCGAGCAGGAAATTTTGCATATTTGAATGTGTTCCTAACGTTTTCCTATGCTTTTTTAGGGCGTAATGTAGAAACGGTACCCAAAATATCTGTGCCAAAAATTGCTTGCCCCCACCCTTTCAACCTGCCAAAAATCACTTGACCCCCCCTTTTGACCTGCTAAAAAATGCTTGCCCCCCCCCCTTTGGCCATGCCAAAAAAAGTCTTTGCCCCCCCAGGGGTACACATAATTATTGCACCACCCCTTAGTTATATTGTTGTTTGAACTGCACATTGTTGTGATGTAAACCAGGGTTCGCAGGTTTTTGCCGCAGATGGAAAAAACACGGTTTTAACCGCTTGGCAAAAACAGTTTTTGCCGGCAAAAATGGCAAAAACTAAAAAAGTGATAAAAAGTTCGGATTTTTGTATCTCAAAACAAATTATTAATTAAAAAATTAATTTCCTGATTGTAACAAGGCCAGATTTTGTAATTATAAGCAACATATTTGTTTATTAAGAAATTAAAGGCATGCGTTTTCATTGCTCAGTAGTGCATTTAAGTTGTTAAAACTGAAATGTGGCATATCAAATTCAAAACTTTTTCATTTTAAGGACTTGATTAGATAAAAAATATGTTGAATGATTCTTTGAAAGTTGTATGCTTACTGTTTATGAGCTTTCTGTGTTACCTGTTAATTTGAGTGACTATATGAGTTTTTGCCATTTTTGCCAGTTTAAACCAGGCAAAAAGTGGCAAAAACAGTTTTGCCAGTTATAGCCACTTTGCCGGCAAAAACCGAACCCTGATGTAAACAAGGGGTATGGTACACAGCCTAATTTGCATTTTTACCCTAATTTGCATTATCTGGTACTGAATTTACTGATAGTATTTTTTTTTTAATTTGGATAATAGTAAGTTGTGAATGCAATAGAAAATCAAATTATTTACATGTAAACAATCAAGTAAAAACAATCATAAACAAACACATCAATCCCAGAAAAAAAGTTCAAATTAGCTTTTAGTATCAATTGGTATTTCATGATTTCACCCTTGCCAATTTTGTAAAGACAAGTTAGTAAACAATAAGTAAACAACATGTGCTGTATAACTCTGGAAATTTACAATTTACAATTTTGCGTTGTGCCACATACATTGTGCTAACCGAGTAAATAGACCAAGCTCTTAAATTTAAATATGCGTGAGATTTTACTCTTTGCGCTAGGCTAGCTAGGCGTGAGATTTTACTACTTTGGGGTGAGACTGTGAGAAAGTGACCGAATGCTTAAGACTCGCGTAGAGTTGACAGCCCAGTACATTGTAGGTACCGGTATGAGAGGCTTTCCTTCCTTCCATATACGTGCTTACCCTAAATGGTTGAATATCAACGCACAGGCTTTACGTGCACAGTTTACCTATGCACGATCCTGGAACCTAAAATTGATTGCAGATATCAGAACCGGGGATGGTCCCCCTTCTCTTTTCGAATAGCTCTGACACTTAACGTGCACAGTGTATGACTCTTCCTGTACACGGGACCAAAGGCTTTACGTGACTTCCGAATCATGGACGTCGCACATACACCACCTATATCTGCACGTGCTAAGCAGTGTATGGGGGCGAGAAGAAATTCTAGAATTAAATTCATTCTGTGATGGAACTAACTTAATTGAAGGATTCCTGACCATATAGGAACTTTTTGGGAGGGAAGAGAATTTTCACCTAAGGTAAGCCCAAGGCTCAAACCGTCACCGATCGTATCTCCCAACCGGCAGCGCAACGCCTTAAACACTCGGCCATCTCGCCCTCTTAACCTTATAGTTAACACATTTGCTAGTCAGCCAAATTGGCCTAAACCGGGGCCCAAACACAATGCATATTTACACAGAAATTTAAAAGAGAAGATTGGTCAAGGAAACCTACATATATGTTGTCTACTTCACTTGACCCAAATGATTTTTTTTGGTGATGAGACAATTTCACATGAATTTTCACAGGGATTTTGATAGCAATTCCACATAGAAAATCTGCACCATCATGAGACTATGCTGTTTTGTTTTTTAATTGATGCATTAAATATTGGCTGAATATTTTTGATGAAAGTCAATCTTTGACAAGTCAAGATGTAACTTTGCTATGGAAAGTGCTATGACAAAACGGATAGCTTTCTTTACTCAAGGGCTTTAATTTGATATAAAATGATGTAGTTTGATGGCAAATTTGAATTCACTTTTCATACCAATGAACGACTATGGTCGTTTTTCAAGCAGCTTTTTTTTAATGGAACTCTGGGATGGAACTGCTATCAAAATCCCTCTAAAATTCCATGTGCGAGTATCTTAATCTTATCACCATAAAAAATCATATATTTGGGTCAAGTGAAGTATAGACAACATATTTATGTAGGTTTCCTTGAGCTAGCAGTTCTTCTATGTATTGCCGGTTTTGGCCATTTTGGCTGACTAATGTGTTAAGGGCGCACACCACCAATACAGCATCCCATTGAAACACATGTGAAAACACGCCTTTTCTCTGCGCGATTTCAGACCTTTTCGGCAACAAATTGACCATAAAATACTACCAATCGATTGCAAATCGATGAAATTTTAATATATGTTTCAATGTACGGGTAGTCTTCTGATTAATTTTCGAGATATGGGCGCTCAAACAGCACCATGACCATTTTCGACCCCTTCTATACCCTGAAAACCCGTTTCTGGCCATTTTTCAATCCGTGGGCCTACTTTATTTAAAAATAGTGTTTTGCAACTTTTTGGGCGATCCAAATCCAACGACAAATTCAAATAGCAACGGCAAAAATTACAGCCAACAACGAGTTAATAGAAGAGAGAAAACGAGAGAGAGATAACCCAGAAACTGATCAAGAAACAATAGAACGATTAAACGAAGAAATCGGGAATTTTGAAGAGGAAAACAAAGCTCAGCAAGAACTTATTAATCAGAAAGAGTGGCGAATTATAGCTTAAATAAAAGTGTAAAGCCTATGCATAAATTTGAGTCGCCAAAAAAAGTCGCATTTTTATAATTATTGAGAAAATAGGTCCGCGAATTAAAAAATGGCAGAATCGGGTTTGCAGTCTTGAGAGCATGTCAAAAACAGTGAGGGCGCTATTCGCGGCCTCCTAGCGGGAAAACGAGATGGAAGAACCCCCATACATTGAAACATATGTTTAACTTTCATCGATTTGCAATCGACTGGTCATCATAAAATATTTTAAAACGAGCCCAAAAGGCCTCAAAATGAGCAAAGAAAACCGGTGTTTTTACACGTGTTTCAATGGGAAGATTATTTAGTGGTGTGCGCCCTTCGAAGGGCCTAGGCGTAAAATCGTGCTCTTGAGAGATTCAGCCAAAATTGAAGTTGGTTTTCGATTAAATTGCGGTTTGTTGATTTATATAGGTAGTTTTTATGTTAGTGAATATATTTAATGCGTTTTGGATGCAGGTCGCGCTAAGTTTATTCTCTGAGAGGCCTTCAAAGTTAAAGAAACTGTAAAAATTGTGAGAAAACTAATATTTCTCAGATTTGAAGCAAAATTGTCTTAGGTGACAAATCGGCACAAATCTTTAAACCTCTCAAATCTTAATTATTTTATAGGGGGGTGATTGTTGTAAAATCATTAATATATAGACCTTTGCCATTATGAAACCTAATTTCTTTTCATTTTAAAGCGGTTTTTAGCAGATAAACGGTCTAAAACTATATGTTGAGAATTGGTATTTAATGCAAATCTAGGGAAATAAGCACAAATGGTCAAAATGTTGAAAATGTGCACATTTTTGGAATGCACCATGTATCTTTGATAGGACATTTCTCTTGATGTGAATATCACAGAGCACTCAAACCTTGAGTGTTTTACTCAAAACATTTTATATTTCAAGAAAAATATAAAAAAATTCGATTTTATGAACATCAAGAATTCCTTGAAAGGGCCTAGGCGTAAAATCGTGCTCTTGAGAGATTCAGCCAAAATTGAAGTTGGTTTTCGATTAAATTGCGGTTTTTGATTTATATAGATAGTTTTTATGTTAGTGAATATATTTAATGCGTTTTAGATGCAAGTCGCGCTAAGTTTATTCTCTGAGAGGCCTTCAAAGCTAAAGAAACTGTCAAAATTGTGAGAAAACTAATATTTCTCAGATTTGAAGCAAAATTGTCTTAGGTGACAAATCGGCACAAATCTTTAAACCTCTCAAATCTTAATTATTTTATAGGGGGGTGATTGTTGTAAAATCATTAATATATAGACCTTTGCCATTATGAAACCTAATTTCTTTTCATTTTAAAGCGGTTTTAGCAGATAAACGGTCTAAAACTATATGTTGAGAATTGGTATTTAATGCAAATCTAGGGAAATAAGCACAAATGGTCAAAATGTTGAAAATGTGCACATTTTTTGGAATGCACCATGTATCTTTGATAGGACATTTCTCTTGATGTGGATGTCACAGAGCACTCAAACCTTGAGTGTTTTACTCAAAACATTTTATATTTCAAGAAAAATATAAAAAAAATCGATTTTATGAACATCAAGAATTCCTTGAAGGGGGCACACCACTAAATCAATGCGCCATTTGTGTAACCCTAATGAGTTCCGGTAAAAAACAGAAACTTTTTGAGGTATTTTGGGCTGGTCTGTAGACTTATTAATCAGAAAGAGTGGCGAATTATAGCTTAAATAAAAGTGTAAAGCCTATGCATAAATTTGAGTCGCCAAAAAGTCGCATTTTATAATTATTGAGAAAATAGGTCCGCGAATTAAAAAATGGCAGAATCGGGTTTGCAGTCTTGAGAGCATGTCAAAAACAGTGAGGGCGCTATTCGGCCTCCTAGCGGGAAAACGAGATGGAAGAACCCCATACATTGAAACATATGTTTAACTTTCATCGATTTGCAATCGACTGGTCATCATAAAATATTTTAAAACGAGCCCAAAAGGCCTCAAAATGAGCAAAGAAAACCGGTGTTTTTACACGTGTTTCAATGGGAAGATTATTTAGTGGTGTGCGCCCTTCGAAGGGCCTAGGCGTAAAATCGTGCTCTTGAGAGATTCAGCCAAAATTGAAGTTGGTTTTCGATTAAATTGCGGTTTTTGATTTATATAGATAGTTTTATGTTAGTGAATATATTTAATGCGTTTTAGATGCAAGTCGCGCTAAGTTTATTCTCTGAGAGGCCTTCAAAGCTAAAGAAACTGTCAAAAATTGTGAGAAAACTAATATTTCTCAGATTTGAAGCAAAATTGTCTTAGGTGACAAATCGGCACAAATCTTTAAACCTCTCAAATCTTAATTATTTTATAGGGGGGTGATTGTTGTAAAATCATTAATATATAGACCTTTGCCATTATGAAACCTAATTTCTTTTCATTTTAAAGCGGTTTTTAGCAGATAAACGGTCTAAAACTATATGTTGAGAATTGGTATTTAATGCAAATCTAGGGAAATAAGCACAAATGGTCAAAATGTTGAAAATGTGCACATTTTTGGAATGCACCATGTATCTTTGATAGGACATTTCTCTTGATGTGGATGTCACAGAGCACTCAAACCTTGAGTGTTTTACTCAAAACATTTTATATTTCAAGAAAAATATAAAAAAAATCGATTTTATGAACATCAAGAATTCCTTGAAGGGGGCACACCACTAAATCAATGCGCCATTTGTGTAACCCTAATGAGTTCCGGTAAAAAACAGAAACTTTTTGAGGTATTTTGGGCTGGTCTGTAGACTTATTAATCAGAAAGAGTGGCGAATTATAGCTTAAATAAAAGTGTAAAGCCTATGCATAAATTTGAGTCGCCAAAAAAGTCGCATTTTATAATTATAGAAAATAGGTCCGCGAATTAAAAAATGGCAGAATCGGGTTTGCAGTCTTGAGAGCATGTCAAAAACAGTGAGGGCGCTATTCGCGGCCTCCTAGCGGGAAAACGAGATGGAAGAACCCCCATACATTGAAACATATGTTTAACTTTCATCGATTTGCAATCGACTGGTCATCATAAAATATTTTAAAACGAGCCCAAAAGGCCTCAAAATGAGCAAAGAAAACCGGTGTTTTTACACGTGTTTCAATGGGAAGATTATTTAGTGGTGTGCGCCCTTCGAAGGGCCTAGGCGTAAAATCGTGCTCTTGAGAGATTCAGCCAAAATTGAAGTTGGTTTTCGATTAAATTGCGGTTTTTGATTTATATAGATAGTTTTTATGTTAGTGAATATATTTAATGCGTTTTAGATGCAAGTCGCGCTAAGTTTATTCTCTGAGAGGCCTTCAAAGCTAAAGAAACTGTCAAAATTGTGAGAAAACTAATATTTCTCAGATTTGAAGCAAAATTGTCTTAGGTGACAAATCGGCACAAATCTTTAAACCTCTCAAATCTTAATTATTTTATAGGGGGGGGGGGTGATTGTTGTAAAATCATTAATATATAGACCTTTGCCATTATGAAACCTAATTTCTTTTCATTTTAAAGCGGTTTTTAGCAGATAAACGGTCTAAAACTATATGTTGAGAATTGGTATTTAATGCAAATCTAGGGAAATAAGCACAAATGGTCAAAATGTTGAAAATGTGCACATTTTTGGAATGCACCATGTATCTTTGATAGGACATTTCTCTTGATGTGGATGTCACAGAGCACTCAAACCTTGAGTGTTTTACTCAAAACATTTTATATTTCAAGAAAAATATAAAAAAATTCGATTTTATGAACATCAAGAATTCCTTGAAAGGGCCTAGGCGTAAAATCGTGCTCTTGAGAGATTCAGCCAAAATTGAAGTTGGTTTTCGATTAAATTGCGGTTTTTGATTTATATAGATAGTTTTTATGTTAGTGAATATATTTAATGCGTTTTAGATGCAAGTCGCGCTAAGTTTATTCTCTGAGAGGCCTTCAAAGTTAAAGAAACTGTCAAAAATTGTGAGAAAACTAATATTTCTCAGATTTGAAGCAAAATTGTCTTAGGTGACAAATCGGCACAAATCTTTAAACCTCTCAAATCTTAATTATTTTATAGGGGGGTGATTGTTGTAAAATCATTAATATATAGACCTTTGCCATTATGAAACCTAATTTCTTTTCATTTTAAAGCGGTTTTTAGCAGATAAACGGTCTAAAACTATATGTTGAGAATTGGTATTTAATGCAAATCTAGGGAAATAAGCACAAATGGTCAAAATGTTGAAAATGTGCACATTTTTGGAATGCACCATGTATCTTTGATAGGACATTTCTCTTGATGTGGATGTCACAGAGCACTCAAACCTTGAGTGTTTTACTCAAAACATTTTATATTTCAAGAAAAATATAAAAAAAATCGATTTTATGAACATCAAGAATTCCTTGAAAGGGCCTAGGCGTAAAATCGTGCTCTTGAGAGATTCAGCCAAAATTGAAGTTGGTTTTCGATTAAATTGCGGTTTTTGATTTATATAGATAGTTTTTATGTTAGTGAATATATTTAATGCGTTTTAGATGCAAGTCGCGCTAAGTTTATTCTCTGAGAGGCCTTCAAAGTTAAAGAAACTGTCAAAAATTGTGAGAAAACTAATATTTCTCAGATTTGAAGCAAAATTGTCTTAGGTGACAAATCGGCACAAATCTTTAAACCTCTCAAATCTTAATTATTTTATAGGGGGGTGATTGTTGTAAAATCATTAATATATAGACCTTTGCCATTATGAAACCTAATTTCTTTTCATTTTAAAGCGGTTTTTAGCAGATAAACGGTCTAAAACTATATGTTGAGAATTGGTATTTAATGCAAATCTAGGGAAATAAGCACAAATGGTCAAAATGTTGAAAATGTGCACATTTAGGATTGCCCATGTATCTTTGATAGGACATTTCTCTTGATGTGGATGTCACAGGGCACTCAAACCTTGAGTGTTTTACTCAAAACATTTTATATTTCAAGAAAAATATAAAAAAATTCGATTTTATGAACATCAAGAATTCCTTGAAGGGGGCACACCACTAAATCAATGCGCCATTTGTGTAACCCTAATGAGTTCCGGTAAAAAACAGAAACTTTTTGAGGTATTTTGGGCTGGTCTGTAGACTTATTAATCAGAAAGAGTGGCGAATTATAGCTTAAATAAAAGTGTAAAGCCTATGCATAAATTTGAGTCGCCAAAAAGTCGCATTTTATAATTATTGAGAAAATAGGTCCGCGAATTAAAAAATGGCAGAATCGGGTTTGCAGTCTTGAGAGCATGTCAAAAACAGTGAGGGCGCTATTCGCGGCCTCCTAGCGGGAAAACGAGATGGAAGAACCCCCATACATTGAAACATATGTTTAACTTTCATCGATTTGCAATCGACTGGTCATCATAAAATATTTTAAAACGAGCCCAAAAGGCCTCAAAATGAGCAAAGAAAACCGGTGTTTTTACACGTGTTTCAATGGGAAGATTATTTAGTGGTGTGCGCCCTTCGAAGGGCCTAGGCGTAAAATCGTGCTCTTGAGAGATTCAGCCAAAATTGAAGTTGGTTTTCGATTAAATTGCGGTTTTTGATTTATATAGATAGTTTTATGTTAGTGAATATATTTAATGCGTTTTAGATGCAAGTCGCGCTAAGTTTATTCTCTGAGAGGCCTTCAAAGTTAAAGAACCTGTCAAAAATTGTGAGAAAACTAATATTTCTCAGATTTGAAGCAAAATTGTCTTAGGTGACAAATCGGCACAAATCTTTAAACCTCTCAAATCTTAATTATTTTATAGGGGGGTGATTGTTGTAAAATCATTAATATATAGACCTTTGCCATTATGAAACCTAATTTCTTTTCATTTTAAAGCGGTTTTTAGCAGATAAACGGTCTAAAACTATATGTTGAGAATTGGTATTTAATGCAAATCTAGGGAAATAAGCACAAATGGTCAAAATGTTGAAAATGTGCACATTTTTGGAATGCACCATGTATCTTTGATAGGACATTTCTCTTGATGTGGATGTCACAGAGCACTCAAACCTTGAGTGTTTTACTCAAAACATTTTATATTTCAAGAAAAATATAAAAAAATTCGATTTTATGAACATCAAGAATTCCTTGAAAGGGCCTAGGCGTAAAATCGTGCTCTTGAGAGATTCAGCCAAAATTGAAGTTGGTTTTCGATTAAATTGCGGTTTTTGATTTATATAGATAGTTTTTATGTTAGTGAATATATTTAATGGGTATTAGATGCAAGTCGCGCTAAGTTTATTCTCTGAGAGGCCTTCAAAGCTAAAGAAACTGGCAAAGATTGTGAGAAAACTAATATTTCTCAGATTTGAAGCAAAATTGTCTTAGGTGACAAATCGGCACAAATCTTTAAACCTCTCAAATCTTAATTATTTTATAGGGGGGGGGGGGGATTGTTGTAAAATCATTAATATATAGACCTTTGCCATTATGAAACCTAATTTCTTTTCATTTTAAAGCGGTTTTTAGCAGATAAACGGTCTAAAACTATATGTTGAGAATTGGTATTTAATGCAAATCTAGGGAAATAAGCACAAATGGTCAAAATGTTGAAAATGTGCACATTTTTGGAATGCACCATGTATCTTTGATAGGACATTTCTCTTGATGTGGATGTCACAGAGCACTCAAACCTTGAGTGTTTTACTCAAAACATTTTATATTTCAAGAAAAATATAAAAAAATCGATTTTATGAACATCAAGAATTCCTTGAAGGGGGCACACCACTAAATCAATGCGCCATTTGTGTAACCCTAATGAGTTCCGGTAAAAAACAGAAACTTTTTGAGGTATTTTGGGCTGGTCTGTAGACTTATTAATCAGAAAGAGTGGCGAATTATAGCTTAAATAAAAGTGTAAAGCCTATGCATAAATTTGAGTCGCCAAAAATCGCATTTTATAATTATTGAGAAAATAGGTCCGCGAATTAAAAAATGGCAGAATCGGGTTTGCAGTCTTGAGAGCATGTCAAAAACAGTGAGGGCGCTATTCGCGGCCTCCTAGCGGGAAAACGAGATGGAAGAACCCCCATACATTGAAACATATGTTTAACTTTCATCGATTTGCAATCGACTGGTCATCATAAAATATTTTAAAACGAGCCCAAAAGGCCTCAAAATGAGCAAAGAAAACCGGTGTTTTTACACGTGTTTCAATGGGAAGATTATTTAGTGGTGTGCGCCCTTCGAAGGGCCTAGGCGTAAAATCGTGCTCTTGAGAGATTCAGCCAAAATTGAAGTTGGTTTTCGATTAAATTGCGGTTTGTTGATTTATATAGATAGTTTTTATGTTAGTGAATATATTTAATGCGTTTTAGATGCAAGTCGCGCTAAGTTTATTCTCTGAGAGGCCTTCAAAGTTAAAGAAACTGTCAAAAATTGTGAGAAAACTAATATTTCTCAGATTTGAAGCAAAATTGTCTTAGGTGACAAATCGGCACAAATCTTTAAACCTCTCAAATCTTAATTATTTTATAGGGGGGGGGGTGATTGTTGTAAAATCATTAATATATAGACCTTTGCCATTATGAAACCTAATTTCTTTTCAGATTTAAAGCGGGTTTTAGCAGATAAACGGTCTAAAACTATATGTTGAGAATTGGTATTTAATGCAAATCTAGGGAAATAAGCACAAATGGTCAAAATGTTGAAAATGTGCACATTTTTGGAATGCACCATGTATCTTTGATAGGACATTTCTCTTGATGTGGATGTCACAGAGCACTCAAACCTTGAGTGTTTTACTCAAAACATTTTATATTTCAAGAAAAATATAAAAAAATTCGATTTTATGAACATCAAGAATTCCTTGAAAGGGCCTAGGCGTAAAATCGTGCTCTTGAGAGATTCAGCCAAAATTGAAGTTGGTTTTCGATTAAATTGCGGTTTTTGATTTATATAGATAGTTTTTATGTTAGTGAATATATTTAATGCGTTTTAGATGCAAGTCGCGCTAAGTTTATTCTCTGAGAGGCCTTCAAAGCTAAAGAAACTGTCAAAATTGTGAGAAAACTAATATTTCTCAGATTTGAAGCAAAATTGTCTTAGGTGACAAATCGGCACAAATCTTTAAACCTCTCAAATCTTAATTATTTTATAGGGGGGTGATTGTTGTAAAATCATTAATATATAGACCTTTGCCATTATGAAACCTAATTTCTTTTCATTTTAAAGCGGTTTTTAGCAGATAAACGGTCTAAAACTATATGTTGAGAATTGGTATTTAATGCAAATCTAGGGAAATAAGCACAAATGGTCAAAATGTTGAAAATGTGCACATTTTTGGAATGCACCATGTATCTTTGATAGGACATTTCTCTTGATGTGGATGTCACAGAGCACTCAAACCTTGAGTGTTTTACTCAAAACATTTTATATTTCAAGAAAAATATAAAAATAATGTATTTTATGAACATCATTAATGCTTGATGGTCTTAGGCGTAAAATCGTGCTCTTGAGAGATTCAGCCAAAATTGAAGTTGGTTTTCGATTAAATTGCGGTTTTTGATTTATATAGATAGTTTTTATGTTAGTGAATATATTTAATGCGTTTTAGATGCAAGTCGCGCTAAGTTTATTCTCTGAGAGGCCTTCAAAGTTAAAGAAACTGTCAAAAATTGTGAGAAAACTAATATTTCTCAGATTTGAAGCAAAATTGTCTTAGGTGACAAATCGGCACAAATCTTTAAACCTCTCAAATCTTAATTATTTTATAGGGGGTGATTGTTGTAAAATCATTAATATATAGACCTTTGCCATTATGAAACCTAATTTCTTTTCATTTTAAAGCGGTTTTTAGCAGATAAACGGTCTAAAACTATATGTTGAGAATTGGTATTTAATGCAAATCTAGGGAAATAAGCACAAATGGTCAAAATGTTGAAAATGTGCACATTTTTTGGAATGCACCATGTATCTTTGATAGGACATTTCTCTTGATGTGGATGTCACAGAGCACTCAAACCTTGAGTGTTTTACTCAAAACATTTTATATTTCAAGAAAAATATAAAAAAATTCGATTTTATGAACATCAAGAATTCCTTGAAGGGGGCACACCACTAAATCAATGCGCCATTTGTGTAACCCTAATGAGTTCCGGTAAAAAACAGAAACTTTTTGAGGTATTTTGGGCTGGTCTGTAGACTTATTAATCAGAAAGAGTGGCGAATTATAGCTGAATAAAAGTGTAAAGCCTATGCATAAATTTGAGTCGCCAAAAAGTCGCATTTTATAATTATTGAAAAATAGGTCCGCGAATTAAAAATGGCAGAATCGGGTTTTCTTGAGAGCATGTCAAAATCAGTGAGGGCATTATGAAACCTAATTTCTTTTCATTTTAAAGCGGTTTTTAGCAGATAAACGGTCAAAAACTATACATTGAAACATATGTTTAATGCTTTCATCGATTTGAAATCGACTGGTCATCATAAAATATTTTAAAACGAGCCCAAAAGGCCTCAAAATGAGCAAAGAAAACCGGTGTTTTTACACGTGTTTCAATGGGAAGATTATTTAGTGGTGTGCGCCCTTCGAAGGGCCTAGGCGTAAAATCGTGCTCTTGAGAGATTCAGCCAAAATTGAAGTTGGTTTTCGATTAAATTGCGGATTATTGATTTATATAGATAGTTTTTATGTTAGTGAATATATTTAATGCGTTTTAGATGCAAGTCGCGCTAAGTTTATTCTCTGAGAGGCCTTCAAAGTTAAAGAAACTGTCAAAAATTGTGAGAAAACTAATATTTCTCAGATTTGAAGCAAATTGTCTTAAGGTGACAAATCGGCACAAGTCTTTGACCTCTCAAATCTTAATTATTTTATAGGGGGGTGATTGTTGTAAAATCATTAATATATAGACCTTTGCCATTATGAAACCTAATTTCTTTTCATTTTAAAGCGGTTTTTAGCAGATAAACGGTCTAAAACTATATGTTGAGAATTGGTATTTAATGCAAATCTAGGGAAATAAGCACAAATGGTCAAAATGTTGAAAATGTGCACATTGTTGGAATGCACCATGTATCTTTGATAGGACATTTCTCTTGATGTGGATGTCACAGAGCACTCAAACCTTGAGTGTTTTACTCAAACCATTTTATATGTCAAGAAAAAAAGAAAAAAATTCGATTTTATGAACATCAAGAATTCCTTGAAAGGGCCTAGGCGTAAAATCGTGCTCTTGAGAGATTCAGCCAAAATTGAAGTTGGTTTTCGATTAAATTGCGGTTTTTGATTTATATAGATAGTTTTTATGTTAGTGAATATATTTAATGCGTTTTAGATGCAAGTCGCGCTAAGTTTATTCTCTGAGAGGCCTTCAAAGTTAAAGAAACTGTCAAAATTGTGAGAAAACTAATATTTCTCAGATTTGAAGCAAAATTGTCTTAGGTGACAAATCGGCACAAATCTTTAAACCTCTCAAATCTTAATTATTTTATAGGGGGGTGATTGTTGTAAAATCATTAATATATAGACCTTTGCCATTATGAAACCTAATTTCTTTTCATTTTAAAGCGGTTTTAGCAGATAAACGGTCTAAAACTATATGTTGAGAATTGGTATTTAATGCAAATCTAGGAAATAAGCACAAATGGTCAAAATGTTGAAAATGTGCACATTTTTGGAATGCACCATGTATCTTTGATAGGACATTTCTCTTGATGTGGATGTCACAGAGCACTCAAACCTTGAGTGTTTTACTCAAAACATTTTATATTTCAAGAAAAATATAAAAAAATTCGATTTTATGAACATCAAGAATTCCTTGAAAGGGCCTAGGCGTAAAATCGTGCTCTTGAGAGATTCAGCCAAAATTGAAGTTGGTTTTCGATTAAATTGCGGTTTTTGATTTATATAGATAGTTTTTATGTTAGTGAATATATTTAATGCGTTTTAGATGCAAGTCGCGCTAAGTTTATTCTCTGAGAGGCCTTCAAAGCTAAAGAAACTGTCAAAAATTGTGAGAAAACTAATATTTCTCAGATTTGAAGCAAAATTGTCTTAGGTGACAAATCGGCACAAATCTTTAAACCTCTCAAATCTTAATTATTTTATAGGGGGGTGATTGTTGTAAAATCATTAATATATAGACCTTTGCCATTATGAAACCTAATTTCTTTTCATTTTAAAGCGGTTTTAGCAGATAAACGGTCTAAAACTATATGTTGAGAATTGGTATTTAATGCAAATCTAGGGAAATAAGCACAAATGGTCAAAATGTTGAAAATGTGCACATTTTTTGGAATGCACCATGTATCTTTGATAGGACATTTCTCTTGATGTGGATGTCACAGAGCACTCAAACCTTGAGTGTTTTACTCAAAACATTTTATATTTCAAGAAAAATATAAAAAAAATCGATTTTATGAACATCAAGAATTCCTTGAAGGGGGCACACCACTAAATCAATGCGCCATTTGTGTAACCCTAATGAGTTCCGGTAAAAAACAGAAACTTTTTGAGGTATTTTGGGCTGGTCTGTAGACTTATTAATCAGAAAGAGTGGCGAATTATAGCTTAAATAAAAGTGTAAAGCCTATGCATAAATTTGAGTCGCCAAAAAGTCGCATTTTTATAATTATTGAGAAAATAGGTCCGCGAATTAAAAAATGGCAGAATCGGGTTTGCAGTCTTGAGAGCATGTCAAAAACAGTGAGGGCGCTATTCGCGGCCTCCTAGCGGGAAAACGAGATGGAAGAACCCCCATACATTGAAACATATGTTTAACTTTCATCGATTTGCAATCGACTGGTCATCATAAAATATTTTAAAACGAGCCCAAAAGGCCTCAAAATGAGCAAAGAAAACCGGTGTTTTTACACGTGTTTCAATGGGAAGATTATTTAGTGGTGTGCGCCCTTCGAAGGGCCTAGGCGTAAAATCGTGCTCTTGAGAGATTCAGCCAAAATTGAAGTTGGTTTTCGATTAAATTGCGGTTTTTTGATTTATATAGATAGTTTTTATGTTAGTGAATATATTTAATGCGTTTTAGATGCAAGTCGCGCTAAGTTTATTCTCTGAGAGGCCTTCAAAGTTAAAGAAACTGTCAAAAATTGTGAGAAAACTAATATTTCTCAGATTTGAAGCAAAATTGTCTTAGGTGACAAATCGGCACAAATCTTTAAACCTCTCAAATCTTAATTATTTTATAGGGGGGGGGGGTGATTGTTGTAAAATCATTAATATATAGACCTTTGCCATTATGAAACCTAATTTCTTTTCATTTTAAAGCGGTTTTTAGCAGATAAACGGTCTAAAACTATATGTTGAGAATTGGTATTTAATGCAAATCTAGGAAATAAGCACAAATGGTCAAAATGTTGAAAATGTGCACATTTTTGGAATGCACCATGTATCTTTGATAGGACATTTCTCTTGATGTGGATGTCACAGAGCACTCAAACCTTGAGTGTTTTACTCAAAACATTTTATATTTCAAGAAAAATATAAAAAAATTCGATTTTATGAACATCAAGAATTCCTTGAAGGGCCTAGGCGTAAAATCGTGCTCTTGAGAGATTCAGCCAAAATTGAAGTTGGTTTTCGATTAAATTGCGGTTTTTTGATTTATATAGATAGTTTTTTATGTTAGTGAATATATTTAATGCGTTTTAGATGCAAGTCGCGCTAAGTTTATTCTCTGAGAGGCCTTCAAAGCTAAAGAAACTGTAAAAAATTGTGAGAAAACTAATATTTCTCAGATTTGAAGCAAAATTGTCTTAGGTGACAAATCGGCACAAATCTTTAAACCTCTCAAATCTTAATTATTTTATAGGGGGGGGGGGGGTGATTGTTGTAAAATCATTAATATATAGACCTTTGCCATTATGAAACCTAATTTCTTTTCATTTTAAAGCGGTTTTTAGCAGATAAACGGTCTAAAACTATATGTTGAGAATTGGTATTTAATGCAAATCTAGGGAAATAAGCACAAATGGTCAAAATGTTGAAAATGTGCACATTTTTTGGAATGCACCATGTATCTTTGATAGGACATTTCTCTTGATGTGGATGTCACAGAGCACTCAAACCTTGAGTGTTTTACTCAAAACATTTTATATTTCAAGAAAAATATAAAAAAATTCGATTTTATGAACATCAAGAATTCCTTGAAAGGGCCTAGGCGTAAAATCGTGCTCTTGAGAGATTCAGCCAAAATTGAAGTTGGTTTTCGATTAAATTGCGGTTGTTTGATTTATATAGATAGTTTTTATGTTAGTGAATATATTTAATGCGTTTTAGATGCAAGTCGCGCTAAGTTTATTCTCTGAGAGGCCTTCAAAGCTAAAGAAACTGACAAAAATTGTGAGAAAACTAATATTTCTCAGATTTGAAGCAAAATTGTCTTAGGTGACAAATCGGCACAAATCTTTAAACCTCTCAAATCTTAATTATTTTATAGGGGGGTGATTGTTGTAAAATCATTAATATATAGACCTTTGCCATTATGAAACCTAATTTCTTTTCATTTTAAAGCGGTTTTTAGCAGATAAACGGTCTAAAACTATATGTTGAGAATTGGTATTTAATGCAAATCTAGGGAAATAAGCACAAATGGTCAAAATGTTGAAAATGTGCACATTTTGGAATGCACCATGTATCTTTGATAGGACATTTCTCTTGATGTGGATGTCACAGAGCACTCAAACCTTGAGTGTTTTACTCAAAACATTTTATATTTCAAGAAAAATATAAAAAAATTCGATTTTATGAACATCAAGAATTCCTTGAAAGGGCCTAGGCGTAAAATCGTGCTCTTGAGAGATTCAGCCAAAATTGAAGTTGGTTTTCGATTAAATTTCGGTTTTTTGTTTTATATAGATAGTTTTTATGTTAGTGAATATATTTAATGCGTTTTAGATGCAAGTCGCGCTAAGTTTATTCTCTGAGAGGCCTTCAAAGTTAAAGAAACTGTCAAAAATTGTGAGAAAACTAATATTTCTCAGATTTGAAGCAAAATTGTCTTAGGTGACAAATCGGCACAAATCTTTAAACCTCTCAAATCTTAATTATTTTATAGGGGGGTGATTGTTGTAAAATCATTAATATATAGACCTTTGCCATTATGAAACCTAATTTCTTTTCATTTTAAAGCGGTTTTTAGCAGATAAACGGTCTAAAACTATATGTTGAGAATTGGTATTTAATGCAAATCTAGGGAAATAAGCACAAATGGTCAAAATGTTGAAAATGTGCACATTTTTTTTTTTTATCTTGTATCTTTGATAGGACATTTCTCTTGATGTGGATGTCACAGAGCACTCAAACCTTGAGTGTTTTACTCAAAACATTTTATATTTCAAGAAAATATAAAAAATTCGATTTTATGAACATCAAGAATTCCTTGAAGGGGCACACCACTAAATCAATGCGCCATTTGTGTAACCCTAATGAGTTCCGGTAAAAACAGAAACTTTTTGAGGTATTTTGGGCTGGTCTGTAGACTTATTAATCAGAAAGAGTGGCGAATTATAGCTTAAATAAAAGTGTAAAGCCTATACATAAATTAAAAAAAAAAAAAAAGTCGCATTTTTATAATTATTGAGAAAATAGGTCCGCGAATTAAAAAATGGCAGAATCGGGTTTGCAGTCTTGAGAGCATGTCAAAACAGTGAGGGCGCTATTCGCGGCCTCCTAGCGGGAAAACGAGATGGAAGAACCCCCATACATTGAAACATATGTTTAACTTTCATCGATTTGCAATCGACTGGTCATCATAAAATATTTTAAAACGAGCCCAAAAGGCCTCAAAATGAGCAAAGAAAACCGGTGTTTTTACACGTGTTTCAATGGGAAGATTATTTAGTGGTGTGCGCCCTTCGAAGGGCCTAGGCGTAAAATCGTGCTCTTGAGAGATTCAGCCAAAATTGAAGTTGGTTTTCGATTAAATTGCGGTTTTTGATTTATATAGATAGTTTTTATGTTAGTGAATATATTTAATGCGTTTTAGATGCAAGTCGCGCTAAGTTTATTCTCTGAGAGGCCTTCAAAGCTAAAGAAACTGTCAAAAATTGTGAGAAAACTAATATTTCTCAGATTTGAAGCAAAATTGTCTTAGGTGACAAATCGGCACAAATCTTTAAACCTCTCAAATCTTAATTATTTTATAGGGGGGTGATTGTTGTAAAATCATTAATATATAGACCTTTGCCATTATGAAACCTAATTTCTTTTCATTTTAAAGCGGTTTTTAGCAGATAAACGGTCTAAAACTATATGTTGAGAATTGGTATTTAATGCAAATCTAGGGAAATAAGCACAAATGGTCAAAATGTTGAAAATGTGCACATTTTTGGAATGCACCATGTCTCTTTGATAGGACATTTCTCTTGATGTGGATGTCACAGAGCACTCAAACCTTGAGTGTTTTACTCAAAACATTTTATATTTCAAGAAAAATATAAAAAAATTCGATTTTATGAACATCAAGAATTCCTTGAAAGGGCCTAGGCGTAAAATCGTGCTCTTGAGAGATTCAGCCAAAATTGAAGTTGGTTTTCGATTAAATTGCGGTTATTTGATTTATATAGATAGTTTTTATGTTAGTGAATATATTTAATGCGTTTTAGATGCAAGTCGCGCTAAGTTTATTCTCTGAGAGGCCTTCAAAGCTAAAGAAACTGTCAAAATTGTGAGAAAACTAATATTTCTCAGATTTGAAGCAAAATTGTCTTAGGTGACAAATCGGCACAAATCTTTAAACCTCTCAAATCTTAATTATTTTATAGGGGGTGATTGTTGTAAAATCATTAATATATAGACCTTTGCCATTATGAAACCTAATTTCTTTTCATTTTAAAGCGGTTTTAGCAGATAAACGGTCTAAAACTATATGTTGAGAATTGGTATTTAATGCAAATCTAGGGAAATAAGCACAAATGGTCAAAATGTTGAAAATGTGCACATTTTTGGAATGCACCATGTATCTTTGATAGGACATTTCTCTTGATGTGGATGTCACAGAGCACTCAAACCTTGAGTGTTTTACTCAAAACATTTTATATTTCAAGAAAAATATAAAAAATTCGATTTTATGAACATCAAGAATTCCTTGAAGGGGCACACCACTAAATCAATGCGCCATTTGTGTAACCCTAATGAGTTCGGTAAAAACAGAAACTTTTTGAGGTATTTTGGGCTGGTCTGTAGACTTATTAATCAGAAAGAGTGGCGAATTATAGCTTAAATAAAAGTGTAAAGCCTATGCATAAATTTGAGTCGCCAAAAAGTCGCATTTTATAATTATTGAGAAAATAGGTCCGCGAATTAAAAAATGGCAGAATCGGGTTTGCAGTCTTGAGAGCATGTCAAAAACAGTGAGGGCGCTATTCGCGGCCTCCTAGCGGGAAAACGAGATGGAAGAACCCCCATACATTGAAACATATGTTTAACTTTCATCGATTTGCAATCGACTGGTCATCATAAAATATTTTAAAACGAGCCCAAAAGGCCTCAAAATGAGCAAAGAAAACCGGTGTTTTTACACGTGTTTCAATGGGAAGATTATTTAGTGGTGTGCGCCCTTCGAAGGGCCTAGGCGTAAAATCGTGCTCTTGAGAGATTCAGCCAAAATTGAAGTTGGTTTTCGATTAAATTGCGGTTTTTGATTTATATAGATAGTTTTTATGTTAGTGAATATATTTAATGCGTTTTAGATGCAAGTCGCGCTAAGTTTATTCTCTGAGAGGCCTTCAAAGCTAAAGAAACTGTCAAAAATTGTGAGAAAACTAATATTTCTCAGATTTGAAGCAAAATTGTCTTAGGTGACAAATCGGCACAAATCTTTAAACCTCTCAAATCTTAATTATTTTATAGGGGGTGATTGTTGTAAAATCATTAATATATAGACCTTTGCCATTATGAAACCTAATTTCTTTTCATTTTAAAGCGGTTTTAGCAGATAAACGGTCTAAAACTATATGTTGAGAATTGGTATTTAATGCAAATCTAGGGAAATAAGCACAAATGGTCAAAATGTTGAAAATGTGCACATTTTGGAATGCACCATGTATCTTTGATAGGACATTTCTCTTGATGTGGATGTCACAGAGCACTCAAACCTTGAGTGTTTTACTCAAAACATTTTATATTTCAAGAAAAATATAAAAAAATTCGATTTTATGAACATCAAGAATTCCTTGAAAGGGCCTAGGCGTAAAATCGTGCTCTTGAGAGATTCAGCCAAAATTGAAGTTGGTTTTCGATTAAATTGCGGTTTTTGATTTATATAGATAGTTTTTATGTTAGTGAATATATTTAATGCGTTTTAGATGCAAGTCGCGCTAAGTTTATTCTCTGAGAGGCATTCAAAGTTAAAGAAACTGTCAAAAATTGTGAGAAAACTAATATTTCTCAGATTTGAAGCAAAATTGTCTTAGGTGACAAATCGGCACAAATCTTTAAACCTCTCAAATCTTAATTATTTTATAGGGGGGTGATTGTTGTAAAATCATTAATATATAGACCTTTGCCATTATGAAACCTAATTTCTTTTCATTTTAAAGCGGTTTTAGCAGATAAACGGTCTAAAACTATATGTTGAGAATTGGTATTTAATGCAAATCTAGGGAAATAAGCACAAATGGTCAAAATGTTGAAAATGTGCACATTTTTGGAATGCACCATGTATCTTTGATAGGACATTTCTCTTGATGTGGATGTCACAGAGCACTCAAACCTTGAGTGTTTTACTCAAAACATTTTATATTTCAAGAAAAATATAAAAAAATTCGATTTTATGAACATCAAGAATTCCTTGAAAGGGCCTAGGCGTAAAATCGTGCTCTTGAGAGATTCAGCCAAAATTGAAGTTGGTTTTCGATTAAATTGCGGTTTTTGATTTATATAGATAGTTTTTATGTTAGTGAATATATTTAATGCGTTTTAGATGCAAGTCGCGCTAAGTTTATTCTCTGAGAGGCCTTCAAAGCTAAAGAAACTGTCAAAATTGTGAGAAAACTAATATTTCTCAGATTTGAAGCAAAATTGTCTTAGGTGACAAATCGGCACAAATCTTTAAACCTCTCAAATCTTAATTATTTTATAGGGGGGTGATTGTTGTAAAATCATTAATATATAGACCTTTGCCATTATGAAACCTAATTTCTTTTCATTTTAAAGCGGTTTTTAGCAGATAAACGGTCTAAAACTATATGTTGAGAATTGGTATTTAATGCAAATCTAGGGAAATAAGCACAAATGGTCAAAATGTTGAAAATGTGCACATTTTTGGAATGCACCATGTATCTTTGATAGGACATTTCTCTTGATGTGGATGTCACAGAGCACTCAAACCTTGAGTGTTTTACTCAAAACATTTTATATTTCAAGAAAAATATAAAAAATTCGATTTTATGAACATCAAGAATTCCTTGAAGGGGGCACACCACTAAATCAATGCGCCATTTGTGTAACCCTAATGAGTTCCGGTAAAAAACAGAAACTTTTTGAGGTATTTTGGGCTGGTCTGTAGACTTATTAATCAGAAAGAGTGGCGAATTATAGCTTAAATAAAAGTGTAAAGCCTATGCATAAATTTGAGTCGCCAAAAAAGTCGCATTTTTATAATTATTGAGAAAATAGGTCCGCGAATTAAAAAATGGCAGAATCGGGTTTGCAGTCTTGAGAGCATGTCAAAAACAGTGAGGGCGCTATTCGCGGCCTCCTAGCGGGAAAACGAGATGGAAGAACCCCCATACATTGAAACATATGTTTAACTTTCATCGATTTGCAATCGACTGGTCATCATAAAATATTTTAAAACGAGCCCAAAAGGCCTCAAAATGAGCAAAGAAAACCGGTGTTTTGACACGTGTTTCAATGGGAAGATTATTTAGTGGTGTGCGCCCTTCGAAGGGCCTAGGCGTAAAATCGTGCTCTTGAGAGATTCAGCCAAAATTGAAGTTGGTTTTCGATTAAATTGCGGTTTTTAGATTTATATAGATAGTTTTTATGTTAGTGAATATATTTAATGCGTTTTAGATGCAAGTCGCGCTAAGTTTATTCTCTGAGAGGCCTTCAAAGCTAAAGAAAACTGTCAAAATTGTGAGAAAACTAATATTTCTCAGATTTGAAGCAAAATTGTCTTAGGTGACAAATCGGCACAAATCTTTAAACCTCTCAAATCTTAATTATTTTATAGGGGGGTGATTGTTGTAAAATCATTAATATATAGACCTTTGCCATTATGAAACCTAATTTCTTTTCATTTTAAAGCGGTTTTTAGCAGATAAACGGTCTAAAACTATATGTTGAGAATTGGTATTTAATGCAAATCTAGGGAAATAAGCACAAATGGTCAAAATGTTGAAAAATGTGCACATTTTTGGAATGCACCATGTATCTTTGATAGGACATTTCTCTTGATGTGGATGTCACAGAGCACTCAAACCTTGAGTGTTTTACTCAAAACATTTTATATTTCAAGAAAATATAAAAAATTCGATTTTATGAACATCAAGAATTCCTTCGAAGGGCCTAGGCGTAAAATCGTGCTCTTGAGAGATTCAGCCAAAATTGAAGTTGGTTTTCGATTAAATTGCGGTTTTTTGATTTATATAGATAGTTTTTATGTTAGTGAATATATTTAATGCGTTTTAGATGCAAGTCGCGCTAAGTTTATTCTCTGAGAGGCCTTCAAAGTTAAAGAAACTGTCAAAAAAATTGTGAGAAAACTAATATTTCTCAGATTTGAAGCAAAATTGTCTTAGGTGACAAATCGGCACAAGTCTTTAAACCTCTCAAATCTTAATTATTTTATAGGGGGGTGATTGTTGTAAAATCATTAATATATAGACCTTTGCCATTATGAAACCTAATTTAATTTTTCATTTTAAAGCGGTTTTTAGCAGATAAACGGTCTAAAACTATATGTTGAGAATTGGTATTTAATGCAAATCTAGGGAAATAAGCACAAATGGTCAAAATGTTGAAAATGTGCACATTTTTGGAATGCACCATGTATCTTTGATAGGACATTTCTCTTGATGTGGATGTCACAGAGCACTCAAACCTTGAGTGTTATAATCAAAACATTTTATATTTCAAGAAAAATATAAAAAAATTCGATTTTATGAACATCAAGAATTCCTTGAAAGGGCCTAGGCGTAAAATCGTGCTCTTGAGAGATTCAGCCAAAATTGAAGTTGGTTTTCGATTAAATTGCGGTTTTTGATTTATATAGATAGTTTTTATGTTAGTGAATATATTTAATGCGTTTTAGATGCAAGTCGCGCTAAGTTTATTCTCTGAGAGGCCTTCAAAGCTAAAGAAACTGTCAAAATTGTGAGAAAACTAATATTTCTCAGATTTGAAGCAATTGTCTTAGGTGACAAATCGGCACAAATCTTTAAACCTCTCAAATCTTAATTATTTTTATAGGGGGTGATTGTTGTAAAATCATTAATATATAGACCTTTGCCATTATGAAACCTAATTTCTTTTCATTTTAAAGCGGTTTTTAGCAGATAAACGGTCTAAAACTATATGTTGAGAATTGGTATTTAATGCAAATCTAGGGAAATAAGCACAAATGGTCAAAATGTTGAAAATGTGCACATTTTTGGAATGCACCATGTATCTTTGATAGGACATTTCTCTTGAGGTGGATGTCACAGAGCCCTCAAACCTTGAGTGTTTTACTCAAAACATTTTATATTTCAAGAAAAATATAAAAAAATTCGATTTTATGAACATCAAGAATTCCTTGAAAGGGCCTAGGCGTAAAATCGTGCTCTTGAGAGATTCAGCCAAAATTGAAGTTGGTTTTCGATTAAATTGCGGTTTTTGATTTATATAGATAGTTTTTATGTTAGTGAATATATTTAATGCGTTTTAGATGCAAGTCGCGCTAAGTTTATTCTCTGAGAGGCCTTCAAAGTTAAAGAAACTGAAAAAAATTGTGAGAAAACTAATATTTCTCAGATTTGAAGCAAAATTGTCTTAGGTGACAAATCGGCACAAATCTTTAAACCTCTCAAATCTTAATTATTTTATAGGGGGGGGGGTGATTGTTGTAAAATCATTAATATATAGACCTTTGCCATTATGAAACCTAATTTCTTTTCATTTTAAAGCGGTTTTTAGCAGATAAACGGTCTAAAACTATATGTTGAGAATTGGTATTTAATGCAAATCTAGGGAAATAAGCACAAATGGTCAAAATGTTGAAAATGTGCACATTTTGGAATGCACCATGTATCTTTGATAGGACATTTCTCTTGATGTGGATGTCACAGAGCACTCAAACCTTGAGTGTTTTACTCAAAACATTTTATATTTCAAGAAAAATATAAAAAATTCGATTTTATGAACATCAAGAATTCCTTGAAGGGGGCACACCACTAAATCAATGCGCCATTTGTGTAACCCTAATGAGTTCCGGTAAAAACAGAAACTTTTTGAGGTATTTTGGGCTGGTCTGTAGACTTATTAATCAGAAAGAGTGGCGAATTATAGCTTAAATAAAAGTGTAAAGCCTATGCATAAATTTGAGTCGCCAAAAAGTCGCATTTTTATAATTATTGAGAAAATAGGTCCGCGAATTAAAAAATGGCAGAATCGGGTTTGCAGTCTTGAGAGCATGTCAAAAACAGTGAGGGCGCTATTCGCGGCCTCCTAGCGGGAAAACGAGATGGAAGAACCCCCATACATTGAAACATATGTTTAACTTTCATCGATTTGCAATCGACTGGTCATCATAAAATATTTTAAAACGAGCCCAAAAGGCCTCAAAATGAGCAAAGAAAACCGGTGTTTTTACACGTGTTTCAATGGGAAGATTATTTAGTGGTGTGCGCCCTTCGAAGGCCTAGGCGTAAAATCGTGCTCTTGAGAGATTCAGCCAAAATTGAAGTTGGTTTTCGATTAAATTGCGGTTTTTGATTTATATAGATAGTTTTTATGTTAGTGAATATATTTAATGCGTTTTAGATGCAAGTCGCGCTAAGTTTATTCTCTGAGAGGCCTTCAAAGCTAAAGAAACTGTCAAAAATTGTGAGAAAACTAATATTTCTCAGATTTGAAGCAAAATTGTCTTAGGTGACAAATCGGCACAAATCTTTAAACCTCTCAAATCTTAATTATTTTATAGGGGGGTGATTGTTGTAAAATCATTAATATATAGACCTTTGCCATTATGAAACCTAATTTCTTTTCATTTTAAAGCGGTTTTTAGCAGATAAACGGTCTAAAACTATATGTTGAGAATTGGTATTTAATGCAAATCTAGGGAAATAAGCACAAATGGTCAAAATGTTGAAAATGTGCACATTTTTTTGGAATGCACCATGTATCTTTGATAGGACATTTCTCTTGATGTGGATGTCACAGAGCACTCAAACCTTGAGTGTTTTACTCAAAACATTTTATATTTCAAGAAAAATATAAAAAAATTCGATTTTATGAACATCAAGAATTCCTTCGAAGGGCCTAGGCGTAAAATCGTGCTCTTGAGAGATTCAGCCAAAATTGAAGTTGGTTTTCGATTAAATTGCGGTTTTTTGATTTATATAGATAGTTTTTATGTTAGTGAATATATTTAATGCGTTTTAGATGCAAGTCGCGCTAAGTTTATTCTCTGAGAGGCCTTCAAAGCTAAAGAAACTGTCAAAAATTGTGAGAAAACTAATATTTCTCAGATTTGAAGCAAAATTGTCTTAGGTGACAAATCGGCACAAGTCTTTAAACCTCTCAAATCTTAATTATTTTATAGGGGGGGTGATTGTTGTAAAATCATTAATATATAGACCTTTGCCATTATGAAACCTAATTTCTTTGTAATTTAAAGCGGTTTTTAGCAGATAAACGGTCTAAAACTATATGTTGAGAATTGGTATTTAATGCAAATCTAGGGAAATAAGCACAAATGGTCAAAATGTTGAAAATGTGCACATTTTTGGAATGCACCATGTATCTTTGATAGGACATTTCTCTTGATGTGGATGTCACAGAGCACTCAAACCTTGAGTGTTTTACTCAAAACATTTTATATTTCAAGAAAAATATAAAAAAATTCGATTTTATGAACATCAAGAATTCCTTGAAAGGGCCTAGGCGTAAAATCGTGCTCTTGAGAGATTCAGCCAAAATTGAAGTTGGTTTTCGATTAAATTGCGGTTTTTTGATTTATATAGATAGTTTTTATGTTAGTGAATATATTTAATGCGTTTTAGATGCAAGTCGCGCTAAGTTTATTCTCTGAGAGGCCTTCAAAGCTAAAGAAACTGAAAAAAATTGTGAGAAAACTAATATTTCTCAGATTTGAAGCAAAATTGTCTTAGGTGACAAATCGGCACAAATCTTTAAACCTCTCAAATCTTAATTATTTTATAGGGGGGGGGGTGATTGTTGTAAAATCATTAATATATAGACCTTTGCCATTATGAAACCTAATTTCTTTTCATTTTAAAGCGGGTTTTAGCAGATAAACGGTCTAAAACTATATGTTGAGAATTGGTATTTAATGCAAATCTAGGGAAATAAGCACAAATGGTCAAAATGTTGAAAATGTGCACATTTTTGGAATGCACCATGTATCTTTGATAGGACATTTCTCTTGATGTGGATGTCACAGAGCACTCAAACCTTGAGTGTTTTACTCAAAACATTTTATATTTCAAGAAAAATATAAAAAAATTCGATTTTATGAACATCAAGAATTCCTTGAAAGGGCCTAGGCGTAAAATCGTGCTCTTGAGAGATTCAGCCAAAATTGAAGTTGGTTTTCGATTAAATTGCGGTTTTTGATTTATATAGATAGTTTTTATGTTAGTGAATATATTTAATGCGTTTTAGATGCAAGTCGCGCTAAGTTTATTCTCTGAGAGGCCTTCAAAGCTAAAGAAACTGTCAAAAATTGTGAGAAAACTAATATTTCTCAGATTTGAAGCAAAATTGTCTTAGGTGACAAATCGGCACAAATCTTTAAACCTCTCAAATCTTAATTATTTTATAGGGGGGTGATTGTTGTAAAATCATTAATATATAGACCTTTGCCATTATGAAACCTAATTTCTTTTCATTTTAAAGCGGTTTTAGCAGATAAACGGTCTAAAACTATATGTTGAGAATTGGTATTTAATGCAAATCTAGGGAAATAAGCACAAATGGTCAAAATGTTGAAAATGTGCACATTTTTTGGAATGCACCATGTATCTTTGATAGGACATTTCTCTTGATGTGGATGTCACAGAGCACTCAAACCTTGAGTGTTTTACTCAAAACATTTTATATTTCAAGAAAAATATAAAAAATTCGATTTTATGAACATCAAGAATTCCTTGAAGGGGCACACCACTAAATCAATGCGCCATTTGTGTAACCCTAATGAGTTCCGGTAAAAACAGAAACTTTTTGAGGTATTTTGGGCTGGTCTGTAGACTTATTAATCAGAAAGAGTGGCGAATTATAGCTTAAATAAAAGTGTAAAGCCTATGCATAAATTTGAGTCGCCAAAAAGTCGCATTTTATAATTATTGAGAAAATAGGTCCGCGAATTAAAAAATGGCAGAATCGGGTTTGCAGTCTTGAGAGCATGTCAAAAACAGTGAGGGCGCTATTCGCGGCCTCCTAGCGGGAAAACGAGATGGAAGAACCCCCATACATTGAAACATATTGTGTACTGACAGCAAATGTCACAGGTGGTTGAGAATACTGACCTAGAAACAATCAATCAATCTGCAGATCATATGACATTGTTTATTGTTGACGTTGATGAGTTGGGAAAATCCTTGAAGCAAAAATACATCAGAAATCTGAATTGAAGCTGTAAGTACAGCCCGGAAGTACAGTGTGTGAATAAAGCATTAATTTTTGTCTCGCCTGAACTTAGCCGGGAACTTAAGGGCTGGGGTATGAACTGATGGACATAGGAACGGCGTCCATGAGACTCAGCGAGTCTAGTATGAACGTTTGGACAGTATTTATTGTGGGACATCAGAGCACATCAGACATATCGAATTGCATTCTGAATACGAAGAATGTCCTTCCATGGAGGTATATAAATAAATGGAGAATGATCGCCAGAATTCTAATCTCCTAAGTGGAGATTATCCCGTTACCTCTATTCAATGAGTCACCAAACTTGAATTGACCAGCCACTTCAGCCAAGCTATTGATATCCACGATGGTTATGAGCCTCTACCATGGTTCATTGATTGTCACTCCCAAAATTTCCTCATAGGAATTGACCCTACATTGACCCGTACCGGAAGCCTTGTAAAAGAGACTGTATAATGACGTCAGCTAGTCAATCAGCTAGTTCAAAGTCACCAGTTTTGATAGCTTATAGTTTCAATGTATGATCGTGCGAAAACCCGAAGAAATTCGGATGTTCTGTTCTCAAGTTATGAAACTGTTTTCTACTAAACTAAACTAAACTAAACTAAACTAGTTGTGCCGTAACTTGACAAATATACTTAGTTTTCATGTTCATATATCAAGCTTTTAAGGGGGTCTGAGGGAGTTCAAATATAGTGCAAATGAAAGCAAAACGTTTTTACCTTCCGATTGTGAAACAATTATGTTGGGCCAATTTGGGCCATTTGAGTTACGAGCGAGCAAAATTTACCGGAAGTACTTCGGAATTCAAGCAAAAGTGATGATCAGACAATCTTTTCTAGAGATAAATTGATTTACGGAATGTATAGGCCCTATATACTTTGTTTAAACAGTTTCTCATAGTTTAGTGTATGATAATCGCGATTTTGGTTGAAGCTTCGGGTCAAATTGATTGAGTGCCATGACGGATATGTCATGTTATTGAACTTTTTTAAACTTTTAATTCTGTAGGCCTATTGTCATGAAATCGTATAGGCCGCCTAAATCATCATCATTAAACTTCTCATTGTATAATAAATAATTATCAGTATTTAGGCCTAAATGATTATTAATATTATTAGGAGGCTATCATTTTCTTTGGAGGAGGGGTTCCAAATATACGGGGGTCATAACTTTTTGGAAAAAAAAGTCATAATTCAATTTTTCATGACCAAAATGTAGGGAGTCACAAGATGACAACAGATAAGGTGTTTCTTTTTTCAAAAAGACTGATTTCTTGATGCAATTTAAGCACTCAATTTTTGGCGAAAATGAGATTTTGATATCAAAATTTTATGAAACATGAGCACTTAATTTCCAATAAGTATAAACTTCATTTTACCCCATTGAAATCAATGGCCAGTGAAACAGACTTCACAATGTAATCAGCTTAGCATAATCAATATAAACCTGAAATTGCCTATTCAACAATAATTGGTCATAACCAACGTAGTACAAAAGAGGCTTGGCTGGATCATTCTCCATTTATTTATATACCTCCATGGTCCTTCTGATATCAAATAATTTTGATTTTTGAAATTCGCAATTTAATACACATTTTATGGCAAATCATTAAAAATTGATATTTTTGATATTTAACAGTACTCGAAGTAAACTTTATAAATCTGATGATTTATACTTAAAGTGTATGTAGGTGGGATGAAAAGCCGACGATCAATTGAAAATTTTGACCTTTCATATTGAAGATATGGATTTTTTTCCCAAAACACCAAAAAAAATTAGGTCTTTTGGGGAAAAATCCATATCTTCAATATGAAAGGTCAAAATTTTCAATTGACCGTCGGCTTTTCCTCCCAGCTACATACACTTTAAGAATATATCATTAGATTTATATAATTTACTTTGAGGACTGTTATATATCAAAAATTTGAAAAATATCAAATTTTTATAATTTGTCATAAAATTTGTATTATATTGTGATTTTCAAAAATGAAAATTATTTGATATCAGAAAGACATGCTTCGTATTCAGAATGCAATTCGATAGGTCTGAGGTGCTCTCATGTCCCACAAAAAATACTGTCAAAACGCAATAAACGCTCATTCTAGATCCCTTAAAGGAGTACTTCGTGATCCTAGCATCCTCTATTTATGTCATTTGTCATTAGATCAAGAGCTTTAGGTAAACCTGTATTATCCGTCAATTTCTCCGAATTATGTTAAACAAAACTCATTAAAATTCTAATAAAAATAAAAATAATGGTGTCAAAATGTGTATTTTTAATGTATAAATTACTGTTATACCCCACTGTCATTACAAATTGCCTATTTCCCCTTCTATCGATCGCTAAAATGATAAACAGAGGGCAGTATCATTCTATTAATAATAATTAAATACTGCCCTCTGTTGGTGACTTCGGCGACAAAGCAGCACATCTGCTGAGATCACGGCTGAGATGTTAAATTTGAATGTATGACACTCTTGCATGCCAAATTTGCTAAGCGATTTTTCACGACTAAGAGTTACACATGAGTTACAGTGACGTCAGCACCATCTTACTTACCATACTGTTACCCTCGCGGTAATTATTAACCAGGTTTAAAATGTTGGGGTGGCATGCGAAAGATGAACCTGTAATGCAAGGACGAAATGTAATCAGTGATGCCATTCAGTAGAGTGATTTATTAACTGAAAACTAACAAGTATCTGTTTACTAAGTATTGTTAGTAGTATGTGTTAATATATATATATGTGTATACAGCATCAGCAACAAATCTTGACACTTTAACAAGACGTGGGCATCTGACTTCAGCTTAAGCATACTAATCATGATTTGTTGCCAATTAAGTCAATGTTTTAATTAATAGATAACTTTCTTTTGTTAATATTTTGATCATCCTAATTCTTCACTTGGCCTACTTCCCTGTTAAACAAATCTCATAACTATAAATATAATGTTTAAGAATAATTAGGCCTTTTGTATACATTAATTAAGCATCTTTAAATTAGGAAAGACAGGTTTACATTTTGTTTCTTCATGTTCATTAACTTCTAAATAATATTTCTTTAGTTATAAATTTATCTTTACTTCCTTAAAATAGCCAAATATTATAGAGCACAAAATGTATCTGTGTATTAGAATGCATACCAGTCATGGTAAGTTAAAATGCAAATCCCTTATTTGACTAGAAAAACCTCTTTTCAAAATAGCCAGCCAATGTTTTGATACAATTATCATGCCACAAAAGGAGATTTCTAACTTCTGAATCACTTACAATAGAAAGACCTTGGGCTACTCTTAATACTTTCTGGGTGGAACAATGCACCTTGGGTGTATTAATTGGCAACACTATTCTGTTTTTCTGGTGCTTAACTATGCATGACTGCTTAAACTTAAGGACAAATTTCTTAGATAATACACCTAATTTTGGGTGCTCAATACTCCCAATTTACTCCTACTTACCTATGTGGCAGTAACAGGGGGGTGACACTAAATTCACGGCTTTTGTTTAGCCACGCAAACATATGGAAATTTTGTTGGCTTGCTCTCAACAAAGTGAGGCAAGGTATCGATCGGTTATGAATAATTCACATCAACTCTTACTCAGCCCATGTGATTGAGGTCACCACATAAAGGTGTCGTAAGTTTAGCGAATCGAACCTGTTGAAGATAGTAAAAAGCGCCCCCAAGCAAGGTTAGACCGGGCGGAAGTGGGTCAACTACTATGATCCCATCAGGCCACAGTGATTTGTTTCTGCAAGAAAGTCTTTTAATTTGATAATGGAATGTCTTGTTGATATAGTAATGTCGAAATTGAGACTAACTATCGATAATACAAAGGAAATATACGACAAGCATAAGATATGAAGTCAAAAAATCATTTGACACTTCACGTGACCTTCCAAAATGGCACCCGCGGCAATAGTTTTTGCCATGTGCTTCCTCCTGTGGAAAAGTATCCCGAAAAATATCAATCTGCACTAATACACTTATTGGTGTAGCCTGCCAGTATGAATTATTGTTGAAAAGTAGAAAAGCACCGTAATTTTGACATTTAATTGTATACCGCCACTAATAATCCAAAAATCCGATCTTTATTCATCACGTCTATTGGCTCATTTTCTTACATTGAACTATTATAGGCACTTCAACATCGATGATAACCCGCGTACACCACAAGACCCCAGAAAAAAAATCATAGGCTCACGTCAAGCCGTCTGTACACCTGTCTTCAATCATATAATAGATTGAATACAATACCGTTCTTTTCAAAGAGACTAATCTTACAGTGATTAGCATTTCTTTTACATCTATGGTTCACTGCATCGGTAGGTCCTACTGCATGAACGTGAGTGCGGGCGATATAGTCAAAATTGTATTCATCTATTGTTATGGTAGTTAATCCGATTTAAGTACGTCACTTCGCCAGCGTGCCTATAAACGTATTCTGTTAGGGAGTAGCCTACATTAAACAATTACAATTTCAAACTTTGTGATTGGCAATAGGCCCCTACCGGTAAAAAGTATGCATGGGTGACACCCAGGAGCGATTATAGTATTTGTTTCCTAGCTACATCATATTTTGATTGTTTCCGTTTGCCATAATTTAACACAGAATAAAAGCAAAACTCACTGAAAAATAACATTTGTTGAAAAATCAACTAAGTTTAGGAGTGTTCAGAAATACTTTGGTGGGGGACAATATATTTTTCGTGTTACAAATTTTTAACCCCCCTATCCCCTCTTCGTGAACCCAAAACTTTGTTGTCCCCGGTCTCACAAGTTAATGGACCTAAAACTGTTATGACCCCACCCTCATATTAAGTACAAAACTATTTGCCCCCCCCCCCCCAACCTGTACCATTGTACATCAAACGATAGAGCAAATAAATTATTAAATAATACTAAAACTTGTATTCATGTCAGTGTTGTGAGTCGGTAAATTACCGGTTAATTTACATGGTAATTTACCGCCATCTTAATTTACCGTAGTAAAATAGGGTAATTAAAAAAAAATTAAAACTTCAAATAATATTGTTTTTGTTTGTTTGTTTTAGATGACAATTACAGTTTCATGCAAAAGAGTTATGCAAATACTTTAAAATGTACGTTCGGCACATAGGCCTACGCGTCATGGCCTACTCTGCCTGGCAAAGCTAGTCTGGTCGGAATGTGCATAATAATTATGTTTCGTTCGGTAGCCGATACAAACGGCAACTACTCTGTCCCTTGATCAAACGTCTATTATATTAACGCCCTCTGGCCAGGTCAGACCATCATTTTAATAACAATATGCTATTAACATATGAATTGGACACATGCAAATTACGAAGTGTCACATCCTGATTTAATAATCCTTGGCAGTAACCACACCTATCTAATAATAGCATCTTTTTATGTTTCATATTACTTTACTAAGTTTTGCTTTCACCATAATGGAAACTCACAATTTGATATTGGTCCAAAATATCTATATCAACTGGTTGTTAAAATCCAATCTTATTAAAAAGTAACTTTGCATAGTTATTGGTTTTCTTAAATATTAGGCCTGTGTAATAATACTCTATCGAGAGTCTAGTATGTTATAAGGCCTACATGTTCATGTTCATATTATTACCATGACTACTAGTCTTCTGACTAACATGAAATGACTTACAGAAGTTAATAATATTAACTTCATTTGAAGCATGTCCTAAATTTGTTAAGTACATCATGTACTGATATATTATTTCTTTTATACTTTTGGTCCTGAGACATAATCATGAGTGATCAACTCCCAACTTAAGTTATAATGTAGCAAACATAAACTTCTAAACACTTTGAAATAGATATATCAGTAATGACAAACTATGTTTCCAAATTTACCATATCAATAGTTCAAAATAATTGTAAATTTAAACTTATGATCTCAACACAAAATTAAGACGTACCTCAAATTTTCGGTCACAACTTTGACCTTCATCTGGAGACTGGCAACCCAAGTTTGGGATCAGTGACCTTTTGGACACTTGACCCCAAAACCCGGTCGTACACTCTGGGTAACTTGTATCGGCCCCCGTCGCGGTTGAGAGATGGTTGGTTGACTCTGATGTAAATTGACTCCTTCACACCCCTTTCAAAGTATCTAGCGTCCCGGTCGAGGATTTTGACCTCATCCAAATCAACTTGGTGGCCGGGGGATTCAATGTGGATGTGCTGGGAGACTTCCGACGAGGTAGTACTCGGACGACGGTGTTCTGAGAATCTGGTTTTCAAAGATCTTTCAGTCTCACCAATGTAAGATTCTGAACACTGGCCCCGCAGGGTTTTCCCCTGACTAGAGGGGATGTAATAAATTGGTCCGGTAATGTCTTTCTTCTCAGTTTTGTCTTTAGGTGAGACAAGTAGCTGCCTCAGAGTTTGAGTGGGTTTAAAACAAACTCTGATGCCGTAGGTGCCGAAGATTCTTCGTAAGGCTTCGGAAGTTCCTTCGGCAAAACTACTTGTCCTTTTGTCTCGACGTTTGTATTTTTCAGGCGAGGCTGGTGAACTGAGAGCGAAAGTTGTCAACCTTGTCACTCGCCCGAACTGTAATAAGATTGACTCTAACCTTTCTAAAGAGGAGAGGGAAGCTTTGCAACAGCTTCAGAAAGATCAGTCAATCCAAATTTTACCAGCCGATAAGGGAAGATTAGTGGTCATCTTGAATAGTGAGGAATACAATCGCAAGTGTGAGAAACTTCTTAGTGACACTAATACCTACAAGAACTTAGGCAAAAAGGATCCAACCAGTAAGTACAAGAAACAATTAACATCTGTGCTTCTTGAAATCGAGAAAGAGGGTGGTATCAACAGAGTTGAGTACAGACAGTTGTACCCTACCACCGAAACTCCACCTAAATTTTACGGGTTGCCTAAAATTCATAAGAAAGACACTCCACTCAGACCCATTGTGAGTAGCGTCGGGTCAATCACATACAGTAGTGCTAAATTAGTTGCTGACATTTTAGCCCCTCTTGTTGGTAAGACAGAACACCACGTTGCCAATTCTCAGATTTTCGCAGAGCGAATTAAGAACAAAACTGTAGAGGAGGATGAAGAACTAAGATCTTATGATGTCACTGCTCTTTTTACCTCTGTACCCGTTGACAAGGCATTAAGAATTATTCAAGCTCGTCTGGAACAGGATAACACACTTAGTGATCGGACCCGCCTGTCTGCGGCACATGTGACAAAACTTCTCGAAGTGTGTTTGAATTGTACTTACTTTGTGTATAATGGAAATTACTATCAGCAAATCCATGGCGCGGCTATGGGGTCACCCGTATCCCCGATCGTCTGTAACTTATATATGGAACAATTAGAACAGGAAGCGATAAGATCAGCCCCCACCCCCCTTTGTGGTGGTTCCGTTATGTCGACGATACCCATACAAAGTTAAAGAAACAATACGCGGAGGAGTTTACGAATCACTTGAACTCAATCGATCCGGACATCAAGTTCACGACAGAAGGCGAGGAAAATAGGTCACTCGCATTCCTCGACACTCATACAGTCATCCAAGAGGACGGTACGCTAAAAATCAAAATCTATAGGAAACCGACCCACACGGATCAATACTTGAACTTTGATTCAAATCATCCTGTCCAGCATAAACTGGGTGTAATCCAGACTCTTCACCACAGAGCGGACAGTATCATATCTGAGCAAGAGGACATAGCGGAGGAGAAATCGCACATTAACAGTGCATTAAAGAAGTGCGGTTATCCGAACTGGTCCTTTGACAAAGCTAAGAAAGCGAAAGAAGGAAATCTAAGAACAGTAACCTGAAAAATACAAACGTCGAGACAAAAGTACAAGTAGTTTTGCCCTACGTTAAAGGAACTTCCGAAGCCTTACGAAGAATCTTCGGCACCTACGGCATCAGAGTTTGTTTTAAACCCACTCAAACTCTGAGGCAGCTACTTGTCTCACCTAAAGACAAAACTGAGAAGAAAGACATTACCGGACCAATTTATTACATCCCCTGTCAGGGGAAAACCCTGCGGGGCCAGTGTTCAGAATCTTACATTGGTGAGACTGAAAGATCTTTGAAAACCAGATTCTCAGAACACCGTCGTCCGAGTACTACCTCGTCGGAAGTCTCCCAGCACATCCACATTGAATCCCCGGCCACCAAGTTGATTTGGATGAGGTCAAAATCCTCGACCGGGACGCTAGATACTTTGAAAGGGGTGTGAAGGAGTCAATTTACATCAGAGTCAACCAACCATCTCTCAACCGCGACGGGGGCCGATACAAGTTACCCAGAGTGTACGACCGGGTTTTGGGGTCAAACGGTGTCCAAAAGGTCACTGATCCCAAACTTGGGTTGCCAGTCTCCAGATGAAGGTCAAAGTTGTGACCGAAAATTTGAGGTACGTCTTAATTTTGTGTTGAGATCATAAGTTTAAATTTACAATTATGAAGTCTACCAACACAGATGAACTTTCATGCTAATAGTTCAAAATCATCTTTCAGAATATCCTTATCCATTTTAGTGATAAGAATCACAATTAAACTACTTTAATTAAAATAATCAAATAATTTGCACATACCTGTAATGCAAGGACGAAATGTAATCAGTGATGCCATTCAGTAGAGTGATGACATCACAATTTCAGCATCTTCACAACTCACTGGACTGTACCAAAATTTGTGAGGGGTGGCTGATTTTCCACAAAACATTTGACATACAGATTTTAGCCTGCATAAATTCCATGGGCCTTACAATACTATAATACGAAGGGGTAGGCAACGATGTATCACGTGACCCACTTTGACCAATCGTATTATAGTATGGTAAGTAAGATGTGCTGCTTTGTCGCCGAAGTCGCCAACAGAAGGCAGTATTTAATTATTATTAATAGAATGATACTGCCCTCTGTTATTTCGTGAAATACATAACTTTATCGGTTCATTTTCTGACAGTTTTGTCACGTTCCATGACCTTTTTTCCGCGCGCGTCATTGTGAAAAAAACGCAAATTTCAAGGTCATCGAGGGGATGTAAACAGAAAACACGGCAGATGACGTATTTAGCAGTAAACCCCGATAGAAATTGATGACGTCATCGTAATTATTCCTTTATTTCATCGGCATCAAGATTCTGGTCTCAAAACTCAGAGGCTGGAATTTCGCGATTAGCCTACAATCAACAGAGGGCGCTATCAAGGGGGTGACACTAAATTCACGGTTGTTCTATTAGCAACGCAAAATCTATGAAAAATTCAGCTGGTTTACTAGCTAGAAAGTGAGGCCAGTTATCGATCCGTTATAGCTCGTTATGAATAATTCATGTTCGACCCTTGGATCATGTTAATTGAGTTTGGCAAATAACAACGTTGTTAGTTTTGCGAACTTTGCCTGTTCAATGAGAGTATAGCGCGCCCCCAATACATCTGGGCGCAAAACAGGCGAAAACGATCCAGTTTAATGAAATGGCGGACGGGTATTCCCATCAGGCACCAGTTATATGTTTTTTCAAAGAAAGTCTACTAATTTGATATGAAATGACATTTTGCAATAGCAAAGTCAAAATTAGGACTTGCTGTCAATAATATGAAGGAAATATGTGACAGAGGCAAGGTGAGAAATACAAGTAGTATTTAAGTTATAATAACCTTTGATACCCGACCTGACCTTCCATCATGGCGCCTTATTCGTCTTTATGTATTTCTATTATGCTCTCAAGTAAAATAAAATACCAATCTGCTCTGAGCAGACAATGTTACTTGGCTCCCAGCACGAATTATTGATTTTATACGGAAGTAAAGAAATGCACAGTGTATGTGCATGATGTGCATGCATACTCCAAATATTTACGGTAAATCTGAATAGTGGTCACATGTTAACATATCATGTGTTCGGGAAATCACGTGGCAACATTTTAAGATTTCAGGCTTGTTTACTAGTTAATTGCCATTTGTACTCTTTATTATTTATCTTTGTTAATTAACATATATTTTAAATGCTGATAAATCGTGGTTGGCTACCCATGATATCTGTTAAATTCAATGTTTTATGAATATAATTCTACCACGCAGAGGGGGTCACGCAGCAGAATTTCACATCACCTGACTTAGCTACATTTCGAAGCTCTGCTCTTCAAATTCATGTAAATTTCAAAGTTTATACATTTAATATATTTAATATGATACTAATTTTTGTCATAACCAACTGGTACACGAAATATACTAGCTTATTACCTATACAGAAAGGTGATTATCAGCCTTCACTCAGCAAATTGACATGCCCGGCATATGCAGCCATTCTCCGTCTGGATAACCTGACTGTCGCCCTCAATACGTCTGGGCGCAAATTTAAATAACAATACGCTATTTACATATCAATGTGGCCTCATGCTAATTAAAGCTGCCCCATCCAGGAGTTCATCTATGGCGCTATGTAGAGTAATTAACGACAGGGGGTGAAAGATCAGCTTCACAATATAAATCAAAGAAATACGATTTATTGAGTCATTGGCGATGACTGTATTTAAAATCATTGGTGTTTTTTAATCATGATTGTTTCAACGTCATGCATACGTATTGTAACACACATTTGACACCATAATTAATCAGATATTATAATTATTAGTATTTGGTTCTTCAAACTGGAGAAAAATTAACGGACAATACAGGTTTTCCTACTGCTCATGATTAGATATCCACGAAAAAAACCTATCCCCAAAATTTCAGTTGATTCCGATTTTGCGTTCGCGAGTTATGCATGATTTAGTGTATTACACTGCTCCATAGACAATGTGTTGTAATTTCGTTCTGGTGCACCAGAACGAAATTCAAATTTCACGATATCTTTGCTAAACGAATTAATCTGCAAGAAATATTTTGTACATAAACATTATGCAGCCAGAGGTTTCCAGTGATATAAAAATCTCAACTTTTTTTGAGAAAAGTGGGGGGATGAGGCTGTGGATCACGAAATGCCCTTTTAATATCTCAGAAACATGGACATGCATGATGGATAGAGAGACCATGCTCAGGCCGGGGCTCAGGCATGCTGGCATGCACAGCTGCAGTCATTCATGTTCATTCATAACCTCATTAATATACGCGAAACCTGTGATCCAATCAAAAGAAATTGATTGCCTGACCGCGCACTAATTGCGAGGTCATTAATAACTCACAATGACTCCTGACGCGCTACAATGACTTCTGCGTGCGCGTGCGTGTATAAAGCTAAGCGTTATTGCAACGCACGCGCCTACGCGATGCCACCGCGTTTCTGTGATTGGTAGCTCTTGTTGTCAGCGCGAATGTTAAATTCGCCTGGTCGATTTTTTGTAGGGTAGGTTACAACAATAATTAAAACTGGTATATTTTAACAACGTTTTATGGCATAAAATAACATAAAATGCTATTTTGATTTGTTCAAATTATTAAATACGATGGTAATGAATGACAATAATAACTTTGCACCATCTATTTTGAGTTCATTGTGTGAAATTGTCGGGTTTTGTTTTGGGCCTCGGTATTACCACTCCCTCGGAAAAATACCTCAGCCTAAAACAAAACCATCCGGGTGAAAAATAAAGAAAATAATAAATGTCCAAAGCTAATGGAAATGCTGTTGGTCTTTACTTTACTGCACAACATGAACATGTGCAGCCTATAGGCCTACTCGTCTATGGGGTATATTAGAGTCCGAAGTTTACCGTTTTCTAAAATCCAGTTTCCGTGTTGTTATCCGTGTTGTAAATTTTTTTAATCTGTGTCATGAATAAAGCTTAAAATGTATAAACAATGATATTAATGTCACAGCAAAGTGTTCAATATCGCGATCAATATGCTCTGATTGGAACATTCTCACAACAATAGGCCAACTATTACGATGTTTGGAGGGATATAGGGTTCATGCCTTGGCAATATAACTTTATTTCGGTATTATTAAACAGTATTTTTATCACAGAAACAGATGGTTAAGAAAAAAATTGGATGGCTTTTCAGCAATGCAGGTGCAATTTGGATGTCTTGAAGGCCTACATTTATTCAACTAATTAACAGACACAGATAAATTTGGGGTAAACTTTGTAATTGGAATCCTTGAGAGCGTTCACATGGTAGATTTCCCCCAAAGTTTTTGTCCGAGAACCGCTTTTGGATGTCTTGAAGGCCTACATTTATTCAACTAATTAACAGACACAGATAAATTTGGGGTAAACTTAGTAATTGGAATCCTTGAGAGCGAATTCACATGGTAGATTTCCCCCAAAGTTTATACCTGAAGATATGTGGTGCCCATTCATTTATTTATTATTCATTCAGATAGACATGTCATTGCACAAGAAATACAATAAAAAATTTCCACATAGCCCCTGAATTAAAATTATTAATTATTTTTGTAATCACTCAAAAGCATTTTGTGAGAATTTTAGATCCGAACTAAGTGCTATTCAATTTTATGGGCCTTTTTATTTTACATTGTGATGTGTCCTCAGTAATTTAATTTAATTATAAAACTTTGTTTACAAGCTGAAAGTATGTCATGAGAAATATGAGACCAGGGGAAGCACCTTGGAAGTGATCATGCAAGAGTTTGTGTGTTCCCAGCAAACACAAAACGTTTTCGACATCATTCGCAAAAGGTTATAAAAGGTTGTCAGATAACGTTTAAATGTCGGGTTATATAAAGGGTATATTAAGAGTATAAAACGTTTTCATAACCTTAAAAACATTTTTTTTGATAATCTATTGCTCAGCAAACAAAAATGTTTTACAGAAAACGTATAAATGTTGGGTTATATAAAGGGTATAAAAACGTTTTAATAACATTCCAAAAACATTCTTGAACACTTGATACAAAACATTCTAAACAGAATGTTATTTTGGGGTTGAAAAAATATTTTGCGAAAAATGTTTGCCCAAAATATTTGCAATAACGTTTTAAAAACGTTTTCATGACCTTTATATAACCCGACATTTAAATGTTATTAAAAGGTTTTGAAAAACATTTGAAGAACATTTCTGTGTTTGGTGGGTTCAAATATTTTAAAATAATGTTATTTAAATATTGACAAAATATTTGGCAAAAATGTTTGCAAAAATAGTTTACAATAACATGTTTTGAAAACATTAAAAAATATTGTTGTAGTGTGTTTTCATACAAAACGTTTTAAAACGTTATCATGACCTTTATATAACCCGACATTTTAATGTTATTAATACGTTTTTACCTAAACCAAAAGCCAAAATATAACTTATTTAAAACGTTTTTAAAATGTTTTTGTGTTTGCTGGGTTGCGACATGTTTTAGGGGAAAAAACCTTAAATGCTGTAAACAAAGTGAAGCAGAGTTATTAATATCATAGGGGATTTTCCGTATTGCTCAATGTTCAGTGTATTGCACCATAGAGAAAAACCCTCAGGAAGTGATGTAATGAGAAAGGTTAATGTGTATAATTAATCTTGGGAAATCCCAAGCTTGTATCATCTGTGAGATGTGAATGAAATGATGGTTTATGAATAGATGATCGGTTTTGCATGAGTACTGGTATAAAAAGCTGGTATAAATAAATAAATAAATGTTATAACCACAATTAAATACCGGTGTATTAAAAAAAACCCAATTTGATATATTCAACGATTATACATATATCTGAACATTATATTATATTAAAATGTCAAATTTCAAATAACAATTGAGCTACAGCACCCTTGGTGCTCTTGTTAACATTTATTTCTCTTATCTTTTAACAATTTTTGTCACATCATACAAAAATGTCATTTTCCGTGTTGTACCTCCGATTCTGTGATTTTCTTCCGTTTTCCGTAAAACGAAAATCTTCGGACTCTAGGGTATATCAAGAATTTTATGATCAACTCTGAAGTTAATCTTGGCTCTTTTGAAGGCAGCCTTGGCAATTTGGCTAGCTGATGAGAACACCAAGACAATCAGATGTAAAAGAATAAAATATGGAGGGGGGGGAGGCATTGCCAGAGCAAATTTTGTACATTTTATGTTCATGTTTGTGCTTAAATTAATTTTTTTGCCTCTTAATTGTAGGTAGTTGCAGGTAATTAAGTTGTGTGACGTGGCACCATGCTTGCCTTTGTCATATTTGCGGTCACGTTTGTGGTGGTACTTATTGGTGCTGTTATTTATCTCTACCCTGTAAGTATTATACTATCACTATGGACCACAATGGCCTCATCCCAATGGCATAGTTCAGTAACCTCAATAAAACAATAATAGGGCAAAATTTGACCTCAAGTTGCGGAGTATGAGTTTGTGTACCCAAATTTTCAAAGGTCATCCTTGGGGTTAAAGAACTGTGCCTTGATAGATGAGCATGTTGTGGATCCTAGTGTATACCAGTACATAATTCTTCATCTGATTCACACTATAATAAATTAAATACCGGTATTTAAAAAGCTTTGTTTCACCCTGCACATCAAAAGACTGTAGAAATTGAATGTGACATGTAGTACTGGTTTGAAATTTTTGACATTACACATATAATAAAGACCCAGCACAGCTCACACTCTGGGTTCATAGGGTCTATGCTGGGTATCAGGGAGCACTGGTATGCTCATCAGTAATTAGGGGTTCTTTAGATGAAGAGTGATTCGTACAAGTACAAATTTCATTATTTTTCATCTAGGAATCACATTCATAAGTGACTATGACTATACACCTCTTATTAAAGCCCCTGTATTAACTGCCCTACCATTTCTTCAACCAAACTGATCCTGTCTAAATACCATGCATGTACAGTACCCATATTTTCAACCATCCGATCACAGCTTTCATGATATCCAAGTATGCAGCCATTGTTATCGACAGTCTGAGCGTTTACAGTTTTTGTAAAATTTCTTATTATTGTTTGTGGAGCACCGCAGTACTGCCAGACAGTACTAGCAAATGGGAATTATCAGTATAAAAATACGGTACCTCAAATTAATGCCCCCTTTTGAAAAATGTAACACCCGGGGCCAGTGGTATTGCGTGGGTCATCACATGGGGGCACCGACCATGATTGGTGGGTACCGGATCTCTGATGGGGGGCACAAGCCGTTTTTCGGCAATTTTCCTATGGATTTTTCAGATCGATTGGGGGGCACGTGCCATACCCTCCGTGCCCCTATGATGCTACGCCACTGCCCGGGGCGTTAATTAGAGAAAATATGATAAACAACTTGTACTTATACTTAATTTTACCCTTAAATACCAGCTATAATTAATAAATACCCTATATTATTAATTTTGTATGATTTTGCTTTTCTGTGCTTTTTTTTCTTCTTAGGGTTCCAAACGAGTGACCACAGTCCCTGGCTTGGATCCATCAGATCCCAAGTATGTATTCGATAATCATGATAATGTTCACCAGAATGTACAAGAACTGTAAAAATCTGTCCTTAATTATTCCTAAAAGAAGTCTATAATAATGGTTTCCAATATTCAACTTCAATGATTCAGATTACCTCCAATCGTAATCCCATACCATTTTTTTCAGACTTTTTTCAACTTACCAGTGGGGTAATTGGGTGATTCAATGAATGCTATTGTGAAATAACTGTTTAGAGAAACAAATCACATACTTTCAACTCCTGCAGTCAGACAAGGGTTGAACACTGAAGGCTAATTTCCAAAGGAAAGCAAATAAGGGTTGAACACTGAAGGCTAATTTCCAAAGGAAAGCAAATAAGGGTTGAACACTGAAGGCTAATTTCCAAAGGAAGGCAAATACTATAAGGCATGACATTTTTGTGGTATTCAAATTTCGCATTTCGGAGTGATAATTTCTAAATGTCCCTTATTTAAGTGTGTACTGTTTATTTTTGTGCACAGTAACAAAATTCTTATTGCAGCCACCTGCACAGGTACACCATTGCCAAGGTACTAGTATGTGACTGGTACACACAGAGTACCTACACATACCAATGCTGCTACTGCACAGGACCCACCAGCAGTGGTACAACATTGGTACTCCCCTGGTACTGCACAGAACCAGCCAAGTACCTTGGCAACGGTGCACCTACATGTGCAGGCAGCCACAAAAGGAATCTGGTAGTTTACATGTAGAATGACAGTAACTTCGTCGCTGCTCATCCCTTTTTAAAGGGATTTTTTATTTAACTTATCTGTCAATCATTATCTTTATTTGATGTTTAGGGATGGCAATATCCCAGATATTGGAAAAGCTGGTAGCATGCATGACTTCCTGATGGATCTACATGAAGACTACGGACCTATTGCAACTTTCTGGTGGGGAACACAGTTAGCTGTTAGTATTGCATCACCAGAGCTCTTCAGAGAACACCAGTCTGTTTTTGATAGACCACGTAATTATATAACATAACACAAAGACTTGATTCATGTATGTAAGACAGGATGTGAAGACAGAATAAGAGAATCAATTCTCACAACAAATCTCCCCAAATCCTAAAATCATGTCAATGCTTATGACAAACAGATGAGTTTGTGTGAGTTAGTTTTGATAGACAAAAAGTGTGGTGAAATTGGACCACTTTAGGAGGATAAGGCCATGTTGTTTGTGGTATGTCAACTTGTTTTGTGAATTGATTTAATCCACCCAGTCGTAGATTGTCACTTGAAATTGGACCAAAATGACAAGAATTATTGAAAGATTTTCTATATTTCTCTGATTATTGTCATGCAGTTTTATGATTGATCTGGCATCAAATTTATTATCTGGTTATCTTTTTATGTACATGAGTTTAGTTGTTTTTTGTATAAATTTGAAAAGGGGATGCATCATTTCTCACTGGCTTTTGCCTTTGATGCATCTCCTCCGACCGTCATTATAATCTGTTGTTTGATGTTGACAGGAATACAGTCATCTTATCTTATATCAGAAATTTGCCATCACAAATAAGAAAGTATGTTTCTTTTATGCTACATACATACATTCTCATCATGCAGTGGGAAATTTCGGTCTGTGACAGAGTTGGATTTTGTTCAACTTTATCGCTTCATGCTGCAATATCGCAGCCATGCACGGCTGTGATTGGCTGCTGGAAATTCAAGGTTGGCAGAATGACCATAAAAGGAGATGCAGACCCCACATACTTTTAAAACATCGCAGCATCGCACGATTAAATTAAATGTACATTTTAATTTCATCGCGTGATGCTACCATATTTAAAAGCATCGCATCATCGCATTGTGCTGCAATGTGGAGACTGAATCGAACTTTAGCCATCGCATATTTGGTAATTCTTGTTGTAATCCATACTTCTCCTATGGAAGACATGACCTCAGTCTTCCACACAGGGAGTGTGAATTTCAAATGGGTTTACCAAAATGTGTGACTTCATTTGAAATCTTTACCCCTAGGCTATGTGGGAGATTAAGGATATGTCTTCCACAGGGTGTATGGATTTCAACTAGAATAGCCCATTGCCTTTTGTACTGTAACTTTTCATGGAATCACACATTTTGAATTCAGAGGATGTCACAACAGATTACACCACAAGATAAAATGATCCACTTTTCTCACAGTAACTGATTTCAAGCACTTATGTATGCACTTGCTTTTTTCAGCTGATTTATTTACCCTATTTCAACCATTGTTTGGAGCAGACAGTATTCAGTATGCCAATGGTGCTGATGGAAGGAAGAGGCGCAATCTCTATGACAAAGCCTTCAGCCATGATGCTGTGCGTTATTACATGGGCATATTCAATGAGGTACGTTGGATGTATAACCAGCTATAGATCATGAGCAGTATCAATGTGAAAGCTGTAATTCGAGCTGTCAAACTGATGTATGTATCCGAACATGCTTTCTATTAAAGTTGGTCCGATTTTCGTGAAAGTTGTAGCAAATTGTTTGTCTGGCAAAAGGAATTCCGAAACATAATAGTTTACACTCTCTACAATGTAAAGTTACTAAGATAGACGATAACAAAGGCAAAACACCATTTATTCCTATTGAGATTATTGATCTATGTAATATTTGTCTCCGTAACTCATCAACCAGACATCGGAGCTAATATATATATAACTCTTATGTTTCTGAATTCCTTTTGGTAGACAAAACAATTTGCGACAACTTTCATGAAAATCTTTATTTTTTTTACCCCTGTGCAAACTGAAAATTGACCCTTGACCTATTGCAGCATATAACTTCTGAACAAAAGGTTGTATTGAGAAAAAAATACATATTTGTGATCCTTGGGCCTAGACAAATGATTTGATTACTTTGAAGTGATATTTGAACACTTTCACTTTTTCACCAGTGTATAACCCTATGGGGTCATTTTGCGGTCATTTATTTCGAAATGCCCAAGGGTGCCAGGGTGGCATCCACCATATTCTGAACCAGTAGGTCTCAGAGATATAGAAAACACAAAATATTGTGCGGACGCTACTTTTAGGTTTTTGGCTTAAGCACTAGACTACAAAATATTTTTGATTTATGACAAACTTGTTTGTGTTCAATTGGCATCTTTTTTTAAATTTTAAATAGTTGGTATCTGAACTAGTGACCAAGATGAAGACACTACCCAAGGATGAACACATTCCTTTGCAGCAATATTGTACAGCATTGGTACTTAAAGGAATTACAATAACATCATTTGGGGACTATTTTAAAGATGATAAAGCATGCTTGTCATTCAGAAAGAACTATGACATTGTAAGTAGCTTGTTGGTATTTGTCTCAGTCTGTCTTTTTTAAGGCACATGTCACATGGGAAAACACGGATCGCACATTATTTTTGCTAAATTTATCGCCATTTTGTGGATTTTAAGCTTTCTTAGCAAATTTTTCGGCGATTTTAGTCGATTGGTCAAGATTTGAAACATTTTTGTAAAATTTACCTCAGTTTGCTGTGGTTGATCAAAATTTAGCATAATTGTCAGCAATTTACTATGATTTCCAGCCATTTTGCAGGTTTTTAAAAGCTTAAAAGCTTTCATAGGAGATTTCATGGTGATTTTTGGCAGTTTTAGCCTTAGCCATTCGACCAAAATTTGAAACAATTTTGTAAAAGTTACCTCAATTTGCTGTGGTTTATCAAAATTTAACGCGATTCATAGTGATTGGTCACAATTTAGCATAATTTCCCGCAATTTCCAGCAATTGTCGGTTTTGGGCGATTAACTGTGTTTTCCCATGTGACATAGGGCCTTTTTTCATATTTTGTGTACAAAATGATTTTTTTCTTTCATTTTAAGGGTCTTTGGGTGTATACTTTAAAACAAGTAATTTAATTTAGTCGGTAAGGTGCTAGAATCAAGTGGGTGACGGTAAAATATGCTCTTGTAAAAAAATTAATTGGTTTGGAATTTACCTGGACAAGTACCTATAACTGCTCAGCTGTCCCGGTGTAACCTGTACAAAACTTGGTGAGCTGATCCTAACTGAGGTCTTTTTAAAAGACCTCCCCAGTTAAACTACAACAATCTTAAAAGATTGTTGTAGTTTAAGTGTGCTTCTTTACTTCAAAACAATTGTTATATGGGTTATTCTCACAAAAAGTGGTCATTTAGAGTTTTTAGCTGCCTTTGATCCATAATTTTTCTATAAAATGTTTTCACTGGAATAAGATGTTGCTAGTTCAATAGAACTCAATAAAACTCAACTTTCTATTGTGTTTTTTTTTTTGTGTGAAAATATTCCTCATTTATAAAATATTTTGGGTACCAAATATGGTGTCCCAGAGAACTGTTATACACATCTCAATCAAAAGTAATATCTCTGAAATAACCACAGAGAAAAAGGATGCATACACTTTTTTGCTATCAACCATAATGCGGCCCATACACATTCAATTTTATTGGGCAATATCAGAGACTCTAGATACAAAATCTTCCATTGTGCACTATTATTGATTGTATGTACATGTACAGTACACAATGGTAGATTTTGTATCTAGTCTTTGATATTGCCCAATAATATTGAATGTGTATGGGTGGCATTAAGCTCTTCTCTTTGTTTTTCCCCGAATTATTTAGTGTTGGCATGAGATGGAACATAGTCTTGCACATGGACTTCCTGAGGAAGGCACTGATAGGGACAAGGCATTCAAACAAGGTAGGCATTCCTTGCATTGGCAATTATTACTCAGATATCTTCAGAGACTTTTTCACCACAATGATTCCGGACCCAAATTTAGGTCTGGAGATTGCTGGCAATTGCGTAACCAATAATAGTTTCTCTCACATATACCTTTCAGCAAGAGCCCAGATGTTGTCAACCATCGATACCATCATCAAGCTGAGACGTGACAACCCTCCACCGCCTGAGCGTCAACTATTCATTGATGTTCTACTGAAGAATAATTTTCCAGAAACTCAAATCAAGTGTGATAGTATCACCTTTATCATTGGTGGATTTCATACCTCTTCAAATTGTAAGTGACTTGCAATATTAATGCTGTATTGGTCCCCACACATATGTGGAGCTTATGTTATCATCCAGATGGTTGCCTGGTTGTTTGCCTGCCTTGTTGTTTCTTTGGCTGGCTGTCCGGGCGGAAGCAATTCATTAATCCACTGTGCAGCTCCAACGCAATAACCAATCAACTTCAAACTTGGTATGGTGATAGGATATGGTGACCTGATGTGCTGTATAGTTTAGTGTTATGTTATTTGCATATTTATGAATACATGACAATTTCTCCAAATGGGGATGGTATTTCACAGATAGGGGATTCACTCTCAATTTTTATTCATGTTATTTGCAGCCCATTGCACATAATAGAAAGTGGTGGTTACAATGTGTTGAGTATAATGTAGACAGGATTTACATACACAGTTAACTATGCACACCGACATTGCCAGGTTAATAATTACATTATACAGTCAGAGACACTGAAATGAATACCTGGGATCGATACACGTTAATGTGCTATGCACGATTGATATTCAGACGATAAATCTTTGGATACCAGGGTACAAAATGATGAATATCTCCCATAAATGATTTCGTATAAAGAAACCAGATTTGGTTCCTTGCACTTGAACATATATCTTCAACGGATATTATCGTCGATAGCTAGCGTCTTGAGAAAGAAGCGAGCGTCTTGACCTCAAAAACTGACAGAAATATTCTGATTTTCTGATGTGAGCGCTCACTCACATGGCGTATACACACAGAGGTCACACACAGCGTAGTGTGAGCACTCACTCACATGGCGTATACACAAGCTCACAATACACACAGAGAAGTCAATTACCGAGCTATTGTCAGTAGCCTTAGTCGGGATGTCCCTCGGCTCATTATGTGTCTCAAAGGTCAGGACAAAATGGCCATGCGTGGCTGTGGATTCAACCTACCATGGTGATTTCTGCCATGAAGATATCGGGGCGATGACACTGTGCTATGCACAATCCGTTCTTGGAATTTTTGTGCACAAGTTTTTCATCATGGAAATAACATGGAAATAACATATATTGTGTTTAGGAATAAACAGGACAGTGATGTCCCCTTCCCATCTCTCTATCAATCAATGATGCTGAAGACATTGGCATTTCTCAACATTGTATGTGGGAGGGGTGACAGTTTTCCATTTTTGACAAAAAAGTGTTCCAAGACTGCAAGATTATAGGATGGGGAGGGAGGTTGTCCAGAGATGGTCTCCTTTAAACATGCGTGGGACTAACAGCTTTATGTGAATTCCAGATCATGAGCATGTTATAGTCTGTGTATGGGATGAGAAGGAATTGTACAATTACAGTCTATTCTTATTCAGTGGGTGTGGCTGGTAAAGAATTCATGTAATTTGATTATATAATATCACACAATGGTGGATAGTCATATCAGACGGCGCGCATGCCGCCTTCGTTGATCCTCAATAATCGCACGATGTGTTTACGTAATACACATGCACAAACTAAGAACGCAGTTCGGTGGCTTAGATGTTTGTGACAGTTTCTTTCATTTAAAGGGGACATCCTCAAAAAATAACTCCCTTTTCTGGAAAAAAATTTTTTCTTTCAAATGTGTGACACGATCAAGGGGAATGAGTCGGATGGCGCTAACATTGATTTTGAGATATTGGCAAAGAAAGTTTTGAAATTCTTTTGTTTTCTATTGTTTTCAGCGATTGATAAATTGATGTAATTTCACAAAGAAAAGGCGTATAAACATGGGGTTTTCAGTTTCTGAAAGCTCTAAATGTCCTCTTTAGAAACATGTGTAAAACTCATTTTCGACCAGGGTCGACATGTGACTCAGAATGTGAATAAGAATGTGAATAAGAATGAGAATAAAAGATAGGATTTTGTTTTTTGCCTATCCAATATCGTGTCATAATGGATGGTCAATATTTTTATTGTAGTTTGCCTACATATTTTGCCTACATTTTCATTAATCCACTCTGCAGCTGAAACACAATAACCGATCAACTTCAAACTGTTCCTGATTATTGCTGCATAAGTTGGTGGGTCAAGTACCAAGAAGTGTTAACTGCTTCACTCATGGTAAGGAGAAAATCACTTGTTCTATCTATTCTTTATTTTTAATAGTGCTGGCATGGACTTTGTATTTCATCGCTACCCATCAAGATATTCAGGAGAAGCTACACAAGGAGATAGAGAGTGTGTTGGGTGATGAAGATGTGGACCTAAGTCATATTACACAACTTGTGTGAGTATAATTTGTAATAGATGAGATTATATATAGACATGACATAGGACCAGCTGGTATGTATCACTATGGAAATTGGACACTGAAAATCATGCTGAAAATGGCATATTACATGTAGTGCTGAACATTACCACAGTGAAGAAAAAATAACACTGAAATTGATTTTGGCTGGTTTTCAGTATGTTCTGATAGTAAGTAGCTTTTGTCTGCTGTAATTGTCTGCTATAATGACCAATGATCCAGGACAGCAAGTTCCATGAGCACTACCTGCCGATCTAACATTCTCTCTGATTGGTCAATTACATAATATCTTCATTTTAATCACCAATCAGAATGGAGCTTTGCAAATAATTCACCCCAATTTTTTGGTGTGGTAAAATTATTCTAACAATGTTGCTGATTGGTCCAATTGATAATGAAAACTTCTTTTTGACCAATAGTAGGTAGTTCTCATGGGGTTAAAATGGATAAGATAAGATGGCCAGCTTATTTTATTGCTGCTTTTGACTGTGTCAATTTTCAGTGTGATTTGCCTAGTGTTTTAGTTTCATCAAATATCATGAAACTGAGAACAGTCAGAACCATACTCCTCCTGAAATGTAAGATGTGCTTGACTAAAATTGATTACAATTAACTGGAGGTATGATTATGAATGAGATTAAAACATGATCATAAAAACTTCAGTTTAACTCTTGGGTTTATAATATATTATATATTACTTTATTTTCAAGTTTCTATAAATTTTTGAAGGTCCTTGGTTGATAGAATTTGCATTGAATTTCTCTTCTGTAGTTACCTAAGGCAAGTACTAGATGAGAGTCTTAGGACCTCCGTCTTGGCTCCTTGGGCTGCAAGATTTCAAGATATTGACACTATGCTGGGAGGACATGTTATACCTAAAGGGGTAAGTTTTTTTGGTACACCCCGTCAGCCTGAAACCCAGTCAGTCCGAACAACTGTTGGTCCGAATTTTAAGCTTACCTTACCCAAACCTAACCCTAAAAATTCGGACTAACAGTGGTTCGGACTGACGGTGTTTCGGACTGACGGGGAGACCCCAGTTTTTTGGGTGACAGCACCTTTGAAAATCAGAAAGATATGGTTCAGAAGGTCTAAGGTAGGGTGTAAAATATAAAGAGCTTCCATATCAACCCCTTCCAATGGTTAAAACCCTGCGTACCATTTCATAAAAAAAAAAAAATTAAATTGGCGCATGGTAAGAAAATGGTAAAACATTAGAAATTGGTGTATCACATAGTGGGGTATGTACACATCAATACGCCACTATGTCATACACTTTAAATAAAGGTGTTATCAAAGTGTACTATTAGTTGCATTGGAAGAGAGGGCTATCATCCACCCTCAGAAATCAACTTCTAATCAAGGTCTCTAGATGGGTAGAAATATATATGTCCCAATATGGTCAATATGGGTCAAATTTCATACTGTTTTTGTATTTATCTTGTAAAGTGCCTCGATCTATTAAAAAGGTATTATATAAATGTGCAAATAATAGGCTTGTTCAGACGATCGCTTGTAAAGGTGCTTGTAACTACATTTGAATGTAAACTTGCATATAGTGCCTGTCTAAACGCACTCGCATGCAGGCGCGGATTCAGGGGGCGCCCGGCGGGCCAGACCCCCCCCCACCCAAAAAAAAAAGAGAAAAGGAGAGAAGAGAAGAGAAAGAGGAAAAGGAGAAAAAGAAGAGAAAAGGAGAAGGAAAAGGTTAAATTGCACGTATAGTAGGCCCATGCCTAAATAGCAGTCGGGTTAATCTATATAGGTCTGTGATTATTTTGCTTGAAGGCGGGTCCTCTGCCCAAAAGCATGAGAAAATTACGGCGGGCCCGCCGATATGCAGGGCCCGTCACATTTTGTCACCAAAGTCAGTAGGCCTATTCGGACTCCGTGCTACGTGCTGACTTCAATTCAACATCGTTCCATGCATGCTTTAATTGCGAATTGAGTTCGGACCCTTTTTTATTTTAAAAGCAAAGATATTTAGTGTAAAAATGATGCACCAAATGGCTTCAATTGGACCTTCATTTTGAAATATTTCTAAACTTCTCAGGGGGAACATCCCCCTCAGACACCCCCTGCGTATACAAACAAGTGCCCCTTTTCGTGTCTGTATTTAACACCCACCACTTGATGTTTAAACCAATAATTCATACAATAACAGTGAAAAAAGTGGCTTCAATTGGCCTGTCATTTCGCAAATTTGATATTTTCGGCTTTTTCAAACTAAAATTATACACAATAATAGTGCCAAAATGGTCCACCAAATGGCTTCAATTAGGTCTTCATTTTGCACAATTTTCTCACTTCTGACACCCCCTGTGTGCGCAGCTTTATGGGTACATCATTATAAAGCAATAATTCAGACAACATATCCACAAATGGCTTCAATTTGGGCTGTCTTTTCACAAATTTTAGGCTTTTTCAAAGTGAAATTTTACACAATAATATATAGTGACAAAATGGTCAACCAAATGGCTTCAATTGGGTCTTCATTTTCCAAAAGTTTCTAACTTCTCAGGGGGCACATCCCCTCAGACACCCCCCCTGCGTTGCATAAGCACTCCGGGATGAAGCCCGGCCATTACTTACATTTATTTTGATTTGAAAATTGGGCCCCCCTTCTGACTGCTCTGGTTGTAATTATTAAGAAAGTTTATCGTTGGTAATAGCTATTACTTCTCTTATCTTCACAGACACCAGTCATCCATGCATTAGGTGTGACACTACAAGATGAGGAACAATGGCCACACCCAGAAAAGTAAGTGCTGTATGGCTATGGTCATAACAATTCAGGTCAATTGTCTGGGCAGTGGGTTAGTTGTTGATGTAGTGACTGACCCTATAATGAAAATTAAGATATGTGCAACTGGTGGTAGTGAACCAAAACACTTTTTGTTTGCCAGTCTTGTGACATAGCCAAAAATACGCTCTACAATGACCTTGCCGCATGTCCTGTTATGCATTCGAACAATTTCGGCCGCCGTATTTGGGCATCGTGTGATTGCGCGCTAGTGTAATTGGTCGTTAGCGGTATTTCCTTCATAGGCTATTCGGCTAATAGGCTAATTTTTACCGGGAAAACAAACAAAAGATACAGTTAAAATTGTGTTCTGTTTTCTAATTTAAAAGAAGACAATTGAATTGAAAAAGTGAAGAGTGCCGGTTATGAGTGAGGTAAACTTTGCCTCGGGCCTGCGCCTCTCTGGATATTCCTCGGTTCCAAAGCACAGTGTTTAGATATATCACAATACCCTCAAAACAACTTTTGCGCACTGCGCAGTCATTAACTTCTAAGAAGATTGGTGTTAACTGACTAGTAGACTCTTCTCCAGGTGTACACTAAAGTCCCATGTTAACTTTTGTCCTATAGCAGTATAAATGTAATCAACTGTATTGAGCATAATACTGACCATTTGTATAGTGCTTATAATTGTTTTGTTTTTTAACAATGAAACCAAATAACATTGTTTTGGTAGCAAGATGGCAGATGTGCAAAGGGGGAATGTGCTTTTTGACGAACTTAATTTATTTGATGAAAGTTGTTGCTTATTTGCTGAATTTCCTTGTTTCTCATCAGGTTTGATCCAGAGCGCTTTAGTCCAGAGAACAGCAAGCAGAGAGACAAGTTTGCCTTCCAACCTTTTGGTTTTGCCGGCAAGAGAATCTGCCCTGGCTACCGTTTTGCCTATGGGGAGATTTCTGTATTTCTAGCTGTTTTGTGCCGGGCTTTTAAGTTCAACATTGTTGAAGGACAGGTAGTAGAACCAGTCTATGGATTTGTGACAGCTCCGAAAGAAGAGGTGTGGGTGACGATAGAAAAGCGCTAGCTTTGTAGATACTGATGGATGTCCAGAGTGTGTAAGAATGCAATCAGGCTATAAGTCAGATCAATAATGCGTAAGAAAAGTCTGAATTTATCATGTACTACATTGTTACCAAATGTATACCATTTTATTCGCCAAAGGTGAAAAGATATTGTTTTGTCTTGTACATACTACACTTATATATAAAAAACATGCCGCTGCACGCATGCTCACAAGGACTAGAAAATTTGATCCTATTTCACCCGTCTTACAACGTCTGCATTGGTTACCAATTCAGTATTGCATTAATTTCAAACTCCGTCTCATCTGAAAAGTGCTCCATGACATGGCACCTTCTTATATCAGTGAACTATCAATTTATACCGTATATTCCATCACGCGACCTTAGATCATTGGATAAGCATCTTCTTTCCGTTCCTTGGACATCTGGTTCATTTGGCGACAGGGCCTTCTATGCTTATGCACCTACACTATGGAACTTGCTTCCTTTGAATCTGTGTTTTGATTCACTTGATGCTTTCAAAAAGACTTTAAAAACTATTATCATCATCATCATCATTGTGTACCGTAAGGTAAAGCCATGATTTTGGGGTTTTGCTCACGTAAATTTGAAAATGCCAAAAAATAGTGAAAAACTGTGTAAATTGTCTACCTTTTGTGTTGATTAGCAAAATAAAACAAAGAAAAGTGATCATTTAGCAGTAATCAACCATTAAACAATCCATTCTAGCATTAACTCAAGGCCTTCGATGCAAGACTCTGGCCATACTATTTTACTGGAAAATTTTCTGGACATGTGACACCCGTGGGCGCAGACATATTAGCATTATGGAATGTGACCCCGAGCACGGCGGGTGGTCTTCCAATGTATTTGAATAGGAAGAATTCCTCCTTTGATGCAAAATAAGTTACTTGTCGCAAGTATTATTATTATGGTATTGAGTTTCCGTAGATAAATATTTTTTTCCGAAGATAGATATTTTTGAAATTACGTTTTGATGATATTGTGAAGAAATTAAGATAACATAATATTCAATAAATTTGCAATGCACAAATTTCTATCAAAATTTCAGTCAAAAATACTATTCCAATTCAAAATTACTAAGACTTGAATAGCGAGGTCACCGCCGGGGGTCAGAGATCAGGCTCGAGGTTACACTCGCATTGATACGCATTGGTCACATGTCCAGAAAATTTTCCTGTGAAAATGTACCTATAAATGTTGACTGAATGTTTATGCAAATACCAGCTCATCTGTCAATGTATTATGATGAAAATTGCACTATGTATGTTCAGACCGATTTATAGGAGTTTTTTTTTTGGGGGGGACCATGACTGGTGGTGTGACTCGGCAGATGTCAAACTGCATAGCATCGGCTTTAAGTTGAAACCGAAATAAGGACCAAATAAAAATCCCTTTAAAATGGGATGTGCTGAGACAAAGTTGTTCACAGCATGAGTAGCATCGTTGTTTTTTTTACAAAATGGTCAAAATCATTTTGAAGATTGGGGTAGTTAAAAATATTTTGGTAGAAAATCCATTGTGTGATTCTCTCAATATCTGGCATACCAGTAACTTAGGGATGAAATCAAAACTCGACCAGCAGTTCCATCTGGTTGCCATTGTTTATGTTTAGAACAATAGCAACGGTCAACCGCCGGTTGAGTTTTGATTTCATCCCTTATATATATCGGTAAGCTTAGCAACTTAGTAGTTGGCTATTCCAGTTGAAATCCATACACCACTATGGAAGACATGACCTTAATTTTTGTATATTTCAAAAAAGGGTCACCCATTCAGGCAAACCTATTTGAAATTCACACTCCTTGCTTGTGTGGAAAATTAAGTAAGGGCATGTCTTCCATAGAGGGTGTATGGGTTTCAACTGAAATAGCTCATTGTACTACTAACTCAATTTTCAAAATTTCAGACTTGACTGGATCAGATCAGAGAAGATGTCTTATAACTTCCCACAATGCATTTCTTCCATTTCAAAATGGGTCGATAGGTCTTGACAAAAAGTATCTCAATGAACAGAACACATCCAGATCTTCCAAAATATTTTTATTTCTATCTACATGAAAACTACAAAGTAATAGGGGTGTCATTTGACTGTAATGAGGTGTTGCATTTTCTTGCAAAGTATTCTGGGAAGGGGGTAAGAAATCCTCTCTGTGATCAGATCATGCATGTCACAAATAACCATTTAATTCCACACACCAGACACAAATACTATGAAAAAGTCAGATTCTGTTCGAAAAAAATTACTTTTTATTTTTCAATCATCATTGTCATCATCATCATTATTATCTTCATCATTTAATTCTAAAAAAAGGCATTTTTTTAATATTAATATTATTTATGATACAACTATTAACAAGTGTTGAAATGCTATGCATATTTCAGACAAGAAATGACAAGATTGGTTGGGAAAGGGGATGGGGATTGAAAATCCATAAATTAATTATATCACAACTAAATCTGGCAACAGTTTGGACACTCAATCTAGCAACAATTTGGAAATCACACATAAATTGGGTAATATTTTTTGAAATTCACAATTAGGTACATTATTTTGAGTAAACCCTACTTATGGGATATGAAACATGCAATAAATGGGCTCAATGGCATTATACCTTCAACTTTGGTTGTCTTATTTCTTACACAGATCCTGTTTCCAAAAGTGTAAAAAACCTCATTTTTTGTTTGCTCGCTATGTTAGCAAATTCTGAAATTATGGGACTTTTTGTATACTATTCCAAATTTGGGGGGGGGTGCGTCGCACCCCCTCCCCTGCGTACGGGCCTGCTTTGGGCTATTCCAGTTGAAATCCATATACCCTGATGGAAGGCATGACTTTAATCTCCCATAGGGGGTGCAGATATCAAATGGAGTCACCCATTCAGGTAACCCCATTTGAAATTCACACTCCCTGTGTGGGAGATTCAAATCATGTCTTCCTGGGGGGTGTATTGCTTTCAACTGGAATTACCCAATGAGGTTACATACGTTTCGTACCCTCTAAGTATGCATGGTTCTCAGGTAAATTATTTTCAATTGTTAATCCACTGTTTAGAAATAGTCAAGTTGCAAACACAATGTTCGTAATGCAGTTAGATTTGATCAATTCCTTTGATGTTGATAATCTGGCCATTATATTTCAAAACATTCATTACTTCACCAACCGCTCTTTTATATAATATTATTACCATATATCATAATCCTCTAATAAAATAAGCCCCTTTTTGAAAATTTCACGCCCTTTGTTTATTAGAGAATATACGGTATATTCAATCTGAAGAAGTGTTTAAAAATAGGCAGGCCAAACTCATCAATTCTTCCATGCTAATTATTAACCCCATGAGAACTACCTGCCTATTGGTCAAAAAGAAGTATTCATTATCAATTGGACCAATCAGCAACATTGTTAGAATAATTTCACCACACAAAAAAATGGGGTGAATTATTTGCAAAGCTCCATTCTGATTGGTGATTAAAGTGAAGATATCACGTAATTGACCAATCAGAGGCAATGTTAGATTGGCAGGTAGTGCTCAAGGGGTTATAAGTGTCACATAATGTGGACCAATTTAACATTAATACCTTAAATGACTTGCCTGCTGACCATTATGCTTCAGCATAACAAAAATCCCAAGTTTTGAGATATTTCCTCAAAATACCAAGAGCTATCTTAAGAACCACTGAACCAATGCTAGGCTTGTTTGCACTCATTTTAATGCATTTTTCATGCTGATTCCAAATATGGTCATGAAAATTTACAATTCTGAAATTTTTTAAATTTGAAACGTTGTGGTCTGCAGTCGACTCCCACATGGAGAGAGTTATTATTATTGAAATTGATGAGGGCTCACAGATTTTCAGACTTGGAGCCTATACAGCTCATTGATGCATCATTTTGTGAATCAATCACACACATTTGTTTCAGCTACTTTTGCCCAAAAAGATAAATTTTTATTGCATTTTTGGTCCACTTTTTTGAAGATTTTTATTTCTGATTATTACAAAACAAAAAGGAACTGAACAGCAAACTTTCAAAACATGAAAAATCAAATTATATGTGCTGAAATGTGAAATTTCAAAGCTATGCTTTGCAAACTTTTTTCTTTCTTTCTTGGCCTTTTTCAATATGCATTCTGATGAACCATCAATCTGTTAAGCAAATTTGTTTTCTGAAAAGACCTGTATAACAAACATATTCTGTCACACTAACGGTTCTTTACCTCAGTGGTTTTTTTTTAAACTGTTAGGACTATCATTGTTCTAAGAATGCCTTTTCCAAACTGTACATGTTTCAAAAGATATAGAAGTAGAATTTCTGTATCAATAGCACACCATGTGAGTGGATTTTTTTCAAAATTGTACACCTAATATCAGTTCGGGGGCACTGCTAATTCAAAGACGTCTCTGATATCAAATACTCTTGAAGCGTCATGTCACATAAGAGTATCATATTTCAGAGATGTCTCATAAATCACATATTCCCTAGTTTCAAAAGCCAGTCGCAAACAATATTAGTAATTTTGGTGAACGTGCCAGCGCAGTGGGAATAATTTTGTGTATAGGCTTTATCAGGGTTGTAGCTAGCCCAAGTTGAGCATTTTGAGTGCCTGCTAATTTTACTATCTAATTCATGAATTGGATAGTAAAATTGGGATTTTTTTTTACTTCAAAACATTTGATTTTGGCCATTGCAATCTAAGTGTGTTCTGGGACCATTTGTCAGAATTTGCACAGATAGATATAATTTTTGCACAGGTAGATATTTGCTAAACATAGGAAATCTTATTCTAATACACTCAGCTTCGTTCCGATGTGCTGCATCGAATGCCCAGCTGTCAACAAAGCTCGACCTATGTGATATCACAGACCCCCGTATGTGAAATCACTGACCAGTCTTTGAAATCAGAGACGTCCGTTTATTACGAGTGCCCCCGAACTGATATGGTCATAATAAGTTACATCCAGTAAAGCTTGTGCATAATTTTCCAAAATTATTTCACATCAACATCTGGATGACAAACACTAATGCCTTTTTTTATAAAAAAAAAATCTCTACAAAATTCACCACATTTTGTAATCATTTTGTTTACTCATTTACCAATCAATCAATTAACAATTTGCTTAATTACACAATACAACAACATCAACAATAAATGAAATTATTTCTTTGATTTAGAAAATACACATTGGAAGACTTCATTTTGCTTTTCTTAATACTGTACAAAGAGGACAATGGTACATATTTTTTGCATCACAGTATAATCATTTTGCAAGATTTAATATTTTGTACATACTTTTTAAATCTTGATATAGTAAAATCTGCAACACCATTCACTATAAATTGAACTTTGGTGCATTTGGTTATATTACAAAACTATACAGTGTTTAGTATAATGATGACATGACTCCAAACTAAATGAACCAATTTTATATAGTCATCCAAGATAAATTGACCCCTAGCTTATTGAATAAATGGAATAAAACAAAGGTTATTGTGATAATGACTTGTAGGCCTATGGCATCACAGGTAGTATAAGGTGAGATTGGGCTACTTTAAAATCCCTGTGAAAGATTTTGGAAATATCTTCCACAGGGGGTGTATGAATTTCAAATGGAAGGAACACATCAAGCAGTTCCAATTAAATTTCATGCACCATCTTTGAAAGATTCAACCTGAACCTTCCAAAGAGGGAGGGTGAGTTTCAAACAGAGTTGGTTAATGTACTAATTCCATTTGAAATTCATACTCCCCCTTTGGAAGATATTTTCAAAATCTTCCACAGGGGTAGTGTGGATTTTAACTGGAATAGGCCTTGCCAGTGCATATTAACTGTACAGCAAGAGATCATGGACTTTTCTTCATTACTTGGTTTTTGTGGGATAATCTCAAAATTAAACTCTTTTAAACCGTCAGCACCAACATATGAAGCATAGGCCTATGATATACTAGCTGTTCCTGACAGAGCCCAAATAGAACATAATTGTGGAATTATCCCTTAATATAGACAATTTTGGTAATTCCCAAAATATTTTGGGGCACATAATTATTTGGCTACATGTAATTAGCATCCCTCTAACTCATCCCTTTTATTGCATTTATAAAATGCAATTGTGGTCATATTCAATGGCAATGACATCGTGTACAGCTCCAATTTAAATGAAAACACTAGCTTTGTTTGCATGGACACTGTCCAATTTTGAGTTTGGGCATTGCAGGCTTGCATAATAAGCCCCCCTTGAATTAATTGGCTCTGCTCTGCACCAAATCCAAGGGTCAAATACAATATTGATCTTTTAGGCCCCAGAACCAAATTTGTTTGATCTGTGGATCAACTGTTGATGCTGCTTCAATGCTTGTTAAGTAATTAAACAGGCAAAGATTCATATGTTATCGCAATTAACAATTAATCAATTTATTGATTTCTTAAATAATAAGTACCGGGTACCAAGCATCAATGGTCGCTCAAAAGATCTAACTAATTTGTTTCTATTGCATTACATGTAAGATCGCTGCTTTTGGAATCCACACCAAAAAACATCATGAACTGGGTGTAAAAACAGGTCTAGTATGTCCAGATATATAACCCATAAGAGAGTAACATGAACAAAATCTCTCCCCCCCCCAGCTCATTCCACCAGTTACAACAAAACATTGAAACTAACTGGGGGAAATATTACCAACATGCAGACGCATTTTTGACATCCTAATTCACTTATGGCCCACCGTCAGTATATGATTAGAACAATACATGTAAATTACTTTTCCACTTTTTTTTCTATACAACATTCTGACTATCATACAAGAGGTAGCGAAGCAAATCAATGCATACTATTTGTGGTGCATAACTGAGGTATATCTGCCAGCCCATTTTAGAAACAATTGACCCACACTTACATATTGAGATAATCATACACTGAGATGTACACAAGATTTTGTTCATAATAGTGGGTTACTTTGTGGAACCCTTCCCACTGGCATATAAACTAGCCTAGAGGGGGCCGGGAAGGGGGCCAAGCATAGTGTCCAAAAAGGTGAAATGTGTACATCCATATCAAAACGATGCACTTGTCGGCTGCTACTTCAAATCATCCCAAGTCACATGGTTTAGGAATACAGTGAACATTCCTTAACCCTATGACTTGGGGATGATTGGAAGTGACCTCCACTTGAGATGAGTCTGGTATTTATTCCTAGTTATTAGGTGAAATGAGACACATGTAGCAGCTGACAAGTGCATCGTTTTGATGTACACAAATGAACAATATAAACAACTGTATAAACTGTAGGCTCAAGGGAAGGGGGGCTCTACCCTTCTGGTTATACCACTTTTTACCTCTTCCTTAAATGCCCAATTTCCTCTGGTATGAGGCAGAAATCAGAATTTATAACAACATCACAATAACAGTTAACATATCAATGCTTGGGTAACTTAGCAAGCAATGGCCATGGGAAGATTGAACATATTGGTGCAGTCATCGAGCATCGGAAAGGCCAAATTATACTCAAATATTGGGATGACTATGGCCCAACTTGAGCAGTAAATTGGTAGTTCTGATGAATTGAAACAACGTCCATTTGGTACATTTGTAATTTTGGGCTCCTTCAGTGTCGAAAAGCTGGCTAAGTTACTGTACATTACTGGCAAGATTCCAAAGGTTATTCAGAGAGTTATTATCTACTAAAGAAATGGTGGCTCTGAAAAGTGTCACTTAAGAGCAAAATCTACTGTCAAGCATGAAGTGTTTGCTTGCACAAAAATTTTCCAAAATTTAATGCGTACAGTTGATTCGCGAAATGTTCAAGCACACAAATAAATTTTTCTTCCCATAGGCCTTAAATGAAATATAAACATTCACAAAAACTTTCAGGTCGCAGAAACATGGGTTCTCGCCAAAACGTGAAATTTTAATGCCGTAAAAATATTGAGCTTTACAGTACTTTGAACAGCTCTTTTCAGAGCCTTGCTTTCTTTACATAGCTCATAGCAGCAGTGGGTAATATGGGTAATATACGGTAATTTTTGTCTGGATAATTTTTCACGCTTTGCCAAGTTTGAACTGTTTCCCTTCTTTGTTTTAAATTTGCCATTCTTAGTTTCCCTGCATTGAACTATGCACAAAAATAATATATTTGTGTGTTGTTATTTTTGTGGTTGTTGCTTTAAGCGCTTTGTTCATACTTATGCTAAGGCGCTATATAAATTCTGTTTGTTTATTGTATTGCTTGGGACCGCAAAAAATGGGCAAATAAATGTAGGCCGAAAATTTCCACTTTTATAGCACTTGATATTTTTCATATTACTATAATTATCTCAATAAAATTTATTTCCAATTCACTACTCAAGCCTCAACATTGAAACTTATCAAAAACCATATTAAAAAATGCTTTTTGTCCAATTTTGTATTCATTTGCAAGTACAATTATAGCAAACATTGTAGCAAACTACATGTATTTTAGTATTTGTATTGTCCATTAAAATTCAAACCATAATAAATATCCATTAAAAACAAAAATAAACAGTGATATACAACATTATTACAATACATTGTGGTTGGATAGGTAAAATAATTATCTAATACATGGTGTAACATGGTGAACACTATACTTAGAGCATCTACCAGGGAAGTTAGGCATGCATGCTCTGTTTGTTGCATGAAAAAGGCCTGGGGTCCATTTCACTAAACTTTTAACCCATCGTAACTCAGGTAACTGTTCGTAAAGTTATGAATGCCCAATATTAGACATAAATTTACGAAGAGTTCCTGTAGTAAATCCCTATTACTTACCAAGGGTACCATTCGTAAGTATGTTTAGTGGAACTTACGACTCGTTGTAAGTTACGAATGATTTTGAGACTTATGAAGCTTCGTAAAGTTGAGTGAAATGGACCCCTGGGTTGTGATGATATGTGCTTATTCAGTGAATAAGACACCACCAATGTTTTCTGACGTGATTCAATGGGGCTATTCCAGTTGAAATCCATACACCCCCCATGGAAGACATGACCTTAATCTCACACACAGGGAGTGTGAATTTTGAATGGGGTTACCTGAATGGGTGACTTTATTTTGAAATCTACATTCCCTGTGTGGGAGATTAAAGCTGTGGCTTCCATAGGAGGATGGATTTTAACTGGAATAGCATAATCAGACTTCAAAAACGTACTACCATGATGCAATCCACCGCGTGCATGCACAGCAACACTGCATTGGCGAAAAACTGTCTAAATTCACTGCTAAACAGTGTCGATTGCCTTCTTATTTATCTTGTGATTTATTTAAATACTTCTAGAGGAAAACAAAGCTGAATACATATCTTGCCGTTTTTCTTTTGGAATACTTAAATTGTAATCTTAAGGGCTCTCCTAGCAACCTGTTCAGGTTAGTTCCTGTTGAAAAGTAAACATGATATTAGGCCTAAACATCAAATATTATAAAAGTTTGAAAACAAATAACATATGTGACATGATCAAGAGGAATGAGTCACATGTCGACCCTGGTCGAAAATAAGTTTTACTTATGTTTCTAAAGAGGACATTTAGAGCTTGCAGAAACTGAAAACCCCATATTGATATGACTTTTCTTTGCAAAGTTACGTCAATTTATCAATCGCTGAAAACAAGATAAAACAAAAGAATTTTAATACTTTCTTTGCCAATATCTCAAAATGAATATTAGCGACATCCGACTCATTCCCCATGATCGTGTCACATATGACAATATTATACTGACCCATGGCATTTCTCACACATGATAGTTGGTGTAGGTCCTGTTTACTTTTAAAAAGTGGCTAACCCAAAAATGGTCCCTATGAGAGCCCTTAACCTATTATTTTAAGATTGTTTGAATACAAAACAATGGCAAAGACTACTTTTTCAGTTGGAAGTTTTCCTTTGTCTTTCCTCTTAAAAAAATTAACATAGAATACTATTGGAAAGGGTATACATGAATTATGTACGGTATATGAAAAGTGCAGTTTGAAGTGACAATTTATTTTCAACTATTTAAAAATGTAAGAAAGCTTATCATTTGGTTAAAAAGTATCACCATGGATGCAAGCATTCTTTCATTGATTGAATTAAACCCTAGTGATTTACTGATTATGTTGTTGCTCACATCAATACCATATTTACAGTATATTGAAATAATAATGGATTGTTGGATTTCTAAATTATTATGTATCAATTTTATGATTCATTCTTATGTCTAAGATATGAATTTTCAAAAGCTGATTTTCTAGTCCAAGACAATTCAATACATTGGTATTGCCCATATCATATACTATAGCAGTCACAGCCTATCGGTCGGGGACACATCACATATTGGAATTCTGGCTCCTGATTGGCCAGATATGGCTGTTCCAAGTCTTTGCTCTGAAGTTGACTTGAATCTTATCCATTTGAAATCCATACACTCCCTATGGAAGACACAGGGAATGTAGGGTCATATGGAGTCACACATTCAGGTAACCCCATTTGAAATTCACACTCTGTGTAGGAGATTAAGCTAATGTCTTCCATAGGGGGTGTATCGTGGGGTGTATGGATTTCAATAGCCCATTAATGATTTGACTCACAATGAAAAAATTGCCAAAAAATTAGAACTTGTAAACTTATTACAGGGCGTTTAATTGGCTTTGTAAAACATCACTGCAATTGACTTTTAACAAGCGAACAGTTGAAATTGTTGAAGTATGAACAAACATATTTCATTTATTGATATACTCATCAAACTCATTTATGAGTTTTGAATTACAAGCAAATTCTTGATTTTTGTGGTATATGTGATTTTGGTCATACGTTTACTTATTATTGACATTTTCAGAACTGAATATTGCTTTAAGAAAAAAAAAATGAAATTAATAGCGCATAGCGTCTGATTCTAATTACTCCACATGGCAGCATGATGTGATGCTATAAAAATTGAAAATTTATCTGGGCCAGGTTTTTACGAGCTCGGTGGTGAAAATTCTCAACGCACAGTGGAAATTTTGGTCCGTGATGGAGTTGGAATTTGTTCAACTTTATAGCATCGCGCTGCGATATCGCAGCTGTGCACACTTGTGATTGCTGCTGGAAAATAAAGGTCGGCAGAATGACCATAAAGGAGATGCAGACCCACATGCTTTTAAAACATTGCAGCATCGTGTGATATTTCATCGCCCGATACTGCGATGTTTTAAAAGCATCGCAGCATCGCATTGCGCTGCGATATTGATATAATATTGGATGGCTGAGTATGATACCATAACATATCGGATGAGTCATAAAAATATCGGATGAGCCAACGGCGAGTTCGATATTTATATGACGAATCCGATATGTTATGGTATCATGCTAAATAAGCCATCCAATATTATCATTATTAGGTTTTCTTAACTCCTAATAACCCTGAAAACATAATAATGAGTAAGAATCGGACTTAACGCATGATTTCAAGACGCATTTACAGACTAAAACTAATGGCCTGGACTTGACGATCAGCATTAAATAGGTATTCAATCACATCAAACTTAGTTAACATAATCAGGTGAAGAAGAATATAATGAATTATATAATGAATATATTATTATGCCAAATCAGAGAGATATAAATGGTGACACAGTGTTTCTAGGTTTAAAAACAGTATCCATATTTTTGTCTCTTCAAAATATGTTTGGATGTTTAAATATCACATAGGCTACATGTATATACATATATAAATAATCATACGGGATTTTTTTTACATATATATTTTTAAAATATCAGTGTGCCATCCGTCTTTGCATCGAACAACTCGAGCACGGCGGTTGGTGTCTTTCTGCCACTCGGTGCCGGTGATTTCCTCTCAGTGCTGACCTCTATGATGATGACACTTTCACCTTTGCCCTTTTGACCTTTGCCTTCACTTCTTGCATCCTGCCCATTGCTGCTATTTTGTTTCAACAACATTTCCATTTCTGGTTCTGTGTCTGAATTAATAACAGTTTCTTTGATTACATTTTGCGCTTTTTGCGGCTTATAGTCATTAACTTGCTCCACACTGTCAATATCAGTTATCAGTGGACCTTTCTTGGGCACATGTTGGCTTGTGTTCCTTTGGCTTGAACCTGTTGCAGTGGTAGGAGCTGGTGAACTCTGACCTTTTCTTGGTGAACTCTGACCTGTAGCCGGTGGACTCTGACCTTTAATTGCTAATGGCTTCGCTTTGGTTGCAAAACCTCTTGGAGAGAGTTGCTGTGTATTGATGTGCGAGTAGACTGGTGCCTGGATCGAACCATTCACTGAAGAGGGGCTGTAGGGTGGGGGTACAGGGTAAGGCAAGGAAGGAGGGGTTTAGCAGGCAAACAAAAATAACATAAACTTAAAGGCACATACCAAACACAAACTGTGATTGTTCAAAATATTATAATAATAAGAATATTTTAAAATTATTTCAAAAATGAAAGCAAAAACAAAAAACATCACACCAGGCAAAATGTGATGATCATAAATCTGTTATTCATTCAAAAATTAACAATAATTAAATTAAAACACTTAGAATGTTTTTCAAAACTGATTAGCTAATTACTAACAGTTAGTAGAATAATGAGACAGAATTATTTAAGGTTATGCAAATCGTAATGGCATGTTATTAGTGTAAAACTTCATTTTCTACAGCGAAAGTGTAATTGTTTAAAAATTATGAGATTGATTTGTAAGCTTTGTCTTTTGGCATATATCAACTGCTAAGTGCCAGAAGTGGGTTAAGTGAAATGGCTGCCATGTGTAATTGCCATGTGTAGACGAGTACAATATATTGTGTGTAGATTGCCCAATGTTCACAGAGCAGCTATTGCATTTACCCACTTCAGGCACTAAGCAGTCGATATTTGTCTCCAAAAAGAATTAGTAACTTGTTAAAGAAGAAAATGGGTAAAGACACGCCAGTGTAACCCAGGACCTTTGGTATTTGAGACCTACACTTTAACCAACCAGGGCCATGGACACACATGATGAGGCCAACTAAATGCCCTCTAGTTAAGGCTGATGTGCCACTTGCCTTAAAACTTCAAAGGTTGAATGCACAGGTCTCATAATCAGAGGTTCTGGGTTTGATTCCACTCGAGATATCGTTCCATTTTCCATATAACATGTTGATATAATAATGAACATGTTAGGGCCTTAGCAAGCAGGTGGCCATGGCTGCCTCACTTTTAGAAAAAATTATTATGTTTTTTTTTATAGCTTTATTCCGATATTTGCTTTTTGGCCGCTCCACATTTGGATGGCCACCCCACATTTTTCAAATGCTACAGCTCTGGAACATGTTAAAAATTCAACAGAACGGATACATTCCAACCCGTAAGATTTGGCTGTTTTCTATACCTTCATGTGTCAAACAAAAGTGCCTAATTTTGATGTATTTTATGAAAAATTGCTAAAACTATTTGAATTCTATTTAAGAGAGAGAATATGTGTGTAGGAAACACATTACTAAAAGACAAATCTTACAAATTGATGGTAGCTTCCTACAGCGTATATATCATGGCATCCTTCACGTGCAAACTGTCACCAAAATGTTTGATGATTTACATCAAATTAGAGAAAATATCATCTTCACTGGTATAGTATAAAACATCTTTCCTATTTCTATTTTCCCCATTTCTTGTATTAAAATGAATAAATGATTGATTTGTTATTCAAATGAACTTAATTTTCACCACTTTTGGATTTGTGAGGAAATTGTGAGTAATTTTATATTGTGACAGTTCTAAGATGGATGATTGCATTGTATATCAAGCAAGAATCAAAACTATCTACAAAATGTCTGTATATCAAGATGAATATAAGTGAAAAAGTTGAAGAGTGAGTATTAGTTAGGTGTAAGCACAATGCGCCATTCCAGTTGATATCCATATCCCCTATGGAAGACATATCCTTAATCTACCACACAGTGGGTGTAGATTTCAAATGGAGTCACCCATTCAGGTAACCCCATTTTAAATCCACACTCCCTGTGTGGGAGATTAAGGTCATGTCTTCCATAGGGGGGTGTATGGATTTCAACTGGAATAGCACAATTTGAAGATATGAGTGGTGAGAATTTTGAAGCTTAACAGGCTGCTTGCATGTGGAATGATGGTTCAAGCTTGAAAATGTCAATATAGATGACGATGCAATGACACAAAGAATCAAATGGGTACTGCACATGTACACATGGTTGCCAGTTTTTACACCCAATTTTATAACAACGATTACATATCATCCCTGGCATTATTGGTTTCTAATGATGTCACTTTTTCAAATGTGTATTGGGTCTAAATTGCATGAGGTGTCACATAAGTTGTTCCATTGCAATGTGTTGTACCCTAGTTGTTAAAATGGTTAATTTCAGCTACAGATCCTGATACACATCTAAAAAGAGCGCAAAATTGTACATTTTAAATTAATTTGTCCCAGGGGCATATCAGGACTTTGATCACTTGTCAAGGGCGGGGGCAAGTTTTGCCCCATGTGCACATCACTTTGACCCAGTCTGTTCTGTAGCATTCATGTACCAGGGATTATTTTAAAGGGAAAATGTAAATGTTTTATGACTTTATCAGGACGTTCACCAAAAAAATGAGCACTTTTATATTGTTTTGGCCTATAATCAAAGTTGAACTTGGCCCATAATCAAAGTTGGCCAAAAAGAAGATGCATGTATCTATTTTGGTCAATTTAAGCCTAATAAAGATTGCCTGCCTAGCAAGAGCCACATGTGGAGGCTCAGAGGACCCAAATAAGATCCAACAACATTACAGGACTGAAGGTCCAAACTTTGTGCTACTGGATGGTCAGCAGATTTTGCCATTGCTCCTTTTGTTGTGTGCATAAGTTATAACTGGTTTATGATATAGGCCTACAATATTTAAACCACATTCCTCTCTATAATATTCTTATTATTTCATTGTTACATGATATTATCTAGTTTTCATATTATTCAGCAAGCAAGCACAATCAAATTTTTCAAGACTTGTTTAGGACATGTTATTTACTTACTGACTTGCCAAAATAAAATGGACCCCAATAATAAATATACCAAATATTTAAAAAAAATACAAAAATTGGAACTTCATATCTACAATACTGCTTGTTTAAATATTACACCTGTATCATTTACATCAGTCTCTTTCTAGATAAATTAATCTATATTTCTATGTGCAAATATACAACATATTTATAACAAAATATCTTGCCCTGTTTCAAATTTTAAAAAAACACTGATTTATTCACTTGATTTACATTATATATTGCATAATAATGAATTAGTTAATTAGTGCAGCAATCGAGTTTTACCATTTTTGATTATAAAGTGTTTTTTTTTACCAAAACTTACGATTATGTCCAAATGTTTGAAAATAACTTTTACTGCATGTAGTTTCTACACTAACTTCAAATTACAGTTTTAGGTCTGAGATGCTGCAAGTAATTTCTACACTAATTAAAATTTAAAGTTTTGGTCTTTAAAAGTTGCAAGCACTGTCTTACTTTTTAGTTATCTTGCACACAATAACAAAGCAATTTTCTGATAAGTTTATTTCATGTTACTTGTATTGTCAATTACTAGTACATTGATTTGATTTTATAATATTTGCATAACCATTATCAAAATTTACAAAGATGTTAAAAATATTTTGTTTAATTTTCATCAAAATTTGAAAATTTATTGAGCACTCTCCTGACTGTCACTTGATTTCTTTTAACAAATTGCCATTTTGTGTGCCAAGTTTAGGTAAATATAAAACATTCTACACAACAAAGACACACAAAGACAAGTAGACAATGATACAAGATAGAACATGTGATTAGTGGGCAAATATGGAAGCACACGGGCGGGCCGGCACTGCAAAAACATGAGTTAGTTGTTGCACCGTGTACACACAGCATTGCAAAAAATGTTCTAGAAACACTCTAGTGGGTTGAAATCAATCTAGAAACACTAGAAATATTAGGAAGCCATGTGATTTGATGCTTTTTTTAGGGTTAGATAAAAAGTATGTTAAACTCTACTGCATTAGGGGTAAGGGAGTGTGAGGAGAAGAGAGAAACAAAGATACAAAGTACTTTTTAAGTTAAAATGATCTTTGATATATACATTTGTGTGACATGTTCTAGCGGAACGGGGCACCTATTTCTTGGTTAAAGTGATTCTGACAACTTTGTACAGAAAAACTGGACAAGTGTGCTGTACCTTAATGCATGCCTTCAGTGTTTTAACTGTTCACCTCCATTTTGGATGGAAGGTTTACTCCTGGGATGACAAAATTAATGTTATATATCTATGTCTGTTATAAAGTTTTATTTTCTAACTTTGGAATAGATGAAACACATAAAAGGAAAATCCAAAACACATATTTGACCTCGCTGAGCTAAGGGCTGGGGTAGGCCTATGAACGTTTGGACAGTATTTATTTTGGGACATTAGAGCACATCAGACATATCGAATTGCATTCTGAATACAAAGAATGTCATTCTGATATCAAATAATTTTGATTTTTTGACATTCGCAATTTAATACACATTTTATGGCAAATCATTAAAATTGATATTTTTGATATTTAACAGTACTTGAAGTAAACTTTATAAATCTGATGATTTATACTTAAAGTGTATGTAGGTGGGATGAAAAGCCGACGATCAATTGAAAAATTTGACCTTTTCATTATTGAAGATATGGATTTTTTCCCAAAACACCAAAAAAAATTAGGTCTTTTTGGGAAAAATCCATATCTTCAATATGAAAGGTCAAAATTTTCAATTGACCGTCGGCTTTTCCTCCCTGCCACATACACTTTAAGAATATATCATTAGATTTATATAATTTACTTTGAGGACTGTTATATATCAAAAATTTGAAAAATATCAAATTTTTATAATTTGTCATAAAATTTGTATTATATTGTAATTTTCAAAAAATGAAAATTATTTGGTATCAGAAAGACATGCTTCAGTATTCAGAATGCAATTCGATAGGTCTGAGGTGCTCTCATGTCCCACAAAAAATACTGTTAAAACGCAATAAACGCTCATTTTAGATCCCTTAAGTCACATTTTTGGATGGGTAATTTGGCAAAATAGCAGAATCTATAGTCTGTCCTAAAAAGAGTTAGGGAGGGTTACGGGGGACTGTATTCTGTACTTATTCCAACAATTTTATTCAAAATGATGGGCAAACCTCAATTTCTAGCCAAGATACGCTGGCGAAGTGATGAAATAATCGGATTAACTACCATAGAAATAGGTGAAAATTTTTTTGAATATACGTTCAAGCGGTACCTCTGTAAGATTAGTATCTTTGAAAAGTCTGGTTTTGTATTCAATCTATGATTGCAGACAAACACAGCTGATGAGTGCAATCTGCCTGTAGTGCAGCGCGATGTATTCAAAAATTGTTTTCACCTATTGCTATGGAAGTTAATCCGATTATTACATCACTTTGCCAGCGTATACTGATCTGCACTGGGCTATTAGGGTCGAAATCCATACATCCCTATGAAAGGCATGACCTTAATCTACTATACAGGGAGTGTGGTATTCAAATGGGGTTACCTGAATAGTGACTCCATTTGAATTCTACCCTCCCCCTCTTGTGTGAAAGGTCATTTCTTCCGTGAGGGTGTACTGATTTTAACCGTGACTGGATCGGAATAGCCCATATCTTATGTTGTGATTATGCTACTGGACATCAATTGCAATCTTTTTTGTACAATATATGTATATGCATAACCTCTGTAATTGGTATAACTTAATTATAGATGAATTTGCCAGAACATGTCACATTTAATGAGTTGAAAGCAGAATGACGGTTACACCCATAAGAAAATGAAGAAAACCTGATCTACTATATAATATGGCATATATGGATTTTGCACATTAATTGCATAGCTAGATGTTTTCACTAAGTTTGATTTGCAGAATAATAGCAGAAATGAGTTATAATACGGTAGTCCATCCCCTATTTGTAGCATATATAAGGCAGGAACAATATGTGTACTGCCACATGCCTGATAACTTACAAAGTAAGCTTTATAATATATGCTAAAACAAAATGGCGGCTACTTCATCAATTTCCTGAAATTAAATACAGTACATTTCATTAAAGTTACCTTTCTGCAAGTGCATCGGATGCAAGGCTTTCTAAGTCGTTAAGAGCTTTCTCCACACCTTTTACTGTCTCCCCCTGCTTTGTTTTGTTACGATAAATGGTGGTTTCCTTCAAAATCGTCTGCAATAGAAAAATGGTCAAAACGAGGGCGCTTTATTTAAGATTCCAGGATTGAAAACTTATCACACTGTTTATTGACTACATCAAGTGAATTGTGATGGAGCGGTGTGAATTCTTTGATGTAACATTTAACACACAAACTGCATATTTACTAACATCTACTACAACACAATTTTGCTTCTTCTTTTTTCCTTTTTCTTTGAAATTTTACAAACACATGTTGATAAGTTTAAAAACAATCTAACAAATTAGCTCCTATTTATGTCTGTATGTCACCAAATTTTATTGTGAACTATTAAAAAAAAAAAATTTTTTTTTAATCTGCATAATTCTAAAATTGAGTACGGTATCAAAATGTGATCAATAATGTGTCAATTGTATGGATCTCACTGCCAATTTAACAAAAATCTTTGAAAAAAGAACTTGAACAGTTGTTCATTTCCTTTAATAATATGTAGGCCTACCACACTATGACCAATGTATAAAGTTGAATTAACAAATACATTCCTGAAATTACCTATATCCTATGTGAAATTTTGTATAAAGTTAAATGAATAAATACATTCCTAAAATTATCCACATCCTATATGAAATTTGAAAAGTTGATTTCTTATGTTAAAAATATAACAAGCAAATGAATGCATTTTGTCATGCAGGCATGCAATACCAATGCTATCATAATGTTACATTCCATTTGAAGAATTCGGATGCAAATCACAACATATCATCACCTTGTGTAGTTTTTAGGGTGTTTTGGTAAATTCAAAAAAGAAATATGTGCACTACACTGGCACTTACAATAACCATAATTGATTATTGATTAATATTGATTAAAAATCACACAAGGCAGCACACGGTGTATCATGTTTTGCACCTGACTTCTTCATTTATATGTCACTGGTACATCTTGTTTACAGTAAATACAATAATAGCTGCTCTCTGTAAAATATTGACACGTCTCATATTTCCCATACAATCTGATAGGATTGATTTAATCAAATTCATCTATATTATTGTAGTTCTATGGAGATAAAAGCACTGGGCTATTCCAAATGAAATCCATACACCCCTTACATTATGCAAGACATGGCCTTAATCTCTAACAGAGGGGGTGTATATTTCAAATGGAGTCACCTATTCAGGTAACCCCATTTGACATTACTCTCCCTGTGTGAGAGATTAACGTAGTGTCTTCCATAGGGAGTGTATGGATTTTAACTGCAAAAGCCCATTTCCATTTTTACATAGCATTATCATTTTGACACATTTCATATGTGCTTTAATTTTGATTTCAGTATAAATTGTTGATAAAATGTGTTTTTTATGACAAATGTATGTTCTTCAAAATATTAAAATCTACTATTCAAATGTTTAGGTATGATGAAGGTGACATTATTTTATCAATTATACTTAAATTTCAACATTGTTTTTTAAATATTGGTTCAAGTAAAAATGAAACAGCTTCAATGTACCAATGACATGTAAAACAAAACATGCATTACTATCTACATGCAGTGGCTTGAACAATGCATACTATCTTGACTATTATAGTATGATCAATACTAAAATGGCAGACTTCACATATCAACAGAGAGGTGCTGATTGAAACGTTTGAATGATGGAAATGATCATGTGCGCAGATGTGAACATTTTACATCACAATTGCAAGATGTAAAGAAATGGAGAGAATCTTGGCCCAAAATAAGCGCACATTATGTAATTATTGTTTCTGCCTCTGTTTAGTTTGATCAATCTATTTGCATGATTTGCAATACCATTATTTTGCACACTAAAACATCATAGAAGGACTCACTCACACAACATTACTGCAAGTTTTTTGTTACATATCAAAACTGGCTTGTACTCAACAAAATGCAATGGGTATGGTGGAGTAAAACAGCACTGAATATCAAAAGGTCATCTAAGGTCAATTAAGTGAAGATTGTTTGATGGGGTGGGGAAATATAACAATTCATAAGAAACTTGCAACTGAAGTCCAAAAATATTTAATTTTTGGAATAAGGGTGGGCTGTGGATGTTTGATGGGGGATGCCTGATTTGGGAGGATTCCCAATTTTGAGGGGAAAACAATTATTCCGGGAAGTGAAAGGATAATCTAGAACAATTTTGAAGAATTGGCTGGCAACTCGGTTTCTTTCTTCTTTTGTAGGCCCCCATTTGATTATTTTAATGTGGAAAAGTGGAAAGTAAGACTGAGGAGACACAGCCTGATTCTAAGGGGATGTAATTGCATGTTGTGAATACAATCCAGTTAACGAGTGTGGTATTGACTTAACTAGCACCCCTTCGACTTTCCTAATACCTGTTTCTAGCACCCCACCCATTTCATTTCAATTAAAGCATGTGAAATAAGTTAAGAAATTATTTCAGATTTTAAATGCAAGGGTTGTAACAATTGTGCTATACAGTTATATTTATGTACTGAAATGCAACATTATTATTTTGTGGACAAAATATCCAGTTCAATACTAGTCTTTGTCAAAGACTACTCACGATTTAGGGGGACACCAGCCGCGAGTCGCAAACCGTGATGCCCCATGAATAGCGAGCGGAGCGAGCAGAGCGCTGGTTTCCAAGAGTGTGTGGTTCCCAGTAGTTTATCTCCCTATGGATAATATAGGTACACGGTCTGTAGCACCGACTAGTTCAATACACAGTTGATAATAAGTTCCCCCTGAATCCCCCTGAATCAACTGATATTAGTGCCTAGGGTGCTAATTGAGTCAAATACAGTAGCAGTTACTGGTGGAATTCAGGGTGAAATTACTCCATACAAACACTACAAGCACACACTATACTATGGACACTATGACATCAACTATGATAACCTATCCTTTTGCAAGAATTACAAATTATTGCAATATTTCTTTTTTCAATGGGAGTGAGTCCCACATACCCCATGATCTGATACCCATGTATCACTGAAATTTTTCATTGTAACTCCCACTCTTTAGCTTGAGTTCAACTTTGATAGGAATGGAGGTACAAATGGGAGGTATTTGTGACAGTATTGATGGACAAACAGTGATGATGCAGTGGCCAATCAGTCCAGCAGATGGAGAGGCCTTTAAGTAGAGTGAATGTTGGGGTGCGTGTGTATGTGTGTGGGGATCATTGGTGGTATACTAGCTGAATAAGTGTGTCTGCGAAGAAGCATGATCATAGACTTTTGAAATTGTTTCAGAATTTGAAATGATCTTTTCCTTTTCCCTATGTCGACATATTGTCCAAGAAGACCAATCAGAGGATTGCAACTAGAGATAAACCAATCAAGGTGTCAATTACAGAAACCCTCACCAAAGTTACTTTCATTTTGTTTGGTTTTCAATGAAACTAACTATTAATTCTGTGCAGAAATTCCCATGTGCAGAAATTCCCATGTGCAGAAATTACCATGCAGAAATTCCCTTAATAATTAATACTAAAGCTTATAGAGATGAAAATGTTGATTTTGTAGATTGATTTTGTAGATCCTGTATAGTCATGGTAGTTGGATCAACCAAACGATAACATAATTATTGTAATTTATTAAGTTCCCAAATAGAAAAAGATAGAAAGGTAGAAAGAAAGGCAGAAAAAAAGACAGAATGAAAACACAAGAGATAGACAAAAAGACATAGAAAGAAATGAGTGAAAAAGAAAAGGATGAAAGAAAAAGGAGAAGGAAAGATGAACTGAGGAAATGGAATAAAGGAAAGGGAAAGACGAAGGAAAGGAGGAAGAAATGAAGAGAAGGAAAGGGAAAAGAAAAAGATGAAGAAAAGAACTGAAAAAGGAATTGTGTAGTAAACAAATAGAGAGAAGGTAAGTTAAAAGATACCAGGATTATAAATTATTATTAATATTTCTTGTAAATTATATAAGGTGATAAAATTATATGTAGGACATCTCAAAAATTGATAACAGATATTCTACAAATTAATCAATTGAGAAATACTTGTTGTTAATTTGGTGATTTTATTCTTATTTGACTATTAAATTTAATGAGCAAATTTAAGTATGAACTACTTATAATCAAAGTGTTTTGTAAATGTTTAATTCTTCATTGCATTTTGGTTCAAATAAGTTTTCAAAAATAATACTGATAACAATATTGAGGGTATCAAAAGTTTTAGAAATGCCAGAAGTGAAGAGCTATATCAATGAAATTTTGTCAGTGCAATCACTGGTCCTTATGTACACTATGGTGCAAAAATGGTCTCATAAGTATGTTTACTTTTTTTTACAGGAGCTAGATGTCACTACCTGCCTATGTAACCATATAACCAGCAAAATGGAGAAAATTGAGGCATGCAGCATGATTAAGGTCCATTTTAAGGGTTACAGCGCCTAGAAAATATGTGATAAAATAAAAATTCCTTTTCCAAAATGCGACAGTGACATATCACAATCACCACCAAAGATAACTTTCATTTCATCATCAATTTTCTAGGAACTGCAACCCTTCAAAAGCAGGATCTTAATATGCTGCTTGCCTCAATTTTCTCAATCTTGCACTTTATGCGCAGTAACTGGGGCAGCAGGTTATTGGCATCTAGTGCCACCTGTAAAAAAAGTAAACATACCTATGAGACCATTTTTGGACCATAATGTACAAAAGGACCAGTGATTGCACTGACAAAATTTCATTGATATAGCTCTTTCACTTCTGGGCGATTTCTAAAACTTTTTGATACCCCCTCGTACATCACACTGAAATGTAACAAAACAACAAAATAAATCAACATGAAAACACAAAAATGTACCACAGCAAAATTTTTTTCTAAAACAAAAATGGAAAATCTAAAAATGGCACACACATACACACAAAGCAAGGTTAATTTTGAGCTTGGAAATGGTGAAAAATTAGTATAAGAATATGATTTATTATTATTAGTATGCTGTCACCGTGTTATGATTGTTTTTACAGCCAGAAAATACACCGAGCTTGCTGATGGGTTTTGCATGCAAAACACAAAAATCACAACCATCAACTAAATATTAATATTAGGGAAATCATACGGTAGTGGTAGTGATTTTGGAGTGAGTGTTTCTAAAAGTGAATTCCAGGCATGTTTCTAGTTATTAATCAGTGTTTCTAGAATTTTTAGTTAGGGTAAAGTTCTCGCACATTTTACAATGATGATGATAGGGATCAAATATTATAAAAATCTGAAGAATTAATAGTGGGTTCTTTTTAAATAAGCAAATTTCTTTCAATAACGGATATTTTTTTTAAGGTCAAGGACCATCTTCATATTCACATTGATTTAAAGTGGTAGAAAATTTGAGAATATGGATCTGTCAACAACACACTTCAATAACTCGGACATAGACCCACACACAAACTGGTTATTTTGCTGGCCTGCCCATAGCGCAAATAAGGCTCTAGATAAGGCTTTTTTTGGCTTTGGCAAAGATGATGAAATCTAAGAGAAAAGTAGAGAGAAAGGAAAAAGAATGATGAGTTTCCCAAGTGCATGAACGGGGATTAGATATTTTTTGTGCAGGAGCAAGAAGTCAATGCTGATTGGTCACCTCTATTGTTGCCGGGGCAACCTGGTCTGTAATGACAACTTTTGTTGTTGTTGTTGTCGTTGTTGACTTTGATTCCTGTTGACATTCCGGTTTATCGTCTTCTGTTGGGACCACTTCTTGATCTTGAGGTACGGCATCAATGTCCGTCTCTTGTAAACCGACTGGCATTGAGTGTGTCTCCTCTCTGTGTTTTTTCTGCAACTCTCTTAGCTTTGCATACTGCTCCTTAAGCTGGTTCACCCGTAACTTTTCTTGCGGTGTCGGCGATGGTGACGTTGCTATCGTCGCTGGTAACGACTTATGTTTCTCGGCATCGCTCATACTCATTTGGTTTTGAACAGATATTGGAATGTGATTAGGTAATGTGTTTGTCTGTTCGTGATTGTTCTGCAAAGAGCTAATTCTATGGGGAATCTTACTTGGTGATGTTGTTTTTTGTTGTTGCGCTCTGTGTTTGTTTTGGTTGGGCAGTGACTGATGACGTTTCATAGGACTAACAGTAACAGACCCTTTACTTTTTTGGGAAGTTGTTCTCTTTGGGGGAGGGGGAGGTTGTTTGGATTTTGGTTTTTTACGTATTTCAGTTTGTCTCTGTGGAAGTGGGGGAGGGGTACCCTTAGCGGTAACTGGCAAGTGACTTGGGGAAGACTGGTTTTTTAATCGAGCTGCCATTTCAGCTTTGATAGGACTATAACCATTATGTCCTTGATGTGGATTAGGCGATGTCATCGAATGTCGTCCATCTGATCGATCACTGCCAGAGCTATTATGACGTTGTTTCCTCCACGGTATATTATCCAAACAAGTTTCGGCCCAATTTGATTTATTAACTGGCCTGAACGCGGATGATGGGGAATGCCTACTGTGAAGTGCCGCTGGCGCTTCCACGCACCCTCTTGGTGGCTTAGGAGGCCTATCACCAAGCTCATCGCTACTGTATCTTGGACTACCGGGGGCGCTTCTGGATGACAATGCCGATTCAATGCTAAGGTATGAATCTACACTAGCAACTCGCTGTCTTGGAATATGCCCATCTAAACAATCTGGGAAAGAGTCATTCAAAGTTTGGATTTCACCATTTGGGGAGGTAAGCTTAAATTTGGGACTCTGATCGCCTAACGTTGGTTGACTTTTTGATTTCTCAAAATCGGGTCCTATGATATACGTGTGGTAATGGGGTTGGACAAGGAGGGAACCAGTTGATTTGGATACAAGGTCATCTTTGGGTATACAACGGGAGGAATCATCATCATCATAACTATTCACACTACTCGTACTACTATTCATCAACTCAGGGATGGAACCAGTTTGGTTAACAACCTTGCCGTTCTGATGCGTTGTCGTGGTGGTCTTCACCACCGATCCACCGCCCGATACCGCCACGGAGGAAGGCTGGTGCGTGGGAGACGACGTCATGTTCGCTACGGCCTGCTGAGATGTGTAAGTGCGCTTTGGTGGAGGGGGAGGTAATGCCCTGCCCTTGCTCGGGCTCCCCCGACGTGCAGCTTTTTCAGGGGTAACAATCGGCGTCATCATATCATGCACTTCCTGGGAATACATCTCCCACAAGTGTTTCTTTTGGCGTTGATTGTGGGCATTAAGATAACCCGTGGTGCGCAGACAACATCTCCCACTGATTAAATCTTGGGTAAATTGCACAATATCATACGTGTCACGTGAAGATGGAACGTGCTTGCGTGATTGCAGTTGATCAACGGTCTGCAGAGCCAAAACAGAAAAAAAAAAAAGAAAACAAAAACATCGACACAAAGAGTTATTGCACACGTGACACCAATGCACCACTAGTTTCACTACTAAGATAAATTGATTACATCGTCACACGGGCTGTATATAGCAAAGCCGCATAGTGACAGAGCTAAAATAAATGAATATGAATGTATAATACTGCATTTTCAAATGAAATCATGCAAAACTTATGATATAAGAGTGCACACCAAGCTAGAGCTGTGTCGTTCTTTTTAAAAGCATGCACATGTACACAAATTGTAAGCAATATAACGGCTGACATGAATTGATCCAACATTGTTGACATGTATTTGGCAAAATTGTTGACCAACATTGGACCAATGCAATATTGGACCATTTAATGGACCAGTGTTAACTAACAGTACGATGATGAAAGCCTGGTAGAGTCTTTGCCACACAGTTTTCACGTTTTGAAATTCACTTTATAATGCACATTTATCAGAAGGTTTAAAGCAAATTATAATTTCACATTTTAAACACCTGCTGCACTGCAAACAAAATGCACAGATTTCACAAAAACAATATTTTGATCATGACCCTGAAATCAGAGTAAGAAAAGACTCTACTTTAACTTTCAACTTTTGAGATATAAAACATATCTAAGTATACACATAATGCAGTAATATATTGAAATTTTATCACAAAACTAGTTGAACTTATTGAAACAAACCATGCTAAACATGCTCTATCTGCGTGTGATTGGTCATCAATTGGCAGGTGACTTATGACCTGAGGTCATGACCTCTAACCTTAGATCATGCTCTAGCTAACCTCTGACCACATTCACTCACCAATAGTAATGTCTAATTAAAGCATTTATTTGTTAACAAAATCTTTTATGTATACCTTTTGTTGGAGGTTGGCACTCTTTATACGAAACAATTGAAGAAATGTAATAAAGCTAACTTTAAAATAACATAATTTAGCAATTGATATAAATTTAGCTGTAATTACAAATATATTCCATTTTCCTAAATACTACAGTAGTTTCAAATTCTAAACACAACTCTTGTTTTATAATAAAATAAATTATTCAGGATAAATTATGCAGCATAAAAATTTTTGCCAACATAATATAGAGCTACAAAATGTAACCATTACTAAGAAAATGTAATACCCAAACTTTTAATTTCTAAAAAGTTGGTAATGTATTTAAAATGCTCTCCCCTCCCTTTCTTCCTGACATATATAAAATAAAAATTAGCTTCAACGGATAGCAGTATTTTAATAAAATTTGCAAAAACAAAACCAAAAACTCTGTAGGCTATAAGTGCAACAGCTCCCAGTTTGATCACTCATGATTAGTACAAAATGGGAAGAGTGATTAGAGAAGCACCACTTTTGAAAAATGATTTCCAATTGTTATTCAAAACACATCATTATCACTAAGTGGTGTAAGAATTTCATATGGAATACCTAATAGTCAGTTTTCGATAGAGTGAGTTGTTAACCACTGACTGTCATACTTATACTGCTGTTTTGATATTCATACTATAACTACACTTTTTATCAGAGAACATCAGCACTTTTTTGTTAGTGTATTATATACTGGCTCTGTATAAATACAAAAGCTCTAATTGGCATTGAATGAGCACAATGTACCATTTCAGATGTGCATGTAAGTGCACACATCTGCTGTGTCCCATAACTTCCATGCCCTTTGCATTGGGAGCACGTGTGGCCGAGTGGATAAGGCGCCCGACTCATAATACATAGGTTGTGAGTTCGAGCCCTGCTCGTGCCAACGTGTTGTGTCCTTGGGCAAGGCACTTTATCCTCATTGCCTACTGGGGGATGGGGTTGGGTTGGATTGGATGTTTGTATAGTTGTTTGTTTCGATGTTGCAATATTGGCGCTGATTAAGCTGCTGCCAGCAAATTGCATTGTGTCTGTTTAGTTGTATTTAATGTACAATTCTAGCAATTTGACCTGCGGGTCACCATTAGAGTTTGAAATAAAACCTTCCTTTTTTCTTTCTTTTTTTTATTCACTCAATTGCATTTCCAAGTATAGGGCTGCAGTCCTGAATGTGAACCCCATATTCCACACAACACAAACAGGGCATGTCATATATAATGTTAATCTAAATTATAAATTTCCTTTTATTACCTCCCGAAAATATGTATTACAATGACCCAAATATTCTTTACTATATACAATTATTTGAAAAATATTTTCTCGCTAACAGTTATTAGTATTAGTGATAAAGTTAAAACCATAACAGGGGTACTTAAAACTACTTGCATTAAATGGGAAACTTTCAGTCAACAACTGAATTATTTTATTGAATTTGAATTGAGTTAGTAAGGACAATTGGCAACCAAACATGGGCACCTATCATCACTCAACATGTATCTGTAACAAACAGGGTACAGGCTCCAAACTGACCAGGGTTGTGGGAACTGACCAAATATGTGGGAAACTGACTAGGTATATGTGGGAAATTACAGTTTTGGACAATATTATTACTATGTACAAATATAGGAAGCCAAATATTATACTTTAAACCATATAATTTTTGGTATTTCTTTTGTGTTCAATTTGATTAGAATTGGGTAGGGTTTTGAATTCTTCATGCAGAAAATATTCATATTTTCTTTGTGTGCAAATTTGGTTCGGTAAGACAATAATATGATTTATAACTTCAAATCAATCATCTATACTTCATAACTATTCTATTACATACTTTTGATGAGTTTGTCACGTTCTGTGAATAAATTGCAAACTGAACTGAAGTGGACTGAAATAAGATATGAAAAAAGTCAAATAATTGATTAGCTTATTGTGAACTGAAGTGAACTGTACTGATCAATAGAGTTAAGACTTCCAAGTTTACACTGATACCAAGTGAGAGAGTGTCCTGTAATTCTGAAGGATCATTATTCTAATGGATAATATTATACCTTTTGTTAATTATGAAATGGAATTGTGGACCATCCATGGATTTCCAAATAAAACATCTTTAGAATAATGAAACTTTGGAATTATGAGAAGAAACTGAGTGAGCCAGTGTAACTACCAAATTCTATAAAAAGCGATTTATGCTTAAGCAGAAGAAAACCTAGGCTGCATCATCATAAATTTTGTAAAGATTATACTGGCCATTTTCCAATTATAGCCTTTTAGAGGTATGGCAGACACGATAGGATGGCACTGTAACATTAAGAATTTCATCACCATTTGACCTTGTTTTGCAAGGTAAAACAGCAACACTGCTGATGAAGTCAACTGATGGTTGATGAAACATCTAGAAACTTAAGTTTTGACTGGTCTTGATGCGATGAAATTCTTTATGTTATGGATGACACTGCATGGAGTGGGTTAATTTTTTTTTCAATTTGCCAGGTTTTGCCTATTTGAATACTGCCCTCCTTTTGTGTAAGCCACACATCAAATTTCAATTTTAGGATGTATGACCCCCCCCCACACACACACACACCACTCCATTTCTGTTGAGTTAATTGAGCAGGGAAGTGCTGATAAGAGACTCTACAGATTTCTGCATTGCATATGCCATCTGCACCACCAGTAACCAATTTTAAGAAGCCAACCCTCTGGGACCGCTGATAGCCACTTGTTAAGCAAATGGTAAATTTCACAGCAAACCTTCCTTTCAGGGTATGTAGCTAAGAAACAGTGTTTTGACTAGCTATACACTGTAGTACCTGACTGGAGTAAAAGTAGACATGTTATATCTAGAGCTGATTTCAAAATGATATGGAACATATACAAGACATTGGACTTGCAGAACATCAATGTTTAATACTCTTTTGTTCTCTTCAGATTCCACAGGAATTTACCTTTCCTCGACACCATGCCAATCTTTGAATTGCTTTGGGCTATTCCAGTTGAAATCCATACACTCATGATTCCATTTGAAATCTACAGTCCCTGAGTGGGAGATTATGGTCATGTCTTCCATAGGGGGTGTATGGATTTCAACTGGAATAGCCCAATGCTTGTACCTGCACAAACCCCAAACCCATTGAGTTGAACACTTGCAGGTACTTTGGCATTGCCACATCTTTGTTGGCATTGCCACATCTTTATGAAATCAGACCTAGTAATACCATAATTCATATTCATTAATACTAACATTTTGAATATGTGCAGTTAGATGTAAGAAGTGCAAGCTTAAAGAGAATGTGCCTAAAATCTATAATTTAAATAAATAATGTGATTTACAATACAATTCTCTATTGTAGGAACGTAACCAGGGTGGCACACTCTTATTTCTGTGGGTTCAAATTTGACTCTGAATGACTCCCAGTACACTATAATTCCATGTCCAAGTGCTAGTTGATTGGGAATCAGACAGGAGTGTGTTGGGAGTCAAATTCAACCCAGCAGAAATAAGAGTGCAGAGGGGGCAGAAGACTGACTTCTTGGAAAATTATTTTTGTACGGAATCACAATCAAATGAAAATGAATGTTAAATCAGCTCCGTTTGGATTGTGCTTCTCTTTCAACTGGGACACACTTCTCAGTGTCTGGCCCTTTTGCTCCCTCAAAATCACCTGACTGATTACAAGCCTTCTCTATTCTACAGTAAAGATTATATATACATTATGCATAACTTACTAAAAGTTACTGAACTATTTGAACTATGTATAATTTACTAAAAGTAATTGAAATATTGTAACTATTCTTATAAGTTTCTAGTTGAGTAATACTACATATAGCTTATTCACACTGTTAAGTATAACATATAATAATTTGGTTAAGTATTAATCAAATTTCTCATTATATTTCATCAAATCGGGCTATTCCAGTTGAAATCCATATACCCCATATGGTAGACATGACCTTAAGGTGGTTATGGAGGCATTATAAAAGTGCTCTCAGCATGTTTTAAAGAGACTAATTGAGTAGAGCAAAGTACACTGATCAATATGCCTTTTGTTTGAGTCAATCGGACATACGGTTTTCAAAATATATCAATTTATATTTTCTTTGTATCTTATTGTTTTTATCAATAATCAATAAAGTTAATGAGCTAAAATGACTGGAGAAGCTCATTTACATATAATTTTGCCAATATTTTGCTAAAATCCATGCATAAATGTTCAGGGTACTTTTATTTTGCATAATTTTGCCCTGAAACTTGGTCAAAGTGTTTCTAATATGTTCTAATATATTATATAGTGAAGCCGCCCTAATTTGCATATTTGCATAATTAATTAGCATTTATGCAAATTAGCTCATTAATTATGCAAATATGCTAATTAGAGGCGGGTTCACTATATAATACATTAGAACATATTAGAAACACTTTGACCAAGTTTCAGGACAAAAGTATGCAAAATAAAAGTACCCTGAACATTTATGCATTGATTTTTAGCAAAATATTGGCAAAAATTACATATTAATGAGCCTTTGCAGTCCTTTTAGCTCATTAACTATATTGATTATTGACAAAAACAATAGGATACAAAGAAAATATAAATTGATGTATTATGGAAACCGTATGTCCGATTTGCTCCAAACAAAAGGCATATTAATCAGTGTACTTTACCCTACTCAATTAATCTGTTTAAAACATGCTCAAATCATTTTCTAATTTCTAGAAAATGCATCCATTACCACCTTAATCTCCCACACCCCATTTAAAATTCACATTCCCTGTGTGGAAGATTAAGGTCATGTCTTCCACAAGGGGTGTATGGATATTAACTGGAAAAGTCACTCTTTATTATATCACTACACTCTTTATCAGAATTCTTTTACCATTTATTGCTGATGTACCATATGTACTGCCTTAATAGGGTCCTGATGGGCTAATTGACCTCATTCGCTGAACAAGCTGTGTAGCATTGCAAATTAGCAAGTAGAAAAGGACATTTCATTACAGTCCTAGCTTTCAATCTTACTGATCATCAACATTACGAAAACAGACCCAGGGCATACATACAGAGGACCCTGCTTCTGCCTGTTAATCTTCCCAAAAGTGCAGTATTCTGCCTTTTGACTTGAGAGTATATTTGTTCTCAGTGGGCTCCCAAAGCAAAACAAAGTATCTACTGGTAGTTCACAAAGCAGATATTGCATTTTGAATTAGGAGATTTGTACAGTTGCAGTTATCATCAGCAAAATAAAGTAAAAGAATTATGATGAGACAGTAGTGTTTCACACAGCCAAATAACCTCTACTGCATAATCTCTAAATGTGAACAAGTGAAAATCACTCTTAACGAGCCATTTGGGTAAAATGCTAAATTACTCATCAAATGTACCACATAGAGATGATGAAAAAAAAAATTGGTTGCCTAAATTGCAATTTCAATTCCTAAAATTCAACATTTTATTTTCAGGTTCTACCCAACACAAAATATAACCTTTTTATTTACTTATTTATTTATTTTTTGATTTTGCAGAATTTATGTGACTACTTTTGAAAAAAGTTACCTATAAACAAAATGACAAAATAAAAACTAAATAACAAAGTCCTGGCTTGGGACATATCTTGCTTTTCTCCTCCATGTACGTCTAACAGTTAAGATGAATCAGTCAAAACAGCAAAATGTGTGATTTGGGACAAAATGGTGCAATATTGTTGCTAAACACCAACAATTTGCCATATTACAAGCATGATAGTGAATCAGCTGTGAGTGTGATCATGCAGTATTTCGTGTGGTATAGCAATGGTTTAAAGCATTAATATGAGTACCTACTTCTGTTTAGAAGTGATGTGAAGTGGTCTGAAATTTGGCATATTTACAACTAATGTACTGTGGTAACCCATCATTGTGGACTGGACTGGATCTGATGCGATTTACACTATTATGTACTATGGTAACACACAATAGACGAGCTATTTGGCTGTGTGTGATGAATTTGAACAACAATACATTACTCTCTGCCCTTTCATGGTATAAGGGTCCATCTTTTAATTTTGATTTCCCATTTATCATGATTTATGCTCACTTGACTTACTACTAGATCCTTTGTTTGTCCAACTATAAATGTGCTTGCTCAACAATGGCAGCCATTTTTTATTCAGGTGGAAGGGCATTTGGTGATCAATTTTAAAGGGAAGGAGTCGGACACTGGGGAAAGTCAATTCAAGGGGGAGAGGGTGAAATTGAAACTTGTTACTTAAATTAGGAACCAAAGAATGAGATGGAGAGGCAAGTTACCCTATGCTCCGCCCTGGTGCCAAAATTGTGTATCAACCAATTACTGACTAAATCAATTATGATAACCTACTTGGAGCACAGTAAGGTCAACCGCATAGGCTACTTTGTGCATAATAGTGTTAACTGCCCTTAACCCCTTTGCGCTCCAGGCAGCCCATGCAATTAGCCTGCATCTTTGTACTCTAGCAGTCAATATAACACACAGGTGGCATAAACCATGATCTAAAGGATCATAAAATAAGCAAAAGCTGCCCTAAACCATGAAAGAGCTGCTCTGTAATGGAGTCACCCCCACTCACCTTTGGCCTGACGGTCTGTACATTATTACTAGGCGGCGGTGTGAACATTTTGGACTGAGTTGGCGTTCCTCTCGCCTGGATTGCGGGCCGATTGGCAACTCTTTCTAGCAGCACTTCTTTCTCCTTGGTTACGGTGACATTGGTTTCTACCATAGTTGGCTGGTTTGGACGGTGATCTTGGACCGAGGCAAGTCTGTTGCAGAGATGGTTAAGAGATGGCGGGAACAGACAAAATTATCAAGGCTGCAGTGGTTCATATTTTTTATAAATAGGAGTCGAACCTGCATTTTTTACAGGACAGCGTGCCCCCCTCTCTTCTGTTAGCGATTTGGCCAGACTCCACCGTAAAATGCTGCTGTGGGGTCTGTTACCATCACAACATTTAAGAACGCCGGTACCTATTTATACATCTGGGTGGAGAGAAGTGCCTTATTCAAGGGCACAACACGATGGCGTCGCCGGGGCTCGAACCTGCAACCTTCCGATTACTCGGCCACCGTGCTCCCCATTAGATATTATCATATTAAATAGGCATAAATTATTTCAAAAAGTTATTCGATCCAGACCTATGATCTTAAGTGATTCAATCCAGATCTGTGATGTTAAGTGATTCAACATGTTCCAGTATACATTTTTGAACATACCTTTTCAGAGTAAATAGTGTTCCTGTCAGCTTTTTACATCTCTTCAAAAATTCATCTAGTTTTCCTGGTTCATTTTTCAAAAAGCTGTCAAAGAAAAACACAAATATTTAACCAAATTAATAGCGCTAAAAGATATAACAAATTCTTCTTTAAGAGACTTTCAGAGATCCTTTGAAGACCCCCAAATATGCGAAATTGTCTGAAGTAGTCTGCAAAGTTGATAAATCAGGAAAATACCCTTAAATTATTTTCTTTTCAAAAATATTTGTTTGTTTGTTTATTTCTTCTTTATACTGGGTCCATATTCAGGGGAAAATTTAAGTATTCACCTGTTCTTCCATATGGCCCAGTTATTACATACAAAAATACAAACAAACTATCAACAAACTATAAAGATTTTTATACAAAAATTGACTTAGAAAGGGGAGCCATTGGGCTATTCCATTTAAAATCCACACCACCCCTGTGGAAGATTTTGGAAACATCTGCCACAGGGGGAGTATGAATTTCAAATGGAATGAGGTGAGCACATTAGGCAACTCCATTAGAATTTCATACACCCCCAGAGAAAGATTCAATCTGAGGGATGGTGAGTTTTGAATAGAGCTGCGAATGTGTTTATTCCATTTGAACTTCATACTCCCCATGTGAAAGATATTTCCCAAATCTTCCACAGGGGGAGAGTTGATTTTAAATGGAATAGCCCATTGTTATACCAAAGGCCCGAAATGAGACTTCACCACCTCCCTGAATGGTCATTTGTACTGAGTACCACCCCCCTTGGGAGTTAAGTAAAGAACAGTGCTTGGTACTTGCCTTTCTTCCTGTACAACTATGTTCATTTCACCCGACATGACTGCTTTCATATTATCTGCCACAAGCGGGAACATTGCTACAAAAAAGAGGGGAAAATGCAACAAACATCAATAAAAATCAAGGAAGAGAATAATACACTTGACAATAAAGAAGTCTCAAAGTGTGCTGTAAACATGTGTTGCTTTCTGAAAGACTAGTAAGTGCTAAAATCAATTGGATGCTTCCATATTCAAATTCCACCAAAACATGATAATCTGCCCATTTTTGCATGCCCCTGACTAGGTACCTCATTTATCTCCTTTGACTAGTTATCGTCATTTCTCAAAATCACTCAAAAACTTTTCAGTCCAGATATCCAGCTACTGCTCTTTTGCGAATACCCCTTCACTTCTTACAATACTGTGTAATTCAGGCAGTGGTGGTGCCAGGAATTTTTTCGGGTGGGGGTGGGGGGTGGGGGTGGGCATTGGGGACAAAGTGAATTTCATGGGGGGGGGAAATCAACAAATTGTGGGCAATATTGCAGCATAAAGTGTAACTTTTCGTAATTTTTTTTAGGGGGGCAAGGGGGCAAGGGGGGCAAGAGTTTGGACGGGAGGGGCATCCCCCCCCCACCACTGAATTCAGGTGGATATTTGGAAAAGATATCTATACAATTTTTCACCCGGTGTGGCAGTGACGTCACTGGGCATTTCATTGGGTGCAGCTTCAATTTGCTAGAATTCGCTCAAAACGCTGACGTAAACACACACATGTTAAAGACGCCGCATAGTTGCGTGTGCGAAACAGTTGCCTAACCATGTTGACATCACTGCCACATCAGGGTGAAAAATGTTATAGAAAAGTATTATTATAAATTGTGCATTATTACACCAGGAAAGTTACCAGCCACAGAGACGCCTTCTACCTTCCACAAAACAACATTACATCAAATTAAGATATTTTAACATAAAAAAGTATTACTTATACTGATGAAATATGAAACAAAAGTATCAATTACTGATGAAATGAAGTGTGGAAAAAAAGTGTGGAAAATTAGGTGATTCCCTGTCAACATAAAACATAAGAGTATATGTACAAGAAAACCACCAAATATAACCCTGCTATAGACAGCTACTGGTTACCAAAATAACAACCATAGAAAATAATAGATACATCAAAAGGGGCTATCAAAGGCATTTTCTTGTAAATTTTGAAATTGTTATGAGTTTGGCAGAATGACAAATATCGATTTGTCTTTTTTGATAAATTTGTGTTACGCATGAATTTATTTTGAATTATAAAACATGGATCAGCTGACATGGCACTACACTGTTAATTAGTCATGTTAGCTAAGCAGTCAAGTTAGCTCAATCCATAAGGCGTGCGACTATGGTGCGAGAGGTTGCGGGTTCGAACCCTGGTGGTGCCTAGTATGCTCTTGTGGAAAAATTAAGATAGCTTGAAATTCCCCTGGACAAGGAACTTACTGCTAATTGTCTCGTTGTAACCCATATGAAACTCGGGGAGCTGATCCTGGTTGCGAAGGTTATTTGTAGAATGTCTAGGTTGGAGCAGCAAAGTCCCTGAATTGTTGTTAAATTGTTTATGGAATGATGTGGGGCCGTAGTGGTCAGCAAAAACCTATAAAGTGTGATGAGGCTTAGGCCTACTTGTGTTGTGCCTGTGCGTAGTGTACTATAAATAACTACGCTTTTTTTCTACGCTTTTTAATTAGTCATGTATGCCGCCCTCATTTGCTCACTTCCATGTGATACATTCAACAGAATTCATGCATAACACGAATGTAACAAAGAGATGAATTAATATTTGGCATTTTGCCAACTAATAATGATAATGAACAAAAACAAAGTTTATGATGCATTACATTGACCATTTGCAACAACATCAATATGTTTGGAACATATTTTGTTCTTGAAATTTGACATCAGCAATCATCAGACATCAATCAGCCTGTTTTCCAAATGCTGCTTTAAGCATTATCACAATGATCATGACTATTTGTACACAATGTGCAACAAAAAAATAATAGAAAGGGCATCTTTCTATATAATTGTACAAAATATAATCTACAGTATGATATAGACTTACGTACATATATTCAATTACAACAAAATTATATTAGTTAACTTAATCAGAACTACATCTAAAATCATAGTGCAGGATTATATACATTCTAAAAAAAACATACCAAACTGCTAAAACTTGAAAGAAAGACATTAAGTTAACATCCATTTCTAAATGCTCTACACATATTAATGGTATTGTATGTACAGATGAGAATATAGTGGCAAAGATACTCAAAGAATCAGTGGCGTAGCGAAATGGGAGAAGTTCTGAGGGTCGGGAAAAGAGTTACTTTTGATACAAGGAACAAGAAAATTTTTTCTGTACCAGAACTGCAGACGACAATTTTCAATTTTTTTCTTATTCAAAAATTTCAGAATTGTAAATTTTCATGACTATATCTGGAATCAGTTTGCAAAATGCATTAAAATGAGTACAAGCAGGCCTAGTATTGGTTCAGTGGTTCTTGAAATAGCTCTTGATATTTTGAGAAAATATCTCAAAATGTTGAAATCTATGGCTAGCATGAAGAGCATTCAAGGACAAGACATCAGCGGGTTCTAGGATCTGTTTGTTGACCACAAAAAACATAGGTTCTGTCTTATTCACTACATGATAGATAACTATATGGGACGTATGAAAATATTCTGAAGTGAAAATAGTATGGAATCTGGCTATTGTGTCCATCCCTTTAAAATGATAGTGCATTATTATACAGATTCATGATAAATTCCACCCCTCAAAACTTCTCCAATCGCTACACCACCATAGAGAACTGATCTCACGACCATGACATATAAGAGTGGCATACGTACCATGAGAAAGAAGAAATATAGATGACACAAGATTTAGCATTGCGTACAAATACAGAGAAGTCACATGTCAATTTGGTCTCATTTCATTGGAGGATGGAAGGGACATAAGAATACAGACTACATGCCCATATTTGTACAAGGAATATCTTACATAATTGTTAAGGAACTACAACTTATCTTTACCATGCTCTTGTATGATTATGATCAAGAATATAATAGGTTATTCAAATCAATTATCATCTTATGTTTTGGAATGTATGCATCACTAAGAAAGGGATTAATTTTTCTTGTTTTGAAGTTGGATAACATGCTGAATGATCGCAGACAGCGATCTAATCAATAGATGATGTGACACACTACCTCATGACAGGCAAGTGTAAGAACACTTTACTCTTTGCCATCCCCATTTTATCCCTGAAAAATTTCAGGGGGCAGTTTGCACCTCCCAGCTCCCCCAGGCTACACCCCTGTAATGTAGAGATGATATTACAAATTGTATGGTCACAACAAAGGGCATTTAGTTTTTAAGATCAATTATGGAATTTTAATGCATGTATACTTCAATATACCAGAACAGGACATGACAACCTTTTTAAATGATCATTATTGTAGAAATTTGTCACATCATCTATATATGACACATCCTCTCTAGAACTAACTTCCTTGCAGTTAAGTCAAATTAGAACCAAGTTGGTTGATCAAAGCCACATAATGATCAGTATTATTTTATTTGATTATTAGAGACCAGTTCAAATTATATTTCTAAATATCAGGCTGTAGTGAGTTCTTAATACTTTTAGTAATGAAGAGGTTAGTATTTTACAAGGTAACTGATTTGGGGGATTTTGTAGAGATGTATGGTATTCTATATACAATACTCAAAATGCACATTATGCATAACTTGTAACACACAATTCTAAATTTGTGTTCCTATCCACTACGGCACGCACATAATGACACACCCCCACCATGATGGATTTTCACAGAACACACACATAATGTCACACACACACAAAGACGGACTTTCACGGAACACAACTATTTATATGCACAAACATTCATGAACAACTGTTGAAAACATGATTGTTGAGTATTGATTGAGCAAGATTTTTAAAAGATTAAAAATATTTCCCTGAAGACGTCCTTTTGGCTTCAGTACTCTAGCGAGTGCCATCTAAATAAAACAAGATGTTGAAGCATACCATCACATGCAAAACACCCCACCCCACCCATGTTGTTTGCAACATGCTGGTAGATAGAAGGAACCATGGATGTCCTTGGTTGCGGAATGTCCTCGTTTGCTCTCCTATTTTCATGTGCGCATCATCATTTGCAGGTCTTTATCAATCCCCACACACATAGACACGCACCCGACACGTTTTCTGCGTATATCATACCACGCAAGTATTACCCATGCAATGCACACCCTCACACACAAAACAAAACAATAGAGTGATGATACAGGCACATTCACACATTTACACAACATACAAAACATAGATCACTCATCAGTCGACATCCACATTCGCGCAATACACACACTACAGCAGCAAAAAATTGGTAAGAAAATCTGTATAGAACACACAGTTGTTGTCCCATAATCACCAGACCTACTAACCTTTTTGTTCTGCAATATGTCTGCTGCTATTACCCAGCGCCTGAGCTAGCTTATCCACCTCCTTTATGTTCACTTTACTGTGTTTATTTACAACATTATTTCGCACCTCTTCCACTGCGGCTTCCAAGGCTCTGTGCAAATAAATTGATCAATAATATAGTTAGACCTACAATATTTCTTGCTAACATTTTCATTTCAATTGCTGTAAGAGGGGAGAATATTGCAGTATAAGGCGCGGAAAAAACCTGTGCTTTACAGGCGGATAGACATGACAAGTCGTGTCCCTTATTATTTTTCTGGAAGATGCCAAATGACCCTTAAAATCACAGAAAGCTTGAAAATCTAAACAAAATCTGACAATTGGCAAAGATATTTCAAAATCACATCAGCCAAAAAACAGCTCTTTTTCATTTCATACAGGTTTAAAAAACAAAACATTTAAATTAAAAACAAATTAAATCCTAACACACACAATTTGGGTGGGTCAGGCTTAGTAGAACAGGTTATCTTTGTCAACTTATTGCAAGTAATCATATAACAAGCCTTCACTGATCTTAATTCTCATCTTTGCAAGTTACTGGCCTGATGTACACATGGTAAACTGACCACTCTTCACATTGATCATGTTGACTAAACAAACCCTCATGGGCTAACTACAATTCATGTGTATAACTGGAACATCTTCGAATGATGGAAAAAGACCAACCTTAATTCTCTATCAATTTTATCTTTGCCTTGGACGTATCTAAGGTAATCTTGGTGCACTCTAGTTCTCTGCTTCCTCAATGGATGCTCATTAGATCCAGGGTTAGTCTCCATAGCAAGCTTCACTCTGTTTGCTGTGCTTCTGAAGGAGTCATTCATCTCCTTTGCCTGTGGTAATGAAAAAAACAAACAATTTATAATACATGAAAATATAGAGGTTGTGCATACGACGTATCATACTGTAAATATGGCGGACTACTCAAATGCATTCAACAAAAGCATGATTGGAATCTACCGCGACAGTTCATCTCACACACATAACAAATGCACTACGATCAAATAGGTTGATGACAACATTTGATTGAATGGACTGCACTGCGCCATGAAGGACATCGGTTCAAATCCTTTGTTTGGAGGCAATCGATAAAAGCATGCAGGGCCTCTATGATTTCTCTGTGAATCATTCTATCAGACCATTTTGCCAGACTCTGATTGCTTAGGAAAAGACTAGAGAAAAATTTGCAAGAGTCTATGGACTGTCTTTACATGTGGACTATTCTGCCAGACTGCAATGACTAAGACAAAGATTAGGAAATTTTTTTGCAAGAGTCTGTGGACTGTCTCGAAATGTGGACCGTTCTGACGGACTATGATCCCAGCAAACACAAAACATTTTTGACATAATTCGCAAAAGGTTAAAAAAGGTTGCCAGAAAACATTCAAATATTTGGCAAAAAATGTTTGCAAAAATATTTTACAATAACATTTTGAAAACATTTTGAAAATATTTTTGAAGTGTGTTTTCATACAAAACATGTTAAAACTTTTCTTGACCTTTTTACAACTCGACAGTTAATATTATTAAAACAATTTTACCCAAACCAAAATCCAAAATATAACCTGTGAATCATTGTAAAATTGTTGTAAAAACATTTTGTGTTTGCTGGGAAGATTAGGATTTATTTTTTTGCAAGAGTCTGTGGACCGTCTCGAAATGTGGACCATTCTGCCAAACTATGATGGCATAGGCAAAGATAAGGGACAAAAGATGCTAGAGTCTGTGGAATGTCATCAATAGTGGACCATCCTGCCAGACTGTGATTGCTTAGTGTCAAAAAGACTTTGCAAGAGTCTTAGATGGACCATCTTTAATAGTGGACCATTCTTAGGCAAAGAAACAAGGAAATTTTTTTTGGCAAGAGTCTATGGACTGTCTTTAATAGTGAACCATTCTGCCGGACTGTGATTGTTTAGGGGAAAAAAGGCTTTGCAAGAGTCTATAGGCTGTCTTTACATAATCCATTCTGCCACACTGCAATGACTTGGGCAAAAATTTGGGTAACAAAAATTGCAAAGAGTCTGTGGACTGTCTAATAAATATGTAGATCAATCTGCCAGACCATGATGGCTTAGGCAAAGAACAAGGAAAAAAGACTTTACAAGAGTATTATGACTGTTTTATAGTGGATCATTCTGCCAGACTGTTATTGATAACATAAAGACTAAAGAAAAAAGACTTTGCAAGAATCTTTGGACGATTTTTAATAAAGTGGACCATTCTCAGACAAAGAAACAAGGAAAGAAGACTTTGCAAGAGTCTATGGACTGTCTTAAAAAGTGGACCAATATGCTGGACTGTGCATGTCATGGCTTAGGCAAAAACTAGGAAAAAATATGTTACAAGAGTCCATCTGGTCTGTCTTTAAATGCAGACCATTCCGCCAGACAAGGAAAAATAAGACTACAAATGTCTGTAGACTGTCATTCTTAGTGGATCACTTTGCCGGACTATAACTCGTTCCCAAATAAATGTGTCACAGCTTTTTGATATTTAACATAGCTGGTAAAACCAATAACTTTGTATACCACATTGCCACTTCAAAATAATGACATGTAATGAGTGAATGTAGATTTAATTCCAAAATTCAACTCAATGAAAGGCAATCATGATGTTATCTGTCGTCTGAACTGGACCATAATGACGGAAGAGGCGACAATTAGTATGATGGAAGAGGCGATAATTAGCTTTACAGCATGCTCTCCAAATGACAGCTCTGATAATATCCCATAACTTAAATGATACAAGACAAACAAACAAGTCCTTAACTCCATTTATTAGTAATAATCACCCACTTCAAGCTATTTTGACACACTATCGACAACCTTATAATGAACTATTTGACATTTTCTTTCTCAAGCGATGTAAACACTTGATTATTAATGACATAATTCAACAAGTTTCATGATATTTGAAGTACCTGTTTGTCTTGACTTCATCACATAACACTGTTCTATTACCCACTTCATTACACTCAAGTTCATTACCTCAAAATGTAGATCTATTGGTCAACACCAATGAAAACTAGAGATGACAGACTCTGCCATGTTTGTGTAACTGGCAATTGAGTATTGTAAATTTTTTGGGCAAATTGTAACATAACCAATACTGGTATCCAGTTGTAACTTTGAGGTTTATAAGTAAATTATCACCTTCAGCAGCAGAACATAAAATGTCAACAAAATGTACAATACATTTGAGTCAGCTAAAATCCTGGTGGTTCAAGTGATCAAAATAGGCAGGTTGATAAAATGTTAGGGATCAAATCAAAACTCGACTGCCGGTTGACCGGCGGTTGAACCACGTTTCATTGTTTAGAACAATAGAAACCAGCTCCCTTAGTGCAAAACATGGGTGTAGCCAGTGGTATTTCCAGGTAAAATAGGGATGGAATTAATCAAATTTGGCCAGCTCTTTTTTATCATGTTTCCACTCCAATCAGGACAAACTCCTCAATAACCAGGCTTTTTCTCTTCATAAAGACCCGGCTGGTTATAAGTCTTTAGTGCGAGCCCTGATTCTGATGCTGAGGGGTTTGTGCAAAAACACCTCGACAGCAATAGCTGCCAGGTGTCAAGTTTTCAAATGTAAGCACAATATAGAATTTAGAAATTGTCAAATGTTTATAAGGCAGCTATTGCAGAAAATGCCATTACTTTTACCATACCCTTCATGCATATCTTACCATATTGAGATGTAGTTTTCGAATCAACTGTAGTTGTTCCCTCAAATCTTTGGCTGTTTTGGTTAGCGTTGCTGCTGTATTCTGCAATTCAAGTGTATTGAACGGTGCCATCGGCTGAGGTGTCACTGAAGTGCTGGTTGTTCCTTCTACGTATTCAAACAAGAATGATCAAAGTATGAGTAAAAGAGAAAATATGAGGTCTGTAACCATGGGAATGGAAATTCTCACATACAGTACTGTCCATTCTTTATGGCTTAAACTTATTTCAAGACTCAGTGGGTCTGACCCCCAAAACTTCACTATTCTCAAAACTTACCCACTTCTATATAGCAAAGAATCATGAGCTACTTACTGATATGAGAACTTCCATTCTATGGTATGAGAATGACAACAAACATTTATACAAGTCTGTCACCAGTAGGACTTTATTACATATTACTTCACAACATGCATTTACTAACAAGTATTCGAATAGCTGCAATGGTGTACCAACCCAGGAGTGGACTAGAACAGCTGATCAGCTAGTGAGCTGATCAATCAGGACGATTTTGCAATTTTGCCACCCTATAGCAGGTGTATTAGGTTAGGCCTATTCCAGTTGAAATCATACATCCCCTATGGAAGACATGACCATAATCTCCCACAAAGGGAGTGTGAGTTACCTGAATCATTGAAATCTACATCCCCTGTGTGTGGGATTAAGCTCATGTCTTACATACGGGGTGACAGGATTCCAACTGAAATAACCCAATAAGCAGAATTTGGCATGCAATTCTTTTGGTGAAGATGTGTTGCTCTATAGCTGAATGGCTTTAGCGTGTTGACGTTTAGCACCTACAGCTTGCATTCACTTCAAACCTGCATAGCAGATGCTGCACACACAAGCTGTCAACAGGTGTTTTGTGATATAGAATTAAGCAGGTGGTCACCACAAACTAATTGTGAAATCTGTCTGTGAACAGGATTTAAGCATGCATGTGTTTCAAACATGGATGAAAAGCACTTCGGTTTCTCAAACGTTAAAACCATGAATTCTAATAGCAAGCTGATTTGTGAGTCTGTGAAGTTTACAAAGCACTGCACCACAGTTTCTAAGTAGCTTTTTATAGTGTGAAAGCTCATATTACTTTTTAATGGATGGATTCAAATTGGATCGCTTTTGGTGTAAAATGTGCAGGGGACTTTAGGGTTTGGCATAACGCACTGTAATAATACATTAAGGGCTTGATTTGATTTTTTTTTGGGTGTGGCTAATTTGAAGTGGCAGTTGGATGGGTGTGGCTAGGGTATGTGTGGTTGGCAAGCACTTGCTACAGTATAGCGCTTTAAGGGAAGTTTTACTTTTAGCAAAGCTCAGTGAATTTGGTAAATGTTTGCTATACTTATTTAGTATATTTTATGATGTGGGAAACAAATAGTTTTCACATGAACTCTCTTCACGCGGGTGTCGACTGCAGACAACATATTTTTAAAAAAAATCAAAATTCAAAAATTTCAGAAATGTAGATTTTCATAACCATATTTGGAATCAGCATGAAAAATGCATTAAAATGAGTACAAACAAGCCTAGTATTGGTTCAGTAGTTCTTAAGATAGCTCTTGATATTTTGAGAAAATATTTCAAAACTTGAACTTTTTCTGTTGATGAAGCGTATGACTAGCACGCAGAGCATTAACTTGTTTTTTCCCAGCATAGAAATACAGATTGATGGTTGTAAGCTAATCAACATATTTATCAGACATTGACTGAATTGTCTTGAATTAGAATTTCAAACTAGGCAACTTTTATGTGTGATGATCAACAAAGATGTCAGTCTATCAGTGCCATAGCATAAGATCAATAAGAGAGAATCAAGCCCAACTGTGGGGGCACCAGTCACTTTTTTGTTTGAGGGGCACATGTCTCCCACCATGCCCTAGCTGTGGTGCTATGCCACTAAGGTCTATGATGTAATAAATCAATGCTTGTTAGGCACTACTGAATCATATTTATGATTTGGACTTATTCGGTATGTATTCAGCCACATTAATATCTGCTTCAATGGTCTTGCTTGCTGAAATGAAAGACATGCACTAAAATGGGTTTAGTATGAAACATGCAGGCACACAAGACACAACATAACACAACACCACAACAACTATGGTAGGCAAATATCTTCACAAGGAAAATTGTATCTTGATTTTGATTTGATCTTGACTTGGCAAGTTTAAAACTGAATATGAGTTTGACTTGAAACTTCTTACAGACATAATAAAGTGAATGTCTGAAATGTAATTTTTTTCTTCTTTTTTTTGGAATTGTGAAACAATTTTGCAGGTACAAATATCACCAGTTAACTAAATTATATTATATTTATAAACTTGATCAATCTGATTTAAGTATCAACTTTAAACTATATTAAAGCCCAATTTTGGAATGTTATCACTAGAAAATGTTGTAAAAATTAAGTTTTTTTTTAAATTGAACATATTCACAAGAGATGTTTTCAAACATGATAATCTAGATATTTCTTCAAAGAAATAAGGATTAATTCAAAAGAAGAATTGAGTCTTTTTGAAGGGTTGTTTTGTCAATTGAGAAACTAGTAAGGTTGAAGTAAAAATATTGCAAACCATAGCTCGGGAATATTTTCAGAACATGTCAGAAAAATAATAATACAAATAATAACAAAATTTGATGACTGACATGCTCTGAAAGACTCCCGTATCCAGGTATACTTCACCATCGGAACGATAAAGACGTAATCCACGATGACGTTGACATACGTGCATAGCAACAAGAAAGCAATGATACTCTACCGTTAGGAGGTCGCAGCTGCTTACCACTCCGCTCATCCATAGCGGACTCGGACGTTTGTGCTTGCGTCGCCTGAATGATCTCTTCGTTAAAACCGGTGATGTCACTGAAGCCAGAATCGTACTGTGGTCTATGTGGTGGCTGCAATTAGATAAAGTAAGACAGAAGGTTACATAAGTCCATCTTGTATGAACTAAGGAGTCTCCTTATCATTTGTGTTGTATGGCATGTTTGAGATGTGGCTGCAATTGCACCACAAAATAAGAAGGTATCAAGTTCAAATCACATATTAGCTATTATTTTAATAATCACTAGTTGTCCTTTGTGTTGTATGTCATATTTGAAACATGTTACACACAAAACTTTAACATGAATGCATCAAAGTTTTTCCAAAACATAGTGAAATAATGGAGGTACACTAATTGATGAATGTTCTCAGCCATCCATTTGTAGTAACATGAAATTTGGATCAAAATACTGGACTTACTATTTTTAGCAATGCTACGTTGCGTGTGATACCATCACACTTCATCAGGCAACTGACCCGCTGGACTGGTCTGTCACATGACCATCCAGCAGGTCAGTTGCCTGATGAAGTGTGATGGTATCACACGCAATGTGACCAGTCCAGCAGGTCAGTTGCCTGATGAAGTGTGATGGTATCACACGCAACGTGACCAGCCCAGCAGGTCAGTTGCCTGATGAAGTGTGATGGTATCACACGCAACATGACCAGTCCAGCAGGTCAGTTGCCTGATGAAGTGTGATGGTATCACACGCAACATGACCAGTCCAGCAGGTCAGTTGCCTGATGAAGTGTGATGGTATCACACGCAACGTGACCAGTCCAGCAGGTCAGTTGCCTGATGAAGTGTGACGGTAGCACACGCAATGTGACCAGTCCAGCAGGTCAGTTGCCTGATGAAGTGTGATGGTATCACACGCAACGTGACCAGTCCAGCAGGTCAGTTGCCTGATGAAGTGTGATGGTATCACACGCAACGTGACCAGCCCAGCAGGTCAGTTGCCTGATGAAGTGTGATGGTATCACACGCAACGTGACCAGTCCAGCAGGTCAGTAGCCTGATGAAGTGTGATGGTATCACACGCAACGTGACCAGTCCAGCAGGTCAGTTGCCTGATGAAGTGTGATGGTATCACACGCAACGTGACCAGTCCAGCAGGTCAGTAGCCTGATGAAGTGTGATGGTATCACACGCAACGTGACCAGTCCAGCAGGTCAGTTGCCTGATGAAGTGTGATGGTATCACACGCAACGTGACCAGTCCAGCAGGTCAGTAGCCTGATGAAGTGTGATGGTATCACACGCAAGGTGACCAGTCCAGCAGGTCAGTTGCCTGATGAAGTGTGATGGTATCACACGCAACGTGACCAGTCCAGCAGGTCAGTAGCCTGATGAAGTGTGATGGTATCACACGCAACGTGACCAGTCCAGCAGGTCAGTTGCCTGATGAAGTGTGATGGTATCACACACAATGTAGCATTGCTAAAAATAGTAAGTCCAGTATTTTTATTTAATTCCAAATTTCAATGGAGGTACACTATTTTGTCATACATGAGCCACATACATGTGAACATAGCAGAGTCCATACTCTCTAATTCTAATTTCTTGGTTTATGTGAAAAATGTTTCCTGTTATGGAATTTTTGTATACAGATACCTGTGGTTTGGGACTCTTCTGTGGTTCCCCATTTGTCTGCGATGGTGACAACGCTGACCGTACCATCCCCGCCAAGTTGGCAATCTGTTGCTCCATGGCCATGATACGCATCCTGTAATCAAGAACACATTGTAACATTAATCGAGTTGCTATGACGTAACATCAAAAGACAGGAACAAGTCACTGAATACCTTAAACTACTGCTACTACAAGTTCATATAAACATGTATATAATCCAAATGGAAATGAACATTAATTATACAATGAGCTTATTAACAGTAAACATAGCAGGCTGTAATAAATACCCAAGTCAAATGCATTCAGTGAGTCAGTATGGTCTTTATTTGAGGATGCAGGAGTTATAAGTTTGGGCGAGTTCATCCTTACATTGGATTAAACAGACTTTAACCAATTCTTTTTAGTCCTTTTAGACATGTTCTTCGCTTTTAAGATTGCTTACTTGAAGAACAGGTCTAATATGCCATGGAGATGTGTTCACAGAGGCGAACTTACGTTAACCCTAAATTTGCAAAAGATGATACAATTTTTTTGTCTGACATTCCCATTGTCTTTGCTGCCATTTTGTACTTCCAATTATTAGCTTTGTTCAAGGCTCTGCTCTTCTAGTTCTTGTCATTACCAAATATATTTAAATAAATAAAATAAATGTAGATATTTATATAGCGCTTTATGCCGTAAACAGCCTCAAAGCGCTTTACATTTATTCCGCCGTCATTAGAATATGTCGGAACCACATTTGCAGCCTACAAGTGGCGCAGGGTCCATCAGTACAATGACTGTGACTACCCCTAACAGCTTCCCATTGCACCTGGGTGGGGTGAGGCAACGAGGCAAAGCGCCTTGCCCAAGGGCGCAACACGGTGGTGGGACGGGAATCGAACCCACGCACGCCGAGCAAGCTCTCAGATTATGAGTCCAAGGTCAGAACCACTGAGCCACCGTGCCCTCAACATTTGGGGCAGCTCCCAGCTCTCTCAAAGTAGGACAACTGTTTCTAAAGACCATACTGCTCCCATAACCAGTAAAATATATAAACTGATGTTAGCTTTGAACCAATAACTCAAGTGAGATAGTATATTTGTAACATACATATGATGAGGTATATAGGTTATTTATGTTATATCTTTCTTACTCCTAATGAATTTTGCAAAAATAAGAAAAACTAAACACATCCAAAAAGACATTTTCTTTCCAACTGGAACAATATGTAATCAATGTTTATGACTACAGTTCTATACAGAAGGATGCAACATAATTATACTGCTCAGTGCCATAAGTGGGTAAGTACAATAGCAGCTGCCTTGTGAACATTTTACACACAGTATATTGTACTCATCTACACATGTTAGCTACACAGGGCAGCTATCGTACTTACCCACTTCTGGTACTGAGCAGGCAACATATACCTACCCCTACCAGACTGAACAAAAAGTTTCTACCATTTAGGCTTATATCAGAACTTAACAAAAACATAACAATGAAACAATCAACTTCAACAATAATGTTATACTTGTACCTAATAACAAAAGTGAGTAAGTTATTGATATTAGAATAACTATCAAATTAAACATATTGGAAGCACTTGTTCAATATGGTATGCCACTCATGTTGGATACCCTTCAATTCTAATGAGAACCACGCATCATACACAGAATAAATCACAGCTCATAGGTGACTACCTGATCGTACAAGCCTTCGCCCATATTGGAATATACAACATAACACAATTGATTACAGAACAGTGTATAACTTATAGCATGCAGAGACATGCGAAGTGAGCTCCCCCCGGTTTAGCACACCACTCATACTCACGGCTGACCACCACTTCTGTGGATTGATAATATTCCCAAGTGGTTTGTTTGTGGCAGATAAAAGGAGAAGAAGAGGAAGGAAAAGAAAACTTGAAAACTAAAGGCTACACACACTTTGGTAATATCCTCACATTGGCCATTATACAATATGGTGACACACTTTGGTAATATCCTCACATTGGCCATTGTACAATATGGCGACACACTTTGGTAATATCGTCACATTGGCCATTATACAATATGGCGACACACTTTGGTAATATCCTCACATTGGCCATTGTACAATATGGCGACACACTTTGGTAATATCGTCACATTGGCCATTATACAATATGGCGACACACTTTGGTAATATCCTCACATTGGCCATTGTACAATATGGCGACACACTTTGGTAATATCGTCACATTGGCCATTATACAATATGGCGACACACTTTGGTAATATCCTCACATTGGCCATTGTACAATATGGCGACACACTTTGGTAATATCGTCACATTCTCCATTGTACAATATGGCGACACACTTTGGTAATATCCTCACATTGGCCATTATACAATATGGCGACACACTTTGGTAATATCCTCACATTGGCCATTGTACAATATGGCGACACACTTTGGTAATATCGTCACATTCTCCATTGTACAATATGGCGACACACTTTGGTAATATCCTCACATTGGCCATTATACAATATGGTGACACACTTTGGTAATATCCTCACATTGGCCATTGTACAATATGGCGACACACTTTGGTAATATCGTCACATTCTCCATTGTACAATATGGCGACACACTTTGGTAATATCCTCACATTGGCCATTATACAATATGGTGACACACTTTGGTAATATCCTCACATTGGCCATTGTACAATATGGCGACACACTTTGGTAATATCGTCACATTCTCCATTGTACAATATGGCGACACACTTTGGTAATATCCTCACATCAGCCATTGTACAATATGGCGACCAAACAAAATTATGTTTAGTCTATGTTGATGTCATAGGGTTTAAAGAAAGATGGCCTAACTATTCCATTTAAAATCCACACTATCCCTGTGGAAGATTTTGGAAATATAGCTTCCACAGGGGGAGTATGAATTTTAGAAGGAATGAACACATTAGGTGGCTCCATTTGAATTTCATGCACCCTATGAGAAAGATTCAACATAAATCTTTCACTGAGGGAGGGTCAGCTTCAAATGGAAGTATTCATTCTATTTAAAATTCATACTCCCCCTGTGAAATGTATTTCCAAAATCTTCCACAGGGGTAGTGTGGATTTTAAATGGAATAGCCCAATTTAATCACTTTTTTTGTCATATTCACTTAATAATGTCTACGTCCCACCTTCATAGACATAGGCCTAATGCTGAATTGACACATGCCCTCCACAAAGTTGTGTTAAATCTGAAAAAACAAAATCAAAAAGTGTCCAAAACTGGCTTCAAATGACATATCTCTGATGGAGACATGAGGACGTTCACATCTATGATTTGGACATGTCTTGCATAGAGACATGTCTTAATAACTGGATTCATGTCTCCTGGTTAGGAATGAAACTTTTGAAGAACCACTTCGAGAAGCGTCTCAAAACAGACATGTCTTACACTGTGTCTTGCTATGTCTTCAATTGCATCATCAGACAATACATATGAACCTATTTCCCCCCTTTTTAAATTCATGAAAAAACATCTAAATTCAAAACACCATCACAAAGACACAACTGTACAAAGTAATAACATTAAAATTTTGATGGGACAAAGTATTGGTACCATGAAACGTGAGGCTACTGATTGGAAAATCCTCCTTTAAAACCCAAGTGTATGACCATCCTCCTTTAAAACCCATGTAAATGACCATCCTTAAACTGACCTTTATGAGAATATTGCCCACACTTCAAAAATATATTGCACTTCCAGATGTTTAAATCATCAATAATAATACATGTGTTAAATTTTTCTATTCATGAACATTCAAGCCAACTTAAAATTATTATTAAAAATGTTACCGATTATTCTGTTGTTACATATTCAAAATGAAAATAAGACAAGTTATCCTGCCTTGAAATCCAATACATGATCTTTCAAAGACCTAATAATACCATATAAGGTTGAAAATATTAGGCTTGGTTTTATTGTTTTGGGTTACATTGGTTATGCTGTTTGACAAAAAAAAAGAGAGAAAAGGGTGTCACATTAGTTTTGCCATACAGTAGCTCTAAGTGATTGACGCATTTTGTACTAAAAAAAAAAAAGCACAGGAGATATCTTATTTGCCAAATGTTTGTGAGACAAACCTTTTTTTTTTTTTGCCTAATACTCAGTATGTATATATGTTTGAGAACTACATTCTCAACCCAACACAAATTACTCTCTTTTAGTCAATAAATTACAGTTGGATGAAGGAAAATATTTTCAATAGTATTTTGCTGCGCTGAAAAAAACTTTAATCAAATTAACATTACAATAACTTTTCAATGTCTTTGACAAGGAATGCAAATTATATGCAAAAATATACCTGATAAAAGTTCAAAATAATTTTCCTATAAAATAACTCTTGATATCGTGTCAGGGAATTCTAATCATATGCAAAAATATTCCTGATAAAAAATATGCCATTTTTTCCAGAAAAAAAACTCTTCATGTTGTGACAAGGAATTCAAATGATGTGCAAAAATTATACCTGATAAAAGTTAGGCCATTTTTCTCTACAACAGCATCTGACACCAGCCTGGATTTGTCATCACATTTTGACACCACTGGCACATTAGAGTGTTATGGATTTATTCATAACCACTTTATTATAACCCACATCAGTCTTCAAAAATTTGTCATTCTTTTATTCATCAGTTAAATATTGCACTCAAACAAACTCATTTATCAGGACAGAGTCCTTCGACCCCAAATATGCTTGTACATTCACGGAATGACCCGTGGATGAGTTGAGTACAAAAACTCATACTCCACAACTAGAGGTCAACTGTTAAGCTATGAGTGTTTTATAGAGGATATTGGACTTTGTCATCAGAAATGAGATATTTGTTGGCTCATATGCTGTAGTGTGATCTTCCTTATCATAAGTGTAAGCATAGTTGGGTTAAGTGTTAACTTTGAAGACAAAATACAAATGAAACTGTTTTTTTGAACTCAACCTTCTTGTGAAGAGAATTTTGCTCAGGATCTGGAAAAGTAGTGCATCTCAAAAAGTACACAGTGACATACTTTTTTGACAAAATGATAAAATAATATGAAAATATATTGATCTGAATAGTTGAACTTACATTGACATATATAGTCAGGGTTGCCAATCATGTGCCTTAATCACACGATCAGGCTAGTTTAAATGGATCACTGCACCTCAGAAAAAGTTACCATAAATTTGGCTAAAATTGCAAGTAGAAAGTCTTCTATGGCAATTTCTCCTTTTTCACAGCCTTTTGTCTCTGAAAAATTGAATTACCTTTTCCAAGTATTTTATGGCCACTATGTTAGCCGATCACTGTGTAAAAGAAATGTAGTAAAAAAAATGGTCAACCGCCCAATTGGGTGCTTTTTGTCAATGAATGCACCCAATTATCAGGGTTTTGGGTGCCTTTTGAATCTACTTGAACAAAGCTCACTGCTGCTGTGGTGCTTGCATCTTTAGTCTGAAAAAGTGTACACCTTATGTTGCATCGAGTTTGGTAGTGACATCAAATACATTTGGTGCACAGCACATACACACACGTACATGGGTGGTTTGTCGGCACGTTTGCAGCACAACTACGAAAAAAGCATTGATATCACTACCAAACTTGAGGTGAACCAAATAAGAGCAACCCAACATGGTTACCAATTGACACACTTGTTAAGTTCTGCAGAATTTGTGTTGAGAGCAATATCAGTTTTTTCTAAAACAAATGCACAAAACTTGGAAATGGTTAAATAAAAAACTGATCACAAGAAGCAAATATTGCATTTAACACAACATTGCCAACAGAAAATTAGGCTAATAATTGAAAAAGAAAAGCAATTTGCAAACAGGAACAATGTTAGAAAATAAACACAGAACAAAATTGTGTCACCTTTGGAATATTGTTCAAACTTTCATTTACTTTAATGATTATGTGCATGATTATTTGTTTTTACATTTTGATTTGATAGCAGAATTCAAAGACTCATGTTAGACTGACAGGTTTTAATAGAACCTTAACATAATCATGGTACCATCAATTTTCAATGGTCATTGAAAAGGCTGCCTCTTTAAAAGGCAGCAAAGTATCCCTGAGCAGTAGATCCACTTACAATGACCAAAATCTCTAATTTAAGAGCTTTTCATTACATAAAGCAATTATTTCATAATTTTCAAGAACATGAAATGCTACCTTACAAATTGGCAATCATTTCAATTTTAAGTTGGAAAATGATAGGTTCAAATCATTTTGGAACAGTCAGTAATCAACTACCATGCCCAGTGATAAACCAAAAAAAGATGACTAATGAAACTTACAAACTATAGTTTATCCCAAAAGTGATGATAGAGTATTTGGCAGCACGGCAACAGACGAGTAAGTCAAGATGTCTTGAAATGTTCATGATGGATCTAATTATTACCATGAGAGTTAGTTGAAAAGAATGGGGCAGATGTTTGAAACACTTTTACAATTTGTGTTCAAAACTTAAAATAAGCTATATACAGCCCCTTTTGAGCAGGTATGTACTGTAACTCCAGTCCAATAGCCAGTGACTGCTGTCAGACTGGAAATTTTAAAATTACATGCTCGACTGGCTGATAGTAATTCAGCCTGCTCAAGAAGACTCCGGTATCAGGTAGGTCTGGGTTTACTTCCTGTAGGGCTGGGAAATTTTATAACTAGCACCTAAAAATGTTCACTTCTGCTTTTGGGAATTAGTTGAAAAGAATGGAGCAGCTGTTTCAACATTTCAATGATAAACAGAAATAATTTATGTTAATTCATGTTTATATCATCATTGCAGAAATCTCTGAAGATGAGTATACCCGAAAGCAGGAGTGCATCTTAACATTTTTAGGTGCTAGTTCTAAAATTTACCAGCCCTGCAGTAAGTAAACCCAAACCTACCTGATACCGGAGTCTTCTTGAGCTGGCTGAATTACTACCAGCCCAACTTTCTGCTGGCTGTTAAAGTACATTCCTGCTCAAAAGGGACTTTCCTCATTGTCTCTGTCATCTGAATTCTTCTACTTTTTGTACCTACCTAGCATCTGCACCATTCTTTTGACAACATGAAATGGATGATGATGGTTCAAGGTTTTACATGATATTTAATTTGTATCAATAATTTCTACAATGGAAGTTGTATAGTTAATGATGATTCACAAGTTATTTACTTCAAATATTAGTACATGAATATTCAGTTATTAGTACATGAATGTACAGGTTTTTGGAATAATGTGGTTAAAGGATAGAGAGCCCATCTCTATGATTAAAGTCAGAAATGAAGAAACTAGTTTGAGTCTGTGTCAATCAAGCACCACACAGCCTGTGATTGGTTCCTGTTGCAGATGGCACCACCCTAATTTACAGGTTGTGTTGAGTTTGATTGACATCAGATGCTAACTATTTTTTTTCTTCTGATTTTTATTATATATTTCCAGAATTTCCAGAATATGCAGTTACCCAGTTATACATGGGTGGAGTGAGGCAATTCATTTTGAACCTTGACTCATGGACACAACATGATGATACTATTGTAGGCCTAGATACTTGACCACAAGACCACACACTATCTCATGATCAAAATCTGTGCTACAGTGTCACCATGTATCTGCACAAGGTATAAGTTTGTAATAAATACATACTGGGGCTACACTGAAATGTAATGTTCAATTAATCACATCTGTAGAGCCTACAAAGTTTCCACAACAATTATAATCCCCTCCCAATTTACACTGTTAAAATGATGGGTAAGTTTTACACAACATTAACCAACTATGTTCCACCAAACTGTTGGGTTAAATATTTCATGTTATTTTCAATCAAATGTTGTTGTTTTTCACCCAATAGTTAAAAGTTGTTCATAGTTGTCCCAACAATGGGTTAAAATGACCCAGTATTTTAAGAGTGTACCTATCCTTTATTTCAGGCTATACCAAATAAGCACTTACTGAGTCTCTACTTCAGTCATTGGTGTAGATCTTCCTGATGATAGCGATAGAGAGCTATTTGACCTCTGACCTGCCACAATATCCGGTTCTCTAAGACCACCAGGCAGTATGGGCTGAGATACGGGCCTAGCTTGGGCTACTCCAACCTTGAAAGAAAGAAACACAACAAGTGAGAAATGAATAATGTTTACTGTATGATAGTATAATGTACTCCTGTATAATGCATCCACTGGTTATGACATATTATAGGCATATGCCTTCTGTGCAACTCCTGTTCTGCCATGTCCCAGACATTTGTATTTTCTTGTCGTATTGTTCCTCACATGTTTGTCTTGTTGCTTGTGATGAGGTCCTGCATGTAATAGATGCACTCCCTGTAGGCTTTGCTACTGCAGAAGCAGCTTGCCTTCAGGCTTACTTTAACACCTGTCTTGTCCTGTCTTATCCCACATGTCTTGTCCTGTCCCAAGATCCCTTACCTGTCCTTGTCTTGTTATTGTTGCAGGAGGTGCTGTTGCTATAGGATGTCTTGTCTCAAGGGTGCATACCACTAAATCCGCCTGTGACGCGGTTTCCGGTAAAAGTTTATCACGACTATAGTCCCAACTTTGCATAAAAATTGTGCAAAATCGGTACAATATTAACAATTTTAGTGTTGCAAATCGTGTTTTGCTAGAACTTGTGAATGTGATCTCTACTAATTTGAACAGAAGACGCGAAAATTTGAGTGATGTTTACGATGATGAGCGCATGAACACACAAGGTCAAAACGCGGTTAGCAGTCGGACGTAAACACGGGAAAATCTGGCCTTTTATACAGCGCTAAAAAAAAAAAAAGTAGACCTAAAATATGGTGTCATTTTCAGATATGTTATGCAGAATTTTGTTCTGATTAAGATGATATCAAATATATTTTTCAAAGTAAGACGTAACTCGACTTATAGCCTAATATGTGACCCCTATTTTGCACGTAAAGTCTATGGAAAGCTATTTTGTGGCATGTACCCTCAAGTTGAGAGTAACTCCATGTTGGATTTTGCAGTGGCAAATTCAAATCAGTGTGTTGCTGCAGTTGTGTCGCCAGCGTACAGATAAATTGCCCTTCTACACATGTGTATATGCTCCGTGGGATTAGATTAGCATATATGATTCAAACCTACCACTGGGCAATCCAACAGTGTTACTCTGAACTTGAGACGAGAAAGAATATAGTATTCTGCGCTAACCTTGTAGTAGCTTGTCTATTAGCTATGAACTTCATTTATATACCTTAACCCCATACTCCCTTATCTGTCCTTGTCTTCTTAGGCGCAGCGTCTAATCTGGTCATATAGCAATATTGGCGCCCGGTTAGGGACCAATGACCATTTCTATCCTACCCTGGTAATGTAATAAATTGTATCAAGCATAATGATTAACAGCTGCATAGTGTTATCATTTTTCATTTACATAAATAATGAAAGCGCTATGTAAATGTTCAGGGTACAACAGAAAGAGTCACCAGAACATATTCATAACCTCCGCGTATCACGCCATATGTTCGTCCCAATCAAATTGGTCGTTAGATGATTTACGCACACCGCGGTGTACCGGCGCGGAGGTTATTGATATCCATCAATGACCTCCGCAGATGCTTACGCTGTACAATGACTTCCGAAAGTGTGCGATCTGTTGCGCCGAACTCTACATCGCCAGACGCTAACTACCATATTTGCACATGGCGTGATTGCGCAGTGCTGTAATTGGTAAGTCCATTTTAGCCTGTTCGACTTTTTGAAGGGCGAAATGTAAGTTTTGATCAAAATTGTGTATTTCAACAATAAAATCTTGAGATTTGGTTGAGTGATGAGTTAAAAATGACGGTTATGAATTCGGTTAATAACTTTGCATCAGTTATATGTCGGGCATTGTGAAAAATCTAAACATTTTGCTTTGGACCTCGGAATATCGGGATATTCCTCGGTTCCAAAGGCAAAATATTTAGATATTTCACAATGCCCTCCAAATAACTAATGCGCAGTTGTTAACCTATAATCGGGGCACTGATAGTGTTATAGGACCAAATTGGATGTTATGCCTTACTGGTGCAGGAGGTGCTGCACTTGGGAGTTCTGCTTGTATACTGTTCTACCCTTATAGTAGCTGTTCAAATTTACTATCACAGAAGATGTTTACCCCTAAATCCTGTTCTACTCCCATATGCCCTTATATACCTGTCCTTGTCTTGCTACTGGTGTAGAAGGTGTCCCTGGTGCTGGAGTTCTCCTTGTAGGCTGTGCCACTCCTGTTGTAGCTTGTCTGTTGGATATCACCGTCGCATAAGGACTCTCTCCATTGGTTCTCTGAGGCTTCTCCGGGGGAGCAACTGGAGTTGTGCGGGTGGGTGGAGGTGGACCTTTCTGCCTTGATCCCGGTCTAGAAAGATAAGATTAATTGTTTGTTACTTGAAATTATGACAACACATTTAAAACTAAAATCTTCACATGGAGTATGTGGAATAGGAATGCACCATCTGATTTTAGGAGTGTTCTGAAAAAACATTTCTTAGCCATCATAAGTCATATAAAAATCCTTCATGCTTTTTCTTTTTTTAACTTGAAAAGAGTGGGATGAAAACACATCATTTAGGCCTATTCATTTGTGACAAACTAAAACTCTGATATCAGAAATGGGTTCTCATTGTTGCTCACATAAGAAAACATCATTTTCCTACATACCCCATGGTGTATGATAATCATAAATATTACACTTGTAGGCCTACCACACCACCCAAAAACAAAAATAAACACAATTAAAATGGCTTATATCATGCAGAGTTCAGAATAGGGAAATCTAACCACATTTCTTCATTAGTGGTGTGTTTGTTAAGTCTTGACCCATCTCACGTCACTCTTTACAGCAATTGAAATGGGTTTTCCCCTGAACTGTTTCTACAATTGACTCCCTGCAATATAGCAATTCAATTCACATCAGCGCGTTGTACTTTTCCTATTTATACACCTGATCTGATCAATTTGAGTGGGTGATGAAAAAACAGTTTTCAAAATAAGACTGGCAGCAAATTAACAAACTGCTTGCAAAATATCGAAGGCCACCACTTCAGAAACTTGCCAAGTTCTTTAGACCTTCAAATTAATAATTTAATTAATGCAACTATGAATTGATAACTAAGAAAATTAAATGGCACTAATTTATCAATTAAATTAGGATGATAGTATTCATATCACAGAAATCTGATACTAAGTGGTCCAGCTTTTGATACTGATACACAAATTCTATCTTCACACAAATAACATTTTTCAATATATTGCCAAATGTTGCTTTTCACAAAATTACTGTGAATGCGACCAAAATTGATTATAGCTTAACAAACCCAGTAACAATAAATATCAGGTTAACATGCAGAGAAATCGCTGCCTTACTATTACAGAAATAGATCAAGACCATTAATGTATACACACAAGCACAAGATCCTTTCACACACTTGGTATATATGATGAACAGAGTTGTGTCCACAAAGGTGTTTACACTGAGTTTACACCCAGCAGCCATGTTCACACAAGCACAAGATCCTAAGATTTCACACACTTGGTGTATATGGTGAACAGAGTTGTATCCACAAAGGTGTTTACACTGAGTTTACACCCAGCAGCCATGATCACACAAGCACATGATCTTAAGATTTCATTAATTTGGTATTATAGTGCCAGAGAATTGTGTTCCCATGAGAGATTACTATTTTGATGCATTAACACAGGCTTATCATCTAGGCCTATAAATGATTCAGAGTAACAGTTACATTAAAGGAGTATTTCGTGATCCTCCCATCCTCTATTTATGTCATTTTTCATTAGATATCCACGAAAAAACCTATTCCCAAAATTTCAGTTGATTCCGATTTTGCATTCATGAAGTTATGCATGATTATGTGTATTACACTGCTCCATAGACAATGCGTTGTAATTTCATTCTGGTGTACCAGAACGAAATTCAAATTTCACGATATCTTTGCTAAACTAATTAATCTGCAAGAAATATTTTGTACATAAACATTATGTAGCCAGAGGTTTCCAGTGATATAAAAATCTCAACTTTTTTTGAGAAAAGTGGGGGATGAGGCTGTGGATCACGAAATGCCCTTTTAAATCAACAGCCGGTTTTGTCTTCATGAACGGGTAAATGACCTTGAGAACATTATCATCATTACGTCTACCAAACATTTTACTCGTCACACCAATGCATACACCAAGTAAAACACTCAATGTTATCTGTGTTTCGCAGTCGCACATACCAATTAAAACCTATTAAATCTAAATGTTTAAGATGTTCACCACTATCTGAACAGTACAGAACACAAATCATGATTTGATTTACAGCTCATGCTACTATGCTTATTACTTTATGCTTGCTTTACTTAAGCTTACTGTGTTTTACTTGTTTGTAGCACAACAGCGTTAATCAATTTCCAACTGAACAATCTCCAATCTTCCCACTTAGCCATAGATGATTGACTACATACACACAAGCGTGTGCTTTCACTTGCATAGATGCATCTAACATTACTGATTGCGTAATGTGATTTTAACATTTTGCACAAAACTAGGATATCAGTATAAAAGCTGTCAAGTTTATTATTCAAAGATTAAAGACTTTGTAAAACAATAATAATACTTAAAGACTCAGTATGTTTGTATTGTGAAGTGTAATAGTGTACTGCAATTAAATTGAAAGTAAATTAAATTAAACTTCAACACTACTTATTTATTTAGAAATTCACAAATTTCAGAATTGTAACTTTTCATGACCATATTTGGAATCAGCATGAAAAATACATTAAAATGAGTACAAATAAGCTTAGTATTGGTTCAGTGGTTCTTGAGATAGGTCTTGATATTTTGAGAAAATGTCTTAAAACTTAATAGCCTATGTTGAAGCCTGTGACTAGCACACAGAGCATTACAGTTCTTATGCAATAAGCTTCACATGCGTGGAACATTTAATTTTAATGCTAGGTGATTTATGGAAGCTTTTACCATTCAAAACCATATATTCTTTCCAGAATAACAGAATTTCCAACACTTTTCGAAAACAAGTCTCATTTTAAGAGCAATTTCCATCTTATTTCAACCTAATTTTTATTTAAAAATCTAATAATTTTTAGAGAAAAAAATGAATTTTTTTAGTCTGTAGCAAGTAGATGGTTTTGTCGAGCAATGAAAGATGAGTTTACTCTATTACAGCTGTCTGTTTTGAAATCTTCAAATGTTGGGTATTTCTGGCACTTTTATAACGTAATAGCTACGCAGGTGAAGATCTGTAGCATGATTACTTTGTTATTTAAGGTTGACTGAATGTTACATAAGCGTTTTAAAGCGTCCCTAAGCAAATGGGCCCAAAATGCATTTAGATTTAAAACAAAAAATCATCATCCAAGCTTTTTGATTTTGAGAAGCAAATGCTTCAACTCTTATCAGCTTTGTTGAAGTCCAGTTCAAACTTTTATGGACCTATTTATAACACTAGGATCCGCAACATGGTCACTTATCAAAGGCACAGTTCTTTAACCCCAATACATTTGCACATTCATTGAATGACCTTTGAAAATTTGGGTACAAAAACTCATACTGTGACACTTGAGGTCAAATTTTGCACTATGATTGTTTAATTGAGGATATTGAACTATGCCATTGGGATGAGGCCATTGTGGTCCTTAGTGTAAGGATATGTACCCTATTCACCTGAATATCATAGAAGCTATCTTACACTCCCCACAATGCATTTCTTCAATTTAAATTTTCTGTACTGTCTAGTGCAACATGGGTAGATAGTAACAAAAAGTATCTCAATGAACAGAGCGCTTCCAGATCTTCACAAATTTCTTTATTTCTTGATTATTGAGTATATTGACCCTTGGTTAGACAGTCTATTCTCAACATGAAAACAGGGAACCTGTACAATGTAATATGAGTGTCATTTGATGTAGTGAGGTGATGTGTCATGTTTCTCTGGCTTTTTAACCGGGCTTTTTAACAGTATGTCATTCTGAGCACGTGAACCTTTGAAATGATTAACTTCTCAGAATGATTCACCTTCAGAATGTATTTATTTATTTAATTCTTATTTAACCTGGCATGACCAATCAATACACTGCTGGCATTGTTCCCACAGACTCATTCAGAATTGCATAAAGAGTCCTGAATCACAACACAAACTTATTTCTACCCCTCTCACTATGGACCACAATCGCCTCATCCTAATGGCATAGTTCAATAACCTCAATAAACAATCATAGTGCAAAATTTGACCTCAAGTTGCAGAGTATGAGTTTTTGTACCCAAATTGTCAAAGTTCATTCAATAAATGTGCAAATGTATTGGGGTTAAAGAACTGTGCCTGATAGATGAACATGTTGTGGATCCTAGTGCCCATTCTTGCAGCAGCTTATAAGACTTTCACATCCTATGCATACAAATAGCTGCACCATAAGTAATTGATACAATGCCAAGTATAGCTAGATATGTCAAGAATTACAATCATTGACATCTATTTCAACTTGCTCACTTCCTCTATGTCAATTCAATTCAGCTGGATACTGCATTGGGCTATTCCACTTGAAATTCACACTACCCCTGTGGAAGATTTTGGAAATATCGTCCACAGGGGGAGTATGTTTTTCAAATGTAATTGGTCAGGGTTAATCATTTTGAAACCCATACTCCTCCTGTATTATGGCTTACATATATCTTCCACAACAGGAGTGAGTATTTCAAATGGAAGTTACCCAATTGTCTATTCTATTCAAAATTCATACTCCCTCTGTGGAAGACTTAAGCTAAATCTTCCACAGGGGTAGTGTGGATTTTAAATGGAATGGCCCATTCTCAAGTCAAAATGCAGTACCTGCTTTGAAAACTGCATGCTGATGCTCTGTTTTGGCACTCTGTGCGCAAATTATAATTTATTTTTAAAGTTTTTGAATCAAAATTCAAAAGGTTTCAAAAATATCTGCCTCCAAGATAAAATTTACTGATTTACAGACTGATTCAAGAACATCATAGGGCTATTCCATGTAAAATCCACACTACCCCTGTGGAAGATTTTGGAAATATCTTCAACAGGGTGAGTATGAATTTCAAATGGAATAAACACTTTAGGTAGCTTCATTTAAAACTCACCCTCCCTCTGTGGAAGATTCAGGTTGAATCTTTCTCAGAGGGTGTATGGAATTCCATCTTGCTTACCTGGCTGGTAGAGTTTGTGTTTTATTGGCAGTCGAAGCATACGGATGTGCCATTTCTGACCTCAGAACATCTGCTCTACTGGTAACAGGTCTCCCGTACGGATCCCTACTCGGTGATCTCTGCGCCGGGATGTCTCTTCTGTGAGCTATGCCTGATGGGGATAGCGGTGCTTTGGATGGACTGGTGTTCCCTCGCTGCGGAGACTGGATAGGACCGTCTGGTTGGCTGCCGTCTGCTGGGGAACTGGATTGTGATGTACTTGTAGTAGAAGAGGCTGAAAATGATAGCAGTAACATGATTTAATTTAACTTCTTTTATTATGTTTTCAATGGGACATGATCTGATCCAATGAGACCAAATTGAAAATAAGGCAAATTTGAAAATTGAGTTATTATTACTGTTAACTCTCTCCACACGGTTGTTGCCTGCAGACAACAAGTTTCAATTTTTTTTTGAAAATTCAAATAATTCCAGAATTGTACACCATGACCATATTTGAAATCAGTATGCAAAATGCATTGAAATGAGTACAAATAAGCCTAACATTATTTCAGTAGTTATTAAGATATGTTTTGATATTTTGAGAAAATTTTATGTTGAAGCCTATGTCTAGCATGCAGAGCATTATTTACCTAGTAACGTGTGTACTATTACTGAATTCCTTACATCACTGGCATGTTTGGTTGAAAAGCTTTTATAATGCCAATGTTCTGATGTATGTATGTTTAACATGGGTTTTTTCCTTCCGCTTTACACCTGCATCTCGATTTCACCAATGTCCCATTTTGGCCCGATAGGATCAGATCACATCCCATAACACTATTAAAGGTGGGTGACCCAAATGACAGCCTCATCCTCCACTTTACCCCATAAAATGTAGATTTACAAAAAAACAAAACATTTGTGTTCTTTTTGCATCAAGGCTTGAAAGGGACATTTTAAGTTATACAGAAGTTGTAAAGAATTGATTTTCCAAATCGGGTCACCTTCCTTTAACAGGTATATGTATTAAATTGATATCGATCAGGATTACATATCAGCTCATCTGCTCTAGATCACCTTGACCTAAAATTGTACTTAAATTTGTTGATTCATTCATAGATTTCTAGGTCAAAATACTCTGAATGCAAACATTGCAAATAAGTATATATATTTCTATAAACCCCTTATGGAAGACATAAGCTCAATCTCCAACACAGGGAGTGTGAATTTCAAATGGGGTTACCTGAATGGGTGACTCCATTAAAATCTACATCCCCTGAGTGGGAGATTAAAGTCATGTCACCTATAGGGGTGTAAGGATTTGAACTGGAATAACCATTTGATCTGGCTCTTGATGCTTATTTTGATCAAGGCTCCTAATTTAGGAGTGATGTACCAGTGAGAATTGGTGGAAATTCATATCCACTATGGGATTTGAACATGGGATCCTTTGACTTATCCAAGCTGATGTACTTTTCTGATCAGGCTGAGAAATCAGATACAGTACAATACAGATTATAAACCAACAGGTCTTTTATCTGATTCTGTATCATCTTACTAGCTCTTACTATCAATGAGCTTATTCTGTTCATTTCCATCTTCAATTTCTAATAGTAAGGTGTAAATTTCACCTTAAAGGGGCATTTCATGATCCACAGCATCATCCCCCCACTTTTCTCCCAAAAAAAAGAGATTTTTATACCACTGGAAACCTCTGGCTACATAATGTTTATGTACAAAAACATTCTTGCAGATTAATTTGTTTAGCAAAAATATCATGAAATTTGAATTACATTCTGGTGCACCAGAGCGAAATTAAAACACATTGTCTATATGGAGCAGTGTAGTGTAATACACATAATCATGTGTAACTCGCAAACGCAAAATCGGAATCGACTGAAATTTTGGAAATAATTTTTGTCGTGGATATCTACTGAAAAATACAAAGAGGATGCTAGGATCACAAAATACTCCTTTAAAGTAAAAATTACTAATTAGATAGCTGTTACATGTCAGGATGCTATGCCGCCAATCATGGATTCAATCTGTTGCCCGAAAGTCTGAAAGCTTATTAGTCCAAATGACTGAATAATCTCTATTACCACAAATCCGTTTATCAGATGCTTTATTAGATTGAACATGTGTCTGTTCTGACCGTTTATGGTGGTTCAAATATAAAACTAATTGTGACGTGGTATATCAAAAAGAGACACTTTTGGGCAGATTATCAATTTTGAATGTTTTACATATCTTAAATATAGAGATATTTTGCTCCATAATGCCATTTTCTGCAATGAAATCAGACATTCCTAAGTGAAGATATTGAGTTCGGAAGTTATGGTATTATAAAATTGGAAATTGAGATATCGGTCTTTAAAAATATTATTGACAATGTTGAGAGCCCGGGGGGGGTCACTCCCATTGTGGCCTGTACACCATCCGCGATAATGAAAACGCGTAAAAAGGGTCGTTTTTGTGGGTAGGCACGATCACGCTGGCGTATCGCGTTTAGGGTGTCAAAAACATGAAAAATTGGAAAAAAGGGTAGCAAAATTGCAATTTCTAAATCGCGGAAATGAAATTTAGGGTATGAAATTTGATGTTAGGAATGAAATCCCTGTTTAGGGTGTCGTTTTAGCCAAGGGTTAAATCCTTGTTTAGGGTGCTTTTCAAAAGTTGATTATCGCGGATGGTGTACAGGCCACAATGGGAGTGACCCCCCTGGGGTTGAGAGTAGGAATTACCTTGAAAAATGTCTGAAAAATACAAGATGCCAATCCGGTCTGAAACTATCAGACAATATTTTAAACATTATTAACATCACAAATTTACAATAAACCCAAATTGTGAAAAATCACCCCGGGCAGATTTTTTGCTATTTCTCCATATACGATCCTGCCTAAAAGTGTCTCCTTTCGATATACCATGTCACAATTGTGGAATTTGGTGTCCTTTTCAACACTGGACAACGAACTCTTAGTGATAATCAGGTGCAGGCGGTGCAGCCCCCCCCCCCCAATTTGTTTTTTTTACTGGTTTTTCGTCAAAAAAGGTCAAAATTTGGAAAGAAAGTCCACTTTTCACAAAATCGCCCCCCCCCCCCTTGGAAAAAAAGTCCACTTTTTTAAAATCAGCACCCCCCAAAAAAAAAAATCCTGCGTACGGGCCTGGTGATAATCATTTTCATCATCCACAGGCTACTAAAGTGACAAAAGAGACCAGGAAATATAATACACATGACCCTATCAATTGTACTGTCATAGAGAGGAAGTAATGGACAGAGATAGATGAGGACTGAATATAATATGATAACTAGAATTACTCTTACTTTTGACAAGTGTCAGAAAATTTTTTATTTATTTATTTCTTGACCATTTGAGTGGTTTAATGACCTCAGCCTCAGGTTAATAATGGTTGTAACCTTATCATATTTCCTTTTTTTTTTATTTATTCTTTTTTAAATATTAGGTTGTCTCTTTTGGAACATGACCCCATCTTTTGAAATCGGACCAATTATGATCCCACATTAATTTCTGTTATTATTATCATTATTACTATCATCAGGCTATTCTAGTTGAAATCCACATACCCCTTACAGAAGACATGACCTTAATCTTCCACACAGGGAGTGTGAATTTCAAGTGGGGTTACCAGAATGGGTGACACAATTTGAAATTTACACCACCTGTGTGTGTGTGTGGGGGGATTATGGTCATGTTTTCCACAGGGGGTGTATGGATTTCAACTGGAATACCCCATTATGCAAAATCTTCCGATCTCACATTTCAAGCTTGCCACACCAATTATTTGGGGTTGACCCACAAATTTGGAACCCTGCAGCCAACAGGAAGGAGGGTAAGGGCCTGTTTCTTAGGGGGCCTGAAGCAAGAACATACACAGGTTCATTTGAAGGACTACTATGGTATAAAAATATCATTTCTCATAAAAATTTTTCTAAAAACATGGCCTATAATATTGAATATGGCTCTATATTCTACTGGCCATGAATTTCCATCTATACCGGTACCCATGCCAGCTAACTCATATAGCAGCCCTAGGGAATCCTGATAATAGTTGAATCCTTTTTAAATGGAAACTGATCTCTACAAATCCTGGCAAAAGTAGCTCTAATGATTACCTTTAAAAGATGCAGTACACTATTCTACATGTATTGTTTTATAAATTGACCCAGAGGATTTGAGAGATCTTAACTTGTAAGAGTGGCGATTGATAAGTTTGTATCTTAAGGTAGAAGGAGATTAGTTATACAGTTCAACTTATTGAATGTATACGCAGAAAGTTTGAAGTTGTTATATTTCTTGTTTTTCTGTTAGAGATAATTATAACTTAAAGAAACGGAGCTCAGACAAACTGGCATTATAATAAAGGAAAGAAAAAATCAGAACCGTCCGGATTCGAACTAGCGTGCACTTACGATTACATGTCGTATAGCTCACCACCACACGCCACAACAGCTCATGGCGGATCTACCGGACGGTTCTGATTTTTTCTCTCCTTTATTATAATGCCAGTTTGTCTGAGCTCCATTTCTTTAATTACTATACATTTTCTCAGGCATGTATCCTCTGGATCCTCGCATTTAATATTTAATGTCTCATATTGACTGATGTTCTGCCAGGACACAGCAGATAGGCCGCCCTCTCTAATTATAATTATAACTTGACAGACAGAAGTTACTGAGAACGGGCAATTTAGTGACTGGTCTTCCTGGACAAGGTTGTCTTCCGGACTCTCCTTGCCACATTCACCAGCCCACTTCTTTATCATGTTGTACGAAATGTGTGTCTTTGTGGATCTCCATGGGTTGTTAAGCCCTTGAGACCAATGTAGCAGATAACACTGCACCACAGACTATTACAGACCATGTATCAACAGTCAAAGTCCCTGTGCATTGTATGCTGTGAATTCATGAGGGCCGATTGTTTGACTGTGCCATGTCTAACAATCACGCCAGCATTGCATGCATTTGCATATACGCGATAGAGCCTTGTGTGCCTTCGCGATTACGCATTTCATGGAACAATCAGCCCTCATTATCAGGTGATGCTAAGACTTTGACTGATTGTACGCGGTCTCTTATCTTTTTCATCCATGCACTGCACAATCAATAAGTTGAACTGCACAGAATATCAGTCAAAACTGTATAGCTCATCTCCTTCTACCTTAGGCCATAAACCAATCACCCCTCGTACTTTTAAAGGATAAGTAAGCTATCATTTCTTTTTGCACTCATAAAACAAATTTCAAATTTGCAGAAGTTGCTACTTGATTGTCCTGAACTATCCAGATCTCATATCTAAACGAGGAAAATGACTCGCACACAAAAAATCTCGCAAACAAGGACAATTTGACAAGATCAGGAAACCTGATTGTCGTCTATCGCCATGGTTACAAATGCATAGAGAACCGTGATACGTAAGTTTAATCTGTTAAGGTGCCAATCAAAATCTTGGCGAGATAAAAAGTGAGTGTCGGATGCGTTGCTGATAGAATGTGCAAACTGGCAAACATAAATGTGAGATATGTCAGAGATAGTTTCTCTGATTGAGTGCATAGTGACAACCAATCGCTATCTCAGGATTTAAATTGTTGTAACTACTATAGTTGCCATGTGTCAAATTACTTCTTTTTAAAATTTTCATACTGATCATATTTATAAATTTCACCAGTGGCGTAGCCAGTGGGGGGCCCAGGGGTCGGTGCCCCCCTTCGTCATGGCCGTCGGTTCATGTAAGGCCGTCAGTAGACGGAAGGCGTTGGTGACAAAAAAATTGGGTTAACAATAGACTATTTTTTACCCAGGGTGACAGAAAAAAGGGTAGAATTGTAAAAAAATGACTTTTTCAAACCATGCAAAAAATTTTGGGTCAACAAATCACAACATCCATCGGCAAAAAATATTTCCGTCGGTACATTTACAAATTGTGCCCCCCCGGTTCCAAATTGGGGGTATATTCAGTTCCTTTGTCAACAGTATGAGAAAACGAACGAAAACAATTCTGCGTGTTAATCACACTATAACGCATTGTGTCACTCCCTTGATGCAGTCGTTGTGTCATGCCATGAAGTGTGTTAAGTATCGCGCACAAGCACCGATTAGTGTCAGGTATATTTTGATCAAAACACAAATACTTTTAATTTTAGCCCTATGCATATATCAAGATGGCGATAGAGTCCTGGTTCTTTGGTTTTAATTCTGTGATATATTTACATCATTTGTTCTATCTCTTTATTTGTTCTATCTATTTAGATAGATGGTATAATGCTTGTTTTCAAACTAAAGTTTTTCACCTATGCATTCAGCATTGGTTTGATGGTATTTTCAAGTTACTGTGAATTTTTACATAATGAGGCAGCTATTGCCATTAAAACAATTTATGTAGCATGCTGCATAACGCAGTTAACATAATTCAAAGATATAACACGATATCAGTGTAATAAAGCCATTTCCCTCCTTATACTCCGATTGAATTTGCTTCAAAATACTAATTTCTGTATAATTTTCTCTTCCGGCAATTTTCAGCATATTTTGCACGTAGAACGATTTACTTTAATAGCTACAGAAGCTGAGAGGATGTTGTGATATCAACTGAATATTAAAAGCTTCTATTAAAGTGATTATCAGGGATATTTTGTACAAATTATGTCTAAGCGCACCACCAAACGATCAACAATTGTTACACGTAAGACGATTTGATCACAACATATCATGTCTATTGCATAAAACATGTAAATAATCCGCTTTGAAAGCGTAAATTGGTATTTTCAGTCTTTACTGCTAGCGCCCTACCATGCCAAATTTGGCAGCATTGGGCTATTCCATTTAAAATCCACACTACCCCTGTGGAAGATTTTGGAAATATCTTCCACAGGGGGAGTATGAATTTCATTTCAAATGGAATTAACACATTAGGCAGCTCCAATTGAATTTCATACACCCTCTGAGAAAGATTCAACCTGAATCTTCCACAGAGGGAGGGTCAGTTTCAAATGGAGCTGCCTAATACGTTAATTCAATTTGAAATCTATACTCCCCCTGTGGAAGATATTTCCAAGATCTTCCTCTGGGGTAGTGTGGATTTTAATAGCCCAATTTTTTTGTGCGATAAGAAAAGAACATCAGTAATAAAAGTACAAACCTACTCTGATTTTATCAAGTATTTTTGTGTTATTTCATTGATAGTGGTGGTTAAAAAAAAATCACATTTCTGATCTGATTCTGAGGTTAATTTATATGCAAATATCAAATATTTGTCATAGGATGTTATTTTGTGATTCCATCCTTTTATATTAAAAACAATTCCATGCATGCATGACATCACAAAGTGTGCAACTTTAATATGAGGAAGCGTTGTAGAGGAGGCATAAAGCATTTGAAAAGCAGGCCAGGTTGGGGGTATGTAATAGAACCATCATATTGAACAGGGCTTTTTAAAGCTCTGTGCATCAAAGGCGCTTCAAATGTACCTGTGAGATTTGGTGGAAAACAACTACTTTTTTGTATTTTTTGGTTAAAAATTTAACAAATCTGTAAGCACACCTGTTTGCAAACAGATCAAGTTAATGCTTCAAAATGGAAATGCCAACAAGGTGTCTTTGGATATACAATGAGAACAAAAGTTTTGCTGGTTAACAGGTGTACTGAAACAGCGCTGCATAAGAAAATCACACAATGTATAAAGTCATAAATGTACAATTTCTGTTAAATTTAAAATTTGTTATTCATATCCAAAATGCTGAAATAATATTAGTAATAACTGTCAGGAAGGATTTCTGTTCAATTTAAGTCAAAATAGTGAGTTAAGGTGAAGGAAATTCCACTGGCTATTTTTGACGTTTAACATATAGTTCTGTGGGGGACTTAATGTGGTAAGACAAATCCTGTCACATTACATACAGACCTATAAGTTTAATACCATTTAAAAGAAAATTGTTTCACATACAGAGCTTTAACTTGAATACCATGTTACACAATGTTACTTGAAATATGGGCATGTAGAATTCACCAAAATTTAAAACTTTTATGTGTCTTCGTCATAAAAAATGCCCTTTGAGGAAAATTAATTTGCAATAAATAAGTTTGAGGCTAAATCCAAGACCAGTATAATTGTATAACCCTGTATGTGAAACACTTTTGTCTGTTTTTGAATAGAACAGTATGCGATGTGACCGACCTACTTACACAACAAATTTGGCCGATTCCTCACTCTCCTGCAATACCAATAAAAGTGTGTACATTTGTATACCCTACCTTCATTTGAATGTCAGATTCTGTCTTTACCAGACTGTTTCTTCCTTTGCCATTTGTTTCATATTATCATTCCAACAATCAGAATGTTAATGGATTTTAGGGTTTTCTTGTCTCGCAAACTACTAATAATTCCTTTAATGTTGATTAACCAAACATATTTTTTAAATTTTCATTGGTCAAGCAATATTTTGATGTTACATCACAACAAAATACTTCTACTTGTACTAAAATAGGTCACTCAATTGACATCAATAATTTTCTCCCCGATTTCACCTGACCTCGATAAACTAGAACAGGTTGGTTGTTGTCGACTTGACTTTATCAAAATTTGTTACATCAAGTGTAAAAATTATACAGTGACCGCTAATAAAATGGTTATCTGGTTATCTACGATGGTCATCCACGAGTTATATATCCCGCTGGCAAAAAAAATAGGACATTGTTTGACCGATTCGACATTCAAATGTCTGAGTCCATTTTATGGTTTTTATTAGAGCTTTTTCTAATTTTATGATGGAATTTGCATCTGTAGTTTTGTTGTGACAAATGTTGATTTACTCCACTGCAATTTTACACTCAAATGAATTTGCTGGCGACGTAATAAATCGGATTAACTACCATAGCAATAGGTGAAAACAATTTTGAATATATCACGCTGCACTACAAGCAGGTTGCACTCATCACCTGTAAATGTTTGCAATCATAGTAGTAAATACAATACCACTCTTTTCAAAGATACTAATCTTACAGGTGCGAGTTATCAGCATGATATGGTTCAATGCAGAGGTACCGTGTGAACGTACTAATGCAGCGCGGTATATTCAAAAATTGTTTTCACCTATTGCTGTGGTAGTTAGGGACCGATCGTTATTTACGGCAGGGGGGAATGGGCGTTTTGGAAAAAATATCGACAAAAAATTTCGAGTGCCCCCTTGTTTTCCCAATGTTCTCCATTTAAAATGTAACAATCCCCCTCCTGGTTCAACTAAAATTTCAGGTTCCCCCTAAACACCCCAAACAAATTTTGTGTTCCCCCTAAATTTTCCCATTCCCCCCCCCCCTCTGTCATAAATAATGATCGCTCCCTTAATCCGATTATTACGTCACTTCGTCAGCGAATTGAATAGTGGTCAGCAATGTACAGAGGCCTTGAGGATTTGGCATTGCACATAATGATAACTTTAAAAAATTGGAAACAATATAAAAACTGCGGGTGTTGAACACTTTTTTGTCCCATTACTGTATCAATTCATTCATGGTGATATGTGATGTCCATTCTCAAACAATGACCATGTTTCTACTAAGTATCTTAGTAGAAACATGATCATAGTTGAATTTGAGTTAATGCAGGGTGATGCGACGAATACACGGTAATGGCTCCAGTAGAAACAGATCAGGTGATGCTAAATACAGGGTGATGCGAGTGAAACTCACCGTCAACCACCAAATTGAACGAGGCTGTAGTGCTGGCCACATCATCTGGCTGTTCCATCATTAAGCTTAACTACATTTTATATTACATACAAAAGTATTTAGATGTAACATGTGGCTGATGCAAATTGCGTGTACCTGGTGACATCGGGTACATGTAGCATCTGTACTTGACAAGTATAGGGCATGCACTATTCACTGAACCCTTAGTTACCATGCCAATGTAAGCTTAACCATAATTACCTTTAGTATTACCTGCAGAAGTATTAGGATGAGGCTGATACATCTTTATCGAATCCGGAGACATCTGGGCCGGTAGCGTCTGCGCCCTATTAGGCGGGCGCTGGTAGATCGGCTCGGCAGATACAGGTCGCTGGACCCGCTCACTAGACCTCTCGACTCCACCCCTCTGGAAGGCATCCTGGTTAGGCCGCATGATTCTTTCACTTGAGCGTTCTAGCGTACCTCGTTGGAAGTTGCCCACTTCCATAGCGGATGCAGGACGAGGCACGTTGTTGGTGTTTGATCGGTCGGTTCTGAGAAATGAGTCGATTGATGAGGACGGACGTGGCCTTTCGCTGGATCTCTCTGTAGAGTTGCGCAAAAAAGATGGATCCTGGAGTGCGTAGGAAGAAATATGAATTATAATGTTAGTGTCAACATCTGAGTATAATTAGTTTTTGCATTAATGCTCTGCGTGCTAACCACACCTTTAACATAAAAATCTAAATTTTGAGATATTTTCTCAAAATACCAAGCGCTATGTTAAGAGCCTTGTTTGTTCTCATTTTAATTCATTTTTCGTGCTGATTCTAAATAAGGTCATGAAAATGTATGAAAATGAAAACTCTGAAATTTTTGGAATAAAAAAGCAAAATCAAAAATTGTCGTATGCAGTCGACACCCGCTTGGAGAGAGTTATCTTACATAATGTTTGAACACTACATGGTAAACAAGCTCAATCTAAAATATGCATACATTAAATACACCTGTGCACACTGCAGAATTTCCTCATCTTTGTCACGTTTTATCACAAGTGATATATTCATTCAAATCTTGCTTTATAATCCATTGATAATCTTTCATTGATTCTATTTTTCTAGAGTGAGATATTGGTTTTCTGTTATTATCTATCGCAATCACTACATTCTACAAACGCCATTTTGTGGCATTTTTAGATCATTACACTTTACCTTAAGTTTTATCCAATATTTTACATGTTCATATGTTAAACAGTGTTTCCAAATTCAACAGCCTTACTGGCACAAAAAAAACCAAGTATGAATACTTAATGCTAAATATCAGAATTGTTGATCCCATTTGAAATCCATATTCCCCCATGGAAGACATGACTTGAATCTCCCACATAGGGGGTGTAGATTTCAAATGGATTCACCCATTCAGGTAACCCCATTTGAAATTCACACTCCCTGTGCAGAAGATTACAGTCATGACTTACATAGGGGCTAGGGGAGTATGGATTTCAACTGGAATAGCCCAAATTTGCCTTTATTTGCCTTTATTGAATTACTTTCACATTTGCTATTTTCATGGTCTATTCCAGAAAATAGATGCACACCCCCTATAGAGGAGTTCGGATTTCCGACTTTTTGTCCAGTCATGACTGTTGGAAATTCCGGACTTTTAAAGTGTCTAAAGGCAAAAATATCTGGCAGAAAAATAGCTCAAAATTAGAAATCCTCAATTTGAGAGCTCATTTTGCACATTTCCGTGATTTTTCCTTCTACATTTAATTGGATTTCTAAGCTTTTTGAAGTGTCATTGGCAACTGGAATTCCAGTCGTTTTCAGAAAGCAGACTTGGAAATCCAGACATTTCTTTGATTGAAAATTTACTCCTCTATAGGGGGTGTGCACTTATTTTCTGGAATAGCCCATTATCACATTTTGTTTTTGTTCCAAAAATGTCAAAACCTGAATTTTGATGGATTTTAGGGTGTTCAAGTTTGGTAAATGTCTGACTATCTCTTTAATTCATAGTAATATCAGAAGTTCACCTCATCCAACAGACAAATTAGGTCGATTATGGATGTGGGCCCTGCTCAGTGTATATCTATAATACATACACATCAGACAGTATTGAAATATAAGTAGCTATCTCTGGTACAAATACATTTCTTGAATTTGTTTACCTGAATATTTACACTTTATACATATCCAAGTTGGCAAGCTAAGCTTTTAATAGCTTTATCTGGTGGGACAGGCACACTGATCAATATTCTATTTAAATTCAAACCACATCAAATTTCAAAACAAATCAATTTTTAAATTCTTAGTATTTTATTTTTGTTTAGTCAATAAAATGTAGCAAACAAGCTAAATTAGATAGATGTCAAAATTGTCAATATTTGGAACAAAAACAATTTGTTGAGATTTCTGGTATTTTCATTTTACACAATTTTTCCTTGAATCTTGGCTAAGGTAAGGTGTTTCTAGTATCCCCGTAATGCTGTAATATTTGACCTGAGGACTATAATTGAAGACCGAAAAAAGACTGCTGTACTGCGCAGGTCACCAACCAATCACGTCGTGCCATTGCCCTGACGTCAGACGCAAACTAGTCTTTTTAATTATATTAATATAGATAAAAAACATTTCCTTTAAAATTGACCTTTCACTGATAACCCCTGACCTATTACCCCTAACCTATGACCCTCAACCCACCTGTTGCATAACACGACCCATCTCCAAAGGCGTTGTGCTATTGGGTCGTATCACCTCCTCTTGCGCCATCCTGGGTGCGCTACCAGGCAAAAATCCTCCTGACATAGTATGAAAACGATTCCGCCTCGTGTCGGGATAATCCAATTCTAATTCCGGTTCAGAGTAGTAATTCAAATCTATCGGTGTATTGTTACAACTACGCGCAACTGCATTAGCGTCCTCTATGAAACCTGGTTCGTAGATTTTCAGCACTGTGCGGTCTTGAATTTCACTGCAAGACAAAATGGAATGAAAATGACATCAACAATAAGTTTCATACATGAAATACTGATCAAGCCATTTAAATAGTGACCAAGAAGATGCAGGGTTGCCAAACCTGTGATTTAGCAGCCCAATTGGGTGACTTTTGAAGATTTCCCATACAACTTTTCACTGTTTCCTGGCCAATAAAAACTAATGGTTCAGAAATAAATTGGACGACTTTTCCACATTGGCTTCCACGACATTGGTAATTTCATGTCCCATAGAAACCAACTGATCAGACACAAAAGTGGGTGACTTTTCAGTGATATGACATATGATTTGGGCTGCAATTTTTTGGCAACCTGCCCAAAATAGTGTAATTATGATTGAAAGATCCAGGAAATAGGTCATATATGATATAATATATAGATTTATATATATATCTGTCAGTAGGGATGTATGTGACATGATCTGAACAAATCAGGACAACAATTAAGAAAATTGAAATTAAGATACGGGCAAATATAGAGTATCGATAACAATGGTTTACATGAGAAAATTGACCATATAAAAGCTCATATCTTTGCAACCAAGTATGCTAGCGATGAAAGGATCCAGCAATTTGCACATTGGACAAGTTTATGATGCTAACTCAAATTATCAAAGTTCCCTACTTTGGCTTGATTAGATCAGGTGACAGATCATGTGACATTTATCTTAGTCAAATTGATATTAGACATACAAATCACTTTCTTGCCATAATTGCTGTGTCAAGTTCAATTCCAAACATTTCCATTGTCAATGTTAGTGACCTTGAAGACATTTGAAAGACATATAAATCCTGTCCATACGAAGGGCTATTTGCTCGAGCACCGCATTGCTCGAGCACAGACTCGGGGAAATCTGCTATCTGAACGCTTTCGAGGATTCCAGCCCCTCGAGTTTTTTCCCCAAATTTATCCCTTGAAATTTACGGGATTTCACAAGTTCCCAGTGGTGCTTGAGCTCTACTGCCGTGTGAGCGCTACATTTTGCGACTCTCGAGCACTGAGCTTGACCTGTGAATGTTGGTGGAGTTCCATTGCTCTACGGTACATTAAATATTGCAACTGTTACTCATTCTGCCTCTTCTTTCTCAACAACTCTCTTCTCCCAACCATATGTTGAAAATTCAACGGTATCGATGCCAAATCTAGAACATCATCACCACTTTCCATCATGAATTTAAGTACAAACAACAGCAAAATATACCCACTAAAAATTACGTACACCCAGGATGGACAGCATTTGCTTTTTCGCACAAAGACTCCACATGTACATGAAAAGAAAGTGTAGAATGTTAAGTATGGATTAAGGGATCTAAAATGAGCGTTTATTGCGTTTCGACAGCATTTTTTGTGGGACATGAGAGCACCTCAGACCTATCGAATTGCATTCTGAATACGAAGCATGTCTTTATGATATCAAATAATTTTCATTTTTTTTAAATCACAATATAATACAAATTTTATGACAAATTATAAAAATTTGATATTTTGCAAATTTTTGCTATATAACAGTCCTCGAAGTAAATTATATAAATCTTAATGATATATTCTTAAAGTGTATGTAGCAGGGAGGAAAAGCCGACGGTCAATTGAAAATTTCGACCTTTCATATTGAAGATATGGATTTTTTCCCAAAAAGACCTAATTTTTTTGGTGTTTTGGGAAAAAAATCCATATCTTCAATATGAAAAGTCAAAATTTTCAATTGATCGTCGACTTTTCATCCCACCTACATACACTTTAAGTATAAATCATCAGATTTATAAAGTTTACTTCAAGTACTGTTAAATATCAAAATATCAATTTTAATGATTTGCCATAAAATGTGTATTAAATTGCAATTTCAAAAATCAAAATTATTTGATATCAGAATGACATTCTTCGTATTCAGAATGCAATCGATATGTCTGATGTGCTCTAATGTCCCAAAATAAATACTGTCCAAGCGTTCATACCCCAGCCCTTAAGGGTGTTCTTATAAGAATCTTGAATCATGAGATAAAATGATGTTAAATATCCTCTAGATGCATATTGCACAGTCATTAATTGAATTATATATTCATAATTTGCAGCATCTGTAACCCTCTAAGAAAGGGTTAGATTTGTATGAGGAGCAAACAGAGAGAGATTGTGAAAAGTGATGAATATAAAAGTGACAAAATAAAAAAAAATAAAATAAAATTGTGTAGAATTGCAGATATAGAATATTGCATTTAAAAACCTTAAAATATGTTTCTACATATTAATACATTTTAATGAAAATTTGTATACCCAGGATTTATTGGGGTGCTGATTTTAAAGTAATTTACAAGATTGTAAAAGGTAGCTCAAAATCGAATTGGTCAAACTTACACACACAAAAATTTCTTATTTGCTGTACAGGGGGGCCATTGCCCCTACTTTTGTTGGTCATTCGGGGGATTCGGGGGAAAACGTCAAAATGTGCTCCTAATCAGACTCCATTTGGGGAAACTGAACAACTAAACCTGCCCCCCCCCCACTTTCAATGTGCTGTGCACGCCACTGCTTTGAAGAGTGTATTACACCCTGTCACCTGATGAACAATGACTCTAATGAGCAAAAGGATCCTTATACAACATAATACTAAAGTAATGCAATCAAAATGTAGGGCTGTCAAATATTTAGGTCATGTTCATTTCCGTTGTTAAAAAGTAAGCTTTCCTGGTAGCCTAAATATGTCAAAGAAAGAAATGAGAAATGTCAAACCCTTATAGAGGCTTCCTGTATGTTTAAAATCAGAGACTTGTCCCTGAACTCCATCAAAAAGCTCAGCCTCCTGAAAGAGGTACTTCTCCTTAGAACAACTTTGCCAGCCCTATAAACATTTATTCTTATACCATCCATGCCACCTACAGGTAGGCTGCTTGGCTCCGGCTGGTCACTTCTGGCTATACTGAAACTTGACTGGTAGGGATTTTGCCATGGCTCTGAACTAGAGCTAACATTACTACTGCTATCCACACCAAAAGTCTTGCTTTGATATTACGAGCTGAATTAAGTTAAAGTATAATGATGGTACCTAGTCTAACCCTTTCCCACAAAGACATTTTTTCATTCTCAATCACCCCCAGCATATACATTGAATGCACAATGGCTAATAATATTATTATATGATCTGAAGTCATCATAATTATTTTCAACAACTTTCAGTGAAAAAATGTTGGTATGATTAAGTATGACAAAACATTCAGAGAAATGACTCAGACTTTCCTCATAATATTTGTTATGATTCCAGAGAGAGCCAGAAATGTGCAAGTTAACATAATACAGATGACCCGATTTCAATATGAACTTTGAAGAAGAAAATCAAAAGTGAAATATCATGACAATATTATGACATGTTATACTGGTGAGGCCACTAGTGTAATTTGTATAGATGTGTGACAGACAGAGATACTGACATGTGATATTATGTGATATTATGTGATATGTTTGTGATATGTGATGTGATCTGATCAGGGACTGGGCTTTTACTGTTGAAATTCATACACCCCCATGGAAAGCATAACATTAAACTCAGACACAGGGAGTGTGGATTTTAAATGGAGCCACCCATTCAGATAACCTCATTTGAAATTCACACTCCCTGTGTGTGTAGGACTCATCCATAAGGGGTGTATGGCATGTCAGGGTCCCCTGAAACAAGTACTTATCTAGAGCTCCAGGGGGCAATCGACTTTGAAAGTGACAGGGATGTGCGGACAGCAGATCAAAACTAAGGGTCTTTAGGTGAGAGCCTAGACACCAAAAAAGGGGGGTCTTTTGGTGAGAAGAGCTATCCAGAGCAGAAGTGGCAATGTTATTTCTGAATGTTTGGATGTGTCAAAAGTATGCACATTATTTCAGCATTATTATCAGTGTTCGAATTAAGGAAAAATAAATGGTTGTCCCATGGACAACCAGATTACAATTTCTGGTTGTCTGTCTCAAGTTTTTGGTTTTTCTGTGGGCCTACAACGGTGACAAAGGCTACAGATTTATGGTTGTCCGGTGGACAACCGAATCGGGATTCTTGGTTGTCCGGCGACTTTTTAGTTGTCCCGGGCGAACGGACAACCAAAATTTCGAACGCTGATTATTATGTAGGACACTTAGTTACAGTGCAAGTTGATTATGATAACTTGATGTTCAAAATATCATGCTTTGACCTGGTTGGATCAGATTGTGTCGCATTCTATTATGGACACTAGGCAAGGGGTTGTTTTATCTTGCCTGATATAATTGGACTGACTGGAATGTCGATTCTGTAAAAGCACTCTGGCAAAAGCAGTTGCTAGATGTAAAATACATATGGCACATGGAAAGAGAATTTGGACATTGATGTATGGTTGGACTTCTTGGGTCCACGTTTCCAGATGTGGGAATAGAGTTTTGTCCTCATTTGACAGCAATTACCCATTTACGCATCTGCATAAATATGTATACAAACACACCCCTACTTGTAAAGATCTGCAACTGTGGACTTATTTTACCAGTAAATACCCAACCAACATCTTCAGTTGCTTGGTGTCCTCAGTTTGTATGCTATTTTCAGGTTTGCATCCTCATCCAAAATGACTAGTATTGCTAGCATTTGTTCAGGTATGATATTTCAAGAGATTCATATAGAACAGATTGACTTTTGAAGCCGCACTTATTCACTATATTATCATTATTTGAAACTATATGTAATAGTATCATAGTTCCTTTTTGTGTATACCTATCCATGTAACAGAATACATTATAAACAACATGGTCTGTACAGATGTGTATTTATAGAATATGATATGTTTTACTGTTTTAGGAAACTATAAACTTTCCATTGCTACACAAGAACAAATATTTAGCTGGTGCTGTTCTTGAATGGTGGACAGCAAAATTTGATTGTTTTATACTGGTTTTCTTTATTTATCCAAACTGCAAACTCTTCCCGCATGACATAGCCTACATTCAGAGGTGTGGCTGAGGAGGAGGAAGACGAAGAAGAGGAGGATGCATGAGGTCCTGAGTTCAATTCCCAGCGGTGGAAAAGTCCGATTTTTATTGGCAAAATCTGTAGATTAAATAATGTTACATTTAGCTCACAACCTCATCACTTTAAGCTTTTTCCCTCACAAAAATCTATAAGCTTCACAAATACCATCACAAAAGAGACCAACTGATGCATATTTAGCACAGGGGATTTAAAGCACCATATCAAAGCATAGCTGAAAACACTAAGAACCACTGGAAACCATCAAAAAGTTTGTATTTTTTGTTGTCAAAAATTAAACTGAGATCATTCTATAGTGCAGTGGCCTTTGGTAGTTCTATGCTTGAAATCAACAATAAAACTTCACAGCTGTCAAGAGATGTATATTAGCATTATTTCCTAAGCAGCAAAACATCCCAATGATATTGCAATTTAGGAAAGCATGAAAGGAAGCAATCCATTACAGTGACAGCAAGCATGTATTCTGACTTCAAATAACATGTGAATGGAAGGTATCTCCATCTTACTACTGACATTAATAAATGTTACTTATAGTTTGATCAGCTCACAATGGGGGGGGGGGGCCTTGTGACATCGCTGATTAATATCAATATATTTTATTTTGAGGATTGTCTTGTGACATCTCGCAAGAAGTATCACAAATTATTAATTGAAGTCCTATACATTGGTCTACTTTCTTGTCTACTTTCTTTAAGACGCAGGTCAACTATATCACTTTTAATGTGGGTCTACTTTTCGTCATAGTGGTAAAAGCCTAATAATTACAGCCACTTATACGAGCTGATCAAACTATACACTGTATACTCTGATCAGCACCAAATAGGAAAGCGTAATAAGGGGGAGCTTAGTGGAAAGATTATGTGGAGATGAGTGGCTGATGGCATTTGCAAGCACCCAGGTATAGACCACTTGGCATGTGACGTCATTGCCCGGCAGTATGCGTGCGCATTATGACAATTTACATTGTTCTTTGCCCTGCAGTGTGCGTACGCATCGTAGTCTGCTAAGGGCACGTGCATTTTAAATCGCCCGCCACATTTCATACAGTACAAGAAAGCCATTGAACAGTGCAGCGGCTCATTCGAGCATATCGATAGACGAGTCCCTCGCCCTTGTTGATAAACAGTGATGTCAAGTGGTCTATAGAAATGGGCTATTCCAGTTGAAATCCATACACCCCCTATGGAAGACATGACTTAAATATTCCACACAGGGAGTGTAGAGTTAACTGAATGGGTGACTCCATTTGAAATCTGTACCCCCTGTGTGGGAGATTAAGTCACATCTTCCATCTTGTGTTTCATTTTGGTAAAATTTTGGGGTCAGTTTTTAGAATCCCAGCGGAAGCCCCACTCAGCTGGGGCCTACTTTTTTACAGACATAATAACAGAGACCCCAAATTTGTCCTACCTATATTATAGCGCTGAACAAAGAATAAGGATAGATTGAATTTTATTCAACCACCGACATTACGATTCTGCAATTCCACTTTAAATTAATTTAATTGGTAACCATGCATGCTAATTAATCACTGATTAGTAACCATTCATACCCAATATCATCATTTATCCATCATAAAATATATTCCCATTATATCAACAGCATTGGAGCCCTGTATGCATAAGAACAACCACCCCATCATCATGACACTTTCCTTGCTGAATTTGTTGAATTTAAGATATATGCACACACAGACACACCCCAATTCTCAAAACAACAAAATTGATTTTTCTACATGACCAAATTAAATTTTATCGTCCAATGAGAACATGCTTCCAGATGAGTACAAACATTGCTGGTATTTGGGGGGGGGGGGGCAACCAAAATTGCCGCAAAAAGTGGATATTTTCGTAATTTTGTTTTTTTGGGGGGGAACTGGGGGCAAGAAAAATATCAAACTTTGATGCACCATCTAAGTAGTAAAGTACTTTCATAATTGCACTTTTTAAACGATGGATGAGTTATAACCTTGAGTACTATCCTCTCTTTGTTTCACAGTATTAATTAAAACATGTCAGAATGTGACATTTCTGGAGTAAATCTGTTAATTCAATCAATTTTAAATGTATACCATGACCTAAAAGCCTCTTTTATATCTAGCCATTTTAGTTTATCTAGTTCATCCATTAAATAGAGACCAATTTATTCTGGTTTAGGTAGAAAATTCAAGCTGGGTGGGTGTAAACTAATGTTATACACAACTTCATACCTTCATAAATTGAAGAAGTCAGCCAAATTGTCTTTGAATGAATATTTTATTTAACCTAATTTGTGTCCCTTTCAAATAATTAAAGAAAATGGTTTTCAAAGATAAAATATCAATATTGGTAAAAAAAAGGCAGCCATTCACTAGGATCTACAACATGCTCATATATCAGGGGCACAGTTCTTTAACCCCAATATATTTGCACATTCATTGAATGACCTTTGAAAATTTGGGTACAAAAACTCATACTCTGCATGCAACTTGAGGTCAAATTTTGCACTATGATTGTTTAATTGAGGTTATTGGAGTATGCCATAGGGATGAGGCCATAGTGGTCCATAGTGATTGGATATCACTTTTTGCATCCGATGAGTCTTCCTATGAACACCTGACATTCCTCTACTACCATTGGCATTAACCAACTAACTCCCAAGTTTCAAATACAGTTGGTTATAACTTATTAACTGTCATGTATGGGGTTCAAAGTTGGTGCCCCTTTCAAATGGTTTCTCAGAGATAAAATAACAATATTTGCAAGCCTTTAAGTATATCACTTTTTGCATCTCGACTCTTTATATGAACACCTGACATTCCTAGGCCAACACCTCTCACATACCACTAGCATTAACCAACTATAGTTTTACATACAGTTATATTCTACCAAACTGCCTGTATGTGATTCAAAGCTGCCAGAGGTTCTTGCAAACTGTTATGTCCCAAGAATGGCTGAACCAATACTATACTCATTGAAATCATTTTGCATCAAAATTTCACAAATGTCCATGAAAATACAAAATTTTCAAATTGTTAAAAATTGTACAAAAATTTTGCAGTATCTGCATGGTGCAGGTTAACGCCTATCGCAGTTAATGCCCGACATTTTCATCCCTCCATAACAAATAAGTCCAATACAGCCCCCCTAATAAGCGCAGACTTATCCCCATTTAAACTCAGCCAGTCGAAATCGTCTGGTATCATCAATCGCATCTCAGGTACACCAGGCGATGTAATGCTGGCGACAGACGGACAGACGCATGAATGTGGTGACATAGACCGGCAGGTGCAAATCATGTAGGCTGTGCATTGTTATCGCACTGGATCAAGCATGAATGAGTGATGAGTTGAATGTATGATCTCAGCATGGTCCGAATATTAACCCCTTTCAACTTCGATGACATGTGCATACAAACAAGTTCAAATAGTCGTCAAATTTAACCATATTTATCTAAGAAGTATAAAATTTTGTTGGAAAGTAATCCATGTGAATTAAAGCATACAGTACCCAGTAGGTCATCTATGATCCCGGTGTCCTGCATATTTTTCGGTAAAGCTCTTGTTTATTTTGACAGGAATAGGAAAACTAATTGATCATAGAGCACCTATCACTGTCACATACAAAGCAATAAATGCCATCTTCATTTTATCGACTATTTGTGTCGCTCTTCTTCTTCCAAAGGTCAGTAAAACCTAGATCACATCCACAAGATTACTAGAAATCAACTTGAAAACGTTGGCTATGATGATACTCAGATGCAGAAATCCTGTGCCATACTCACTGTGTTACAGATTTGCTGTCAGGAACAAGAATGCCTCATTTTGTTGGGACAGCACACACCTTGTTAGTATATTTTATGCTCCAGTTAATTTTCAGAACTTCCAGGGCAATTTATGTAAACGTGTCTATTATAAAGTGGCTCAAGCCATCCACCTTTTGAAACTCTATAAATTATAGGTACGTTTCTCCTTCATTCCAAACTAAAATACACTATGAGCCAAAATGGTCTAATTTCTAATGACATAGTTCATTAAGCCCCATTTCACCACTCATACCTCAAACTTTGAACCCAAGTTGCTGAGGATGGGTTTTCAAACCCAACATATTCAAAGGCCATTCTATTGAATGTACAAACATATATTGGTTCATAAACTGTGTACTGACCACAGAGGGCGGTATACACAAGAGTCGCATTAGTGTACATGTTTACGTAACCACCATCAACTCATTTGCACAGAATTGGATACCAGGATCGTATTCTGATTCGTCGTGCCTTCTAACCTGTTCTAATTAGCATACTTTTGGATACCTCCATATTTGGTATTACCTAATTAATTATTTATACCTCTTTGTTGCTTATATAGTGACGTCATTAGAGCTGGTCATTTCGTCAAACATTTGGCGAACGAACGTTTGTAGTTTTCTTTTTATTACTGTTATATCGTGAAATACCATATAGCTGACGTGTTAGTCCAATATGATAGGAAAATATTTCTGGTGATGACCCCATGTTCACATTGGCTTAAAATAAGCTGTATTTTCGCTGGAAAGGGGCCAGGACATGTCGGCCATTTTGTTTACAAAAGGCATGTTCTTCTCCCGCATTACCCGGAAGTGGCAGCACCCGAACAAATGACATCATTTCTGGATTTCAGCCGGAATGGTTACGTTCACTGCCGTGCATCAGTATACGCATTAAGCGTTATCTAGGTTTTACTAAAGTAAAACATCTTTGGTACTGACAGATGACCATGTTTGAGATCCTATACATAATAGTAAAAGGTGATTTGTTTGTTTGTTTGTGCTGCCTGCTTTCACTACTTGAGTAATGATGCTTAAAATAAAATGAAATGAAAATGTCACATTTTCTCAAACATCTGCCACCTACAAATGTTTAGTTCATAAACACTGGGGGGTTGAAGCAGTCAATGCAGACAATCTTTTAGTTGTCTGCGTCAAGTTCTATCATACTGCCCACGCCTACAGCCAGATTTTATTTTTTTTAAAGTGGACTTTTTAGGAGTGCCGCACAAATTGTGTGGATTTAGGAAGAATTTTTTGACAATTTTGGTGATCTTGGGCTGATTTTGGTGATTTGGGATGCAATTGAAGGGATTTGTGTGTAATTTGGTCAGATTTGAGGGGATTTTTTACCTTGGTGGATGGGAGGGCATCCGTCCACCTTGCCACACCCATGTCTATGACCTTGAAAGTGTTTTTCACAGAAGTCATAGCACTATTGTTTTATAGTCAATATCTGAACATGCATGAGACAGGTTGTAAGTGTACTCAAGATTCTGAATACCCAAACAACACTGGAGCAAAAGGGCTATACACCTTCTGAACCTTCTGAAGTTGTAGTCAGCAGGGCGAAAACCGCAAATCGCTAACTATAAATCGCTAACACTCTACCAGTAACTTACAGTCTCCTCCTAAGGACACACATTCTCATGGCTTACTTGTCAAACACTCAATGTACTTTGAGAAAATGCAAAGCCTGCAAATGCACTGGTCCTTGATCAAAGATACATGTTTTTGATGGATGAAGATGCATGACTGCTACTTATATACTCAAGGTCAGGTACATTTTCAGTATGCTATGCAACATCAATGAGTCTTGGATTTAAAACTAAAGAATAGTGTGTACTGTGAAAACATACGTACATATAGTTCAAACAGATCCTGGGCGTATACAAATTTTGATAAAAATTCATAAGGGCTCATATTGAAATACCCTACCACGTTTTCACACAGAAAGAAGGCAGGATTCCCCTCGCTAAAGCAGTATTCAGACTTTTTATTGTACGTACAATATTGTATGTAACATATATCGTTATTTAATCTATTGCCATTCTATTTCCAGTAATGTTTAAGTTCTAACGAATGTTTGATGGCGAAAAATCGATAATATATTTCTGCTAGATATTGTATGTAACATATTATCGATTTTCGTCATCAAACATTCGTTAGAACTTAAACATTACTGGAAATAGAATGGCAATATATTAAATAACGTATATATGTTACATACAATATTGCACGTACAATACTCGGAGTCTGTGGAGCGCTTAAGCGCCCGCCTCAGGAAAGCTCGGTCATAAAACGGATGGATTATATGCATCAGTGATACACCCTGCCTTTTGAAGTGGTCCATGATGAATGGGAAGATTTACTCCGCCCACTACAAACATAACGGTCTGGTGACAAGGATTATAATAAAAGTTTATCAAAGACCGGCAATTTTATTGATTGTTGAACTAATTGAACTAATCGGCTCATCGCACAACCCAGGAAAGTGCGCTCCTAATTTAAGTGGCTAATTGCAGTGTTATAATCACACAGGATTTTAACAAAAGAAGGCTAGCACAGGAAAGCTGCAGGATGGCGCACACCTTCCTGTGTAAGGGAATTTCAATATGAGCCCTAATAGCATCCCTTTACTTTGACCGCTACACCACGGTGTCCTATATCTGAAACAATTACGCTATAGATATGAGATAAAATACTTCCAAATTTGGAATGGAAGCTTCTAAACTAAAATAAGCAGTACGTATCTCAAGAACCACTGAACCAATACTAGGAATACTAGTATTCTATCAAATGCCGTATCATGTCAAGTTTATATGAGCATTTTAAAATAATATTTTGAGAAATTTGAATTTTTGGATCTGATATAATATGAAAATTGTTATATAGTTCATCATAAGTGGGCGTTGGAATTTTAATCATGGGAATCAGGTGTATAAATGATATGCCTGCTGAATTTTGATAGCCATACAGATGTGACAGAGATAATGAATTTACGTCGGCAGGTGTTTTGCAGAATTGTGTCCTCAATTCACTTCTTGTGTAACAAAAAGGATGAAGTTTGGTCAGAAATAAAATTGATTTTTCACACACTAATTTTGAGTGCTGGTTGATGGTGTGGTCAGTTTTGAATTTTATTAATCATAATTCACTAAATTGAAACTGCAGTTATAACACACTAATATATAATAAATTTTGAATTTATTTAAAAAATCTTAAACAAAACTTTCAAAAATCCTAAGGAAAACAGTTTTCCTAACATTTCACATTTTTGGTCAATAGCTATTTTGTACAAGAATTTTGTATTTATCTATTTATTTAATTTGTTCAATTTCAAAATTTTATTTGGTTAGAAAAGGACAACGGACTTACATAACTTTTCAGCAAATAGATTCATTAGCTTTATTGGTCAGATTGAATGATAAAATTTTGCTTCGGAAATCGGTGAATACTGCTCCATACATTTCATCCATCTCATTCAAAAATTGGATGCAACATCAAAAATTTGACAATATTATCACTTATTTTGCAGGAAGTGATGTAAACGGATGCAAGCATTCGCTGTCTTACTTATTCACAACTAGTACCAATCAACAGTGTTCGTTTTAAGTGGTAATCCGGGCGTCCTGACGGCCAAAATTGCCGTCGGATTACCAGAAATTCACTGCCGGTTATCCGCGGAAGTCCCATATTTTTCACCATTACAGTGTCTGAAGCGATGTCCTACGATTCCTCATCAAAATTAATTTAAAAGCGTAATTATATCTCAGTTTTCCCAATCAGTTTTCCATGATTTTAAAGCTAAAATCGCCAACTAATTGAAATAGTAATTGTTCGATAAAGTCAATTTAAAATCATTAAGCTTACGCACGGTCGTGTATGGAACATGATAACATCCATCCCGGAAGTCTTCGTATTTCGCTTTCACACCGCCGCATCCCCACATACCTAGTTTGGGCTCGATTATAAATTAGTGTGCACTGTGCAGATTTCTTTTACTCCGTACTCGTACTGTGTCTTTGTGATTGTGTTATTATTTCGTTGACCTTTGGCCTGTTAGAAGGAATCTGTAAATGATACACTACACTGAACATCGCTTCCACGCAATTATGCTTGTTTGGAACTGTGCCTTTGAGGTCGTGACAGTTTGACAGCAAAAACGTTGTTTCAACGTCGTCGCCTCGTTTCAATTCGGAATTTCTTCGTGGGCGGGACCCGTGGCGAAGAAACTAATGCTTCTACTTCTAAATCTAAGAAGAGGGATCTGGATAGAGATTATGATCAAAATAAACGGATGAGAACATTTAAACCTTCGTGGAAGGAAGGCCGCCAATAGTAAATTTTGAGAAATCCCGACTTTGGGGGATAATATACGGGTATTTCTCTGAAAAGGTGTACTATTTGAAGATAGGCAAATATGAATTTGAAAATGATTATAAAAATGTTTCCTTTACATATCTGTAAGGATGTAAGTCTCTAGTGCATGAAAACAATATTTGGCGCGATCTTTCGGGCGCCCTCTATATGATAGAGGGCGTAATCTGCAGGTTGTGCCAGGTGAGCATCATCTCCGTCACATCGAGGCCAAAAAGGAAATAAGGACAAAAAATTGTTAAAACTCTTAATTATGAGTTTTATGGATAACTTTAAGTTGCTTGATTCATGTTTGCTTTTTTCATTTAAAAAAATATGATTTTGTACTTTCGTCATTTAGTTGGGACAATGAGAGGCAGGCTGTACGGAAAATGTCATGTCTGTTAGTATTTTTTTATACAAACTTAAGTATATTCATAATTTTGCTTGAAATAACTAAATAAATTTCTATTGACATAGTAAACACATACAATATCAATTACATTTCCAAATAGTAAATTCCATGTTGTCTGGGTCAAAGGTCAAATAAAGGTCAACAACAATTGTGATGGAGATGACAATGCTGTGATGGAGATGATAGTGATGTGACGGAGATGATATTTCTACACAAATTCCTATAGAGAATCATCTCCGTCACAGACATTTGATTTCAGTAATGTTTTCACACTACTTGAAAATTAAATTCATACAGATGAGAAGGTCTAGAATTGGTAAGCATTTTCTGATAAACTAAACTGGACTTCGCTGTATCTCAAGATCCGGTGATGTGATGGAGATGATGGTAATGTGACGGAGATGATATTTCTACACGAATTCCTATAGAGAATCATCTCCGCCACGGCAAATTGTGACGCTAACTGATGTAGCGGAGATGATGGTTCAGACATTGCTTACGATTAATAGCAGGGTTAATCTTACCCACGTGTTACATATCACCACAACAGCTTGTGGGACATATTCAACCATCATTATTTTCCGGAAAATTTCAACAATAAGACTTATATCAAATTGATCAGAAAGCGTTTGGAGATGATGTTGAATAAAAAGGTACGCACATGTATACTTGAAGATACCCTCAAAATTGGCAGGAAAAGAGTGCCAATGTGCACCTATTCCGGGTTGATGTTTTTCGTCGTCTGTAAAAGGCAGCGTACAGGGTCAAATTATTGACCTCTGATATTTGGTCTTCACCTCCAGTCGTTTTGATGCCAATGTGACGGCAATGATGCAAAACCAAGGGACAGCAATTTTTTGACACAAATTTTTAATTATTCCATAATATTGACTTTAGAAGTGGTTTTAAGCATTTAAACCTTCTTAGACATGATATTTACCCCAGTCAGTGGTAATTTTCACTTCCCACACTTGCTCACAAAAATACTACAAAATCACTAAAATTCGATTGCGTGACATCGGGACATGGGGTTTTCAGGGGGTCGTCAGATATTGAAGAATTTTTTGCAACCAAGAAATTAATTTTTCCCTACTTGGATGTTCTTAACTATTTTTATACATACAAAAGTCCATGACTAAGCCAAAAAAAAAGAAAAAAAATCCGCTTTTAAAACTTTTATGAGCGCCGAAAGTCGCGGGACTTAAAAGTTACTCTTTTCAGAGAATCACCCATACGGATGACCAAAAATTTTGGCGGATGACCAGATTTCATGGCATGGTCATCCGGCGGATGACCAGATTTTTTCCTTAAAACGGACACTGCCAATCAATACATGTTAACATACAATCAATGGCCAGAGACAAGGGAATAGAACTTCCGTCTATCATGCGCAAGTCTTGAGGAGTAGCTTGACCTGCATTATTCATCACTAAATGTTCTAACACATTGTAAACTGTCACTTAGATCTCCAACATGCTTATCTTTGACTCTAATATGTTTGTACATTCATAAGAATAACCTTTCAATGTGTTGGGTACAGAAACTCATACTCCACAACTTGAGGTCAAATTATGAGCTATGGTGGTTGAATGGAGGTCAATGAACTGTGCCGTTATATGAGAACAGTTTGAGCCAGAGAAGATATCTTACCCTTCCCAGAATCCTTTGCAACATAACGACTCACCTCATTATATCAAATGACACTCCTTGTACAGATTCCCTTTGCTTTCATGTTGAGAATAGATTGGCTACACATGGGTCGATAGTCAAGAAATAATATACAGCCTATTTTGAAAGATCTGGATGTGCTCTGTTCATTGAGGTACTTTTTGTCACTATCAACCCATGTTACACTATCTCTAAATGTAAAAGAGTGAAAAACTCACTCCCAAAAGAGTGATTCACTTATAAGACCACTCAAAAAGAGTGAAATGTGTTTTTAAACTTTAGAACCACTCAAAAAGAGTGAAAACCACTCTTTAAGAGTGAATTTAACTCTTTCAAGGAGTTAAATGAAGGACAACTCTAAAATGTGTTGTCCTTCATTTAACTCCTTGAAAGAGTTGAAATTCACTCTTTTAGAGTGGTTTTCACTCTTTTTTGAGTGGTTGTGAAGTTTAAAAAACACATTTCACTCATTTTTGAGTGGTTTTATAAGTGAATCACTCTTTTGGGGAGTGAGGTTTTCACTCTTTTACATTTAGAGAGATACCAAATCAGTGCAGAAAATTGAAATGAAAGAAATGCATTGTGGGAAGTGTAAGATATCTTCTTTGAGTTTGAGCCATAGTGTCATCAGGTTTCCATTTTCCGATGGTTCCATCTGAAAGATGCTGTCAATATCCTATGCACTGTATTGAGAATGAAAGTTCCGTTCAAAGCAAAATGAAGAGTCCCGCAAAAAACACAATGTATGCCATACGCTACCCTGTTTTAATATGATATATTATTGATAGGTTTCCTTTGTATTTAATACTCATCCAACTGGCCTTAAAGGCACATCATAGTTTGCAACCAAACCAAGTATGCTATGGATTTTCAAAAACAATTCCAGCAATAACACACTTGGTTACTAACTAAACAAGTTGATAATAATAACTCAAATTTCCAAAAATTGTCTCCTTTAGCCCGATTGGATTCGATTTTCTCACATATTTTCCCAAATTTTGAGATGATTTTATAACCTTTCCTCTCCTCTTGTAGCAATATTTTGTCACCTTTTCAAGATGTTGTCATAATTAGAACACGTTGACCCAGATTTACTTACAAAAATCGTTATCGAAAAAAAAAATCCTGCAGATTTCTTGACTAAACAGAATCTCAATTAGGTGTTATAAAATAGGTCAATAGTGCAACTGGGATGAATTTCAGTTCCTATTTTTATAAAAAAAAAAAAAGATGGAGCAAAATCGGACTGATAGAAGGAAATATTTACTCTACAGGATGGTCAGTTTTCTTAAGCAAAGCACACAATAATTGAAAGAAACTGAAGACAATAGGAGGACAAAACCGCCTTCTTTCTCTCCAAATATTGGGCTATTCCATTTGAAAACAATAACCCCTTTGAAAATGCTTGAGGATTTGGAAATTCACAAAAATATTTACCAAATATGAGTCAAATTTAGACTGGAATGCTGGAGCTCTTGAAATATTATGTAAATGTCTCACAATACCCCCTTGAGGAAGACTATAGATGAAATTTTACAAAAAATATCCAAAGTAGAGGCCAATTTGTGTAAAAGCCTGCTGGATTTCAAAATGTTCTAGTTTTCAGCAGTGGCAGTGTAACAGGGGGTAAATACCCCCCCCCCAGTCAGAACTTTTGCCTTCCCAGTAAAAATCCAAAATTACAGAAAATTAATGTCCAACTTTTGTGGCAATTTTACAAACAATTTGTTGATTTTGCCCCCCCTGAAATTCATTTTGCTTCCAATGCCCCCCCCACCTGAAAAAAAAATTCCTGGTGCCACCACTGGTTTTCAGCTGGATTTCAACAGAAAACACCAAAAAAAATCCACCTTGATCGGCCATGATTATTGAACTGAAATTGAGATGGCAGTATCACCTCCACAGGGTGTGTAGATTTCAAATAGAACAGCTCATTGGAAAATTGTAACCAACTGCCTTAAGGAAGATAATATTAACCACATTTGATATTTTACATTTTTTTGTATAACACTGACAAAATTTAATGAATTTTTCACTTGACTTCCCTGATTCTTACATTCCATGTTACAGAGTTTAGAACAACATTTATTTTCATCACATTTGACATGAAATCGACCTGGTTTTGACGGAAATTGGGCAAATCATAGCCTCAAAAAGGAGTCTCTATCGTGAGCGTTATTACACATAGACTGCAATATTTCATGTATATTGAGAGATTTATTCGAGTCAGAATAGGGTTAAAAAGCTACTATTATTAGTTTGTATTTTTTCTTGCTCATTTCCATTTATTTAGACATGCTTCAAGAGGTATACATTCAATTTAAATCAACCATAATTCTTTGCTGTTCTGTCAAAACCTCGTAACTCCAATAGCTGCTATGTATTAAATATGTGCAATATAATATCCCGGTGGGTTCAGTTTGTATTTAAAGGTAGGACATATGACCGTTCCAGGATTTGAAAATGACCCCTATTTCACGGGGAATCGAGGACATTTGCAGCAATTTTACCCTCTATTTTGCATGAAATCAAGGAAAATTTGCCCCAAAACCCCCCATATTTTTATCAATTTGAGGACGCATTTTCATTTCACCCCCTTATCACGAGGAATCAAGGACATTTTTCTGACATAAATACCCCTATTTTTACCATTTCAAGGACGCTTTTGAATTTTCCCCTATTTCACAGGGAAATGAGGACAATAACGAAAACTGTAGCAGTAAAAGCGGACGAAAGTCCTAGAAATACACCCTATTTTTCATTTCCAAGGACAATTTTGCTCCAAAACACCCCTAATTTGGACAATCAGAAACAATTTTGTCCTCGAAATTTCCATGGACATTACTTGAAAAGTACCCCTAATTGGAACCATCATGCGTACACATTGTCAGTGAAGACTGAACCCACCGGGTATAATATATTGTATTGTACATATTTAACACATAGCAGCTATTGGAGTTATGTGGTTTTGCCAGAGCAGCGACACATTGTGTAACCCTTCGTATGACAAGACATAGGTGAGTAATTACCTCCGAACAGGTGTTTTAAAGATGGAGGAGGTTTGAAGTGAATATTATCAGGTGGTTACTGTAGAATTTATCAGTTTGTTACATTAATTGCAGTTCATGGAGGAGTAAGGTTTACCTCAGGTTCTCAGTTGGCTTCCTTGCCCTTAATCTTTCAATTCTGCATTAACCCTAACCCAACTAGGACTCACTAAAGCTCACTATTAAAACCACTCTGCGTGCATGGATTCCACGGGACTTGATGACTTAATCAGACCAAGTCATATATACCCAGGGAATCGTTGGCGGGCCAACGTCACCTGTGTAGCTACATGCGGGGGATCTTCTGCGTGGCATGCGAGGGGTCCGAGGTTGAATCCTGGGGTGCCACGTGACTTTTTCTTCTTCATCTTCTCTCCTTTTCGTTCCTTCTTCCCTTCCGATAGCCAAAAACCACGGGTAGGGTTAGGGTTAACAGTATACATGGTATATACCAAGGTTTCCCTATGTCTTAGAGCTCTCAAGTTTTACACAAATTGAGATTATGTTGCTCCTTTTGTCAGCAACTCTATAATTAAGGAATAGGGATTTTTTTCTTCACACACATATGGTCATTGGCAAAAGTTCATTGACCATGCATTTGAGGGCCCATCATTGGTCTCTTAAAAGAGAGCATGTTGGGATATTCTCATCCCCCATCTACCAGTCAGAATTAATAGGTAAATTTTCACGGGAAAATTTTCTGGACATGTGACACCCATGGGCGCAGACATATTAGCATTATGGAATGTGACCCCGAGCACAGCGGGTGTTCTTCCAATGTATTTGAATAGGAAGAATTCCTACTTTGATGCAAAATAAGTTACTTGTCGCAAGTTAATAATATTATGGTAAGAGTTTCCGTAGATAAATATTTTTTTCCGTAGATAGATATTTTTGAAATTACGTTTTGATGATATTGTGAAGAAATTAAGATAACATAATATTTAATAAATTTGCAATGCACAAATTTCTATCAAAAATGCGTTCAAAAATACTATTCCAATTCAAAATTACTAAGACTTGAATAGCGAGGTCACCGCCGGGGGTCAGAGATCAGGCTCGAGGTTACACTCACATTGATACGCATTGGTCACATGTCCAGAAAGTTTTCCCGTGAAAATTTACCTATTAATCTTGACTGTCTACTTCTGCCTGCCCCCATCAGAATGAAAATTAAGACACAAATGTTTACATTTACACCCTCCTCACCCCCCCCATTTCATTTTGTCACCCTCATCAAAAATCCAGGTGCCACAACTGGACAGGGGTAGCATTGACGACCCCTTCAAGAGAACCTTCTGGTGAAATTGGGATAGAAACAAATACATTAATGCTAAATCAGCTTATTTTGGATACCACTTTCCATCCAACCATACAGGTCAAGTTTCTCCCTGACTAGGCTTTTCCTACCTTAGAATGGCCAGACTGGTTCTGCACCTGCCTCGACAGGACTGCCAATGGCTTCATTATAACAACTTTATTGAGGATTCACTTGGGCTGGGATCCTGATCATTGTTTTCTATAGCCATTCTGCCATGTGTATTTAATGGCCTCACACATGGTTGGTTGGAATACTTACTAGACCCCTTAACTACCTCCAAACCCCATCCTTCCTCTATAATTGTTTATTTAGACTTGTCTTCTGTATCTTGTCTTTTGTTTTGACTTTAAACATACTGAACTGATAGATAAACTATAAATGAGGCAAAATGACAAAATAGGTCACAAATTGACTAATACTTGCAACATATCTATGCCAACAAAAGAGCAATAATGTTGTCAATACCTCATTTTAGCAGTTTAGCATGAACACTTTTTACTTTTACTACAGTGCTCCAACCATGCAAAATAGGCCAGCATTGAATAATACTGTGCCAACAAAAGAGAAATAACATCTGCAATACCTCATTTTAGGACAAACACTTTTACTTCAAAAGCGGTTTATTTTCCGTAGTTGTTTCTGAGTTAATTTTTAACAAAAGACATACTAAACCTAACACACTAATATAAAATAAGCTAATGAGAAAAAAGGCCAAGCATTGACGAATACTTCCACAAATCTGCGCCAACAAAAGAGGAATATAAATGTCTGCAATACCTCATTTTAGGATGAACACTTTTTACTTCAAAAAGGGTTTATATTCTGTATTGTTTTTTAGTTTGTTTTCAGCAAATGACATATTAAATTAGGCTAAATGACAAAATAGGTCAAGCAATGGCTAATTATGTGTCAACAAACGATGTATACATCTACAGTAGTAACCTCATTTTAGGATAAACCCTTTTACTTCAAAAAGTATACAAAAGCTCACTCTAGAATTCATGGAGAGGAGGCATTCAACAGAATATACAGGTTTGTATTTCTTTTCCCCTTCTGTATACCTACCTACCCACATGCCTCTCTCCCTCATAGTAAGTACTATTATGTCTATACATAAAATATGCACCGCCTTGACAGTTTCTGGGTTAAACTTTGCCACAACATTTTCTTGTAAATATTTCAGTAAGATATGCCAACATGCATACAGTTTCATCATTACCTAGATTTTTTTTTTTCAAATTCATTTCAGGCTTGAAGTTTAGAATATTTTAATGGTAGGATTGAGAGCAGATAATTCAAGTTGAAAGAGCTTTAGGTGAATAACCTTAGTGCATAAAAATGACTAAAAAAATAGAATTGTTTTTACAGAAAAAAACCAAAATGTGTTATAATTTTCATCTTCTATTACTTTTTGTATACAACATTCAAAATATCTGCCCCTCACAAGTAGAAATACAGTATATGCTTTGCTAATTGATAGCATATACTGTCTCTTACTCTGCATCAAACTGGTTCAAAACATTTTCTTTCAAATCAAAGCAGAGTATCTGCTATGTTTCTTATATCGATTAAAAAAAACACATACAGACCAATCGCCAGCATCAGCAGCTAATGAGGGTCAATACCGTACTGACTTGAGTCTAGTCCCACCCCGTTTTTGAGTGAACATTTTTCAAAATTGGGGGGTGGGACTATACTCAAATTTCAAAAACAAAACAAAAAAAACATTTTTTTTTTTTTTAAAGTTATTTATTTTTTCAGCTTTGGAGTGTCCCTGGACCTAGACCTAAATGCTAGGATCATTCATGGCTGATTTTTAAAAAAAATTGAATTTTGCATGAAGTTTTGTGTTTTTAATATGAAAATTGATACTTTGTTTTCATGTCATACTCTATTAATGATAACAAAATGCATTCAAATTCAATGCATTTTGATATCATTAACAGAGTATGACATGAAAACAAAGTATCAATTTTCACAAATTTGGGGGTGGGGCTTTACTCGAAGGTGGGACTATACTCGCGTCAGTACGGTAATTCCAAGAGAACTGCTAGATGTACATACCGCATATTTTTATGGTGTTACTCTGTGCTCTGCTGACAATGATATGAAATTTGTGGAATGGAACAAAAATGGGGAAAAGAAGAGGGATAGGAAGTACGAAAACACAGGCCAAATTGAACAGAATCAATGCAGGAAGGAAAACGTTACTCCCGTGCATGTAATAACACATTCAGTTGCCATCGCGGTGAAACTGTGTCCCGCATTCCGTAATGACGTGCCGCACGCTTGCCGCAATTCGAGAGGAAATTCCACACACAAAGCTAAAAGAATAAACTAAATGGTCTTGCCCTTTCATGTTAAATAGGGTATGATGGGTTGACAACATGGGATTACTAATTCCCTCGTTGAATGGATGCTCTTTTGCCGAGATGAAGGACATGACTAGAATAAGAGGTGAAAGGTGAAGTATATGATGGGTTGAGGCTCTAGTTTTTAATTCAAATGGTCTTACATTATTGTGAAGTTACTTACTCATCTCATTAGATAGCACGAGTTTAATTATAATCAACCATGTGTATAGCATCAATTCAGGGCACTTATTGGGGCATCGGTGATTAAAGGAATGAATAGAGTACAAAACAGTACAATCCAAGTGTTTGGGGATTTTATGGGGATTTCTACAAAATATCTATTGGCTCCTAAATAACACACAGAATTGAAAAGAGAGTGTCTCTTTTCTTGACTGTTTCTCTCTCCTGCATCATCTGTCTGTCCCAGCTGTCTGTCTGTCTTTGTCTTTATCATATGTCTGTTATTCTCTATTTGTCTGTCTGTTTGTCTGCATGTATCTTCCTCATCTTTATGTCTCACTCACTCACCTTAAATATTCCAATTCGTAAAATATTTCAGTCACTGGATCCCGTATATATATTTTCCTTTCTGGTGCTTCTAACATATTCATAGTTAGCTTGCGTGCAAAAGCTCGCACAAAGAGCGCCCTCACTGTATCAATACCAGTCACTTCATTGGGCATCAATGCTCTTTTTGTTTCATTCATATACTGCAAATAGATCAGACCTGGAGAAGACAAAGAACAGAAATAAAATTTTACATTAATGAAAAACAACAAATTTGCTTGGAATTGTACAAAATGTAAGAGGACAGATTCTTCTTATGATTGCTGGAAATCCAGACTTTCAAAGTGTCTAAATATGAAAAAAAATCCAGCAACAAATAGTTCAAAATAAAAAAATTAAATTTGAGGGACTTATTTCCACAATTCTTTATATATTTGATTGCATTTCCAATCTTTTTCCACTAGCATAACATCGGCAACTGAAATTCCAGTTGTTTTCAGGAAGCAAACCTGGAAATCCAGACATTTCTTGTATCAAAATTTATTCCGCTACAGGGGTGTGCACTTATTTTCTGGAATAGCCCAAAAATATCCACCGATGATTGGATCTGAAAACAGGCCACATGGATAGCACCACTATGAAGAAATGACAGTGTAAATGTTTAATGAGATTTGATGCGTGTAATTATTTCGTCAATTCACAAATCTCTGTTATTACATTATTCATTTAGCACTGATAGTATTGTAATCGCCTGATTAGTAATAATCCCACTACGTTGTTGAATTCGGCATAGATGACATGGCCTACTTTCTGATCAATGCCTTGTGTATATTGTATAACGGGAAATTTTTGAAGGTGATTAATTTTTGCACTTTTTGTGGTCGAACAGGCAGATGCAAATTTTGTAATCCTGCTAATATTTTTATTAACCATAGTACTTAATGTGAGTATATTTGGAACTGCGAATTAAACACCTACTGAAACATCCAGAATTTTTAACATCGTGAAAAATTTACCCAGTGAAAATATCCTACTAAACAGTACATGTTGGGATTGAACACAGATTTCCTCAATGCACGTTCTTACAACACTTTTTTTTCCTTTTTTTCCTGTTTTAGGATGTGAATTTACTTTGCTGGATAAGCAGTAGAACATTACATGTCAAATTCAATTTGCATGATGGTAACAGGACCGCTATACAAATGTACAAAGTATACACAAGTAAAATACAAGAATTGACTACGATGTCATTGCAATGCCAAAATTTAAGCATTGACACATTTCACAATTAAGCAATTTAATTGGCACTATCATGCGTGATTTGAGAGAAACTTTGGCCCTCACTCAATAAAATTTCAAACTTTTAATAATGAAAATGGTATCTTTTAAAGCTTAAATACAACTGGCAACTTGTTCCCTATTTTGTGGAAGCTAGTCACAAACACAATCCTCAGTAACAAGTTCATCAATTGCATACAAGCTTGCATGAACTGTGCCTTAATCTCATTGCCTGGTCAATTTCAAACATTAAATGCAAGTATATGGATCACCGCCTATTGCATATTATTTTTATCAGAGATGAGATCACAATCAACAGTAACAAGTTCAACAATTTCATACAAGCTTGCATGAACTGTGCCTCAATCTCATCCCCTGGTCAATTTCAAACATTAAATGTGTGTACGGGTCACCGCCAAATAGATATTATTTTTATCCGAGACGAAAGCTCATAAATCACTCTAGTTTATGAACTAAACAATTTGAGAATATCATAAACTTAGCTTCCTAAACAATGTAAATGCCATCTGTCTATCCTGTCGCATGAATCAACCGATTTTGCTCCTTCAAAATGTCAATACTAAAACTCTCTTACGTGAACTAGATCCTGACAGGGTCTGATCATGTTCTTAAAATAATAGTCAGGTTTGTCATTTTAACTTGGTAAATACGGAATTAAACGTCCCAAGTATTGAGTTTCGACGTCTGACATTTTGCAAAATGTGCAACTCAAAGTATATAGTATACCAGACACAGCATTAATGCAATTTATTGGGTGCATTTAAAAACCAGCCTTCAGACGACATCTCACTGATATGCAGACTTCATTTATCCATCTAAAATTCATAAAAAATTGTTTAACAATTTACTGATTTAATCGTCTCAATGTCCCTAACAGCATTAAAAGCAACTGATATGTCTAATATACAATATTTTTTTCTGAATATGATATTTTCTTGTTTCGCGCATCAAGGCTATACAGAATGTGTGAATATGTGTGAACAAACAAGCGTCCGGTGCTAAAAATAGTCCATTTATCGCCGTCCCGCCAATTCGCCGAGGGATAAGACGTATAAATGGGCTATTCCATTTAAAATCCACACTACCCCTGTGGAAGATTTTGGAAATATTTTCCACAGGTGGAGTATGAATTTCAAATGGAATGAACACATGAGCAGCTCCATTTGAATTTCATACACCCTCTGAGAAAGATTCAACCTGAATCTTCATCAGAGGGAGGGTGTGTTTCAAATGGAGCAGCGAATGTGTTCATTCCATTTGCAATTCATACTCCTCTTGTAAAAGATATTTCCAAAATCTTCCACAGGGGTAGTGTGGATTTTAAATGGAATAGCCCAATTGTCCTGTCGAGTCTAGACTAGGGACACATTAGAAAACTCACAGTATCCGTCTATTAAATCTGAAGGCTGGGTGTGATTCGTCCCTCATGAGAGTGATAAGCCGACACATTATGGCCCTTTTGAATCCCATTTCAGCGTCTTCTTTAACCGTTCTAGTCTAGATTTGAAAAGAATGTAACCTATACATGCAAGCTTCTATTGGATTTTCTTACTAATTGTATTGATATATCACCGGATATTTGAAAGCCTTTTTTATTACTTTCTTTATTTTTTCCATTAAAATTTTCACATGGTAAACCTGTTAAGTAAGGTGACCTTGAAGATGTAAATGCGAAAAATGAATACACTTTAATGAAAAGACCTTCAAAATCATTGTAAAGCTTGTTGAATACGCAAAATTATTCTTTGCAAGTATGATGATTTTATTGTAAGATCGCATTATGGATAAAACATTTTTCTACATTAAATCATCAAGCAGTTCACAATATCAATGTGTATCGTATATCTTTTCAGTTCTTTTCAAATCTATAATGACCAGACTTAAACTTCTCATTGTAGACAACAGGTATTTAATAGGCTCACAAAAATTGGAGAATAGAAGACTCCTTAAATCTATTTTAGGATGAAATTTAGGGGTGCTAGGATGAAATTTAGGGGTGCTAGGATGAAATTTAGGGGTCCTAGGGGCCATTTTTGGAGGTCCAAGTTGTAATCCAGATGTTTGCTGCACATTTCTGAATTCAGAAGGTGTAACAGATTATTATCCATAAAAAAATATATATTTTTATAGAATCTGAGGCAGACTTACAAACTTTGTTAATTTGGGGGAATGTGAAAAATGATTGAGGTAGTATTCATGCTCCAAAAATTACAAGAACCCAACTGAACCCCAAGATTCCATCAAATTAAAAGAAAATGCATTTTTGTGGTTTTTTTTCCTGATTAGAAATGCATCTACAAGTAGGTGGCCCAAAGAATACAGGAAATAACACCTGCATTAGGGGGGAAATTTGCTGCCAGACCAACATTGGTGTTAAAACCATGCATACGCCAAATGTGTTACTTCCGTATTATCTTTGTATACTAGTTGGAAAATGACATTCAACTTACTGTCCCCTCAGCCACCCACATCTTTCAAACTTGGGAGACTATTATGTGACACGATCTGGTCCATGGAGGCATTTTTTGAAAATTGAGTAGTGTGATGTCTATTTTCTTACATATTTTGTTGTTTTTTACTCCACAAAATTTGCCACCTTTGGCCTCCGTGGACCAGAATGTGTCACATATTATGTAGAAATGGTGATGGTGTTGTTCAAATTAATATTGCAAGCGAGAGTGGAAACATTGTTAGCCACTTTATGCTTTGGAGGGCAACGTTTTCAACCATGATTGTGGTTTAGATGGAATTTTTTTTTTTAAATCACTGACCATTCTGGATTTAAGCCCAGGACCTTCCATTTACCTGTCTGATGCTCACTTTTTATTCGTAAACTAGTTTCTCTAGCAAATTAACTTAGATGAAATAATATCTAGTTCATCTCTGAAGCATTGCCTGCATATACAGAACCAACATATCAACTGCTCAGCCAGAAGTGGGTAAGTGCAATAGCTGCCCTGTGACTAGTTGGCAATTTACACACAGTATATTGTACTCATCACATGGCAGCTACACATGGCAGCTATTGCACTTACCCACTTCTGGCACTGAGCAGTCGATATACTCATGGCTAATTACACATAATGCATGGACTATATCATGGGATGTAAGTAGACTGGTGGCCACTTAGCACAAATAACTAAAGGCATTTCTGGGAATATCTCTGTATAGGGAAAGAGAATTTGTATAAATGGCATTTTATTTCCTTTCTATTTTTATCATCTCTTTCTCTCGATGTCCACATAAGCCTTTTCCTCGTCATACATTACACTTTGAGTTTGCTCACTGTTTATTTATATTTGCCACCATCCTTTGTGTTATACAAGCACTTGGCATTACTTTAAAAGTGGTTATATCCATGTGAAGATTTTTTTTTTTGCTTTATAACAATTTCAAAGTTTTCTGTATTAACAAAACAAAATCCTATTCTATGGGCCTGACCATCCCATATTTTGCATTTTGGGGATTCATTTTGTTTTAGCTATATGAATTTAAGAGTCGTAATTTTTTATGCTGAAGTGGATTTATAAGGATAATAGGCGGTACCAACAGAAAAAATACAACAATTTTATGTATAATTCACAATTTTTAATCATTTTGGTATAATTCTCCCTTTTTTTCTGTCACCCTGGGTAAAACATAGTCTTATTGTTAACCACATTTTTTTTTCACCAACGCCTTCCGTCTACCGACGGCCTTACATGAACTGACGGCCATGACGCTGGGGGCTACGCCACTGCATTTAGCCTTAAACATGAAGTGCAAAAGGTAAACATTTTATCTTTATTCCTCAATTTGACCTTATCCTCTCATCTTTTTTTTCTTAATTGTACACAAAGCTTCTAACTAACAACAAGCAATAGACCGGAATTTCATTTGAATCATATCACTGGTTGAAGTACTTCATTAATACCAATATAAGTAGCCGATAGTAACTTCATGAATACCAATATAAGCAGTAGATAGTTACTTCATCAATACCAATATCAGCAGTAGATAGCTACTTCATCAACTACCATATCAGCAGTAGATACCTACTTCATCAATACTCATATCAGCTGAATATAGCTACTTCATCAATACCAATATCAGCAGTAGATAGCTACTTCATCAACGCCCATATCAGCAGAAGATAGCTACTTCATCAATACCCATATCAGCAGTAGACACTTAATTCATCAATACCCATATCAGCAGTAGGTAGCTACTTCATCAATACCCACAGCAGTAGATAGCTACTTCATCAATACCTGCTATCAGGAGTACTTCATTAATACTAATGTTAGCAGCCGATAGTTACTTCATCAATACCAATGTCAACAGTAGATAGTTACTTCATCAACACCCATATCAGTAGTAAATAGTTACTTCATCAACACCCATATCAGCAGTAGATGGCTACTTAAAACCAATATCAGCAGTAGATAGCTATTTCACCAATGCCTATATCAGCACTAGATGACTACTTCATCAACACCCATATGAGCAGCAGATAGCTACTCCATCAACATCCCTATCAGTAGTTGATAACTACTTCGTCAATACCAATACCAGGGTTTGATTGCTACTTCATCAATACCCATATCAGCAGTAAATAGTTACTTCATCAACACCCATATCAGCAGTAGATAATACCTGCTCAGTGCTACCTTAAGGGTATATTATAAAATGTTTATACTAGAATTAGTCAGTTATGTTCAAAAACAAAATCAAAAGGAAACATTTCAAAACAATTGCCAATCAATCATTCAATCAATTAAACCCTGAGAGCAAACATTGCACTGCAAGTAAAAATAAATACAAACCGTAATGTATTTATTTTGTAAGTCAATACCTATCCATGTCCATTAACTAATTACTTCCATTGAGTGCATCTGATCATACAACTATTAAATAACCCATTACAGTTGTTCACCGTGTATTATTCTACATTATGTACGATAACCAAATAATCAATGAAAACGTGTAAGTAGTACACATGTTAATTATTTCATTAATGGATTCCAATAGTAGTTCATTAGGACTGATATACATGCCCTATAGCATTGAGATCAGAATGGTGTTATTGGTATTGATGAAGAAACAAAAGGCCAATAGCCTTTTTTTTTTTTTTTTTTATTGCGATATATACTGTGTTTTCTGTTTTTCTTAGTTCTTTATACAAGCCTGATGGTGAACCATTAAGGGTAGACGAGGTGTTGTTGGTCGAAGCAACCATAAAAATCGATTTTCAGTCTCTAGATCAATAAATTATTGGCAAATAACACATTGATGTTTTGCAAAAGTTTATTCTACAATCTATATAATTTGAAAACTTGCTTAATTTATTGTTGTTAATGAGTTATGTACATTTTACAAAAGTGTTGTTGTTTCAGCCCTCTTTACAACATAACTCAAGAACCACAGGACCTACAAAATTATTTATGAGATATTTGAATTCTTCTACACGCTCGCAAGGAAATGAGCAATGTAATTTTTGCCAAAGCTCATTACCATTCGCAAGGTGTTGTGAACTACCAAATCGCAACACTTTAAAATAGTGTATTACCTTAAGCTGTATATTGAATGCCTGTTGTGAAAGCATATTGTGCAATATTTTTGTACTTGACTGTGTTTTTCCTATCCAATGATTAGCTTTCGATATCTGTTCTTCTTCTCTGCATTTTGATGTTGCGGCACATTTTTGCTGACTGTTTTTGGTCCCGATACCAAAATGCACCAAAGGCTTAAAATTTGACAGTAAAAAGTAACATTTTGTGGAAAAGAAATACAAATCTATTTTTATGGAAAATTTACAATATGGCTTAAAATCTTGCTCCTCTATTTTCAACAACTTGCATTAAAACCTAAGCACTCTGCACTATAAAACAAGACCTAGCTGTACAGTGCAAACAGGCACACCTTACATAGCTTTAATGCAAATAATGTTAGCAATAATTATTGATGAAGTAAAGACAATTCTTGACACTTAATAAAGCTTAGTCTCATTATGTATCAATCACAACGTCTATAGACCTGTTACAAAAGACTTGGCAAAATCAGGCATAGAAATACTGCACAGAGCTAATTAAAATATGAATGTGATACTCTATCATTCAGAATGAGTCATAATTAACAAAACTCAACTATGATTCCATTCTTCTTTTCATTCTTGATAATATACACAATCTACAGTCAACATTAATAGGTAAATTTTCACGGGAAAATTTTCTGGACACGTGACCAATGCGTATCAATGTGAGTGTAACCTCGAGCCTGATCTCTGACCCCCGGCGGTGACCTCGCTATTCAAGTCTTAGTAATTTTGAATTGGAATAGTATTTTTGACCGCAATTTTGATAGAAATTTGTGCATTGCAAATTTATTGAATATTATGTTATCTTAACTTTTTCACAATATCATCAAAACGTAATTTCAAAAATATCTATCTACGGAAAAAAATATTTATCTACGGAAACTCTTACCATAACATTATTAACTTTAAGCATAAGTAACTTATTTTGCCTCAAAGGAAGAATTTTTTTTTCAAATACGGCGTTGGCCGAGAACACCTTTCCTGTGCTCGGGGTCACATTCCATAAGGCTAATATGTCTGCGCCCAAGGGAAGCACGTGTCCAGAAAATTTTCCCGTGAAAATTTACCTATTAATTCTGACTGAACATGTGGCATTCTTGCAGATGTCTGCAATAAATTATATCTAAGGCTTAGGCGATGCTTTACAGGAGGATGGATTTTCAAGTAGGATCGGAGGTTAACATGACCCTAAAAAATCACCAAAAGCTTGAAAATTTGGCATAAATCTTTTTGCAAACATATCTTGTACAATTTTGGCCCCAAAATGGCTGATTTTAAATGATTTTAGCAAAATGTAAAAAAAAAAATCCACAAAAGCAAAATTTGGGTCACTCGGATCTGTAAAACAGGGTTTTTTTCACGGCCTTAGAAACAAATTAACATAATGGCCAGGATTAGCTCGTTGATTTCAAATAGGGAGAGTGAGCAACTTGCAATAATTCTTATAGATAACCTATTTACCTAATGTTGTAATAATTTCATTCATCATTCATTCATTTATATAACTATGGCAACATCACAATTTGTGATAAAATATTTTTGTTCAAAATGGTTGTTGTATTATGTTAAAAAATAACACAATCCAAACTGCAGCACGTTTCATGATCTGCCATTCATAAAAGTTGTGCAAAGAATCTCTCCAATTTTGAAGGGACTTCACAGTTTTTTGTATATAAATTCTTTAAAAATAGCATCTTTTACACATATTTCACCAGAAGTGCAAAGAAAATATCCTTGAGCAAATTCAAGCTTATGAAGATGCTAGCGTATCTGTAATTGACACTGCTGTAAGGATGTTTAATTCAGTGTTTAGCATCTGTAGCATTACCATTGATACGGATAGTATTATTACGCATTTACACTCCGCTTGGGGCATGGATTATACGATAAAATCTCTTAATTGTATTGTTTCAAAATATCAATGGCTTGAAAAATGATACAAAAGTAGGCGACAAGGTGTGATTCCTGAATGAATAGCTATCAGTATTATGACCATTGATATGGGTGTACTGCTGTATCTTCATGGTCAATGGGCTATTCCATTTAAAATCCACACTAATCCTGTGGAAGATTTAGCTAAAGTCTGCCACAGAGGGAGTATACATTTCTAATAGAATCAACAATTGGGTAACTTCCATTTGAAATACTCACTCCAGTTGTGGAAGATATAGGTAAAGCCATAATACAGTGGGAGTATAGGTTTCAAAATGATTAACTCTGACCAATTATATTTGAAAAACGTACTCCCTCTGTGGATGGTATTTCCAAAATCTTCCACAGGGGGAGTGTGGATTTCAACTGGAATAGCCCAATCTGTACTTGAAATTCACAAAATTTTGATATCTGAAATGATGATGATTGAAAATACATGTAGGGGACAATTATAGTTATTTCACTGTTATACTGTGTTAGTGTGTGCATTTCATCAAAAGGGCGGGGCTCTGCGGAAAAGCGCTTTCCAAGATAAAGATTAAAATAGACAGAAAATAAGGAGGAATTTAGGATGCTTTTTCACTTATAAAATATGAATTCCTTGATCACTTTTGATGTGTAATTTTAAAGCTTTTAAAGCAGAAATACTGAACTCAAATTGACTTCACCTGGACCCCACCCCTTTTTTGATGAACTGTATCACATATAGAATCTTTTTTCTCTGGGCAGGGCAGTCACTGGGGATGTGGATGTGTTGTGTTTTATGCATGGAATGATATGAATTGTTTAAAAAAGGAATGCAAAGCAGTCTAATAGAATCACTGTATGATGTGTAATGAAATAATTTAAACATGATAATACACAATGTCAGTCAGAATTAACAGGTACATTTTCACAGGAAAATTTTCTGGACACGTGACACCCATGGGCGCAGACATATTAGCATTATGGAATGTGACCCCGAGCACAGCGGGTGGTCTATCAATGTATTTGAATAGGAAGAATTCCTCCTTTGATGCAAAATAAGTAACTTGTCGCAAGTTAATAATATTACGGTAAGAGTTTCCGTAGATAAATATTTTTTTCCATAGATAGATATTTTTGAAATTACGTTTTGATGATATTGTGAAGAAATTAAGATAGCATGATATTCAATAAATTTGCAATACACGAATTTCTATCGAAATTGCAGCCAAGAATACTATTCCAATTCAAAATTACTAAGACTTAAATATCGAGGTCACCGCCAGGGGTCAGAGATCAGGCTTGAGGTCACACTCACATTGCTACGCATTGGTCACGTGTCCAGAAAATTTTCCCATTAATGTTGACTGAATGTGTTATTAATATTATGCACAAAGCTTGATCTGTGGTCAAATATAGTATCTAGTTTTGGCCATTGTCCCTCTCCCTCTCCCCCAAAAAAAAAAAAAAAAAGGTTAATGCTACATTGTCAGGATTTATTGTAACAGGTGATAGGAGAAAGTGGACTAAGTGTAATTTTCTGGTGTGTGAGCACCAGCTCCAAGACACTATCATGGGAATATTCTGCAAACAAGGTATACCCTTTTCAAATACCTGTTTTATTCCTTATTCGGGGGAAGGTGCATTTTAACACACTCCCTGGTTATGCCTTTAAAACCCAGATCTGGATATACAGAAGAACGTGCAAATGTGCAACGCAGACATCCCTTTTTAATCCAGGCCATTACACTAAATAGGTTAATTAAAGCAAAAGTGACAAAAACAAAATTAATAATACAATAATGCCTGCGTTAAGTAGGCTAAGACAACTGACAACTTACAAGTAGCTTATAAGGACGACTGACAGTTTCTATTGATTGCATATCTCCCTCCTCGGACTACAGCTTAACCTACATCCGGGGCCCACATCAGGTTAGCCCACATGTAACCATGGTGATTCAAGACATCTTTTAATCCAAATATATCAAGTGTTATCAAAAACTAATTAGTTTGTGGGTGATTATTACAGTCCTATGGTGCGCTACTCCCGAGGTTCCCTAGTCCAAAAAATAACAGGGGTCGCTAGTCCAAAAAACTCACTAGCATCCTAACACTAACCTTAAACCTATCACTGACTCTCAAGACATTGACCCTAACCCCTAATGTTTGGACTAAGAACCCCTTGTTATTTTTCGGATTAGCAAACCTTTTTTTATTGACTAGTGAACCTTTTTTAATAAAGAGCAAACCTTATTTTCAGACTAACGAACCGTATTTTCGGACTAAGGAACCTTTTTTTATTGACTAGCAAACCTTATATTCGGACTAGTGAACACCTTATTTTCGGACTAACAAGCCTTACTTTCGGACTAGCAAACCCTTTTTTATTGACTAGCGAACCTTATTTTCGGACTAGCAAACCTTTTTTATTGACTAGCAAACCTTATTTTCAGACAAGCGAACTTTTTTCATTGATTAGCTAACCTTTTTTAATCGACTAGTGAATTTTTTTAATTGACTAGCAAACTTAAATTCGGACTAGCAAACCTTTTTTATTGACTAGCAAACCTTATTTTCGGACTAGCAAACCTTATTTTTGGATTAGCAAACTTTTTTTATTGACAGGCGAACCTTTTTTTATTGACTAGCGAACCTTATTTTCGGACTAGCAAACCTTTTTATATTGACTAGCAAACCTTATTTTAAGTCTAGCAAACCTTTTATATTGACTAGTGAACCTTGTTTTTCGGACTAGTGAATCTTTTTATATTGACTAACAAACCTTATTTTCGGACTAGTGAACCTTTTTATATTGAATAGTGAACCTTATTTTTGGACTAACGAACCTTTTTTACAGACTAGTTAACCTTATTTTCGGACTAGTGAACCTTTTTTATTGACTAGTTAACCTTATTTTCGGACTAGTGAACCTAGTGAACCTTTTTTATTGACTAGTGAAACTTATTTTCAGACTAGCGAACATTTTTTTCATTGACTAGTGAACTTAGTAGGATTGCTGTCTAACCCCATCTCCTTGGTTTGAATGACTGGGTATTTACCTCTCTTGAAATATCAAGCCCCAATTTGAAACTGGGACAAAATTGACAAGTGTGCTCTTTCTTTAGGCGTCCACATAGCACACAGCTAGCCAATTGACTGACCAAATGACCAACCAACAGACTGACTGACCAAATGACCAACCAACAGACTGACCGACCAAATGACCATGCAAAAAACTAACAAACAACAAAATTCTTCATGCTGTGACAGTCTCCACTCCAAGAACAAACACACACAATTTCCAAAGTTCCTGTTATGTTTTGCTGGTTTTCAAGTACATAAAAGGGAAGGATAAGACTCTAAAACAAATAAACATGCTTGGGACTTGGATGAGTAATACTAAAACTGAATGATTAAGTGAGCTAGCGTAAGTAAGAAATGCAGAGGTATGTCAACTTTGTATATTTGAGGTCTGACTAAATAGGGGGTAAACAAGACCTGAAAGCATGGCCAATCATACTCACAGAATCACTAAATAGCACTTCTTGCATGCATCCATGATTGTGAGGCAACTGAATGGTTATTTTATACCAACATATATTTTGAGCTCTGAACTATGCAGTGTTAACAAAATTATGATAATAGAATTATATGATGGCGGAAAATGAGATGGGATGAACTCCTGAAGTATTTTGATAAACCATCATACACTCTTAGAAAAAAAAAGGGTTCTTGGCTGTCCTGTATGTAGAACCCTCAACAAGAGAAAAGGGTTCTTGAAAATTTAAAGAACCGAAAATTGGTCTTTCTGGCCTTCCCAGAACCCTTTTCAGGTCTAAAATGGTTCTTTCTGACCTTTCCAGGCCTGAAATGGTTCTTTCTCTTCTTTAAAGAACCATTTAAGGTTCCACATACAAGACAGCTCAAGAACCATTTTAGGTTCTACTTAGAACTGTTTTTTTCTAAGAGTGTAGGATGCTAATCATGCTACAGACATTCCCTTTTCTATGAAAAAATGAGAGACGAAAAGAAATGTGAAATCCAAATTGACCTCATTACTGTAACATTAATCAGTACTCAGTAGCATCCTACACATTGTCTGAAATGAATATCACATGTAATGTGACCATTGTATCATTGCATTAACCCTATGAGAACTACCTGCCTATTGGTCAAAAAGAAGATTTCATTATCAATTGGACCAATCATCAACATTGTCAGAATAATTTCACCACCCAAAAAAATTGGGGTAAATTTGTTGCAAAGCACCTTTCTGATTGATGATTAAAGTGGAGATATCACGTAATTGACCAATGAGAGGCGATGTAAGATCGGCAGGTAGTGCTCAGGGGGTTATTAAACGATATATTTCTTGGTTTCTGACATGAACAAATGTAACCAAGTTTCAAAATGGCTTCTTGAATTTGTACATTGAATTTATACTTCTGACAAATATTACTAGGTCAACTTTTATAATTATATTTCAAATCTTCCAACCTAATTAACACCTTCACTAAAAGACGCATAAGCTATATATCAATATATGACATATATATAATTTCTTATTTCAAAAACATTTCAAAATTCTCTGACACTATCTATGGTGCTCATTGATTTCCAATAAAATATTTACCTATAAACAGTGACCTATATCGGCTTCATCAAGTGTCTCTTCATCCAAGGTCAAACGTCCTCATCGTATTTTGCATGCAGCAAAATCTCTCATACAAAATTCATGGCTCCGGATGATTCTCAAAATACCACAGACCATCTCAAGATCCACTGAACCAATACTAGGCATGTTTGTACTCTAAGAATAATCTTCCATATAAAATTTAAGTATAGTAAACCAATTATGACATTTAGACACTAAAAAAAAGGTTGCTGAATTTTGCACCTGTGTCAAGTTACAATCAATTTTCACATAGAAAAGGCTAATAACGCGCATATAACGTAGCTTTCTCACTTTCCATATTTGACCACTTTGCAAACTGTCACAACAAAATTGACCACTACACTTATTGCACCTTTAACAAGTGCCATGTCAGTTTTAATGAAAATAAAATAGCTTCCTTTCTTTCCCCTCTTTTTTTTACTTTAAGTTGAAGATGCTCTGGGCGATAACAGTAATATAGTCGAACACAGCTGGCGATACAAGACCTAGGGATAGCCATAAGTGCCACTGCCACTCGCAAAAAAACATCTGCCACAATTCTAAATATTTCACTACTATCAAAATTAAGTCTTCTTCAATACTAGCCTATATTTTCCAATATTTTAAAATTTCATGGCTAATATTACATAATTTGAACTATACAAGTTTGAAATATGTTAAAAGCATGTTACAACATTAAAGTATATAAACAACAATAATCACATGGCAAAAGATATCAAAGATTAATGTGCACAGAATCTTATAAGCTTAAAGCAAAAATGTGCAATTTGCTCACATTTGTGATTTGCTCAGCGGGACACCCTCAATTTTTCTCAATATTTAAATTGCAAATGAAAATTTAAACTCAACAAGTGAAATATTCCTTCTGATGTGTACCTCTAAAGCATCCCCTCTTTAGCGGTGGTGCCAATTAGGGGGACTACATGGTGCATCCCTCTCCAACACAAACTTTGCCCTCTCCCATTCTGAACCAAAAATTAATAAAAATCCCACTTTATTTCACTTTGCCCCATTTCTCCTACCTACACCCCATTTCCCCTACCTCCCCCAACCTGAAAAAAAAAAATTGCAATGCCACCACTGCCTCTCTTAATTTAGACATCATTCACACAGCTGTTACCCATAGGCCTATCTGATTCAGCATTTCATTCCTCACACATAAAAATCATGGTGGAAAAAGTATAAATAAATAAGCGATCCTATTAACGTCCAAGTTTCTAAATCTCACACTAGGAGGCGAAAAGTGTGTATAAATATGCACTGTCCATTATCCATCTGAAAGTGTCAAATGCGTTGTTTAGCGAGGTGTAAACTTGCGCATTTAACTTGATACCCAGTGGAATTAGGTACTGTCAAGTGGTCATTTGTATACAGTAAGCTTATAACATTGAATGGACCTGTTTAGGGGGGTGTTACTGCAATATTGGACCACATTAGGGCTATTCCTGTTGAAATCCATACACCCCCATAAAAGATATACCCTTAAACCTCAACGCATTGTTTAGCGAGGTGTAACATTGCGCATTTAACGTGATACCCAGTGGAATTAGGTACTGTCAAGTGGTCATTTGTATACAGTAAGCTTATAACATTGAATGGACCTATTTAGGGAGGTGTTACTTCAATATTGCACCACATTATCCTCCAATAGTCTCATTCCCTACGGTACATTTCATTGCCATCCACCTAAGGGGCCGGTCACCCAATTTTGTACAGTATTTTTTGTGGGGCCTTAGAGCACATCAGACACACCAAATTGCATTCTGATTACGAAGAATATCTTTCTGATTTTATTTTTTTAATTCGCGACATAATACTTATTTTATGGCAAATTTTTAAAAATTGCTTTAACAATCACAGATTAACAATAACATTTGACCTGAAGTTGTGGAGTGTGAGTTTTAGTACAATTCCCATTCCAAGGTCACTTCATAAACATGGAAAGATATTGAGGTTAAAGAACTGTGTCCTATATATGAGAATGTTTGCAATCCTAGTGCCAGAGGTGGCAGGAAATGAAATAGTAGAAGCCCAGTCCAGAATACAAGAGTTACTGGATGGAGCTGATTCTCACATTACAGCCATGTGTATAAAAGGTCAGCCCATTGGTTAAAGCCATCTTTTCTTTTTAAAACCAAAATCCTTTGCTCTTGCACTGTCTTTCTATTCCTTAACAAATCACCATCATCCGAATAAAGACATGGTTGAACTAAAAATCAACATGATTTAAATTTGAAATGTTTCCATCACGTTGACTGAATAAATTGAAACCAATTATCATTCAAAAAATGTGAAAAAAATAAACCAATTTGCTCAAAATGTGTCTTCAAAAAATCTTCAGATTAAATATTTTAGATACATGGCATTTTATTAGTTTTAAAATGAGTAAAAATGTCCACAGATTATGTTATTGTGCAATCGATTGATAGGTGATAGCCCGAGAAAAACAAGCTAACTCATGGTGTTTGCCGATATCACTGAGTATTTTGTCAATATTCTAGACTTGTTTTTAACAAAATGCCTTTTTATGACCCAATTTTACAAAGAAATAGGTCAGAGTAGAAAAACATATTTGTTTAGTTCTTATTTACCCATTTACTTGAATTAATTATCAATGAAAAATAAAGCACTTGACTTAATCATTTATTTGCATGACTTAATTATTGTTTTTCCTGAGACAAGTTAAGTACAATTCGAGAAAATTGACTGACCGATGTCATCCGATCAACAGGGCAATGACATATTTCATTGTCCCTTAAAATTACTCAAATCAGTATCTAAAGAATAACAAAATACCGTACACGTTCGCCTAATGGAGCTATGGGCTCCCTTGACATAACTGGAATTTTAGACACAAACTAAAAGTGCTCGCCAATAAAAATCCCACCAGCAAATGAGGGCACATACCCGTAATTCTTGTTGGGATTTTCAAAGGAGAGGGCTCTCTATTTGTACATGAAATTTACCCCAAGGCAAAGGAGCCCAGGTGCACCATTTATAATAGGCGAACAATTACGATATTTTCATTGGGCTGTTCAAATTAAAATCCACACACTCTCTGTGGAAGATTTATCCAGAAGTGGGCAAATGTAATAGCTGCCCTGTGAACATTTGGCAATTTACACACACTAAATTGTACTCATCTACACGCAGCAGCTTCTGCACTTACCCGCTTCTGGCACCCAATAACATGTCCGTTCCCAGTTCTGTCTGATTTTGACAGAATGGGTCACATATTAACCCTGTAGACAAACTCCTCTCTTGGTGATCCCTAGGAATAAATAATGACTGATCCCTTATGGTTTTTCTTTAGATATATTAATCCTCTAGACAAACTCCTCTCTTGGTGATCCCTAGGAATAAATAATGACTGATCCCTTACCTAGTGGTTTTTCTTTAGACATGTTAACCCTCGGCCTGACTATCGGTAGACTACTTCTATAACGAGCTCCTCTCTTGAATCCTGTAGACAGTGTGTCCGTCTCTGACATGGTCCCCGCTTCTTCCGAGTCATGAAAACCATTTGTCACTGGTGGTGAATTCTGCAACTATAAAGAGAAAACAAACAGAAAATTTAAAATTAGTCCTAATTTATTTCAAATAAATTTTTACAAAGCAAAATCATCTTCATAGCTCATTTAACTCACCTAACTCATTATTTCAGCTTCATCAGTTCAATTTTACATCATTTTCAGGAAAAAAATTCAATTTCCCCATTTTTTAACACCATATTTAAACATGATTCACTGTACCATAATCTATTATCGTGCAGGTAAATACCCAGCAGTCACTAACAAATGCCGGTACATGTAAGTAATATTAATGAAGTTATATGCATGTATGTATGTACCTGGTTTATACCCCAAGTGTAATAAAATCTTCCGTAAGCTTCCCATCTTAGACAAACTCTCCAAATTTCATTAAATTTTCCTGTTTCCTGCAGACATATCCTTTGAGGTGTGGATCTAGTTCACTGGCTGCCATAATTCCATTAATATAATTAACGCCTAGCGATCTTAACGAGTGTATAAGTATGTGCATGTGGTAATGTTCACATGGTAGCGAATATCATGAGATGTTCATACTCTGTATTCACATATCGCTTGCTTCAGTCAGGGGCGTCGCTAGACCAATATGATTCGGGGGGTGTAGAGCATGTTTTGCTGACGGAAATCAATTTTGCCGCCCGTTCCTCAACAGCCCAAAAAGGTTGACCCAATTTTTTTTCCGGTGGTTTGAAAAAGTGAAGAGCAAAAAAATAAGAGCCAAAATTTTTTTTCGACAATTTTTTATTAGTGAGTAACTACTATCACATTAACAATAGCTATATGAAGTATCTTACGTAACAACAGCACAATTTTGTAACACATTAATTTTTTAGATGACTCTTGCAATTTGCCAACAATCACACATAGCTTTGACTACATTTGCCGACAATCACATGGTTTTGATGACAACAGTCAATTTTTGCCGACAAAATTGTGTATTTGGGGGGGGGGTGTCACACCCCTATACCCCCCTCTAGCGACGGCCCTGGCTTCAGTGTTCCATAAAGACGAGGGGTTGGATGCGATATCACTATTTTTGACGTTGCTATTGGATTAACACATAATCGTGAAATCTTCACAAACAATTCTAAATGTGTTATGTGTTGCTAAAGCAAAATTATGTTATTGGGGTTCAGCAAAGCACCCCCATTGTAAGTATGTCGTTTTTCAAGTTGTAACTGCTAACAGTCTAATTTGAATGGATTGTCAGCCTAGTAGTTTCGTCAGCCTTGTATGTCACTTGTCGCATTTTTTGTGTGAAAATATAGAGAGATTAGACCACATCATAATTTACATTGTTGGGATCTTGATTTGTAGGCAGTGTACCAACTTTGGAAAGTGTTGACAAAAACTTGAAAATGAATTATTAATTTTCATATTTTCACATCTCTTGGCTTCATTCCAGTTGTAAAAACAAAAAACAAAACATAGGTAAAAGTAAAACAAAATAGCACAAATTAATGAATAAAAACTTTATGCAGAGGCACTCTCTCCCATGCCCTCTGATGGTTATACCCTAGTGGATTAGAACTCAATGTGTGGGACTCAGTGTAAAGTTAATGCAGTCTCCTTGGCGAACACAGCTTCATTTTTATGGCTTATACACATGATGTACTTATTTGTACCACAAAATTCTCAAGATATTACAAGTATGAACATAGCCTTAAATATTACAATGTTAAAGCACCAAGTTGGGGAAGATTAATAAGATCTTGTGCTCTCTACTAACCATAGCTTAAGCACATGGCAAATGTACATGTATATGCAGTTGTTTTTTCGTCCTTGTTGTACACTCCCTGTTATTATATTCACACAAATATCGGCTTTGTAAGTTATATTCACACAAATATCGGCTTTGTAAGTTATATTCACACAAATATCGGCTTTGTAAGTTATATTCACACAAATATCGGCTTTGTAAGTTATATTCACACAAATATCGGCTTTGTAAGTTATATTCACACAAATATCGGCTTTGTAAGTTATATTCACACAAATATCGGCTTTGTAAGTTATATTCACACAAATATCGGCTTTGTAAGTTATATTCACACAAATATCGGCTTTGTAAGTTATATTCACACAAATATCGGCTTTGCAAGTTTTTTGTAAGAAAATCATGACAAACAGCACAACAAATCTAGACTAAATGTCAAGGTGCTTGTTTGTAAGATCTTTGTATGCAACCAGCATTCAAAATGAGCGCTAAATTTAAAGAAAACATCCAATCTGAAATGTGCCTTGATCGTAACAATATTAGGTAGCTTTTTTCCCCTCTCTTTTACGTAGTTCTTGTGCTAGTTTCCAATGTAGCATTCTTATGCTAGCCAAAAAAACCTAGATATAGCACACCAGCTGTTTATATCTAACTAGGGCATGGGTGAATTTATGTTTTCATTAGGGATGAAATTAAAACTCGACCGGTGGTCAACCGCCGGTTCCTCCCGGTTCCGTCCGGTTACCATTGTTTAGAACAATAGCAATCGGACGGAGCCGGCGGTCAAGTTTTGATTTTGTCCCTTAATGCTTTTGTGGTAAATGTCACAATTTTTCTCATCTGCTCATTAATGATATTTTGCTAAGTGAATGAATCTGCAAGAATTTGTTTTTGCAAACACAAGTTTACATTATTTAGCCAGAGGTTTCTGGTAGTATAAATAATTTTTTGAGAAAATACTTCATTTGAGAAAAGTAGGGGATGAGGCTGTGGATCATAAAATTCCCCTTCTCATTGATTTACCAAAATATTTATGACAAATTTCTGAAAAGGGCAATTTTGCTTTTCTCTCCAAGTTTATCAACAGGTATGTCTGTCATGAATATTCTGTCCAAGATCAGTGACTAACATCATATGCACAAATCGGCTATTCCGGTTGAAAGCCATACACCCCCTCTGGAAGACGTAACCTTATGATCTTCCACACAGTAGGTGTAGATTTCAAATGGAGTCACCGATTCAGGTAACCTAATTTGAAATTCACACTCCGCATGGAAGATGGTAAGGTCATGTCTTCCACAGGGGGTGTATGGATGTCAACTGGAATAGCATACTGTGGTTCAATATTGCAGTAACCATGGTAACACCTCCTTAAACAGGTCCAGTCAATGTTTTAAGCTTACTGTATACAAACATGGAAGTAAATAGCATACAAATGACCACTTGACAGTGCCTAATTCCACTGGGTATCACGTTAAATGTGCAATGTTACACCTCGCTAAACAATGCATTTGACTCCCTTACGGTTTAAGGGTATATCTTCCATAGGGGGTGTATGGATTTCAACTGAAATAGCGCAATGACTGTCCTATCCACAAGTGAATCAAATCCGCAATCCTTGGTTGAGACCTTACAGCACTACTCCTGATGATAACATGTAAATGTAACCTTTTTCCCAGACTGTCGTTTCCTTGCCATATACCTCCCAGGCATAAGTCTTATTCTCTTACTTTGACTGTGAAATTGAACGATTTACATTAGATTTCATGCTTTATCTACGTACTGACATCATGGATTGAAATTTGATGAGAAAATAGAGAAAACCAAACCAAAATTACACTATGAGCAAATAGGATTTCATCCCAGTGGCAAAGTTCAGTAGGCAATTCAACAATCATAGCTTTAAGATTGACCTTTAAGATTTAGGGTATGATATTTTGTACCCAACACATTCAAAGGTCATTTTGTGTACAAGCAGATTGGGGTTAACCCTCTCCACGCGGGTGTCGACTGCAGACGACAAGTTTTTTTGACGACAAAAATTTTGTTTAAAAATTCAAAAATATCAGAATTATAAGTTTTCATGACCATATTTGGAATCAGCATGCAAAATGCATTAAAATGAGTACAAACAAGCCTAGTATTGGTTCAGTGGGTTTTGAGATAACTCTTGATATTTTAAGAAAACATCTCAAAAATTAAGACTTTTTATATTGAAGCCTATGGCTAGCATGCAGAGTATTAAAAGAACTGTGTCTCGACACACTGGAATAATTGAGATGATGCAAAAGATCTTTGCAGACGACATGATAAAATGAGACCTGTAAACTTTTGAACAAAAAGTGAGGAATAAACACTGACATGTCCAGGATCATTTAAAAGTTGATGATCAGGAGAATGTCAATTTGGCCGTAACTCAGAAATGAAATTTTGCAACTTTCCTCTCATCAGTGGGAATAGCTCTCAAATGACTAGCAAAGTGTGTGGTTATGGAAATTAGATAAAGATAGACAAAGACTATAGCCTCCAGCCGGGTGCACTTGCTAAAAATTGTTGATAGGGATGTACATGTGTATGATTGACCACCTCTTTTGTTTTACTCCATTTACTGTCACCAAAGACCTCTTTCTCAAGAATTTTGACCAAATTTCTGATAATCTCTCACTGAATTACCCTATTTTGTTCTCGAAAATTAACAAAATTTCGTTATTTTTTTAAACAAATTTGTCAACTTTCATATTTGGCCCCCTTTTCTGGTAAAATTTTCCCTGTCTCACCATGGAGGTAGTAGACCCTGTTTTCAGGGAAACAAATCCGGTCTCACTGAAAGAGCCCTTTTTTGGCTGCTCTCACTAAATGATCACCTTTTGGTGTCAAGTCTCCCACTGAAAGATTTGGTATCCACATAAACCTGTCACTTCAAAAGCTGAGTGTTCCCCTCCTGGGTCATAACCCTAATCACAAGAGTGGTTTGGGTGCTAGGGCGCATTGCATGTTACCCAGTCCAGTCCCATTAAAACAGCAATGAAGGTACATATATTTTTATGCTGCACTCATTAAATGATCTAGTGGATTTGACTGAAATAAGATCTCACTTGATTTGCCCCAGTCAAATTTGACCTGATTCTTGACACAATTTTGGGTAAAATTTGACACAGAATATCAAGTGCAATCTTATTTCATTAGAAATTTATTCACATTGATTTGATCATAAGAGTGTGATCCATATGCAATTTACTTTTGAAATATGGAAAATCATAGCGAGGCTTACCATGGGACGTGCCCTACAGGAAATTTCCCAATTTTCCGCCACATGACTTGACGCATCTGGATTGGTTTTAATTTACAGGGAAATATGACCCGAAAGGTTGTTTATTTAGATTGCGCAGCTAAAATGAGCAAGAATAACCCCGTGGAAAATGTCTGTCTACCAAATTAAATGAGGTGTATGGATTTTATCTAGTATAGTCAGGCCTTGTGTTTTAGATTTTTCCAGGCAAACTGTCAACAGCTCCCCTTGAGGGTATTAAGGAGAGTTGTTCAAACCACTTCCTTGAAATTTTTAAGGAGAGTGGCTGAGCTGTTGAGCTTTTAAGTAGAGTGGTGAGCGAGCGAGGAGAGTTGTTCTACATTAATTCCAATTCTGAATTGGGTAAAACCAATAGATTGAAAGTAGGCCTATATTTACTGATATTTAGTCACAATTTTGGAAAGCCTCAGTGGCAGTTGAGATTGGATTAAGGTGGTATTGGATGCATTTTCTAGAAATTAGGAAATGCTTTTAGCATGTTTTAAACAAAAGGCATATTGATAAGTGTGCTTTGCTCTACTCAATTAATCTGTTTAAAACATGTTTAGAGCACTTTCATAATGCCTCCAATACCACCTTAAGAGGTTTCCTTTCTCTTGTCCCAAAGGCTGACAGTAAAATTGTTCACTTGATTGTTGGGAGTGGCCTTCTTGTTCTTGTTCTTTGTCTTCAAATCTGTTTCTCACTTCTCTTTCCATATAGACCAGCATGCTTATATAGGCTTTTTAGCCTGGCTTGAGCATTTTGTTTGAGCCTGGTCCCATCAGGACCCAAGCGTGTCTCCACACGGAGCGATCGTTTAAGTTACACTTCTGGGTGACGACATAAAAATAGCTCTCCTGATTGCATGCAATAAGGGGAGCGCTTTATAGCTTACACCAAAAGCAATTATGGAGAGCTGTGGCTGAGTGACAGCTCCATCCTCAAACCAAAAGGCCTATAATCATCATCATAAAAATCTGAGCAGCAGATATACAGGAGATATTTAAAAGCTATTATCATACCTGACTGAATAAATTTCTTTTGCACAAAACCAGAATTTGACTCACAATTGATGGCTTGCTTAGTCTATCATAGTCGATAGACATCTTCAGAATGATGATTTTCATAGTATTTGTAGTCTGTCTGCGATAAAATTTGCTATTAAAACAAAATGAGCCTATTAGTTCTGCCTAACCTTGGCAAGCTAAAACAGCTCAATAGTTGTGCATTTTATTTTACTCTTAAGTGTAAATTTCACTTAGTTCCCAGTTCTTTTTTTTTGATAGCAAGACGTTCCAACATGAAGTGTTTTGATGAAAACTTCCATTCCATAAGCTTAAATCTTAAAAGTTGTCTAAAAATAGATTTACTCCGCTTCGCCTCAGATAAATAAAATCTCCCAACTTCTGCCAACTAATATACCATGCTTTTAGCTCTCTTAATTGCAAGGTATGATCACGATGATAGCATTTTACAAATCAGAGCAAGAAACCCTGAAACTTGGGCTCGATCTATATATCGCAAATGTAATCATAATTTTGTACCCGGTTGTTTTTTCCAATATGGCGATCAAAATTTATGATGCTGCACAAAATTTACAAACTTATATCAAGATTCAATAACCCAATACTAGGCATCTTTAAACTCATTTGAAATCATTTTATATATTTTATTTATCTATTACAAGCATTTGCATGATGCTCTACAAAGCACAGAGCTGCTGTTTTTTGTGAATAACAGAATCGGAACACTTCCTCCAAGTGTTGCCAATTACATTCTGACTTTTTCCTCAAATGAATACCCCAAGAAGTTTCCAATGCTGGGAATCGAACCTGGGACCTCATGTACCAAAGGCAAGTACTCCAACCATTAGGCCATGCTCTTCCATTCAGAATTCAAATAAACATCTCAAAAAAAGTAACTAACCACCCCCCTTAAATGATGACCATTATTCAAAAGCGGGTGATTGTATTACAAATCTGTAAAATGCATTGGAAGCAGAATTTATTTCTGCACATTTTGACACCTCATTTGTAGCAATTGACTAAATATTGACGTCACAGCGTACATTTAAATCAATGTAACTCAAGATTTGAAAGTTGCAGTAAATTGTATTGATTTTGTATTCAGTGTTAAGGGATCTAAAATGAGCGTTTATTGCGTTTCGACAGTATTTTTTGTGGGACATGAGAGCACCTCAGACCTATTGAATTGCATTCTGAATCTGAAGCATGTCTTTCTGATATCAAATAATTTTCATTTTTGAAAATCACAATATAATACAAATTTTATGACAAATTATAAAAATTTGATATTTTTCAAATTTTGATATATAACAGTCCTCGAAGTAAATTATATAAATCTAATGACATATTCTTAAAGTGTATGTAGCAGGGAGGAAAAGCCGACGGTCAATTGAAAATTTTGACCTTTCATATTGAAGATATGGATTTTTTCCCAAAAGACCTAATTTTTTTTGGTGTTTTGGGGAAAAAATCCATATCTTCAATACTGAAAAGGTCAAAATTTTCAATTGATCGTCGGCTTTTTCATCCCACCTACATACACTTTAAGTATAAATCATCAGATTTATAAAGTTTACTTCAAGTACTGTTAAATATCAAAAATATCAATTTTAATGATTTGCCATAAAATGTGTATTAAATTGCGAATTTCCAAAAATCAAAATTATTTGATATCAGAATGACATTCTTCGTATTCAGAATGCAATTCGATAGGTCTGATGTGCTCTAATGTCCCACAATAAATACGGTCCAAACGTTCATACCCCACCCCTTAATGGAAGGAAATCTGTGTAATGATATCTGAGTGTTTTTGTATTGTAAAAATTTGTATGTAAGTGCAACTTTCAAATCTGGACCTCACTACATTAAATTGACCTGTGTTTTATTGTTTTCTGGTCTATCGTATCAAATGAGGTGTTAAAATGCGCAAAAATAAATTCTGCTTCCAACACATTTTACAGATTCGTAATACAATAGCACCTTTTTGAATAATGGCTATTATTTCAGGGGGGTTAATTACTTTTTTTGAGATGTTTATGATCCCGAAAATCTAAAATGTATAAATATTAGCTTTCATTTTTTATATTTTTTTTATAAAATGTTAACTTTTTTCTGACTGCACTTGAGATGTACAACTTTACAACATCAAAAATTAGATATAATTTCTTAGTGTAACAATTTGCAGGGATACTTTGCTAAAATTGCTTCCATTTTCCCACTTGGTTTGTTTTTGAATAAAATCAGCAATACTGTCTGATCATGTTCATCTCACCATATCTGTCCAGTAAGCTTACAAGTCAAGATGCTTAGCTTATGTAAATCAATGTGACAATGCCCAAAAGCAATGTAGCTATCCATACAGTTCTTATGCATTCAGACTGATGCAGATCATTGTGGATTGTGTGACACCCTTGCGATCAAAGGCAGGGTACCACATGATGCAGCACAAAGTGACTGCACCCTACAGATACACCGTGCACCTTTGATCATGCGTGTATCACATACTGACGCTACTGTCTTGAGGAATCCAAATGGACTTTGATATGAAGAGTTTGGATGCAAGAACCGGTAGGCCCTATAGAGGTTATCCATGTTACTCATGTGTGACTTCTAACAAAAGGCACTGGTTCCCGTAGTATTCCTCATTCAAACCAATTCAATGCATGACCTCGGAGTTATATTATCTGCATGACTTTGGCGGGCTATTTTGAAAAAGCCATGGTTGCACATGCAGGTACTTCTTTTGAAAGTCCTAAACAAGGTATAGCAGTCGCTGATAGGATATGCAGCTTATAGAACATGGATAACCTCTATATCCATTTTAGGTACAGTGTCAATTTAAAGCCAGCATTACCATTACAGGACACATGTCTTATTTGCCTTACCCCAAAAGTTCAAAAACGGCATTCATCGTATTTTGGATCTGAACTTTGAATATAGATGCGTTGACTTCTGACGTCAATGCCTGGCAGTATGTGCACGCATCATCACAATTTCCATTGTTTTTTGCCTGGCAGTATGCGCGCGCATCATATTTTGTTCAGGGCTCGTGTTTTTAAAACTCCTGTCACATCACAATTAAAGGCTATTGAACAATGTAGTGGTTGCACGGAGTTCACTCATGCATATCGATATACCAGTCCCTTGCCTTTGTTGATAAACATTGAGGTCAACTCATCTATAGGCTGTACATGGAAATGAAATGCATTCATCATGTGGTATATTCTACTTATGTACCTGACCAGATCTAAAACAGTCCAGATGAAACTGGATTTAAATAAACTATGTGAATCACACCGACTATCATGATTAGCAATGAGTATGTTCAAGATGATTCCGATGCATGTGAACATGAAATTGATATATGCAAACGGAAGTTGTACTTGAAAGGCACCCCGGGATAATTAGAAAAAGGGAGAGAATTTGAGAGGCAACATGGAAGTCCAGGTGAAGTGAAGGTCACTTATTTGAACCTGTGGAATTCAGCAGTCTGGTTTGATGTTTAGCAAACTGGTTTTGCCAGTTACAACATTTAAGTATTAATTTTGTTTTTTAAGAGAATTTGAGAATATTCAACATGAAGATCATAATACTTTCAAGCAATTTGAGTTCAAACAGAAGTCATGTTTGCGTAGTAATTTGTGTAAGATAATTTAGAGAATTAATATCTCTGTAAAAAACCTAATCTATACATCACTGAAATTTGATGCTATACTCATCTCATCATTTGTTCATAAATACTTGAAAAATAATCAAATTTTCATACAATAACAATATACTCTCTTCTAATTACTGAACTTACATGTTATTCTTAGATCATTTTAATATCAAATTCCATTGATGATCACACTTATCAATTACTAAGACAACAGTTTAATCATCACCGCTACTTTCATCTTATCTCATCATTCCAATCTACAGAGTCACGGTTCACTGACCTACAATAAGGGTTAATGAACCGAGCATATTAGTTTCTTAGATCGACATCAGAATGATTAAAAAAATCCAGCACTAAGTATCGTTCATTGACCTACACAACTTTTAATTGACACCTTGCGTCACCTCTGTTAGCATTCTCATCCACTGAGGTGCAGTTCATCTGTTGGTTACAACAAGCACCAATGTACTATATATTTGAGGATGTAGAAGTTAGGATGACGATGTGTGGGATTGGAGTGTTAATCCCTCTTAACTCTAGGATCCATCATGAATTGGCAGATACCCTAGACTGGATATTAAGCGGGCTATTCAGTTGAAATCCATACACCCCTATGATAGACATGACCTCAATTTATTAACAGGGAGTGTGAATGTCAAATGGAGTTACCTGAATGGGTGGTTCTATTTGAAATCTACACCCCCTGTGTGGGAGATTAAGGTCATGTCTTCCATAGAGGGTGTATGGATTTCAACTGGAATAGCCCAATTGGTAGATCCCTTACACTGGATATTAACTGTCTCTTTGAAGTGTTAGAAATTGTTTCTTATATTTGTTCTACCGAGTCATCGGAGGCCTCACAAGTAATAATCTATTACACTTTTTAACAATCTTTAAATTTCCCCCATGTACCTCCCCTGATGAAACACTGCTTATATTCAAGTGGTTGTATTATGCATTTTCATAAAAGAGCTCCAGTAATCACATTCTTTATCTACAAGTTTGTTGGCATATCATAGGGTAGTCTGTTACGTGACACATTATAGTTAGGCCTACACATTATGGTTTCCGATTTTCAACAGTCTTACTCTAACAATTGTTTTTGGGGTGGCCTCTATGGAGGGGCCTATTAATTGGCTTAAGGGGATACTACACCCCTGTGGTAAATTTGTGACTATTTTTGCATTTTTCTCAAAAATAACACACTGGTAACAAAAGTTATGTATATTATTGGGGCAAGGGATCCAATTACTACACTGAAATTTCAGTAACTCAAGACAAGCGGTTCAGCATATATGATAGGAAATGAGGTACATCCTAGCGGTACCTTATTTCTTATCATAAATAACGAACCGCTTGTCTTGGGTCACTGAAATTCCAGTGTAGTAATTGATTCCTTGCCCCTAATATACATAACTTTTGTTACCAGTGTGTTATTAGTTTTGAGAAAATGCAAAAATAGACACTAAATTTATCGAGGGTGTAGTACCCCTTAAGAAAATCGTACATTACTGCTTTAACAAGCATCTATTTGGATGCATATCAATCTTTTTGGAGAATCGAACAATTTCTTGAAGCGTAGCATGCAAAATACTTCAGTATAACACTTTGATAACTTCTTGCGCAGTATCGGGCAATTTTTCCTTTCAAATGCATCTGCTTTTCTTATCCTTTTTCTTCATCAATCCCCATCTGGTACATCAATGAAAAAAAAATCACAATCTATACAAAAAATCAGAAAAAGCTGTGACAATTCCAATCACAGTAGCCATTTGAAGTGATATTACTCAATCTAGCACATTCTTGCAGTAAAGGCAACAAGGGCAGTGAACTCTCAAACATACATTTCCTTGCAGGGACTTGTCTCTGTTTTCTTGATTCATCTAAAGCATTATATCTTGTGTCTCTTTTCTATCACATAGATCATCATTTCTATTAGATCCAACTTGGTAGCCTGGAGAAAATTGACGGCGAAACAAGTGGTTTAATAGTCGCTAATAGTCTGAAAGATATTAGTGAGATACGGAGACTTGAACTTGAACTGGAATTTTTAATATGTGTTTCAAGTCTGATCCTGTATGGTATAATGATAATATGTTGGGTTGGTGGCTTGGTGACTTTGTACTAAGGGCTCATATTGAAATACCCTACCACGCTTTCACACAGAAAGAAGGCAGGATTCCCCTCGCGCCTCAGGAAAGCTTGGTCATAAAACGGATGGATTATATGCATCAGTGATACATCCTGCCTTTAGAAGTGGTCTGGTGACAAGGATTATAATAAAAGTTTATCAAAGACTGGCAATTTTATTGATTGTTGAACTAATTGAACTAATCGGCTCATCGCACAACCCAGGAAAGCGCGCCCTAATTTAAGTGGCTAATTGCAGTGTTATAATCACACAGGATTTTAACAAAAGAAGGCTAGCACAGGAAAGCTGCAGGATGGCGCACACCTTCCTGTGCAAGGGAATTTCAATATGAGCCCTAAGTTACAGTATTTTGTATGAATATGCTGTCAGTTATTACAGTACTGGTGCAGCTGGCCCCTGTGCAAGTAGTCATGGTTTCGTCAGATGCGTCCCTGTCATAGTGAGTGAGTGGGTGAGGGGTGAGCGAGTTTTTTAATCAGTGGAGATCCGGAACTTTGTTTCTTTTTCCAACATCCGAACAACCATGGACTTCCCTGATCTTACAAAAAAAGGTGAGTGTGCAAGCAATGGAGGGAAGGAGGGATAGAAAACAGGAAAAATGCATATGTGTGCATTAATCAATTATTTGAAGATCTGTGAGAATCGCTGAAACATTGCTGAAATATTTCTTAACTTTTTAAAATTGCCATGAGCTATTTGCCCACAGTATTCAAAGTCTCTCCATTTATCTTTGGATTCTTTTAAAAATTGCAGTTTCACTTTCAAGATTTCTCATATTTTAATATTTTCTTTTAAGCTTTCCATATCTATAGCCGGAAGAGTCACGCATTACCATTTTCTTAACAACATAACACTCTATCACAAAACTTAAAATTCAGACAGCTTCAATCCCCATACCACCAACAAAAATTGACAAAACACAGGACAAAAAAAAATTACCACTAAAATGTTTATACATCCGTCACATTTAAGCTAAAATCAACACCAGCATGCTGATACTAAAAGCCAATTTTGAAACTCAAATTGCAATATCACATTTTTCGGAAAATATTATCGACGACAAAACACCCCAATCTGTATGCCCACTGGGTATTACACATACATCTAAATTTAGCCAGCTGAATCCCCTCAAGGTGAGTACAGGCAATTACATAGATGTAAAGACCACAAAAATTTAAAACATTACACAAGCTTTATTAAGGAAGGAGGGGCGCATACACATTTCCCCCTCCTTCGTTATCAATACAGCTATGATTTAATCCATTATATGCTGATGCTGAGTCAGCAGATTAAGGTATTAATGCTTTGCATGCTAGCCATAGGCTTCAATATAAAAAGTCCAAATTTTTAGATATTTTCTAAAAATATCAAAAGCTATCTTAAGAACCACTGAACCAATACTAGGCTTGTTTGTACTCATTTTAATTCAATGTTCATGCTGATTCCAAATATGGTCATGAAAATGTACAATTCTGAAATTTGTGAATTTAAAACAAAATTAAACTTGTCGCCTGCAGTCGACAACTACATGATGAGAGTTAAGTAGTCTATGTCGAGAAAATGGATGGTATTTACTAAGCATATTGGCAATCAGTATAAGAATGCATATAAAAGAGAACAAACATGCCTATGTTTAGTCCAGTATGTTTGCAAAATACATTTCAAAAGAGTCATTGGATTTGGCTCTTTTTCACAATCAAGAAACCTGTTATAGCAGCATCAGTAATAACAATAACCCAAATAGTAACACTAAATAATTTGACGCTTTAAGCTTATGCCTAGTCTGGTGGGTGATAGTGCAGACTCCCTATAGGTATACATTCTAATATACATGCATTCAAATTTTGATATAGTTTTTATTTCTTCTCACTGTCGATCATGTTTTTTCTCCACATTTCTAGTACATCAATAGGCGAATAATTCACCGATAATCGGTTGCTTGTGAATAAGCTTATTGAATCAGGCTTAGTTTGCATAAAATTGGAATGATGTACATGTATTCACATAGTTGAATGAATTATTATTAATAGTACTATTGCATGTTTGCTTGGAATGGTTGTGCACTACATACTAGTAACTCTGGCATTCAGAGACTATAATAAACTTGGTATGTTTAAAGGAATATAAGTATGAGAAAACCATTTCGACAGAAATTCCGAACTCAAAACTCAAACTCTCTCCCAATAATATAATATTTTATTTCCAAGATGTAAATTATTCCAATACAGTATAAGAATATAAAGACAAATAAAGATAATTCAAAATATCTTGATTTTCAGCTTTATGAATTCTTGTAATTTTAGGTTCAATCAAACCGCACATAAACACTGGCTTAAACCCTTATTCATATCATGCAGACATTATTCTCACCTATTACATGAATAATGCCACTCTGAAAAGACTTTTAAATCTTACACCTATCTCACACCTGCTAATATTCCCTTGGTAGTGGTATGGTGTATTATATGAATTTGATATAGAATGACCAGCTGACTGAAACCTGACTTCAACATTTTTGTAGTAAACTATTCTGCACCAAATAGTCAGGAACTATTACCAGAGGTGAAAATATGAGATATATCATGATATCTTCAGTAGATAGCAACTGAGCTTTCTTCAGTAGATAGCAAATGAGCTATCTTCAGTAGATAGCAAATGAGCTATCTTCAGTAGATAGCAAATGAGCTATCTTCAGGATATAGCAAATGAGCTATCTTCAGTACATAGCAAATGAGCTATCTTCAGTAGATAGCAAATGAGCTATCTTCAGTACATAGCAAATGAGCTATCTTCAGTACATAGCAAATGAGCTATCTTCAGAAGATAGCAAATGAGCTATCTTCAGGATATAGCAAATGAGCTATCTTCAGTACATAGCAAATGAGCTATCTTCAGTAGATAGCAAATGAGCTATCTTCAGTACATAGCAAATGAGCTATCTTCAGTACATAGCAAATGAGCTATCTTCAGTAGATAGCAAATGAGCTATCTTCAGGATATAGCATATAAGATATCTTCAGTAGATAGCATATGAGCTATTTTCAGTAGATAGCAAATGAGCTATCTTCAGTACATAGCAAATGAGCTATCTTCAGTACATAGCAAATGAGCTATCTTCAGTAGATAGCAAATGAGCTATCTTCAGTAGATAGCAAATGAGCTATCTTCAGTAGATAGCAAATGAGCTATCTTCAGTAGATAGCAAATGAGCTATCTTCAGTACATAGCAAATGAGCTATCTTCAGTACATAGCAAATGAGCTATCTTCAGTAGATAGCAAATGAGCTATCTTCAGGATATAGCATATAAGATATCTTCAGTAGATAGCATATGAGCTATTTTCAGTAGATAGCAGCAAATGAGCTATCTTCAGTACATAGCAAATGAGCTATCTTCAGTAGATAGCAAATGAGCTATCTTCAGTACATAGCAAATGAGCTATCTTCAGTAGATAGCAAATGAGCTATCTTCAGTACATAGCAAATGAGCTATCTTCAGTAGATAGCAAATGAGCTATCTTCAGGATATAGCATATAAGATATCTTCAGTAGATAGCATATGAGCTATTTTCAGTAGATAGCAAATGAGCTATCTTCAGTAGATAGCAAATGAGCTATCTTCAGTAGATAGCAAATGAGCTATCTTCAGAAGCTTTCAAGTGAACTATCCCCAGTAGATAGATATTGAGCTTTCTTCAGTAGATACCAAATGAGCTATCTTCAGTAGATAGCAAATGGACTGCTTTTAGTAGATGTCAATTGAGCTCTCTTCAGAAAATAGCAAATGAGCTATCTTTAGTAGATAGCAAATGAGCTATCTTCAGTAGATAGCATATGAGCTGTATCATCAGTAAACAGCAATTGAGCTATCTTCAGTAGATAACAAAATTAATTAGATCCGCAAATAAGTTCATCAGGATTGTCGGTAAAATAGATATTGTACAAATCCAAAAATTTGGGTCGATGTTACATACCTCAATGACAGTTTCGTGCTAAGACTTAGCACTTTCTCAAATTGACTGACCAATTCCTGCACATCGTCGGCTGCTTCCGGATGGAGCTGGCGTAGATGGCGCTGTTAGGACTTGGTCGTAAATATGTGGAAGAAAGTAGTTCCCCTCGTCTCTGTTGAGTGTCTTGGCCCCCCCTCTTTCTTATCCAGATGGCTCCAAATATCAAAATTAATTGGATATTTTCAGGAGACAACAAATAAGCTATTGTCAGTAGATAGCAAATGCATAGCCTACTATCTATAGCCGATCAAAAATGTGATATGCTTAGTAGATGGTAAATGCTTTACCTTTAGTTCACAACATTGTTTACACAACCTATAGTATGTGGCAAGAAAGATCCTTCAATTGTGATCTGCAGTCAACACACATTATTCAGAAATACCTATCTCTATAAAATATCTCTATTCCACAATTTTAAAAAGCAAGCCTGCAACATGTGGTTTGTTCCCCTTTACTCACAGAACAATCACTTGCATCAACCACAGATAACTCACTTATATTGAACCAAGTATACACTATCATCTACATTTCCCCGACTCCTCACGATCCCATTAAGTTCTTGTATGTATCTTATTTCTACATCATCTATATTCCTGACATTACATTCTAGACTAATGATACCCCTCTGTGTTCTCTCAAGCTTAAACCATATGCCTGCACCTGTCTCACACAAAAGTTACTCAAATCTTTGGAATATTCAATTTTTCTTAATCCTAAAGTTAAATTAGTTGATTTTTCTTGAAAAGCAGCACGCAAAATATCAAATGAGTATATGTCTATTTTACAGTTTTCGTATTGTGAATTTAAAAGAAAAAAAAGATTAAACATGGGCTTGTACACTGAAAATTATTGGTTAGTCTTAAATTTCACTCACAATGGGCATATCGTTAACTGTTTATGATACTCCTACATGCCTTTATGCATTTGTATACACAGAATATTATGGATGCAATACAAATTTGAAAGGTTATAAGACAATGTACCTCACCATCAGAACAAACATTCCTCAATTTCTTGCAAGTTTACTTTTGAATTTCTGGTAATTACAGGTATACTGCTAATCATGTTAGCAATGATACTACAGTGTATGCAGCTGCGAACAGATTGGTAGAACTCAAAATGCAAAAGCAGTGACTGTGACTTTGTGTTTCATTGTCACATGAGACATTATTGTGTTCTCCTGATGAAACAATATCAACTTACAAGTGTCCAATTATGAGTCAACAAACAAACATTCTTAATACTACTGGAAGTGGAATATATGGATATGTATCGCATTGGCAACCACCTTTTTTAGCTCCTCTGCCACTCTCAAGCTAGACCCATTTTTCAATCGGCTTCAGTTCCTTTGCTCCATATGTTGTTGTTCCCTCCACAATATTTACCCTTGAAGTTCAATTCACTCCAATTTTGAATATATACATTTCAGCTCCCAGTACCTTATGCTTATATGTAGTTCCCGAAACCCAATTTTCTTGGGGGTAGAGCAGTGCATGTAATTATAGAGCTATAACTATACTATAAAATTGAGTGCCAACTGCTGCTCCCCTCTCCTCAAATAAAACATGCCTGTTTTCGGTTCATCAATTGTAACGTGGTATATCGAAAGGAGACACTTTTGGGCAGGATCGTAAATGGAGAAATAGGCAAAAATCTGCCCGGGTGATTTTTTCACAATTTAGGTTTGTTGCGAATTTGTGATGTTATTTATGTTTAAAATATTGTCTGATAGTTTCAGACTGGAATATAACTGGCATCTTGTATTTTTTGAGACATTTTTCAAGGTAATTCCTACTCTCAACATTGTCAATAATATTTTTAAAGGCAGATATCTCAATTTCCAATTTTATAAAACCATAACTTACAAACTCAATATCTTCGCTTAGGAATGTCCGATTTCATTGGGAAAAACAGCGTTGTAGAGCAAAATATGTCTATATTTAACATGTTTAAGATATGTAAAAACCTCAAAATTCATAACCTGCCCAAAAGTGGCTGTTTTTGTTTTGACATGACACGTCACAATTCTGAAGCTAAACATGGATTTCATTATGCTGTGTATCTGCCGGTTTATGCATACATGCATGATGGATATGAATTAGGGATATCATTTTGAACTCTTATAGGTATCAGATGAGTCTCAAATTCCCTAGGTATACTGTATACCTAATGGGTTAAGTGATGCAATGATGACACTGTTAACTGTATTTGGTGACTTGATGTTTTGGGCACTAATTTCCACTTACGCAAGCGTTGAAAGAATTAGATAAAGTAAATTGTACACAATTATATATGCTTAATTTTGTCAGAAAAAATCTTAGAGCAAACAAAATAATAATATAGTGACAGCATCCATCACCATGCATCATAAGCATAAAGCCATAAGGTTTTGAGAAGAAATTTAAATTATTTATTTCCACAAATATTCTGACAAATATCAAGTTTTCCAATACTTTTTCACAAACTTTGTAATTTTCTTCACTTTTTCCTGAAAGTTTTGAATGCAGATATCAGTATGGACAGCATGTCACCCTATCAAACTTATCAATCAATGTTTTTCCAAGGTATTTCCTCAAAGTTTACACATTTGCAGGTCTGGTCCCAACTTGCAATGTTGTTTTTACCCAAAATATATAAAATGTACAGTTTTGTACAATATAGATGGTGGAAGAGTAATAAGAATACTCAAATAGTTTGTAATTTTGCTGACAGACATGATTAAGCTTTCTAAGTTTTCAAAGATTTATACATATTGTTTCAAGGTAGCATACAATGCACAAAAATCAAACAAAAATGCATAGGACATAGCTCATTTTTACAAAAAATAAAAATGTAGCACATAGCCCTTTTTCGCAAATATCTTCTAGACAATTTTGTTTTTGCCTAAATCGATAACGACACAGACCAATTTCATTTGCAGTGTCCTAGTTCGTATTGATACCATCTTCACCAAATATTCACTTGTGTCATAGCCGCTAGCAAATTGGTAGCAAAACTCTGGGCACCTGCGAGACCAGAGGGGTTACCATATATGGATACTACCGCAAAGAATGGTCGAAATCATATCCCTATCTTTTTATCACCAAATGGATTTTTGTATTTATGCAGACAAAGTTTTTAATGCTAACTATGATACTGAATATGGACAACTAAGAAAAGGTTGGTGCTACAGTCTGTTTCAATCTAAAATGGCAAACATCCCATATTGTGATGTAAATCTGCTCTTCTCTGTTATGATACGTGAAGAGTGAACATGTCGAGTCGACAAAACCTGTGGCCTGTATAGAGGAGGAACTTTGGGTTTTGGGGTTTTTTTTAGGAACCGAAATTATTAAAGTACTAAAAAAAGTTTTTTAAAAACCTGTATGCATATGATGAAGCAAAGAAAATGTGGAGTTGCTCTTAAATGAAATTTTTGGATAGGGTCCATTTTTTTCAAAGGGCGTGTGAATTTCAAATGGGATTACCTAAATGGATGATTCCATTTGAAATCTATACCCCCTGTGTGGGATATTAAGATCATGTCTTTTATAGGGGGTGTATGGATTTCAACTTTCTTGGCCTAATGAGCATCAATTGCCTTAACTTGAAGCTCACTTCGTTGCACACAGAAATGAATTTCTTCCATCACATATCCAACCTTGGCAATCATATTACTGCCCACCGATAAACAGTGACAATTGTTGACATACCGGTCTTATTTGGGGCACAACGTGACGCATGTCGCCACCGTGGACAATCCGACTAATTCATACAGTTTTCTCCATCACTTAGCATCAAAAGAAAAGCTACAAATGTCATGAAATGTTATGATGTCATAACTGCTCTAATAACCTTCTGTATGCTGGAGACCTTGTGATTTATTTGAAAATGCGTAATTTGAAACATTTCAGAAATTGTGTAATTTTAGGCATATAAAATAGCTTGCCATTTAACCTCTTTATTTTTCTCAAAAAAGGGGTTGCTGGCCCCAATCATGCAAAATCAACCTAATTCTGGGTACAAACAGCTAATTTTTTTCTCATCTTTTTCGACCACTTTGCAAATCCTAGACCCCCTTTCCCTATTACTGTAAAACCTCCATAGCAGGTAAAATATTAAACCCCACTCAGTTTCATTGACAAGATGCAGTGAAGAAGAAACAGGCATTCTCCTTGAACATGTCTGACATTCATTGTGACGTCATTTCTTGTAATATCACCCAAACCAGTAGTAAATTGCTCCTGTATTTGGCTCATCTTTTTTCATAACCTCAATAATTTGTTAAAAAGGTACTAATTTGTGGAATTTTCTTTTCCTTAACCTTGGTGATACAGATATGAATCAGAAAAAAATGCAGAATTCTCCCAATCCTAATGTGATTTGCGCACTTCTGTTGCAAATGCACAAAAGGAAAATCTATACACCTGGTGAATGTTTGTGGCATTATGTCATCTAAAAATTGTCGTCAATTTCAAAATTAAAAAGATATAATGCCATCCTTATAGACACTGTGTATTTCATCTTTTGAAATTTACATCAAATTATTGAGATTGAAATTTGACTATTTTTGTATTTCTGATTCAAACCAATGTCAATGTTAAAATAATGGCAACTGGTAATATGCTGTTGCAATGAGAGTAGTCAGTTTCATGGTTAAACTTCTTCCATAGAGCAGTATTTGCCAAGAGTGCAAAATGAGCTAAACGTATAGTGTAGCGGTCAAGAGGCACCAATAAGGACCCTCATGGGCTATAGGAGCAATAGTAAGATGTCAAGGTGATATGATCAGAAAATTAATTTATTAATTTCAGTGTAAAACTAGGATATTTCAACATTTTCTCTTAATTCTTATCAGGCTCCAGATAAAACGTTTGCAAATGTCATTTCCCATAATCCCACAGCCAGATTTGACCTCAGGGATTTTACCAACTCAAAATAAGGTATATTGCTGACTGAGATCGATGGGTAAACATGATGCATGCTGGGAATAAAAAGGCCTCAAAAAGCTATAAAATTTGTCACCCGAGATCACAAATTTGAGCCTTTTTCCTTCCCAGCATGCATCACGTTTGTCTATCGATCGCTATTAGCAACATACCTTATGCCTAATTCAGAGAGCCCAATCCTGCTAAATACGGCCAAATTTCGCAACATTGTAAACATTTCAACTCCTGTGCATTTCTCCGAGATACACTCTAAACACAATCATACAAAAAAAGCTGAAAATTGATTGCAGTAATAAGATTTCCTTCACACAACAACTTAGGACTGTGCCCTATATATACTTCCCTAACAGCTATCATTACCCCCAGGAACCTGCATTGTCACCCCTATAACAGCTTTTGCAAAGATAACTTATATCATCAATACCAAACAAATTATCTATTTACATTTCACTAACCCCAAGCTCAAAAATATTTTTGCATGCTGCTGGATGTTTTTCGACAAAACGAAATTCTAAAATTCTTCAAATGACGAGGTCTATCTCAAGAACTGTTGGACGAGTACTAAGCATGTTTGTTCTTACTTGGCTGCCTTTATTTATGTATAAATTCAAATAAAGTAATTGAAAATCCTTATATTTTAAGGAGAAAAACTTGTTGACTTGAGTTGCAACACAGGGAGGGAGGGAGAATAAAAAACCACCTCCAATATATTGATTATTGCCTCGAAATTTTTTCCACCTGTTATTGTCTCATCCTCGCAGGTGAAGTTCACTAATGCACAACACCTGTTACCCTATCCATTTACTCTAGGAATGCAACCTCATAATTAGGGTTAAATAAAATAATACCAGCACTTACTGAGATATGATAGCTGTGCCGTAGGGAAACCTTTAAAGATGTTGTTTCAAGTTGATTTATTGAGAAAAAGAAAATGTTTCCTAAAATGATGTCAAACACATTAAGTTACAGTCTGTTAAACAATCCATTTTTCTTTTTTTATCTAGTTTGATTTTTGATGCGAAGAAATTTTTAATCGAGGCAAGTAATCGTGTAGCACATCAATATGATATCTTCTAATAGACAACACATTTTCTATCAAACACTTCATTTTGTTAAATATCATTGGATTTTATTTTAATCTGCGCTAAACATCTGATTTAAATATCAAAATTAAGATATCCTAATATAAAATAAAAAAATGTCAAGTTGAAGAAATTCACCTGGCTTTTTGTTGTGCCTCTCATTGGGTAATTCTACATGAGAGCCGAAATCTGTTTTAATGCACATTAATGTGTACTTCATTTATCTGCATCAAGTATAGCAACAGTTAAAATGGGTACTGTGATATGCATCATTACTTTTAAAGAAGAACCCCGTCAGAGCAGTTCTTCTGGGGTGAACCAAACCTGCCTGGTTATCAAATTAATCCTTGACAAGGATATCTCTAAATTTGACAGGTGCTAATTGATGCAATAACATTAAAACATCAACTACCTACTGTTTAATTCAGAGATAACCTTGTCACTGATTAATTTGATAACAAGGCAGGTTTGGTTCACCCCAGAAGAACTGCTCTCACAGGACTTCCTCTTTAAGTGGGCAATCAATATCAATTATTATGTGCGCTGTCATTGTAGGGCACTCGTGTCGCGACATCGTCTGTGCGCACAAGAAAAGCCCACATTGATGCGGATTTTTCTTCTCGTATGAAGTCCCCGTTGCCTCTGCCCATCGCCGTGTCTCCCAGGTCTCCTCTCAACCTTTGCGTAAAACCCGGGCCTTTTAGCAATATGTTTCCTGCTATTCTCATCACATGACTAAACCATTTCTTCACACAGTGTTGCATTTGGTAGTACTGTATGGTTTATATCCATGTTGCTATATATATCATTTGGTATATATCTGTTTTATGTCAGTCTCGTGCAGCTGATAAACATTTGTACCACTCAAAAAAACCGGGAGAAAAAAAAGATGCATAGTTTTGAGATGTACTTGACATAAACTTTACATCATTAACTTAGGTAAATCCACTTCAACAAATTTATATGTGGACTATAATGTATGCCTATATCTGCTCTCCCACAAATGTAGAATCTGTACACAGATTACAAAACAGGTGCTGCCTTTTGACTTTGTGATTTGTCTGCCCGGGTCCGTCTACTCCTAAAGTACAGCTGCGTTATCTACAATAATGAAGTATAACATAGAAGATATTGCCCTTGCACTTGATACTGCTCTTTAACTCACTCCACATGGGTGTTGACTGCAGACGACAAGTTTCACTTTTTTTTTCAATTCAAAGAATTTCAGAATTGTAAATTTTCATGACCATTTGGAATCAGCATGAAAAATGCATCAAAATGAGTACAAACAAGCCTAGTATTGGTTCAGTGGTTCTTGAGATAACTCTTGATATTTAGTGAAAATATCTTAAAACTGAGGACTTTTATGTTGAAGCCTTACGGCTAGCATGCAGAACATTAAGTAAAACACAGTATCTACTGGTAATATACAACACAGATATAGCCTTTTTACTTGAACAAAATAGAATCTTGTTAAGCTTGAACCTGTCCTTGTTCTTGCTCTGCTCTCAACAGCATTGGACTATTCCAGTTGAAATCCATACACCCCATATAGAAGACATGACCTTAAAGGGGCATTTTAAGTGATCCACAGCCTCATCCCCCACTTTTCTCAAAAAAAGTTGAGATTTTTATATCACTGGAAACCTCTGGCTACATAATGTTTATGTACAAAATATTTCTTGCAGATTAATTCGTTTTGCAAAGATATCGTGAAATTTGAATTTCGTTCTGGTGCACCAGAACGAAATTACAACGCATTGTGTCTATGGAGCAGTGTAATGCACATAATCATGCATAACTCGCAAACGCAAAATTGGAATCAACTGAAATTTTGGGAATAGGCTTTTTTCGTGGATATGTACTGAAAAATGTCATAAAAAGAGGATGCTAGGATCACGAAATACTCCTTTAATCTCCCACACAGGGAGTGTGAATTTAAAATGGAGTCACACATTCAGGTAACTCCATTTGAAATTCGCACTCCTTGTGTGGGAGATTAAGGTCATGTCTTCCATAGGGGGTGTATGGATTTCAACTGGAATAGCGCATTATGTGCTTTCTTGTTACTGGTTTGCATACCTTTTGAACCATGTTACTGCCTATACTATAGATCTGGCGTATTGATTATTTTCATCCTAAATTTGGAGAAACAGTTTTTGAAGAAAATTTGTGGAAAAGAAGGTTTGAGAACTGGAGCATGTTGAACTGATGATCTTTACAAGTGCCAAACATGTGTGAACTGGGATCTTAAAAGCAGCACCTATTTAATATTAGTGTGTGACACTCAGATTATTTTGTCCATTCCCTGGGCCTCCTGAAAGAACAGAGGATTATGTTTTCCTCTGAATGAGTAACCCATGTTAAAGAAGACATAAAGCAGACAACAGGGGCATGATTTGGACACAAATTACTGAATCAATTAGATAATACAAAATTTCTGTTGACCAATCTTACAAATTATTAAGGTTATTCATTATTTTAAACTGTTGTGATTTGGTAGTTCACAGCATCTTACGAATGGTAGTGAGCTTTGGCAAAAACTGCATTGCTCAATTCATAGCGATCGTGTAGAAGAATTAAAATATCACAGATATACTTCTATAGGTGCTGCGGTTCTTGAGTTACATTGTAAAGAGGGCTGAAACAACAACACTTTTGTAAAACGTATATAACTCATTAACAACAATAAATTAAGCAAGTTCGCATATTTGTAGATTTGTATACGATTTGTAGAATGAACTTTTGCAAAACATCAAGGTGTTAATTTTCAATAATATATTGATTTACATAATGAAAATCGATTTTTAGGTTGCTTCGACCAACAATACCTCGTCTACCCTTAAGCTAACCAAAGTTGATTGTGAGTTTCCTATCACCCACAACCTTTTTATGTCCCATCATTAAGTCATTTTGCATAACTTGCCATTTTTCCATTTTATTGAACACTTGGAATATTTTAGTATTTTGTCTACTTTTGATGGCCTCTCCTATATACAGGCATTAAGAATACATTTCAATAAAATTTTTAAAAGAGAAAAATTGTGTTAAATATGGCAAAAATGCTCAAAACAGGCTTAAAAAAATGAAAACACAGAAATTTGGGCTAAAAAACAAACAAACAGGAATATCTTTAAAAAAAAGGAAAATTCTCATGCCTGTATAAACCTCTTGCCAACAGTGCATAGGGGTCAATACTAAATAAGCTACATAGTGCATTGACCTGGCAATGTCTTGCCTTTGATGTTTGAATGGTTATCATTAAAAAAAACCGATGTTTGTTAAATAATTAATGTTTAAAAAATGAGTAATTATAATGAATGAAAGAGTCGCCTCATCACTCAGCAAAAAATATGTGATGGGCCATTCCATTTGATATCAACACTCCCCCGTGGAAGATTTAGCTAAAGTCTTTCAGAGGGAGTATAAGTTCTGAATAGAATAGACAATTGGGCAACTTCCATTTGAAATAGGCCTACTCACTGCAGTTGTGGAATATATATATAAAGCCATAATACAGGGGGAGTATGGGTTTCAAAATGATTAACTCTGACCAATTACATTTGAAAAACATAGTCCCCTCTGTGGAAGATATTTCCAAAATCTTCCACAGAGGGAATGTGTATTTCAACTTGAATAGCCCAATGGGAAACTCACAATTAACTTTCAACAGCCTTATACCGATACCCAAGTAATTTTTGATTTGAAAAAAATGACTGACCAGATGCTACACAAATGATGTCCACAAAAAGCGATAATAAAAACACATAGTACTTTTGCCCCATGATAAAAACATATCATAGTTCTCCAGGCCCCTGTCTTTTAAAAGACAAATTATCCAGCAAACGGTTTAAACTCTATAGCTGTCTGCTGTTAATGCAAATCTGTAAACATCTTAAACTTTGAATGTTATGTCCGAACATGTTTTGCTTCATGTTTTCTACAAAAGAATATTTTTGCTTCCGTTATGCCCTTGATATCTTTCCTCTCAAAAAAGTTGATGTAAATAATACCTGACGTTAACCCTTTGCATTGCGTACGACCTGTTGATCATTCGTATGTCATAGATAAACTTAGTTTAGTATCATACTAGTTTTCATCCATTTCACACAGGGTCGTCAATCTGTTTTGACAGCGGTGGGGAGTGGTATTTACCAGAATTGTTAAAAAAGTGGCTGAAAAGAACAAAAAATGTCTCATTTTGCTAAAAACTCTGTTTTGACAGTTGGGGGAGGATATGGCTTGAATTGTCAAAAAGTGACTGAAAAGAACAAAAGTGTATTATTTTGCCAAACGGTATGTGGAGGGAATAATCCCCCCCCCCCCGATTGACGACCATAATCTTATAGAAACTCGACTTGTTTTTTTAGCAGTAACAACCTGTTCAAACTGTCTATCAATCTAATGCTTTATTCTGAACATATTCAATCAACGTTTTACGTGAATGAACTCGTTGACCTTGGTTGACTTTTGACGGGCAAGGAAGCGAAATCCATAAGAGGGAATCCCTCGTACTTCGTGCTTATCCTGTCAAATCTCCCATGTTGCGTATCGGTTTACCGTTGCACAGGACGACTTAATTCCTACCCTCCCCACTACAGGAATGAGTTGTACATGTCCGGCATCCATGCAAGCACGTCTTTGCGACAAACACAATTTAGACTTGTGACATTTGCCTCGAGCAAATCTAGCGAGAAGTTTCCCCCATAGTTATGAAAAAAAAATTTGAAGGAGCTAAAAAAAATGTGGGCAAAGAATATTTGTCACATAAATAGCAGAATAATTGGTGATCTTTTCAAAGTCTCACACGTGTGTTTTTGGAGTCGTCGAATTCTATTAACAGCGTAGAAAGCTGATTGACACCCCGGTAGAGTCAGGAGATGCATTGATTGGATAATAATGTGTAACAGCATTACCCTGAGGCTGTGAAATGCGTAAACATGGCGGGGTTTTCTAATTTAATGCTTTGAGTTAAAAATTGGTAGAAATATTAGTTTGTACATTAAAGTGAGCATGGACACTGCTGAATGTTGATTTGATTTTTGACGCAATTTGCTTACTGTCCAGACAAGCTTTATTCATACAATCTTTGACCTTTTTTATGGATGAGCATAATAGCTGTACGCTAAAATAGCTGCCATATGATTAAACTGTGAGCACAGGCAGCAGGAGTATAATATGTACCGGAGAAGGGGGTCACCAGTTTGTAGAGTCGCAACTCTCAACTCTGACTAAATTGTCACCTAAATGTGTCTTAAGTGTCTGTGCATGTGATTATATTACTAAAATGGAATTTATGCAACTCATCTACAATATGCCCTAGTACAAATTTAACCTACTTTCTAGAAATATATTGAACGTTTCCCTGCTGAACATGCTATCTACTGAAGATATCAAGATAGCTCACATGCTATCTTATAGCTCACATACTATCTGAAGATAGCAAAATAGCTCATATGTTATCTACTGAAGATAGGAAGATAGCTCACATGCTATCTACTGAAGATAGCAATATATTAGCAAGATAGCTCACATGCTATCTACTGAAGATAGCAATATAACTCACATGCTATCTACTGAAGAGAGCAAGATAGCTCGCATGCTATCTACTGAAGATAGCAAGATAGCTCACATGCTATGAAGAGAGCAAGATAGCTCACATGCTATCTGCTGAAGAAATCAAGATAGCTCACATGCTATCTACTGAGGATAGCAATATATCTCACATGCTATCCACTGGAGATAGCTCATATGCCATCTTCTGAAGACAGCAATATAGCTCACATGCTATTTACTGAAGATAGCAATATAGCTCACATGCTATCTACTGAAGATAGCAATATAACTCACATGATATCTACCGAAGAGAGCAAGATAGCTCACATGCTATCTACTGAAGATAGCAAGATAGCTCACATGCTATGAAGAGAGCAAGATAGCTCACATGCTATCTGCTGAAGAAATCAAGATAGCTCACATGCTATCTACTGAGGATAGCAATATAGCTCACATGCTATCTACTGGAGACAGCTCATATGCCATCTTCTGAAGATAGCAATATAGCTCACATGCTATCTACAAAAGATATAGCAATATAACTCACATGCTAACTACCGAAGACTGCAAAATAGCTCACAATTTTGTGTTTATTGGACCAATTTTCAATTTAAACTATTTCAGCCCAAAATAACAGTGAAAATTTTGTATTTACTGGGCCAATTTACAACTTTATACTATGGGGGTTGACATTTTCTTTTGAAGGGAGTTGGTTTTAGCGGGGAGGTTAATCTTTTCCTTTCTAGATTGAGTTAGTAAACCAAATCATTTAGGGGCTTTAACTTCTGTAACCATCCTGCACAGACCACACTGGCTCGCATTTGAAGATAGTAAGAAAAGTTTCATACCAACATACTGAAAATAACCAAGATTAAATCAAAATTATCAGCTGATGCACCCTCCCAACTGAACATTGGTTAAATAGAAAAACCTTGAAATAATTAAATAATAAACAAGAGCACCAATGGTGCTGTAGCTCATTTTCCCTAATTAAATATGCAAATTAGTTAATTAATATGCTTAACAACATGTGAGTATTTTTTGTTAATATCAATTACTTTGTACCAAGTTTTAAATTTCTATGATCTTTACACAAAAACCGATTACACCTGTCTCACCTTAATATAATGCAGGGCCAAATTTTTACGAGCTGCATAGTCAATAAGATAACAATAATGTTAATTGGACCACTAAGTACTTATCTTGGAGACAAACAACTGGGTGAGAAGAAAAACAAGAAACAATTATATTGAGGGTTTAGGACCATACACTGCAAACCCAAAGTGCCTATATTTCAGCAGATCCTCTAAAATTGGTTTGGCAGTAACAATGAGGGATTAATTACTAAATATAGGCACAAATTTAGACCACTATTTTAAGGAGTATACAATCCAGAAGATCAGACCTCAAATGTAGTCTGATAAATAGACTCAAAATTAGACACGATAAGCCCAAAACAGCATAGGGTGCATTTTACACATGGGTGGTTCTGGAATAAGAAGCAAACATGGGTAACATTATGGGCTCTTATAAATCATTGCAAAGGAGCAATTTCCAGTTCAGTGAATTGCTAGCAAACAATAAGCATGGATTTCAATGGTGATGTTATTAATACTATTATTTGAGCAGTAATTTTAGGCCCAGTCCACACTAGTATATTTTCGTCATCGTGTCGTAATTACCCGATTATGACACGATTATGATACATGAATGATGAGAACGTCCACACGGTTAGCATCTCGTCATTGTGTCGTAATAAATTCACGCTACGGTAATTACGAAGCCCATTGAGTAAACATAAATACAACGACAAAATGCGTACACACGGGTAATTTTCATCATTAATTATGACACGATCATGCTAGAAACCGGTCCAATGATGGAAATTTTCATCATTCGCGAATGATGACACGATTGTAATATGCCGACGACATTGAGCGGACACACGGTACTAATATTATAATACGATCATGACACGATCGTAATCGACGGGAAAAAACACACTCGTGTGGACCGGGCCTTACATATAGTTGTACAACAATCAACATTGAATAAGGGTCGGTTCATAGTGAATATTCGAAGGCTTAATATTCGCTTCAATACTTTTGTGGACGTCAAAATATATACGGCAACGAATAAAATATGAGTTGGATCGGATTAAATATCGCTCAACTGATAGCGAGATACTATTGATTTATAATGAAAGGCTCGAGGTCACCTGAGTATTTTTCGACGAAAGATAAATAAAAAAAAATCCCCAATGATTTTGACATGCTCTCAAGACTGCAAACCCGATTCTGCCATTTTTTAATTAGCGGACCTATTTTCTCAATAATTATAAAAAATACGACTTTTTTTTGTAAAATGCGACGAATTTATGTATAGGCTTTCCACTTTTATCTAAGCTATTTAATTCGCCACTCTTTCTGATTAATTCTGTATTTTACCGGAACAAATGGCGCATTGATTTAGTGGTGTGCCCCCTTATTAGTGCGGTAAAAGCGTACCCATTTTTATATGATATGAAAGTAAGGGACTATTAAGCCCGGGGCACTCCAACTTTGGAGGTGACGCGTATGTAGGGCTGTTAAGACCCCCTTTTCAGCATCGCTGTCACCCAAAGACCCCATATTTTTTACGAACACATGCTCGCTCCGCGCTCTGTCCCCCGACGACCCCCTATTTTTCCATTTTATCTGTCACCCAAAGACCCTTACAAGTTCAATTTGAACATGCAGCAACTTTCATTTATCACTGATTTTGTTACTTATTTTGAAAAAATTTGAAGCCATTTAGAACTAGAAATTCGATTTTCGAGGTTTTTGTGGCGCTGTTTTGGTTCTCACCCAAAGATTCCATTTAAAAAAGGTCATGTTCTCACTTAATGACCCCATATTTTTTACATTTTGCTCTCACCGAATGCCAAAAATCATGCTCTCACCCAATGACCCCATATTTTTTACATGTTGCTCTCACCGAATGCCCCTTAGTGCGAAAGCGCCAGCCCTACACCTATATCCATTTCAAATTGAAGTGCCCCCCCCCGGGCTATTAAGACGTCCAGGAAAAGGAAAATGCCTGGCATGAGGCAATAGCATTCCAATGCTGTAGTGATGGTACATGTATAAAGTAAATTATGATATTTAGGCTTACAAACATAACCTAAATGTACAAGTGAATGTTTCCATATTAACGTAGCTCTATTTAAATCGACTGATGCAGGAAAAAAGTCTAACTCCAAATTCAGATTTATGCCTCCACCCCGGTTCAGAGGATGATTTAAGCACTTCCCACCACGCCACTGTGTTGACTTGCGGTTAGCACAGCTGTGTGAGTGAACATGACACCACTGCTCGCACATTGCATTGACGGGCATGGTTAAATTTGAATTTGGACTGATATATTTACAATAATGCTAGCCGATTTCACATTTTATGTTACCTACAGAAGGTGAATTATCCTTTATGCATACATCACTTTTGTTCTGAAATCGACCAAGTAATAATGACACACGCACAATATTCTTAAACAACATCTTTTGCACAGAATTCAATGGGATTTGAAAAGTAAAGTGGCAGTTGAAACTCTAGTGATAACACGTTTGCAGTGCATGATGGGACTTCCTTAAATCATCCTCTGACCCCGGTTTTACATAAATAATGTTTGGCCCCAGTTCTAAGGTCCCCATATGCATCTGCCCCTGGCAGAGGATGTGTGAGGGTCTGGGGTGGTAAATCATTGGTTATTGATATAAAAATACGTTTGCCACGGAGGTTCACCCATTTTTGTCATCTTTTCCGCACTAGCGGAATTCTTGACGATTTTTTTTGGGCACCTATAAACGATGTTATTTTGGGCGGAATAAAGATGTAATGCGTTCAGTCAAATTCATAATTATAATTAATAATTAAGAGGGCAAAATAAGTAACATGTAGGAATAGATATATAGCGCTTTGCAATGAATATCTTCATAAACTATGCAGAACAACCAAAACCACGAGCTTTGGTACCCTATCATTGCGTGTTCTTTAAAATTTTTTTTTTATTTCTATAATTTGTGAATCAGGCATTAAAACACACTTAGGCCCTAGCAATGTAGGCGTACACAAGTTCGGAACGAGACTTTTAATCTTTTGACGTGTATTTCGTTCAAATGCGAAAATTGATTGCTCAATGAATCATGAAATGAGAGCAATACTACTTTGATGATACCGATCTCAAGTGGATATCAGCCAATGAAAAAAGTATTTACCGGAAATATATTTGTGGGAGTTGAATTTTGTTGACCTCCATGATTTTCTATTTGGTCGGTCACGGTTGGTTGTCTCATATTTAACTAGTGTGAGGGCTGTCATATTTGTCGTCGCTTCAATCATATCTTATGATATTTATTTATTTATTTATTTATTTATTTATTTATTTATTTATTTATTTATTTATTTATTTATTTATTTATTTATTTATTTATTTATTTATTTATTTATTTATTTATTTATTTATTTATTTATTTATTTATTTATTTATTTATTTATTTATTTATTTATTTATTTATTTATTTATTTATTTATTTATTTATTTATTTATTTATTTATTTATTTAATTATTTTTTTTATTTTATTTATTTATTTTTTTATTTATTTATTTATCTATTGCCTCATTCATTTCTTGATTTGCTTTGCAGTTGAAACCTGCAAGAAGGTATGGGTCAACCTCCGCGCTTGTTACAGGCAGGTCGTAAATGCCCGAAAAGCAAATCTTTTTGACTCTCAGGGCGTAACCAGACCTGACCTTCGGGGGCAAGATTGAAAAATTTCCCAATTTCTGATCAAAAGTTTTAGTATTTATGTTCGAGAGAAAGCTCGCTTGCGCAAGCGTTAAACGGATGGAGTCGGTGGGGTCCAGGGGCAAAGCCCACGCGGGGTCAAGGGGGCTGAGCGCCATGAAGCTCCTGGTTTTTTTGGCATATTAGAAAATATCAGTGTTTCAGAGAACAAATTTCACAATGAAAGTAGTAGGCCTATAGATCTTCTTCTCTTTTTCTTTCCCTTTTCTCTTCTCCCTTGAGTCCCTTCCCTTTTCTCTTCTCCTTCCCCTTCCCCTTTTCTTCCCTCTTTTTCTTTTTTTTTTCCCTTTCTCTTCCCTCTTTCTTTCCCTTTTTCTCTTCTCCTTCCCCTTTTTCTCTTCTTTCCCTTTCTCTTTCCCCTTTCCCTTCCCAATTTTTGACTCTTCTTCCAGGGTTTTTGTGTCCGGGGCAGCTTGCACCCCCCCGGCCCCCACTGGTTAGGCTACGCCACTGCTCCTATTTAGACCCATTTATACAGACATTAAATCATGACAATAGTTAAATGGAGTTTACCTATTATGATTTTATTAACTTCGTTAAAGAAATTCTCTAAATTTTGCTTACCTTGGTCAGCGGGCAATACTTGTTAACAGTCGGGGCAATGCTGTGAGTTGTAGAAATATATCTTTCTCCGGTTCATAGTTTTATATTCGAGCCGCATATATTTTGGCGCTTAAAAGCGTATTGAAGTCGAATATTCGCCTTGAATATTCACTTTGAACCAGCCTTAATAGTTAGTGATCTTCAGAAAAAGTGTATATCAAACCAATTGGGAGGGAGCTAGCAGACCATGAATGTGTCTATAAAAATTGTTTCCATAAGTAATTTTGTCCAGTATCAGTTTAACAAAGGCTAATACTCTAGATTCATATCTAATCTCCAATACTAGAAGTTTTGCTGAATTTAGACGGTCTAGGTTTGCAGTGATAGCTGCTCCATAGACATTTGGGTAATTTCTGCATTCTATATTGTACACATTTTACACCTGGCAGCTATTGCAGATAGGGTTTTCTTGCCCTAAATCCCTAATGTGTACTTTATCTCTTATATACAAAATTGTAAAAACAATCAAGTGCTTTATTTTTAAGATTATGTATAGGGTAGCTATTGCAGATACGACCTTCTCGATATAATTACTTTCACAACATGTTTGCCTGATCTAATTAAGTGTATTTAATTAGCTCTCAGTTTATTTGCTCAGTATTTTATCATGACTGCTAAGCCTTTATAGTTGTTTACTGGTCCCCCAAAAACCTCCCAATTGGAAAAATTACACATTATTAGCACATAGCAGCACCATTGAGTTATTAGTTAGCCTTGGTGCAATATCTATGGACTTGCAAAATGTATGGCAAGCAACACTGAAAAGCAAACATTGAAGCCGCACTGAAGCAATTAAAATTCAACATCTCTTTTACAAAATCGCCAGATCAAAGAGTTAGAACAGTGTTTGTAATATGATCAGCACCACAAACAGTCTGTAAAGGAGACTATTCTATGAAATCTGGTAAAAATTTTCGTAAGAAAATGCTCCAAAAATCACACTTTCCGTCCGAATTTTCCTAGCTAATTAAGTAACAATCATGAACGATCATGCAAAGATTGCTCCCTCAAATTAACAGCTCCATTGGTCAAACGATGTAGCAAGAGAAAGTAAAAAACATACAGAAATATGGACTACACCTATAGCTACATTTGCGAGCAAATGAGCTAAAAAAATCACATCAGGGAGCCATCACATCAATACTACCAGTACCTGTTGCTTTAAGGACTATAAAAACATAGCTCAAGTCCAGCAATAATAAATGCATTATTGTGTGTAATTTATGCCATGTCCGCAAGGGCATCGCTGAAGTCAATCAATTAAAACAAAGTATTTCAGTAAATGTCTACCATCCAATGTAAATATGCAATATCTGCAGTGTAAATTAGCAGTTAATACTGCCTTTTACTTTAAAAGTAGACCGATTCATAAAATCTTTTTCCCTGCTCTTCTCCACCCGGGTGTTGACTGCAGACGACAAGTTTCGAATTAAAAAACAACAATTCATAAATTTCAGTATTGTAAATTTTCATGACCATATTTGGAATCAGCATGAAAAATACATTACAGTGAGTACAAACAAGCCTAGTATTGGTTCAGTAAGAAGTAGACTGTTCAGAAAATCTTGTTTCTTAACTCTCTCCATGCAGGTGTCGACTGCAGATGACAAGTTAAGTTTTAAATTTAAAAAAAATTGAAAATGTCACAATTGTAAATTTTCATGAGCATTTTTGGAATCAGCATGAAAAATGCATTAAAATGAGTACAAACAAGCCTAGTATTGGTTCAGTGGATCTTTTATTAACAAGTAAATAGCATTGCAGGTACTCCCTTTTTACTTGGGATATGGGTGTGAATGATTTAGTCTGCTCACAAAAATGCAGTATCTGCTAGGTTATTTGCATGTAGATACTGCATTTTTGTGAGTACCTGCAATGCTATTTACTTGTTCATACTGTATTTTAACTAGGGAGGATAGAGGTACATGTAAAACATATTTTTGCAGCATTAAAATATTTTGTTTCAGAAAGAACCATTGTTTGTGGGATTTGAAATTCATGCAAATTTGTATTCCTTAAAGGCCTATAGAAAGAAAACATATTTGATTCCAATGCAACTTTTGTGAATCAAATGCATTTGCGAAATTTGCAAAATTTTCATGCATGCAAACATTTCATACTTTACAGTATATCAATGTAATTGTGAAGACTTGGCTCATGGGTATATTTTTTATTATTTTTATTCCGTCCATTTTTCTATCTTTCATGTATTCAGGCTCTTTGATCAATGACTCGGCCGGCATTTTATTCATAATTTCATCTTGATTCTTCATTTGATTGAAGCTTGATTGTTAATTTGATCATCATAACATGCATTAATTTATTTTATATAAATTGATAAGCTGATGTTCCATATACAACACATACAAATCTTAAAATAATATTATTTCCAAGACACCTTGTTTTTTAAGCACTGAGGTGTTGAACGTTTAATTTTTAAGAAAAAGCTCAGATTTTAACACAGGCACAAAAAAAATCAAAAGGTACCCCTTTAGCCTTTAAGCTTAAAACTGATTGATATTATTGTGCCCTCATCAGCCTCTTATCACAACTGTTGGAAAAAGATATTAAAACAAACTTTTCTCACAAGCTAGATGAGACCCTAGGTTATAAGGCCAAAAAAATAAAATATTGTGTTGCCCTCAAGTGGGAAAGTGGAAAGTTGGGTCGGTTGATTATCCTTTTTTTTTTTTTCTTCTTTTTTTTTTTAACCTTCAGTTTTCAAAAAATCATCACAAATATTAAATAATGCTTCTTCCATAAGGGACATTTGGCAATTTTAACTGCTGGATACTTGTTAGGCAATCAATTTAAGACTGGTCTTTCAATAATCTTTTTTTTTTTTTTTTTGCCTAATCATGGAAAATATGAAAGGGCTACTATTTGCAGAAACTGAGATATAAGGTTGGATGCAGAACATTTTGAATGACCCTTGTACTTTCAAATTTAACACCTTTTTAACAAGGAGAACTACAAATAAAATTGCACATAAATTACTTGATAATACACATGATGCTATATGTCATCAAAGTCGAGAAGGATTTTCCAGAATCTGGCGTGACAAATTTTGAGGGCTAAAAATACATATTCTTGTGTGTTTGCGCTCAGAGCTGTTGCCCTAATTGAATCCTTGTGTTCTGATAAGCACTGATGTGTTATTTCTTCCTTCCACAAGACATAGAAAACCATCGCCAGAATCTCAGATTGACCTAGAAACGCTCTGAACCATTCCAAGATGGCCGCCTGGTTCCTTCTTACTTTATTATCTTCTTTATTTTACTCAAGAGTGACAAATGCCATCGCCTGAATCGACGGTTTATCACCACCTTTTTGTGTGTTTGTTTCATGTTACTCTGAATTTTATCTGCCCCATTTGTTGTACATATACTCTTGTCAAAGGAATTCTTCCTTTTCTGTCTCTTCATCTCTTTGTCTCTTGTTCACTTCTTGTTATCTTTCTGTCGCTCCCGCTCTCTCTCACTCACTCTCTCTTTACATTCATGTTGTTTCATGCACTTGCCTCTCTTACCTACATCTGTTTCCCACTTCTTCCATTTAAAGGAGTATTTCATGATCTTAGCATCCTCTTTTTATGACATTTGTCAGTAGCAAAAACCTTATTTTTTTTTTTTTTTTTATTCCCACAAATTTAGTTCATTTATGGTTTATGTGTACACTGCTCCATAGGTCACTGTGTTGAAATATGTCTTTGTACACCAGAATGTAATTAAAATTTGACAATATGAATTAATCTGCAAGAAATATTTTTGTATATAAACATTATGCAGCCAGAGGTTTTCTTTTTTTTTCAGATTACAAAATGCCCCTTTAAGTTTGTCTGTCTGTTTGTTTGTCCATCTCACATGTATATCTTGCTATCCATCTTGTTCTATTTAGCTTCTCTCACTTCTCTCTCTTTTTCTACTCCTTTCCCCCTCCCTCCTCTCTTCCTCTTTTAAAATAAATTTCTGTTTGCATTACCTTTCTTGATATTTTTCTTCTTTTCTTCTACATTTGTCCATCTGACAGTCTGCCTGTTTGTCTGTGATTGTTTCACTATTAATTATATATCACTCATAATAATAGTATATCTTTAACCTATATAATTACCAGTCTCTGTACAGTCTAAACTATGGTTCACCTCAAGTTTGGTAATGACGTCAATATATGTTTGTGGTTGCGCTGCAAGCGTGCCAACAAACCACCATTGTATGTGTGTATAAGCTCTCTGCGATTAACTTTAAGTGCGCAATTTTACTCTCTCCACGCGAGTGTCGACTGCAGATGACAAGTTTCAATTTTTTTAAATATTCAAAAAAATTTGGAATTGTAAATTTTCATGACCATATTAAGAATCAGCATGAAAAATGCATTAAAAGGAGTACAAACAAGCCTAGTACTGGTTCAGTGGTTGTTGCGATAGCTCTTGATAATTTGAGAATATATTTAAAAACTTTTTACATTGAAGCCAATGGCTAGCACATAGAGTATTAATACTGCAACCAGTCAAATACACACCTACATTACTACCGAAATTGAGGTGAACCAAAGTCTATCTCTCTGCTGTCTACCCTCCTTGTCTCTCTCGCTTCCTTTGTACCTCCCTTTCAATTCATATATGATTAGCTTTTGCACATCTATTAATTACACTTGACATTCATTACCGATTTTACCAATTTATTTTGAATTACTTTTATTAATAAAATTAACCCAGTTCGACAGAAAGATGATACAAGTAACCACGTAACTATAGATACTGCAATTCAGCCTAGTTTTCATCGCAGTTTTTGTTTCCAAATTGGTAAAAAACACTCTTTTGTGGCAACAAACTATTCATGAATTCATTCTTTTCATCAAATAGCCCAGATATCTTATTATCTAACAAATTTGCTGGCATTCAATCTAATTTCATGAACCGAAACCTCTTGGGAAATTTACAAAATATTTTTTTCGCTAAATCATCTTTTACCGATATTAAATTTGTTATTACCCAACAGTTCTTTGCATTAAGCGAATGTCGTGTAATAAGCTTATGTCAGCATCTATATATTTGTCTTCTTCCTCAACACAAAATAATGCATTTATAACTCAATAAGTGCTTATTTTTCAACAAAACCGCACCAAATTTTTTGTCCCGTATCATTCATGATAAATTCAGCGGTAATAGTAACATTGATTAGTGTATAGTCTGATATTGGTTGATCAATGAAGCATTAGACCAGGGCTGACATTCCTGTCACAATGCGTTCTTATACACCCATGTGATGTAGCATTGATTGTTTTATACCCGCTTTTACTGTAATATGCTTCAATTCCATGCAAGATATTGCTAATAAAAGTACAAATCCGACAACATTATGTGCGTTTCCGCATGACCTTAGTGGGAGAAATAGGTCATAGACTCATATCTAATGCTATTGATGTGCACACTATGCGTTATCACTTTTTAGATCATTTTGTTGAAATAATTTATGAATATGATTGATAGAATTATTCTTTTAGGTGTAAATATTTATCATTATTTATTAACCACCATTGTAGAACATCTGGGGTCCAAAGTGCCAATACATAACAAATTTTGGTAATCATTGCATGTAATTCAGTTATTTGTGATAACAGCTATTAATATTCAGCAAACACAATCTTTACAACCATCGTTTTTTATGAAAACAAGCATTAATCATTACTGCATGATTGTCATGTATTGTTGAGTTAAACTTTTTTCCAACAAATATTAATTTTCAATCTTATTACCAAACTTGAAATCAATGCAAAAACATAATTATAAACATATTTTTGGTACAGCAGTTCTTGAGATACCATGTCAATCTGGGAAACTCTATAAATGTTGCAAACATTTCTATACATATCACCTATGTACATTGCAGCAGACAATTACTAAGCACGTAGCATTACTGTTTAAATATGGAAAGGAAATCCGACGAATTGTGTCAATTTGAGGATGAATTACGTCGTTTTGAACCAGATTTTGTGACAGTTTTAAAAGATCATTTCATTTCCTGAAATATTTCATGAGACTGTATACAAAGTCAAAATGAATTTGACAAAAATTAAATAAATCATATTTCAGTAATCCACTCTGAGAATTACATGGGTAAAATTGTATTAGCGACTTTATTAGGAAATGTAATTTTAAGTCTACATCAAGATTGCTGTCTGGTGCAGACGTACAAACACATTTAAGCCTGGTTTAATGAAATTCTAATACCTGCTACTTAAAGAACATGATGGGGGATTATTACTGATTTTTATGACTTGTTTTTAAGTAATTTATTGAGAAAGATGAGGTAATTTAGGTAGAAAATGTGTTGATAGATGAGGACATTTGGATGTAATAAGGCTAAGATGGGACAAAAATGCTGAAGGGGATAACTAAGGTGAGGTATTAATTAAGACAAACAGAGGTTTTTTTTTAATGATTAGTATTTATGCCTATGTTTGACATAAGTCTAAAAGTATATGAAGTATACTTAATGAACAACTCCACTGGGATATTCCGGTTTTAATTCATACACCCCCTATGGAAGACATGACCTTAATCTTCCACACAGGGAGGGAGAATTTCAAATGGGGTTACCTGAATGGGTGACTGCATTACACATCTACACATCTACTGTGAGAGTGATAAAGGCCATATCTTCCAGGGGGTGTATGGAGTTCAACTGGAATGCTCCAATAACATCCCAAACTAATCTTCAATGACTTGGCATTGAAATCCGGTTGAATCTATAGTACCAAACACAAATAACTCAAGGATGAAATTACATCAATGTCCTCCTGTGTTTACACCCCTTGATAATCAATAAATCCCCTTTGGATGGTCATGAAGGCACTTGAACTTGAAGCTTAATCAAGGTAAAGGAAAGACAAGGTTGAATGGTATAAAAACAAGAATAGATATAATGCTCTTATAACAAGGCGAATAACACAAACAAAATGGTTATACAGTGACCTGCAGATGGCTTTTGGCATTATGCAAAAGTAAATATATATCATCTTATTTTTAGCACATTTCAGCCAGTCAGACCCTGATATGTGCTTCCAGGCTTTATTTCCACCCCTACCTCTATCCAATTTGAATGTTTCTAGATATAAACCTGGGGTTTCTATGTTGGGCTACTAGTTACCTCAGAATACACCAACATAGTGTTTGCTGCCCAGTCATAAAATATATAAACTTACCTCCCCATCAACTAAAGTATAAAATTCAAACAAAACAATTCCAGAAATAAATGTTATTTAAACTTTTCTGGGAATTCTTTTTTTTGCACCCTGGACTCCCACCATTGTTCTATTTTGAACTAGCAAAATGTTGACCCCCCTCACAGTCACAAACACACCCACCCACCCACAACCTTCAGCAATTATGGTGTTCTTTTCACATAATTATCTTTTATTTAGTGAATGTTTTTTCAACAGCCTCTGAAGAAGTGCTTTACAAATGTCAAATTGTCTTCTGAGAAAACAAACCACCTCTTATGGGCCTATATAAACAGATAAATGTAATTTTACATGTAAATCTTGACAATTGCACTACATTCCCTCTATTTCCCTCTCCCTTCCACCATCAAGGTTGCCCCAGCTTGTCCCCTTACTGGGAATAACTCTAGTTATGTCACACTGAATTCTTATAACCTAGATGACTTGCAACCTATTTGTTCACCTTGATTTGGTGAATACCAGAGTGAGCAGCATTTTAAGGGACCTAAAATGAGCGTTTATTGCGTTCGACAGTATTTTTTGTGGGACATGAGAGCACCTCAGACCTATCGAATTGCATTCTGAATACGAAGCATGTCTTCTGATATCAAATAATTTACATTTTTTGAAAATCAAAATATAATACAAATTTTATGACAAATTATAAAAATTTGATATTTTTCAAATTTTTGATATATAACAGTCCTCGAAGTAAATTATATAAATCTAATGATATATTCTTAAAGTATATGTAGCAGGGAGGAAAAGCCGACGGTCAATTGAAAATTTTGACCTTTCATATTGAAGATATGGATTTTTTTCCCAAAAAGACCTAATTTTTTTTTGTGTTTTGGGAAAAAAATCCATATCTTCAATCTTTAAAGGTCAAAATTTTCAATTGATCGTCGGCTTTTCATCCCACCTACATACACTTTAAGTATAAATCATCAGATTTATAAAGTTTACTTCAAGTACTGTTAAATATCAAAAATATCAATTTTAATGATTTGCCATAAAATGTGTATTAAATTGCGTAATTTCAAAAAATCTAAATTATTTGATATCAGAATGACATTCTTCAGTATTCAGAATGCAATTCGATATGTCTGACGATGCTCTAATGTCCCAAAATAAATACTGTCCAAACGTTCATACCCCAGCCCTTAAGTGCTATATCTACAAAAATCCTGTAAAAGGTCCACCATCAAGCTTTGCATCCTTTTCCTTACTTTTTCAAAGAAACAATTTCTGAAACAAGGATTCTATTTCTGAAAATCAAGAAATTTCTGGAAAATATCATATCTTTGCTCATATTTTTAAAAAACCTGAAAATAATTTTTAACCTGTTTTTAGAATCTTTAAGTTTAGGGTCATTTTTTGAGCAGCTATGTACTTTTTACTCATACAATTTACAGCTTACATAATTCACAGATTTGTAAAAACTTAATTCAACAATAATAAAACTCACAGAAATCCGATCATTTTCTATAATCCTTATAATTAAAATAAAATAATTCCAAAACAATGGCAAATCCTCTTAAAATCAACTTAACAATAGCCCACTGTTTCATTATTGATACAAATTTCTCTTTTCAAAATCGTGCATAAAACACACGTCTGCATGTATCTTTCATTTTTCTCTCCACGCATGACAAGAAAAATAAACTGTGCCCCTTACTCGGACAAGACAACAGGGGTGAACGATCGAAACAAGAATGCTCACGGAATAACAAAATCACTGCAAGGAAGAGGCAGATTGAATATGCAATTTATTTGGACAAAAGACGCAGACGGACACTAACGAGTGATTTGTCATTTTCAGACGTCACCCAACCTAATTTCCTCCTTGTCATTGGGCTATTCCGATTAAAATACATACACCCCCTATGGAAGACATGACTTTAGTCTCCCACAAATTGGGTGTAGATTTCAAATGGAATTCTGGTAACTCCATTTGAAATTCACACTCCCTGTGTGGAAGATTAAAGGCCGTGTCTTCTTCCATAAGGGTGTATGGATTTCAACTAGAATAGTCCATTTAGTAATGAAAGGAACAAACTATGAAGAAAATAACATGTATGTAATCATTGCTGTGTTTGGCTGTTGCCAACTTCCCATTATATCCAAAGCTACTGTTTGGGGTAATTAGAGGAAGAACCAGTGACAAGAAGCCACAGTTCCCATTTGCAATCCGTCACTAACTTGTTCATTTTCTCACCCCTTCTTGTAAATCTTGGCAATTACAAGGGGAGAGTGCAAAGAGCTGGAAGGTTTTTGTTTTTTTCAATATACAAAGGATAATATCTGCACAAGAAGCACACACCTAGCAAGGTGACAAAAAATGGGGCACCCAATGTTATACGATGCTGCAAAAACTTGCAAAAAAGTGCATAAAAATACCAAAAACTGCAAAAAGTGCAAAAAAGTATATACACACACATCCCGACATGATTGCATGATTCTTATGTCCCTACTCAAAGCAGAGGAGAGGATGAGAAGCAGGGAAGTAGGAAGCATCTTATATTACCATGTTATTAGGGATGTCCATATATTTCCATCTATGATGGAGTCAGCATGCTGCGGGTGTGACCGCAGTGGATCTCTGTTTTACGCAAAACCCTTAGACAGGGGTAGCAATTTCAAGTAAAAGCACCGCTGGAAATGGGTAAGGGATGCAAAGCTCTGGTCTTGAATCCTTGTGGAAAATAACCCAACCCCAGGTACCATCATTAGATACCCATGATAGCGTTTGCCCCCAGAATGTAAACACCTACATATTTTGGTTTAAATTTGTCGACTAATTACAAAATGGTGACCAATTTTGTAACTTGAAGACTGCCTAATTCCTACCAAGATGTGTATATATTTTATACTTTGCAAAGCAGACAACATAGAAAGCACAGCAAATCACACATTTTTCACATCCCTACTCTAGGCGGAGGAGGGGAGGAGAAGTGGGAAGCTTCTCTTCTTACCTTGTTATTAGGGATGTTAGGGATGTCCATATTTCCGTCTATGATGGAGTCAGCGTGCTCCGGGTATTTTCTTAAAAGATAATCCAGAATAAGCTGGGTACCAGTGTGATCAAAACTTCTCTGTAAGAAGATACATGCAAAGTAGAGGAAAGAAATGATGTTTGTGAGACTGAAATTCGCTGACGGACATATATCATGCCATGCAAATTGAGTACACACAAAAGTGAACACAAAAGAAATTGCCAACACATGCTGAAAAAAACCCATGTTTTGATTTATACAATCAAATCCACAATACCTCAGCCCAACTAACAGATTGAAATCCATACAACCCCTATGGAAGACATGACTTCCACACAGGGAGTAAGAATTTCAAATGGGGTTACCTGAATGGGTGACCCCATTTGAAATCTACACCCCCTGTGTGAAAGATTATGCTCAGATCTTCCATAGGGGATGTGTGCAATAGCCCATTGCAGCTGACCAATGTGGCCCCAATCACTCCTAAATCATATAACATCAATATAGATGTGTTGCTAAGAAGCACACACCCTAGCCATACCGCAATGAACCTTCGCGGCCAGGATCTGTTCTCCGAGTTCCATAATGTTACACCAGAACAGGTCGCAATAAGTTGTCCAAGAAAATGTAAAATGTGTAAGCTACTTAACACTACCATGTCTTACATACCTTAGCACACTGAGTCTAAAGCGAGCTTCAGACTCCGTATTGTACGTACAATATTGTATGTACAATATGTACGTTATTTAATCTATTGCCATTCTATTTCCAGTAATGTTTAAGTTCTAACGAATGTTTGATGATGTAAAATCGATAATATATTTCTACTAGATATTACATGTAACATATTATCGATTTTTCGTCATCAAACATTCGTTAGAACTTAAACATTACTGGAAATGGAATGGCAATAGATTAAATAACGTACGTATTGTACATACAATATTGTACGTACAATACTCGGAGTCTGTGGAGCGCTTAATGCCTTTCTGGTTGAGCTCACTTGACTAACTTGTGAATGAATCACTGAACCAATACTACAGATATTTGCCAGTGCCCAATGACTTCTCAGTCCATACCCTGTCCTGAAGAATTTCAAGCCAGCTATATTATATCCATAAGAACATTTCGCAGGAACTTGTCACACACACAGGCAAGCAAATACCAAATGGCCAGTATGGGTAATGCATACTACGTGACAGTTGGTGAGGACGGAGGAAATTAGAAGACAGAACACAACAATACCTGGTTATCAGTTACCCTGTTTTCTATTCACGCTATATATCTCTGCTTCCCAACTCACAATGTTGTATCTGCTTTGCTTGTTACCAGATGATACTTTGTTTTACTTTGGGAACTGATAAAATGAACAGGGAAGTATATGCTGTGTAATGTACTTTTTGATATAGAATTTGTTCTTTAGGAACAGGCGGGTCAAAAAAAACCTCCCAAGTTAAAAGGCAGCATCTGTTTTTTTTATAAATTTATGTACAGTAATACTTGCATTGGATGGTAAGATAAGAGCTGGTTCCAGTTTGTCACGCCCAGGAAGGGGGAGGTGCATGTGGAGCCTGTCAAAGTGGGCCTGTCACGGTCTCCTCCACCGCACTGAATGTGCTAGGTAAGATCTATGCATCATCCACTTAAATTTTAATTTTGACTTATCATTTGTCTATGGTTCCAAATATTTTCAGTTAGCACATGACCACATGACCACCAGTGCTAGTGCCAGGGGTGAGGGCAAGGGCAAGATCGGTGCCAAATGCCCCCTACAGCTGCCCCTCAGTAAAAACCCAAAATTATGAAATTTTTCACTTTCAACATCAATTTTATGCAAAATTTGTTGATTTTTGACCTCCCTGAAATTCACTTCCCTCCCCCCCAAAACGACACAAATTCTGGTGCCACAACGGATGACCACATAAAAAACCATCATTTATGATAGCAATTAACCATTGAATTCAACTCAAAATCTGTTGAAACTACACTACACCAATTTTAAAGGTAAAATTTCTTTCTAGAAATGATACAATCTTATCGTAGTGTAGAGTATACCATATACCATAAGATGCATTTTGCACACTTTTCTAACCACTTCATATCAGATGTCAGTTTGAAACGTGCTACACATGCTGATGATATCTTTACTGGTTGCCATCATTATGTATATACAATGACAAAATGCTGCTCCAAATGGCAATGAAGTCAAATGAGCCTTTATGACAGTAAAATTATTTTCACTTATTTTAAAAGCAATATTGTTTCCATGGCAATGCCTGTAATTTGCTGAAAATCTTATCAAATCACACTTACAATTACCAAGATATGACCATTTGTACTTTTCTGAGAATAATAAAATACAAAAGGAATCCACTGTTTCTTTCTTCCATATCTCAGAACAAAAGGAAGCTACAAGTGACTCCTTTTGCTTGATCAAATCACCTTTGAAGAGCCAATAGTAAATGATATATATTAAGCGATGCTTGACCCTTCTTCGGATGAAATGACCAAAAACAAACACTCCCATGCACTGACTGACTACTGATATCATGGATATGGTCACTGCGTTGGAATGATAGAAAGAAAAAAACGGACGCAATTTGGCTCTTGTATACAGGTTAGAAAAATATCAACATGCTTATAGGAGAAAGAGAATTGCTAATGCATTATATTCACAATACTGAACACCTCATTATTATCAATACTGAATTGGTTCAGATGAGGAGGAAACTCTAGAGGTATGTTACTCTCCATTGGAAATGCAATATCTGCTGTACCAAATGAACAGTATGCCAATTACAGTCATTCCTCAAAAATTAGGGTGTAGAATTAATATCCACAGTAAGACATGTGAGGGCAGGATTAAGGTTAGGGATAAGGTTAGTATAAGGGTTAGGGTAAGGATAGAGCTAGAGAACAAGTTAGTAATACAAATACAACCAAGAGGTTATTGACTGCTATACACCAACTCATCCCAAGGCAAGGGGGGCAGATCCCTGACACCTAAAATGGGGACGGAGAAGCGGAAAAATGGGGATGAGGAGGGGAGAAAAGAGAGAATGAAGGGGAAGGGGAGAGAGAAAGAGAAGATAAAGGGGGAGGAGAGGGACAAAGAGAAGGGAAAGGGGAAGGAGAGGGGAAAGAGAATGGAAAGGGGAGGGAAAGGGGAAAGGGAGTAAAGGGAAGGGAAAAGGGAAAGGGAGTAAAAATAGGAACGATACTGACATCCCCCCAGACTGACAATGCTGGCTATGTGCCTGAGCTGGGTAACCCATGCAATGGTGACACCCATGGGGAATAGGACTTACCCACGATGCCCCTCCCCAATCAGAAGAAAAATCCCACTATTTAGTGCAAAAATGCAAAATTAGGCTAGTTCTGATTTTTGTCCCTCCAGTTGTCCCTCCGGTTGCCCCCCCCCAAAAAAAAAAAAAAAAAAAAAAAAAAAAAAAAAAAATCCTGGTGTCATGCCAGCCACTGAGGTTACAGTCAGGGTTTAGAATTAGGTTTAGGGTAAAGCTAGAGGACAAAATTAGGCATACACAAAAGAGAGACCTCTCTCTCTCTACACCATCTCGGCGAGACATTCAGAGCCAAAGCAGTGCACAAAAGGCCAGTTTGTTCAACAAGATACTTCCCAAGAACGACTTGCTGAAGCTTCACCTTTAAAAACCTTTTCTCACCAAAGTTGGAAACTCACAAGTGTTAAAAACTCCACACATCCACCTCATATGTGAACACAACTATTTTTTGTCAACTATTTTCGAAAAGATTCCTTAGAGAGAAACTACATGCAGAGAAAATAAATACTTTATGAAGCCACTTTATTCCCGGTTATCCGCAGGGAATTCCCTTAAACCTGAGTAACTGCATACAAGCGGGAAAATGGTCGTTTGTTGCATTCAGATCAAAAAACTGGGACTATGAATGAAGACAGTGCAGTTTTAATCCAGAATGATTCAGATTAATGTAGATTTTGAGCTATTCCCATTGAAATTCAAAACACATGGAAGATATCACTTTAACAGGGGGAGTGTGAATTTCAAATGGGGTTACCATCCAAAATGGGTGACTCCATTTGAAATCTATACTCCATGTGTGGGAGATTAAGGTCATATCTTCTTGTGGGGTATATGGATTTCAACTGGAATTGCCTATTTTCCACATTATTTAAGTCTGATTTTTTGCAAATTGAACCGATTCAGATTAAAATGCATCGTCTGTACAGCTAGCCGATGAAAGGGAAAACCTGTCTGTTATGGGGGATAAAGTAAGTGAGGTAATTCCATCTGTGCACCTAAGCTGTTTTTATGCACCTTTATATAAGGTTATATACTATGGAGCAGTCACTAACCAAAATAGCATCATTCCGATAGAACAGTTCAGTATATCCATACAACAACCATTGCCAAAATGTTGACCTATTAAAGTTGATGAGTATGAGTATATGCCTGAGCACATTCAACCTGTTCACATGTGATTTTATGAATGTACATAAACTAGAACTTTGTCCTGGTATTAATTTTGAACATACTAATCGACAACCATGCATATAGTTTTCACAGTTTCATACCATTATTCACCCTGATGTTTCCCGCATGTGTTGAAGTATGAAATAAGGATGATGCATATAAAGTTGCAATTTCAGATAAATATAATGTTGGCAATTTTTAAGTGAAAAATTGCAGATGAGGTGGACAGTGGAAGGTAGTGACAGAACTTTAACTTTTTTCCCTTCCTCCCTCCACTCCACTCTCCTCCTGTCTCAATTGTTTTGGTATATGTTACACACAGTCTTGGCAATTTAATTAGGTTAGCTGATCACAGTTGTTCAAACTGTTTGGGATAACTACAGACTACTCACCCTATCACTTTGAATGTCATGTCATAAATAGCACCAGATATAAACATGATAAATGCTGCCATGTGTAAGGTTGCATTACAAGGCAATATTTCACTCTTTGCCCCCTTCCCAACTTGAGCTTTACCTCACCCCATCCATTCATTCAAACGAACAAAAAACATGGAAAAGTTCGCTCTCTTGTGTAGCACCGACATAGTGCTCTCTAATACCCATAGCCCAATGGTTCCGCACACATGATAGAGAGTGCCACGGTCAGCAAACTGAGCTAGTTCGTTATCTTGAACGAAAACCTCTAATTCTATACAAATGTTCAGATTGTTGCCCTCCCATTAAATTCCCACTCCCATTGACTGTACAAATGTAGCAATGAATAATGTATGATACATACATTTTACATGCACAGTGCACTGGTGGGAAAACTCACACAACTATTAATAGCTGGCCCGTTGGCTATTCCAGCTAAAATGCATACACCCCTATGGAATACATGAGCTTAATCTCCCACACAGGAGTGCCAATTTCAAATGTAGTCACTTGTTCAGGTAACCCCATTTGATATTAACACTCCCTGTGTGGAAGATTAAGGTCATGTCTTCCATGGAGGGGGGGGAGTATAGATTTCATCGCACTGATCATATCATGGATACTAAAATTGAATCAACAAAAAATTACCCAACAATTTTAATGCCAATCAAAATGTTATCCAACATTATTTACCAAGGCAGCAATTTCAGATTCAACCTTTTGGCTCTCTATTTCCATTATTGAATGTCAAACCCAACACCTGTCTTAATTAGATAGCTGGAGCATTACCTGACACAGGCATATACAAGCATGAACACACACTGCTATACCAGCATGGCTTAAAGGTGCCAATAACAATGCACATTATCAAAGTCTTGATACCACAAATACCCTACACAAATATTACTGAATTATACCTTAGTTAAGTTAAGGGATCTAAAATGAGCGTTTATTGCGTTTCGACAGTATTTTTTGTGGGACATGAGATCACCTCAGACCTATCGAATTGCATTCTGAATACGAAGCATGTCTTTCTGATATCAAATAATTTTCATTTTTTGAAAATCACAATATGATACAAATTTTATGACAAATTATAAAAATTTGATATTTTTCAAATTTTTGATATATAACAGTCCTCAGTAAATTATATAAATCTAATGATATATTCTTAAAGTGTATGTAGCAGGGAGGAAAAGCCGACGGTCAATTGAAAATTTTGACCTTTCATATTGAAGATATGGATTTTTTTCCCAAAAGACCTATTTTTTTTGGTGTTTTGGGAAAAAATCCATATCTTCAATACTGAAAGGTCAAAATTTTCAATTGATCGTCGGCTTTTCATCCCACCTACATACACTTTAAGTATAAATCATCAGATTTATAAAGTTTACTTCAAGTACTGTTAAATATCAAAAATATCAATTTCTAATGATTTGCCATAAAATGTGTATTAAATTGCGAATTTCAAAAAATCAAAATTATTTGATATCAGAATGACATTCTTCGTATTCAGAATGCAATTCGATATGTCTGATGTGCTCTGATGTCCCAAAATAAATACTGTCCAAACGTTCATACCCCAGCCCTTAAGGTAGACTTAAGGCAACTAAATCTCAAATTAAACACCTGTTTTTTTATGATACATGCATTGCTTAAAGGGACCATCAAAGATTATTTGTTTAAAGTAATTTGCCTAAATGTTTTACCAAATAATCAACAAGCATATAATGTTGATTTGATCACAATAAATCATGCAAATTTGTTAGTCATACTTATTTAGTATACAACATAATTACCTCATTCTGAAAGTAAAATATTTATCGCCAGCGCCAACTGCTCATGTTCATATGTTAACCGTTGTGTCCTAATTTGACAGTCACACTTGCACAGAATAAAGTACTGAAATGCCCTGAGCCTACGGGTGTCTCCCTATCTTTTTCAGGCTTTACCTTTTTTCTTGTGTATAAAACTTTCATCCAATGTAATGACTTTGGCGCTGCAATTTTGCGTCGCCTTCGACCTGACAAACGGACATTGACCCAGGAGAGTTTGTTGACTTGTTTACTTGCACAAGGCGCACATTCCTGATTGTTTGCGTATTTTCGGACTTTCATAAATGAAACCCAAATTATTCCTTTTGTTAATTAATTGACGCTAATTGCATATTAATTGTCCCATTACTTCTCTTCCTCGTCATTGTGGATGCGTCTGCATTTGTGGTATGCATTATGCAGCGGAAGGTAGACGCATTTCTGCAATGGGGACGGAGAGATGCGGCGACTATGTCGACGCACTTTTGCGTTGCACTTTTACGTCGCCGTTCCCTGATTGGTTGGTGCTGTTGCTGGGTCGACTGGCATATGAGAGGAGGGTGCCATGAGCGTGCGCGTGGGCCAGTCATCCGATGCACCTTCACTTATGATTTGGAGCTTGTTGAGTTAACACGTACATTTCTGTGCAAAGACGGCTTGACCATTTGTTTAGAGACATGACTTTCAATATAAGCGGCAGTCTCTGTATGGTTAGGATTCGTGTTTTATTAATAAATCGTGTTATTTTGTGATTGTACTTCCATTGTCGTTTTGCTCCATGTTTTTCGTTCTCTGAGTTATTTATCAGGAAATCACGCATCATCCATATACCACACCCTGAGAAAATCATTACAGTACTTATACACTTTTACTCTACTTTCATCTTAAATGATGTCTCCATTTAATGTCTTTTATGGTTGTATTTTCCATGTATTAGCACAGCACATTTATGGTTGTTCTAAAAATGCCCAAATCCATCTTTTGATGAAGTTCAGGGTTATCTGGTTGAGTAAATTACCAATGTTATTGTTCCTTTTAACTTGACAAGCTTTATTTAGCACAATATTTTAAATACAAGAATGTAAAAGGCTGTTGTTTGGCATGCCTCCACAATTCCTATATGGGGAGGAGGTCAGAGGATGGAAAGATTATCCTGTAAATATCCTAACACCAGATGCTGTGGAAATACAAGCAACTCCCTGTCCCTGAGCATATGTCTTGAGAATTATAACTTGCAAATTATGATCAGGTGTATTTAGAAGAAATTCTGACCAGAACCAATTTTCATATCCAAATCACTCGGGCATTTACTTTCATCTGAACACTTCTTAGAACACACTTATGGTAGGCACCGGAGTTTCACATGATCACAAAAAAGCTTAAAAAATCACGATTTTGGGGGTCCATCAGCGATTTTGGTGGTCCATCGTGAATTTTGAGAATTTTGCCAAACACACTACTTTTCAATGTAAATTCACCAATAATAGGTATATCACCTCAAAAATAATCGCAGCAGAAACGCGTTATTTAATGTTCCTACATTATTAAGCTTTATTAAAGCATCAAAAATCAAAAAACAGAATTGAAATCGGTCAATGCATTGTGATGTAATGTCAATTTAAAGATGCTCGTAGATGGAATGAAATCCTGCCACAAATGGCTGTAATGACAAAATTGGCACATTTCGAGATTTTGAAGGTTTATTTGGACGCTTGCTTGGAAAAACAGCGTTAATTTAAATAGCACATGTTAAATGCCTATCTTTCCTGACTTCGTTACAGAAAACAAAATTAAAAAATCCATCATTGAATAATTATAATAAATTAATCAAATATACTATTTTAGCCATTTCGGCCAATCTGCAGACAAATTAAATCTCAAAAAATGACTAAGTTCAGCTTATTAATATGCAAAATTGATGCCAATAGAAAACCGTACATGATATAAAGGTGCGGTTTTTTTTGCACACATATGTATACAAAGTTCTTTCAATTGATGACAAAAATACACAAAAAGTAATTAATTATGCAAATTAGGTAATTACAGCTAATTATGTATTTATGATATTATTATGCAAATTAGGCATGAGTAATTTTGGGTTTTTTTTCAATATTTAATGAACGTCTGTTCATTCATCATAAATCTTTAAGTATGATCCTGTTATGAGGTTGAATAAATGAACTGCAGTTAATTATTTAAAAACAATACAAAAAAATTAAAAGTTTGACATTTTGACGGTGTCTGGAATATAATTTTCATTTTTACTGTAAACATGGTATGTGTCACCATTACTCAAAGCCAAGTCCGAAAAGTAAAAATTAAAATTCAGTTGCAATGCAATGAGACTTTAAATTAACATTTTGTCATCTGGATTAACATGGGAGGATAATCGGTAAAATGAACAGCAATTTTACTGTACCGCGTATACAAAAAATAGTATGGCCTTGGACACACACAATGGCTTAGAGCTATTGTGGTTTGGAAAATTACTCCCTAAAAAAACATTGATTAATGTTTTGCTTCAACTGGTTTTAGGGAAGTGTTTCATTTGTTGTCACGGAATTAATTTACATGCTAAGAAAGATTAGTATTTCAGCTAAATGGTGGTAGTTCCTTTACTTCAGTAGGCCTATATTTACTGATTTATGAGCGATCTTCAAAAATCCATAAAAACAGGCAGTAGTTCTTAAACAAAACAATTTTTAATTTTGGGGGACCCGATGGTAGCCTCGGGAAGGCTTCACACACCATATATTAAAAATTCAAACAATTTGGATAAATGAAGCATATGAAGAAATTCATTTATCGACATGGATGTTTTCTAAAATTGGCCAAATTTGAAGCGCGCCCTTTTCAATTCACTGTTATGCTTGCATGCACAGTGTAGCAGAATTATTGTGCAGCCACTGTGACATACCTACCAATAATAACCTTTTTACAACATAACAGGCTTCCCATTAGTGTGCGTCATTGCGACCCACCTGCTGAGAATTGAAGTAAATTCTGCAATATTTGTAAATGCAACGTCAGGAAATCGTGCACTTTTTGCATGCTTTCCGAACGATCGCTGGCCTGGGGATCGGAAGTCCCGATTGATTTGTTTACGTGCACGCTAACGTGCGGTTAATGTTTATTTGATTATTTATCACAACCTGACAATATTCAATTTTTAATATTTTAAGTTTATTTTCTCATAAATAATCTAGGTTTCCTTTATTAGTATTATTGTTACGATGAATAAAAGCAATTTTAAAGACAAAATCCAAATGATAACCCCTTTTTCGTATTATTTGTGGTAGCGCGTGTTTTAGTTTTTGTAGCATCAACACCACGTTAATTTAAAAAAAGAAATGCGGAAGTGAAAGTACGAACGAAAATTGCAAAAGATTGACAGACTTTGCTCATATTTTTGCACCTGTTTTTGACCACGTTTCGGACCAAAACTGACACAGAAATGAGAAAAATTATCATAATGAACGGAGATGGAATATCACGGCGAAAATGCACTTTTATTTTTTTTAACAATCAACATTTGATGAGGTGTAGACCCGGGGTACGTGTGTATCGTCATAATCGTGAATTTCAGATGGACGCACAAAAATCTGTCTGGACGCAAGTTTTTGACTAGCAGCAGGGTAAATACTGGAAAACGCATTTTCGCGCTTTTTGACTTGAATTTTCGCGCTTTATAAAAAACCGGCCGCGCATTTTGCCGTTTTAAATCGCGCGAAACTCCGGTGCCTAACTTATGGCATGATATTCAAAACATGACAAATCAGTGCATGGTTGAGGCTATTTGTTTTGAAGAGTTTACTTACATGCTATCTTCTGAAGATAACACTAAAATTGTGTCACAATATTTAACTAGACTTAGCTGTGGTCTAAGACCACGAACACAGCCGTGTGGTGACCCCTTAATCACCTTTGACCCCAAATTATATGAAAACCCCATAGACATTGGCTAATGTCAATGCACGTGTCCACGTGGCATCACTTTGCTATGTTTTTTGTGGCAGAAGGGCCATTTTGAAGGTATATCGTTTTATACCGGAAGTGACTCCTTACTGACCATTGACCCCAAATGTGTGTACACCATATAGACACTGTGTTATAACAATGCATGTGTGCAAGTGGCGTCACTGTCCTACGTAATTTGTGGAAGAAGAAGCATTTTAAAGGTATTTCGTTTTTATACGGAAGTGACCCCTTAATGACCTTTGACCCCAAATAAAATAATACCACATATAAACTGGGTAACCACAATTCATGTGTGAACATACCGTTACTGTCCTATGTTTTTCTTAGCAAATAAAAAATTTTGAAGGTTTTTCGTTTTATACGGAAGTGACCCCTTAATGACCTTTGACCCCAAATCTGTGTACACCCCATAGACACTGGGTAATAACAATGCATGTGTGCAAGTGGCGTCTCTGTCCTACAGAATCTGTGGAAGAAGATGCATTTTAAAGGTATTTCGTTTTATACCGGAAGTGACCTCTTAATGAGATTTGACCCCAAATAAAAAATACCACATATACATTGGGTGACTGCAGATCATGTGTGAACATACCGTTACTGTCCCATGTTTTACTTAGCTAATAAAAATTTTTGAAGGTATTTCGTTTTATACCGGAAGTGACCCCTTAATGACCTTTGACCCCAAATCTGTGTACACCCCATAGACACTAAGTAATAACAATGCATGTGTGCAAGTGGCATCTCTGTCCTACAGAATCTGTGGAAGAAGATGCATTTTAAAGGTATTTCGTTTTATACCGGAAGTGACCCCTTAATGAGCTTTGACCCCAAATAAAAAAAAATACCACATGTACATTGGGTGACTGCAGATCATATGTGAACATACCGTTACTGTGCTATGTTTTATTTAGCTAATAAAAATTTTTGAAGGTTTTTCGTTTTATACTGGAAGTGACCCCTTAATGACCTTTGACCCCAAATCTGTGTACACCACATAGACACTGGGTAATAGCAATACATGTGTGCAAGTGGGGTTGCTGTCCCACGTAAGTTGTGGGAGAAGATGCATTTTAGTAGAAATCACATTTTGACCCCTATGACCCCTCGTGACCTTTGACCCTACAAGTTTCATGTGACATGTAGGGGCATGGTCAATGATCATTGTGACCAAGTTAGGTCAAAATCGATGTAAGCATGTGAGTGCTAGAGTAAATGTAATGGTAAATGTAAATGTAAACTAACGTCACGGCTGTGTAACTATTTATTAACCGGTCATCCCTTATACAGTCACCCACACAAAAGTTTGTCTGAATAATTGTCTTCAGCAGAATATATGGCATCAAATAAATAACATGCAGTTAATGTTTTGAAGTGTTTATTTATATGTTATCTTCTGAAGACAAGATCGAAATTGTGTCACAATATTTACCGTATTTTCGTCAAATAAACGCCCCCGGGGGCGTTACATTTTCCCAAGGGGGGGGGCGTTTATTCAAGGTCAATTTTAGAACGATAATTCCTGTTAAAACCATTAGGTAAACTAAAAACACATGCTAAAATGACGAACTATGAACTAGAAACACTGACTTCTGGCTCACTTCCGGATTTCTGATCCAGATTTTCGCCAATTATTGACGCTATTATCGACCATGTGCGCAACTTGGTAAGCTTATTACACAAGATAGCATGGAAATATCAGCATTTTTGAAACATCTTGGATGAAAAAAGTGGTGGGGGCGTTTATTTGAGGGGGGCGACTATTTGACGAAATACGGTAGCTATTTATTTACACAGTCACCCACACATTATTGATCAAATGTTTGTCAGCAAAATATATGGCATCATACAAATAACATGTAGTTAATGTTTTGAGTTGTTATTTATATGCTATCTTCTGAAGATAACACTAAAATTGTGTCACAATATTTAGCTATTTATTTATATAGTCACGGACACGCTATTCATCAAAAGTGTGCCTGACTCTGAGCACTTGTCTCCAGCAAAATATATGGCATGATATAAATAACATTGACTGTATGCAGTTATATTTATTTAGACATGTTTATTTATATGTTATCTTCTGAAGATAGCATATAAATATCATTGTGTCACAACAATTATTTAGCTACAACCACCCACACAAACTTGATTACATGTGCATCTGAACATTTGTTTGACAGTAAACAAATGACATCATGTAAATAATATAAAGATTGACTAATTCAGGTTATTTATATGCAATCTTCTAATGATAACACCAACATTTATTGTTAAACAAAATTGATAGCTACAGTCACCACACACTATTGAGCAAAATGCATCTAAACACTTGTCTCTAATAAAAATATATGTCATCATATAAATAACATTAGGATTGACTGATTATGGTCTTACTTGTTTTGAACTGTTTGTTTATATGCTTTCTCAGGAAGATAATACAAATTTGTTCCACAATATTTAGCTACAGTCACCCACACTAAGTGCCCTGTAATACTTCTTTCATACTTTAACATATGGCACTATAAAACTAACAGTAAGATTGACTGATTGAGATTAATATTTGTTTAAAGTGTTTATATTGTATCTTCTGAAGATAGCACCTAAACTATTCCACAAACAATATTTGGCTACAATCATCCACACATACTTGATGGAAGAGAATCTTGAATTTACTGATTGACGTTACTTGTTTTAAAGTGTTTAAAAATTGTGTGAAAATATTTAGCTACAACCATTCACACACTATTACTCAAAAGTGCCTCCAGCTTTGGACCTTTTCTCTGGCAAAATATATGGCATCATAAATAATGTAACGATCAACTGATTGAGGTTATTTGTTTTGAAGTGTTTATCTGTATGCTATCTTCTGACGATAGCACCAAAATGGTTCCACAATATTTAGCTAGTCATCACATATACATACATACTTGATCAAAAGTGCCTTGGAATAATTCTTTCATATTTACACATATGGCACCATAACAGCAAGATTGACTGAAAGAAGTTATTTGCTTTGCAGTGTTTATTTATATGCTATCTTCTGTTACACACCATTTAACTGCTATCTTCTGAAGATAGCACCATAATATTTTTCCACAATATTTAGCTACACACTCACACTCTTTTCTGTAGTACAACAGAGAGCACCTGCACCATACAACTATTATAAGTAATACAATAATTTGTATGCTATCTTCTGAAGATAGCACAACACCAAATTTGAGCCATAATATTTAAAGGTATTCAAGTCATCCACACGCTTCATCAAAAGCATCTCAGTATACTTCTTTATGGTACCATTATTTAAATAACATTTCAAATATTTATTATTCTAGTTTTGAAATAATGTATTTCCTCGAATAGTCGCCCCCAGGAGCGTTGCAGTTTTCAAACAGGGGCATTTATTAGAGGTCGTTTTTAGAATGATAATTCCCATTAAAATCATTAGGTAAGCTTAAAACTCATGCTGAAATGACAAATTATGAACTTAGGAACACTGACTTGAGGTTTACTTCTGGGTTTCCACCCAGATTTTGCCAATTATCGACGCTACTATCGACCATGTGTGTAACTTGGTGAGCTTACTACTACACAAGTTAGCAAGGAAAAGTCAGCATTAATTTTTTGAAACATCTTGGATGAAAAAAGTGGTGGAGGCATTTATTTGAAGGGGCGACTATTCAAGGAAATATGGTATTCATTTATAAGCTATCTTCTGAAGATAGCACCACAATTGTGCCACAGTATTTAGTTTTCACTTTCAGTCACCCACACACACTTCGTTCTCTAAAGTGTAACTACAACACACAACATCACATAAATAACAGAAATTGTATACTATCTTCCGAAGATAACACCAAACTTGTACCACAATGTTTAGCATGTTTCAAGTCATCCCACACTATAGGCTAACCCACACACCCTTATTCACATGGATATCTCACAATTTGTCAGAAGAACATACTAACACTTGTTCATACTGTTAAATTACACATTTTCATACTTCAATAATTTTCACACATTTTGTGTTCTTCTAAGCCTATATTGTGCAAAATTAATAATATGCAAACAAGTTAACTTAATATATAAGTCCATGAAAAAACCTTTAAATTAAACAAATTTAAAATGGGCAAGAAATGTACAAAATTGTTAAGAATACAAACAATTTATTGTGTAAAAATGATCTCTTTAACAGTAATTCAAGGGTAATATGTTAGCAATAGTATGTGTGAAACAGATGCTACACTGCAAAAAGCGTGTTTAGGAATTAAACACTTTTCTTGCACCACATTCTAAACATGCTTGATTCCTAAACCCTATAGTGGCAGCCAGGCCTGATATATAGCTACTAACCGCTCCATCTAGAGGGCACTTGATGTGATGGTGTGTGTGCAGACAAAAAAATAAAAAAAGTGTGTTTAGGAATTAAAAACTTTTCTAAACACTATCTTGCACCATGTTTTTAAACATGTTTAAATGCTACACATGTTTAGGAATTTGATGGGTATGTGTTTAGGAATTTAACACATGATGTTTTGGAATTTGACATTGGTTTTTAGGAATAAAACACTTTTCTTGCACCACGTTTCTAAACATGTTTGATTCCTAAACACCAATGTCAAATTTCTAAACACAGCCCATCAAATTCCTAAACATGTGTAGCATTTAAACATGTTTAAAAACATGGTGCAAGATAGTGTTTAGAAAAGTGTTTAATTCCTAAACACACTTTTTGCAGTGTAATATGCTTACTATTACTGAATAAATGCACTTTATTGGGAAATTTGACATGCTCTTCACTCACAATCAACACACATCACTAGCATTTCAAATAGTGGGATGGTGAGGGGGACGATTTATACGCTGTGTAAAGTTACGTTACAAGAGATATGGCTGCTTTATGTGGAATTCACAGACTATCAGGGTGGGGGGGGCAGAAATGTTTTCAGTTGAGAAGCACTAGGGGAGGGCATGGGTGTCAATCTTGGGGGGACAGGGGCAAAATTACCCTTTTTTTTCTTTTCAGCCACTTTTTGACAATTAATGCCAACTGTCCCTACACATTTCAAGCGGATTGGCCCTTATAGTGGAGGGCAAACTGAGAGGGAGGAAGGAGCAAAATCTGAGCATTTGTTGCCCACAAAATATACTATTTCACAAGGTGTGAGGCTGGTTGTCTCATCAAAGGTAGGATCAGCATTGTGCTATTCCAGTTGAAATCCTTACACCCCTTATGGAATACATGACCTTCCATCTTCCACACAGGGAGTGTGAATTTCAAATGGGGGTAACCTAAATGGATAACTCCATTTGAAATCTACACCCCCCTGTGTGGGAGATATGGTAATGCATTCCACAGAGGGTGTATAGATTTTAAATGGAATAGCTTATTCTAAACAGGGAAGGGCAGATGTGTCAGATGTTGTTGTTACCGGTGAAGAACTTAGCACTGGAATTTTGAATAATCTGGAATACGGATATATGAGAAGTTAAAAGAATGAAAAAAAGGGAGGCCAACATTGCATTCTAAATTCTCAAGGTTGGCATGCTGATATACGGTTATATACAGAGGTGGATTCATTCACCCAAGAATGTGTATGCATGTAAAAAAAATGAGCAAAGACCAAATAATCCATGCCTTTTTGTGTAATACCGAACAAATCCAAAGGATGAACGAGGAGATTGCGTTTTGGAGAAAAGGCGTTGGAACTGCTCTATGGGAAGCACTCACAGAAGTGGATCAAGTTATCAAACATGCCATAGCTTTAGTGGTGTATAGGACATTCCACTTTAGATGTTTATTCATCATAGAACATGAAAGAATGCACTTCACTTATTATGTTTATGATAACATTTGGTTTTTATACATGCTGGATATTCTTGAGAAATTAAGTTGATTAAAGGGTAATGAGATCTACCCTTGAACAAACTTCCAATCAATTAAATTTATAGTTGAAGCCCTTAAAGGTGAACCTCATTGAAAATAAAGTTATATATCAATGGAAAGCTTATGATGTCAGGATATTAAAAATTATTTTTCCGATTTTTGATGGCCAATAAAGCTGAAAAATTAAAAAATGATTGAATTTTTGGTCTTTTTAAGCGCCAAAAAGCACCCAAATCAATCGTCTATGACCTTGGGAATGCTCGTGACGTAAGCTCAGGGTTCACTTGATCACGTGATCTTACTCGGAAGCGTGTAAACAAGACTTGCTTCCTGTACTTTGGAAGCTGCCCGGCAAGTCTGATTTTCACAATAAAGCTTGAAATTAGAGGAATCTTCAAGTTGCTGGTTCCTTCTATATATATTAGAAATAATAGAATTATTGTCAACACATAAATTTTCCGTAAATTTTTGACAAAATCAGTCATCACTGGCTGGGTATAACTCTTGAGTTTGAATTTCGCGCTGGGATCAGTCCCATGCGCAAATGCTTGCTGCTACCGTTCATGTCATGGACTGAATAAACATGATCGAATAACAAATTAAATATTAGTTTGTGACATTCCCTATATATTCTTGATTCATTGTAAAATGTCTGATTAAAAAAATATCTTCTTGCAGTAATCCAAAAATTAATAAAAAAACCGCCAATTTCATCAAATGCAGTCCATATAAAGGTTTTCATATTTAGCGTATTGCGGTAATACATTCTTTCCACACAATCGAGATTGAAAGAAACAGATACTCGGGCAGATACTTTATAAAATAAATACAATTTAGGCTTAGTAGACCGTTATTTTATGGAAATCTGAATAAAATTAAAATATTGTCACTTGTGTCATGATTCTTTAATGATAGTACAATCAGTGTACGGTACTGAAAAAGTGAAACATTCATGTTTTATGGATTACCGAACACGATGCGTAAATTGCTGCTGAAGTGCAGGGACGGATATGCACAAACACTGCGAGTCGCATCGGGGCTTCGTCCTCCGTGTTTCATGGGGTGTTTCAGCAAATTTGATCAATCGTTCCCTTATATTTGGAACATTTACAGGAATAAATTTTGCTGATGAAGTAGCAATAAGTTGGAAATATCAGAATGTGAATATCAAATTGGTCATTTTGTCTGCAAGTACAGTACAGTCGCGGATACTGAACACTCGGCGTAGTGAGACTCAGTCAGTCACTGAGCTCATCCAGTATGTATCTATATACGAGTTCGCCTATCATACATGACCGGTTGTAAAGCTAAGAAATAATTCAAAAATCCTGTACATGTACCTTATTCTATTCCTTCATTTTCTCATTGTGATAAGTTCATCTCAACTTGGTGTGACGATCTGAACTGGTAGCACTAGCAGTTATTTTCTTGTAATCTGTTTTTATTCCGGTTCTTCGGCGAATCTTCGCTCTTCGTGCTTTACTGTAATATTCCCTGCATATCGTGGATGGCTTGGCCTATCCCAAATCACCCCGGCCAGCACTTTTCCCATTTTTAAATCCACACACTTTATTCAGGAACTTCATTCTTAATTTGATCATGATATTTTCTTCATTTTATTGAAGATATTTTTCATGTAAAGTAAGTTGACAATGACTGAATTCGTGCATTGGCCCGATGCATGCCACAGTAATACACGGACATTGTGTTTACAATCAAACCCGGAAGCAGGGCGTAGCAAGAGCCCCGGGGGCCCATGGACAAGAAACAGTGCGGGCCCCTTTTAGCATGGCCGGATTTCCATTGGGCTAGAGCCCTTCCCCTTAATTGCCATGTGCATGTTCTTCTTAGCCCAACAACAGCATGTTTTGGATCAAAATATGGCAAAATTACAAAATTTTGAGTGCTTCGCGCATATATGCGCGAAGTACTCAAAATTTTATATATCATACTAGCCCATCACATAGTAAAATTCACCTTCATTTTGGGCTAAAATGGTCTGAAATTATTTCGCGCGCAAATGTCATGGTAAGATCGGAACAAAATATGCTTATCTCCCTCTAATTTGCAATGCTTCTGCCACCACTGTCGATCTTATTATAGTAGACCCACAATTTGTAAACCAAACTTGGCCTCTTGAGTGCACATACACACCTTCCTCACGGTGAGTTTGGGGCCTCCAAATTTTGGCATGTCCAGGGTAAATTCTCTTTGGCCCTGCTTTTAGCATATCCTTAATCATCACTTATTTCATTTTCTCTTTTGCCTGGGGCCCCCGAACCCTCGGGGCCCATGGACTTTGTCCACCCTGTCCCCCCGCTTGCTACGCGCCTGCCCGGAAGTAACTGTGTGTCCCTGGGCTGACGTCATCAACGAAAGCGCCCAATTTGAACGATTTCGTTTTGTAATCTAGGGGGGGGGGGCCAATATCCAATCTTTGCCTGGAGATTATGTCTAGCCTGGCACGCTATGCAAATACACAATATTCTTTTCTGCTTCCTGACATCATAAGCTTTCCATTGATATATAACTTTATTTTCAATGAGGTTCACCTTTAATACTTTCCATGCTGCCATTATGCTTCAACATAGCAAGTTTTGAGAAAATTTCTCAAAATATCAAGAGCTATATCAAAAACCAAACCAATACTAGGCTTGTTTGTACTCATTTTAATGCATTTTTCATTCTAATTCCAAATATGGTCATGAAAATGTAAAATTCTGAAATTTTTAAAATTTTAAAAGAAATTTTGGAACTTGTCATCTGTAGTCGACACCTGTGTGGAGAGAGTTGACAAATATCTTTGTATGTCACAGAATATAACTGCGGAAATCTATCAGAAAATGTTAGGATTCCCTGTTAATCTTATTATTTTCTTGCATATTTGTCAAAAATGATGTAAACATTTGCAGAATATAATCCTAATTTGAAAATCAACAAAAATGAGAAATTTCAAGCAAACACTTATAAATACAATGATTGAAATAGGTAACTTAAAAACAAGTACTGTAAAAGTGACAATTTTTGTGTAACATTAATTTTCACGCTTTTCGCGCACAACACAGCTACCTCGAAAATAAAAACACGCGAATATGTCCTTTTAATGTACAGGTGTTCTTTTAATGTCTATGTAAGAAAACTCAAAATCGCCAAATTTAAAACAAGCAATGTAGTTCAAAATCGGCAGCGCACAAAAAATCACACATGCGAAAATTACCGTACCACTTTTACAGTATACAGAAGGTTAACCCATGCAGACACATGTGGAATTAAGCAGAAAACATGGATGTCCACGCACAGTCCACACAAGCACGCATCACACGCATACACATGCTGGATTGATAATCCATAACAAGACCTTGGTCAAGAGGCTATTTTTGCTACTCTTGTATTGGCAAATAGAAGTGAGGGAGCATGTCAACATTATTTATTTTGAAAATTATTCAAATTAATCCCCTTAAAACAAAATCTGAGAATTTATTTTTTTACAATTTCTTTTATAATCCTTACCCTAACCACAATATCTAACCTAAACCATAATCTGAAACACTTGATAACCCTAACACTAACCACAAAGAATGAACAGTTTACCAACCCAAAGTGTTACAATTAAACATGACAACAAATAAACACAAATCCAGACCAGCACACAACTCAACTTGAAAGGGAATGTACCAGCATGGGAATCGAACCTAACACTAACCCTTAAAGTCATAATGCTTGATTTCGGCCAAATTTTATTTTTTTTATTCTTTGCCAAAAAAATAAAATATAATATTATTACTATTAATTGTAAATGCAGTTTTCTGATCATTTTAAAGCCAAAATAATGAGCCAAAATGAATGAAAACTACTTCGCCATTTAACTATAAAGCCGGCTCCATGGCGGAATCGGCAAATAAAACCAGGGATCTTCAGTTTTAATCTAAAAATCCTTAAATTTTACTGTAACTTCAGGCTTAGTCTTTCACAGGGTATTAGAGTCACGCGGTAGCTTGACCAGCAAGTTTTAAAAAAAACGACTGATAAAGAAGAATAAACAGATGCACCGCGAGACTATATTTACACGGAACAAAACGCTATTGTTCTATGATATTTTTCGCTGGGTACAAAATATATCTAAAACCATGCTAAATCGTATTTACTGTCCAAAGTGTCATATTTTAATAACTCTTTATTTCAAAAAGTTACACGAATCTTACAGTCAATCCGATTGTTTGATAATAAACAAACATTCTTGCTTTATTTCACGCGGTATTTCATAGCCAAAATTAGTGGCAAATCATAGCTAATCATACTGATATCCACAATCTTTCGACACTGCTACAGCCATACATGGCTGTCACTGTCGCACTAATTTTTCAGATTCACTTTCAAATATACCCAGGCATTTTCCTGGATACCCTACATACAAATTCTGGACCCCATTCGAAAAAAAATCAAGTTTTTCACAATTCTTTTATTCTTTCCGGACCACAGCATATATTCATATTAATAAATACTCCACTTTCACACATCGTAATAACGGGACGTCAGCGTGGCGAAGTGGTTAAGGCCATGGACTTCTAATCCATTTATGAATTTTTGCTCAAGTTCGAAACTTCCCACCACTTTTTTTTTTAATGTTTTATTAATCAATTTATTGTCGTAAATCAAGAATAACACCATTTCGAACATCCATTGCTATTTTGATATTATTATTTTTTTCATCAAACAAACATGTTTGATTTTTTATTCACATTTAGGCCTAGGCCTTGGGCCTACTTTCACCATCCAGATGCTATCACCATGCCTGACTATCATGGCATCTTCGTCATTTAAAACACGAAATTTATTTATTATTTATTATTTATTTATCAGTGGCTCTGTTCACAGCTCAGACTGAAATTATATTTGATATAAATATTATAAATGAAAATCACAAACCGCGAAAGATCGCCAACAACTGCCGCTGAATATTGATATCCAACTAGATTTCCCCACAGGGCTAAAGGGCAGGACTTAATTAGGGAATTAAAATCACAAACGCGAAAGATCGCCGACGACCCGCCGCTTAATAGGGGTATCCAACTAGATTGCCCCTTGGGACTGCAAAAGAACTACAAACCGCGAAATTTGGATATCCAACCAGATTGCCCGCAGGCATATCGATTATATGGATATCCAACAAATTAAGACCACAAACCGCGAAAGATCGCCAACAACTGCCGCTCAATATTGATATCCAAGTATATTGCCCCGCAGGGCTATAAAGAACCACAAACCGCGAAATTTGGATATGGAACTATTGCCCCACAGGGCTTCAAAGAACCACAAACCACGAAATATGGATATCCAACAAGCTTAAACTACAAATTAGCTCCCGATAGAGAGCAGGACTTGACGAGGGAAATTAAAACCACAAAACACGAAAGATTACAAAGAACCACAAACCGCGAAAGACTAGATTGCCCGCAGGCCTATCGATTATAAAGAATCACAAACCACGAAATACGGATATCCAACAAGCTTAGACTATAAACTAGCTCCCGATAGAGGGCAGGGCTTGATGAGGGAAATTAAAACCACAAACCACGATATTCAACTATATTGCCCGCTGGGCAACTACAAAAGCCACAAACCCCGAAATTGGGATATCCAATTAGATTGCCCGCAGGCCTATCGATTATTCGATTATAAAGAACCACAAACCGCGAAAGATCAACAACAACTGCCGCTTAATATTGATACCAACTAGATTGCCCAAGAGGGCTATAAAGAACCACAAACCGCGAAATTTGGATATGCAACTAGATTGCCCACAGGGCTACAAAGATCCACAAAGCACGAAATATGGATATTCAACAAGCTTAAACTATAAATTAGCTCCCGATAGAGTGCAGGGCTTGATGAAAACCACAAACCACAAAAGATAGCCGACAACCGCCGCTTAATAGGAATATTCAACTAGGTTGCCCGAAGAACTACAAAGAACCACAAACCGCGAAATTCGGATAGCCAAGTAGATTGCCCTGAGGGCTACAAAGAACCACCAACATTAAAACACGATTATCTGGGGCATTTAGGCGCTTCCGTAGTATAGGCTTAAATATATGCGCATTTACCAGTTCCGACATGAAGTAGGCCTAAATCGGATTTACTCTATGTGTGTCTCTCTGGCATTGTCAACATTGGGTGTGTGTTGTTCATATTTACATTTTATTTACATATTTACGTAGCCTTGAATAATTAAAGTATATTAAAATGTTTATTGATCATTGTGTAAGCCTATGAAAATTACAGTCACGCGTGACGAAAAAAAAAAAAAAATAAACGACTGATAAAGTTTTGTTTAATTATTTATTGTCATGAATCAAGAATGGCAACTTCAAACATCCATTTTTCGTTTTATGGTGCACTTCATAACCTGACTTTCCAAGCTTGGAGCTGCTTGGCTACATTCATAAAAAGAAAAGAAATCTAAAAAAAACGTTGACAACGTAAAGAAATCAGCAAGTTTAAAAAAACCCACCTCGGCTCACTTTTTGAAACTTGGTCCCATTTGAACACCAATAGCAAATCAGTGTTTTTATTTTATTTCAACAGAAGACGGCGTTTCCAACAAGATTACAAACAAGCCTACTTGTTATTCGTTTAATTCAATCATTAATCATGATATTATAAAACAAAACACAAAAAGATATTGGCTTATCATGCAACAAGATAATAACCGTTCAGGTCGTTCCAGAAAGCTTACAAATTAATATCGCATCTGCACATTAAAGATACATAACACTTCTGGAAATGTTTTAAATTGATGTAAATATGATAAAGTTTAAATCAGTACCTTTTACAAATGGGACCAAGTTTCAAAAAGTGAGCCGAGGTGGGTTTTTTTAAACTTGCTGATTTCTTTACGTTGTCAACATTTTTTTGGTAGATATTTTAGTACACCATGGTCATTGGGTATTACAATCGTGCAAAAAGTAGAAATTTCAAGAAAAATTGAGGGCGTCGCTGTGAGCAAATTACACATTATTGCTTTCACCTAACCCTAATCCTCTCAGCAGTAGCAGCAATAATTCTACAACTACCCTGGACTAACTACATATGGAACAAAAAAAAAACTGTTTACAATTTTATCGACTTATAAAAGCCTCAAGTAAGTTGAATTTAGCTCAAAATCATATGAAACCCAATGCTTTATATTCTATACACAGAAAAAAGTTCAAAATTGGTTCAAGGCTGTGTAACACAACAATTGACAACCTGACAGTTTCTTTTTACACCTGTTTTATTCCTATCAGTACAAAAAATCTACCGATTTATAAATCAATACCATATTATTGAATACCACCCTACAACACGCACATGCTAAATATAAACACATCACTTCGACAGCACTTTAACTTTCAGACACGCCTATTTTTAAGCCGACTTGAAATCTGTTAACCGACACTGATTTTATTTGCAGCTTCTGCTCACTGAGATTTGCCTTGATGTACCCAGTTTATTTTGAGCCCTGCCCCCGCAATATTTACCCAGGTGGTTACATTTTAATCGACGTTAAAACAAAAATCACTACTCGCCAATACGTCCGAGTTGATATAACACGGTCTGGCCTTCGGAGACCCAATTATTGATACACTTCAATTGTCGTCAATGACAGCAGATGAATACGTCCATTCAAGCTAAGAATAATAAAAAAGAACTTTGACCGCTCCGTCGATAGACAAACACAATTGATATCTTCTAGCAAAGCAAACAATTGAAACATGATCCAATTATCCCGATGTTAATTTTCCAAAATCTCTATTTACGTAAAGTCTGGCGTTAACACCACTTACCTTAAAGCGATCTTGTTTTCTGGCATGAACATCGTGTGATATTCCCAACGTGTGTCGTCTGTCGCTATTACGAGCAATTTCTCTGCGTAATCTCACTACTTCCTCGTTACAATGAGTCGGCTCTTCCTGACTCCTATTCTTATTTTTCACCCCGTTGCTGGAGTACTCGGGATTGACTCGCAGCCCTGGTTTAGTGCGACCTGTATTGCCCACACAGATTGTGGTAATGAGAGAGAGACGGAAAGAGACGGGAGGGATGCAGAAGACAGAGAGAGAGATAGAGAGAAAAAAAAAAAAAACAAGAGATAAATGAATTGATGCTGCAGTGTGGATGACAATATAAGAGGCTTGAATGGATCACAAGTACTGTGTACTTGAGTTTATTTTTGCAGTACGTTAAATTTTGTGACTTTAACAAAAATCACCTTCAATATTCACAATGGTCAATTTAAGATATATTGTACATGCAGTTAAATTTTAGGGAAAAGTCAATACATGTCATATATAAATGCTTATTTCACAATTAATTCAAAAAAAATATTTGATCTGAATTCCTAAAAAAAAAATAGAATGATAAAACTTATTTGTTTGTGACTTTCTCCACATACATTACCATATAGCGAGAATTTTTTACGCTTTTCGCGATCGAACAGGCAGCCGCAAATTTTTAACCCTGCAAAAATATTTATTACATAGTACTTAATGTGACTATATTTGGAAACATGAATTAAACACCTACTAAACTGTCCTGAATTGACACATATGCATTGATATTTGAAACTGTGAATGACTGTGAAAAATTAAAACCGCTAAAATACCCGGATACAAAAGTTTATAGAGGGGAGGGTTATCAATACAAAAGGCATGTGTAAGAACTGACCCTCCCTCACAATTATGTTATTGCATTGTTCCCATGTGGAGGTATATGTATTTAAATATTTGTTGTATACACATGAATTAAAATATAAGGTCGGGTAACTGCGTAGCACTGTGAGTTAAAATATATGCTATATAGTATATCTCATCTCAAGATGAGAGCTGTTGAGAATGGCCATCGGTGCGTCTATGCAGTTGCGTCGCCAGCGTACAGATAAATCGCATGTGTACTAATATATGCCCTGTGGGATAAGTTAGCAAGATACAAAACTGCACAATCTATTATCTAACATGGCGTTACTGTCAACTTTATAGACTATCAGGAAATCCACATTCTGGCAAAAATTTTTCTTTCTCTGAATAATTGCACATGTGGAAACAATGTGTTACAAATGTATTGTAATTGATAACACCTAGTGCACACCACATGCAAAATGTCTGTAAATGATTTAAATTTCAATCAGTGCCTTTCATGTTGTGCACAGTGACAGGTAAATTGTCACAGATTTTGCTCATTTCCCTGTTTTCCAGAAAAAAAAATCTGGAAGAATAAAGAGGAAGTATTTGTGGTATAATTTTGATTGGTATAAATTTTACAGGTTTAAAAGCAGGGTGATTTTAAATCTTTCCTATTATTTCTGTTCATCTTTTCCTTCATGTTGTCAATTGGGTACATCCATTAAAGCCAACACTCCCCCTGTGGAAGATGTTGGAAATATCTTCCAGGGGGTATGAATCTATATAAATAAAAGGAAGTCGCTAAATCTTGTCCAGAAGCAGGCTCCGAGATGATTTGACTTTCAGCTCTGATTTATTCGTACATTGATCGGGTACATATTGCCATTAAACCATCTGCGTTCATTTTGCAAAACTATTCAATCACTATGGAAATAACAAAAAAAATGGTCAGTTGCTAGGCCGTTGAGGTCAATAACCTTATGGGTCAGGTCATGACAGCAAAGCGCGTCAAGTGGCGAGTCACGCACCTGCGCGTACACGGCACCATGGGTTCACGCGCTTCACCGCGCATGGTATGGGCGCACTTAATGTTGGCTTACCGGCGTATGCCTCACGTATATGTATGCGTGACTGACTTCTTCTGTGAGACAGTGGCGGATCCAGAAATTTGGGAAAAGGGGATTTGGGAAAAGGGGTGGGGGCACACTCGAAGTTTTTGCCACCACCTTCTTGAATGGCCACGAAGCCCATTGTGTCGCATGGCGCTGTGCGGGGGTTGTGTCCCCTCAGAATTGGAAAGCGTGGTCAAAGTAAAGGCCTTGAAGCCATTTCGGGGGGATCATTGGGTGTAAGCTGATGAAAAAGGGGGTCATTGGGTGACAGATTTGCAAAAAAGTCCACTTTTCAGAGGGACTGTTAAAATGTAGCCAACAGGGACCGAATTAGTCGTTAACTGTTCAGTATTAGCTCGAAAAGGTTAAATGTTAGGGGTGGGTGAAAGTCCACAAATACGGACATGTTTTGCCGCAACTTTTAAACATGTTTCTTACATGTTTTATACTATTATAACCCGGAATTGAAACGTTTTCTAGCAATCTCTTCTAACCTTAATGTTTTATGTTTGTTGGGATAAAGTTAAAATCAATCATTCTGTCACGAGCTGTTTCAAAAGTAATCTGAGGGATTGAGTGAGTAGGCCTAACAACATTATCACAGGTCTGGATAATTATGTTTATCAAGCTAACATGATCATTACTATACTGGATGAATAATCTATACGAAGACACCATGATTATCATCACCGTTTACCATGTTTACTAACCACTCCCGTTTACTAACCACTCCAGTTTACTCAACTAGCGGGGACCCGCGCAAAGCGCGGGTCTCCCGCTAGTTTTAAATAGAATGAACACATTAGGCAGCTCCATTTGAATTTTATACACCCTCTGAAAAAGATTCAACCTGAATCTTCCATGGTTAATGTGCTTATTCCAATTGAAATTCATACTCCCCCTGTGGAAGATATTTCCCAAATCTTTCACTCTAAATAGATTAGCTCATTTGTTTAACTTATCCTTTTGAGTGTAAAGGAAAAGCATGGAATATACAGAGCACACACAATATGATTTTTTTACCTCTTAAGGGGTACTACACCCCTGTGGTAAAGTTGTGCCTATTTTTGCATTTTTCTCAAAAAATAATAACACACTGATAGCAAAGGTTATGTATATTATTGGGGCAAGGAATCCAATTATTACACTGAAATTTCAGTGAATCAAGACAAGCGGTTTAGTATATATGACAGGAAACGAGGTACATCCTAGCGGTACCTTATTTCTTATCATAAATAACAAACCGCTTGTCTTGGGTCACTGGAATTCCAGTGTAGGATTCCTGCCCCTATAATATACATAACTTTTGTTACCACTGTGTTATTAGTTTTGAGAAAAATGCAAAAATAAACATAAATTTATCGAGGGGTGTAGTACCCCTTAAGGTTGGTCAAGCAACCTAAAAATCGATTTTCATTATCTAGTTCAATATATTATTGAAAATTAACACCTTGATGTTTTGCAAAAGTCCATTCTACAAATCGTATATTTTGCAAACTTGCTTAATTTATTGTTGTTAATGAGTTATGTACGTTTTAAAAAAGTGTTGTTGTTTCAGCCCTCTTAACAACGTAACTCAAGAACCGCAGCACCTATAAAAGTATATCTATGATATTTTAATTCTTCTACACGCTCGCTATGAATTGAGCAATGCAGTTTTTGCCAAAACTCACTACCATTCGTAAGATGCTGTGAACTACCAAATCACAACAGTTTAAAATAATTAATAACCTTAAGATATGTTGTTTTCATCATTACTGAGTAACTGAAAATGTGAAGGTTGAAGATTTTACAAATCATCAGAAAAACATCATAAACCATTCCCAAGTTGCTTTTATCCTTTTTCATATAAAAGAACAAGGAGAAATCGCTTGAGCAAATTGTAATGTGTGCTTTCTTAGACTTTCTTCAAAAGTAACAAACAAATTGAAGGTTGAAGATTATACAAATCATCACAAAAACATCATCTACTTTTATACACCATGTGTTAGCCATAGTCTTCAACATAAAATATCAAAAGTTTTCAAAATATCAAGAGGTATCTTTATCTTAAGATCCACTAAACAAATACTAGGCTTGTTTGTACTCATTGTGATGCATTTTTCATGTTGATTCCAAATATGTTCATGAAAATTTAGAATACTGAAATTTTTTAATTTTGATTTATTTTGTGGAAACTTGTCGTCTGCAGTCAATATCAGCGTGGAGAGAGTTAAGATATGTATATAACTTTTGTCTGTTTTTGTTTTTATCTGTTTTATTATTATAATATCTTCACTTTCTTCATAGTGTAACTGAAAAAAATATAATGGTTGCAGATTATACAAATCATCAATACACACAACTCTCCATCAAGCTACACTTGATGTACTGATATTGTTACCATTTCATGCATAAATTCATTACAGCCATATAGTAAATGCCATATCAGTTAAAGACATAATATACAAAGTTGAAATAAAATTGGCATATTTTTTTAAACCTGATTTTTGTACATATTTGTAATGCTTACACATGTCCTAACTTGTGTTTATGGGTCAATTTTAATTTTCAATTTTTTATTAATGTCGCAATTAAGACATTAAATTTGGTTTATATCATTTTACAAATTTACCCAGTTTGTTTATCTCCTTATAACTTCCTGACAGTTATTACTAATATTATTTCATCATTTTTGGTAAAGAATAACAGAAATTACACATTATGGCTTTAAAAATGGACAGCCCTGTTGCAGCACATGGTGTTTGCTGTGCCCAAAGTCCCAAACATTATTATTTAAAGTTTGTAGTCAAATTCATCACTTTTACTAATTTAAAATGCGATGAGGGGGGGGTCAATAAAACAATACATAATGCAAAACACAAATACAAGTAAAATTAAAAAGGAATATAAACAACTCAATATCTCTTTAAAACATGATAAAGTTGAGATTAAAAGCAATCACACAAAAAGTGCAAAGATAAACTTTTGAGTTCCTGCTATAAAATCACTTTAAACATCAAGAGCAAATCATCAAATGTATAAAAAATACTCCAAATGCTATAACATATGAAGCATTTGCATATGATTACATCATAAATAATCTTTACAAAAAATAACAATTGAGGGTTGGAGCAAGAAGGTATGATCTGCAATAGCTGCCAGGTGTCATATTTTTTTATATGTGTATAGTGCAAAATGCAGAAATTATCAAAAGTCTATAGGGCAGCTATATTGCAGAAAGGTCCTTCTTGCATAAATCCCCCGATATGACAAAATTTACACCAGGTGAAATTGACACTTCATTAGCTACCTATCGTACCATAATATCACACATCTATAACTATCATCACGTTTAAGAACTTATCACAATATATCACTCTTTTTGTTCTTCCATCTTTTTAAAATCCTCCTTGAGATGTCCATAAAAGCTATTTGCATCACTAAGATTCAGAAAATGAGCATTATCCACCTTTTCTCCATACCTCCCTCTAACTTCATCCTTACCAGGTACTTCAAGGTGATTTTAGAAAGTATATAGACATCCATTAAAGTTGTTAAGTTTGTATTTTTCAAGATTATGCGCAATTAACGTCCTGTCCATTATCTTCAATATCTACTTAATAATACTGTATTAATACAAGCATCGTTGTCTAAAAAAGAATTTATCAAATTGTTATTTCTGAAGTTTTTAAAAGGGTGTGTTGCCTCGTGGAGTGAATTGAAAAGTTATGCGGTATGGAGAGGGGAGAACCAACACAAAATGGGAAAGTTATGTGATCCCTATGCAGAAGGGGAGAACCGACAAAAAATGGAAAAGTTATGCGATCCCTTTGCAGAAGGGGAGAACCACCAAAAAAATGAAAAAGTTATGCGATCCCTTTGCAGAAGGGGAGAACCAAAAAAATGGAAAGTTATGTGATCCCTTTGCAGAAGGGGAGAACCAACAAAAAATGGAAACGTTATGCGAGCCGATCCCTTTGCAGAAGGGAGAACCAACAAAAAAAATGAAAAAATCATGTGATCTCTATCTATGCAGATGGGGAGAACCAACAAGTATCTGAGTATCCACTCTTACCAAAATGTAGTGTTTTCCCATCTAAAATGTGCAAATATCTCAAACAACCCCTTTAATACTCATTATATACCCATCGTATAACCATTATTGGTCAATAACGATACAGTTTATGAAACATTTTCAAAGGATGTGATAAATGCATATTTTGTCTCTCATCAGCATGTCTCTATGATATTTGCATTCCTTATACAAGCATATAAACCACAACACTTTGTTCTCAAGCGTGTTAACCAGTGTTAAGTTTCCTCTTGAAGATGATCAAGAATGACGGCATTCATCTACGTAAGTGAAAATCAAATTGTCCCATTGTCATCATCAGTGACTATTAAAATACAGCACGGAATTGATTATCAGAGAATAGCAATATTTAAATTAAAAATTAGCAAATTTTACAGACATCAAATAAATATGAGCTTTAAGTTGACGATGACTAAGTACATTTCGCGGGAATATGGGAAATATTGTTTACTCTTTTAAAAGTCCGAAATTCAACTTGATGGATTCAGGTTGATTTGTGTCGTCACATCACATGGGCTGCATGCATGCATGGACAGTGGAAATATCATATAGTGTTTTATACAGGCTGTATCAAAATGATTGGTACCCATCAATTTTGATGTTTATTGAAAAGCCTGCCTCTTTCATATGCAACGTTGGATACTCTTGAAATGTCCAGAATGTAAATATGACTTGCTATACAATTAATCTACAACTTATTTGGATCTTAGGTTGAATTTTGCTGCATCAGACTCATCCATTAATTTATCAATGGAACTCGCAGGTATCAATCATTTTGATACAGCTTGTAGTACTTGGGAGTGTTAGGGTTTATGCAACAGTTAGAAATCCACGCACATACAACAGGTTAGAGATGCACCAACCATGATACAAATATAATTTGAGCATTTCAGTCTAATTGTATTCAAACTAATATGCAAACATTTCGTTGTTCTGTTGCTGTTCATAAATAAAACTTTTGGATCACATTTGATCTGTCTGGGATCTGGGAACTTTCATGGAAATGTTGTATTTCCCCTTTCATGTTGAATATGAATATAGATTACCTTATGTTTCACAAATCATTATACAAGATAGACAAGAAGAAATTGCCATAACTAAATCCTGATCCAGGGGTGGATCCAGGAATTTCTAATAGAGGGGGCGCCGAGCCACCGTTGCTATCGCGGCGGCTCAGCGCCCACACAAAGTCAGGCGCCGCTCTGCAAAAATACACAAAGTCAGGCACCGCTCTGCAAAAATTAGAGGGAACGTGCACCGGGTGCGCCCCCCCTCTTAATCCGCCGCGGTGGTCAAGGACTGAAATGGCCAAACCTTATACAACGCCCTCATTCGTCAATGGTCAACAAAAGAGCAAGTCCATCACAACATCATAGGACTTCTTCTGACGAAGACGTGAGTCACACATCAAAAATTCAAGGTTAGTTGAATTTTTGTGCTGAAAGTCCGTTTAAACTTTTAGAATTTGTTTATCACCAGCACGTGTGAACTTAGATTTCAAAAATAGACATGATTTCTGAATGCATTTTCAAAGAATAAAGAGCTATCATATATGCATCCTGTTCCAACAAAACCTAGAACATGTCGACAAATCTCAAACCGAGATAAATAGTTTTTAATTTGTCAAAACCAATCGAGGAAACTTACAATATTCTTGCTGACAGTTTTGTCAGTGAACCACCAAATTTTTAGCAAAGATCTGTAAAAGCCATCATATGCCTGAGTGATTTGTTTGTATTAAGGGGTACTACACCCCTGCCCAATTTTGTGCCTATTTTTGCATTTTTCTCAAAAATTATAGCCCATTGGTGACAAGTAAGATATGTATATTATAGGGGCAAGGACTACAACTACTGCACTGGAAATTTTATTTCAGCACAGACAAGAGCTGTGGAGTTACAGTCAAAAATGAGGGAAAACCAATATTTGATCAATAAATCAATAACTACTTACCTTGAGTTGCTGAAATTTCAATGCAGTAGTTGTAGTCCTTGCCCCTATAATATACATGTCTTACTTGTCACCAATGCGCTATAATTTTTGAGAAAATTGCAAAAATAGGCACAAAATTGGCCAGGGGTGTAGTACCCCCTTAAGTTATTGAAAGTTTCTTCAAAAAAATGTATTAATTAATATTCTCCAATGCATGCATGCAATTAATGTTTTTTTGTTCTTCGTCATTTTCATTTATGTAAAATTTGAAATAAAGTGACGATGCTTTGCTTAAAATCATTCTGTTTCAATATTGATAAGCTAAGTATTGAAAGGTCACGATTGTGCAATACCCCTAGCGATGACAAATTTTAATTTAACAAATTGCATTTGGCAACAGTAACTATAGGAAGTACAAATGGGACAGATTGCTTAATTTATTTTGATAGCAATTTAAGGACAAATATCAAAATAGATCTGCAAGGGAAGATTTTCTGAACCTAGCAAATGTGAAAGAGAAATTAATGCCTGAAACGCAAATGGACCCGACCTTAGCACAATTGTACGCAAACATTGACATGTTACTCGTCTCTCCCTGTTTTCCTTTAAAGGGACTATCTGTGGTTTTTAAGCAGCTAAAACACATTTAGGTAGAACACATTTAATTAAATTCATCAAAATTTGGATATTTGCATTTTTAGAATAGATAGGCCTATGCTATATTACTAGTACACCAAAATGTGAAAATAAACTGACATTCAAAATGAAGTTGGGATAAAAGTATGTACATATTAATATTGTCTCGAGACATCAGGAAAACACAACACCAAAGCAATGACTAGACTCCGCATTGCCCTCCCGATCATGAGGACCATTTATTAAGCTATTTATGACCATTCAACAATTTTATATTCATATACATAAATATAATTGAGATAAATAATGATAAATAATGATAGATTTCATAATATAATAATAATATAATAATCATAGCACTTTCATAGCAGTTAAGACATAATATAAATAGTTATTTATCTTCCAATAAATATTATTAATAACACAATACAAGAATTATTGGAAAAATGTGTACAACAAGCCAACCATATAGGCTGGACATGCAAGAATTGACTTCTGTATCACATTTAACCAAATTTCATCTTAAGCAAATACAGATACCTCTTTGGATCAAACAGAGGATTGAATTGGAAAACAATTTTTATAACGCAATTATTAAATAAACAGAAATCTCCAAAAGAAGAAACAATGCCAACTCTATCAATGAATTAAATCTTTAAATCCCTATATAAGCTGGTAATTATTGAAAAGTCAGTCAAAATTTACTATAAAAAATATATTAATAATGAAATAATCCACTGACAAAAACAATCAAGCCAAAAAGATACTTCAAATAAGCATAAATTACTCTACATAAAGCGTAGTAGAAAGTGGAGACAATCTACAGACAAGTTTCATCAGGTATTGACGAGACTCCATACAAAGCGTAGTAGAAAGTGGAGACAATCTACAGACAAGTTTCATCAGGTATTGACGAGACTCCATACAAAGCGCAGTAGAAAGTGGAGACAATCTACAGACGAGATTCTTCAGGATTTGAAGAAAATCCATAAAAGCATACATTTCCCTTTAAAAGCGTAGTAGAAAGTGGAGACAATCTACAGACAAGTTTCATCAGGTATTGACGAGACTCCATACAAAGCGTAGTAGAAAGTGGAGACAATCTACAGACGAGTCTCATCAGGTATTGACGAGACTCCATACAAAGCGTAGTAGAAAGTGGAGACAATCTACAGACAAGTTTCATCAGGTATTGGTATTGACGAGACTCCATACAAAGCGTAGTAGAAAGTGGAGACAATCTACAGACGAGTCTCATCAGGTATTGACGAGATTCCACACAAAGCGTAGTAGAAAGTGGAGACAATCTACAGACGAGATTCTTCAGGATTTGAAGAAAATCCATAAAAGCAAACATTCCCCTTTAAAAGCGTAGTAGAAAGTGGAGACAATCTACAGACAAGTTTCATCAGGTATTGACGAGACTCCATACAAAGCGTAGTAGAAAGTGGAGACATCTACCGACGAGTCTCATCAGGTATTGACGAGACTCCATACAAAGCGTAGTAGAAAGTGGAGACAATCTACAGACAAGTTTCATCAGGTATTGACGAGACTCCATACAAAGCGTAGTAGAAAGTGGAGACAATCTACAGACAATTTTCATCAGGTATTGACGAGACTCCATACAAAGCGTAGTAGAAAGTGGAGACAATCTACAGACAAGATTCTTCAGGATTTGAAGAACTCCATACAAAGCATTCATAAAGCCATCACAAAGCGTAGTAGAAAGTGGAGACAATCTACTGACGAGATTCTTCAGGATTTGAAGAAACTCCATACAAAGCATTTATTAAGCCAACACAAAGCGTAGTAGAAAGTGGAGACAATCTACAGACGAGATTCTTCAGGATTTGAAGAACTCCATACAAAGCATTCATAAAGCCATCACAAAGCGTAGTAGAAAGTGGAGACAATCTACTGACGAGATTCTTCAGGATTTGAAGAAAATCCATAAAAGCATACATTTCCCTTTAAAAGCGTAGTAGAAAGTGGAGACAATCTACAGACAAGTTTCATCAGGTATTGACGAGACTCCATACAAAGCGTAGTAGAAAGTGGAGACAATCTACCGACGAGTCTCATCAGGTATTGACGAGACTCCATACAAAGCGTAGTAGAAAGTGGAGACAATCTACAGACAAGTTTCATCAGACAAAGCGGAGAGTAGCATAATTTGACATACTTTTATTGAAGCATCTTGGACAAATGAGATAACTGAATTACCCTTCCAGCTACAGGGAGGGTGGGTGGGATTTTTTGGTCCAGCATGATCGGAGGAGCAAATGCAAGTGGCTTACTAAGAAAGGTGTGAACACAACAAAAGAAATGGAATTAAAGCAGAGACCTGATTGGCTGCACCCCACTAAAGTGCCATCTGAATGGCCAAGAATCTGGGATTGTTGCTATAACAACACAACAACTCCTACATCATTCCAATACCATGACCCAAATCAATAGCATAAACTTTCAAGAGGACTTGATATGGCTCAAGTGGAACTGATAGGATAATTGTCCAGACTTGGCTGCACATGAATGCCCAAGTTTCCCCGATGCTGAGACAATCTGGTTTTTAAAAGATTTTCAACTTTGAAAAACGTCATTATGGTGGTGAGTGAGATAAATTTAAATAGGCTTTTATGTATTAAGAGTTTCGTCAGGAGCTTTCGTCAGGAGTAACTACGACTTCTTCAGGACAAATAACCTAAGAATGAGACATGTAGGCCGCCCTTTGCCTACTGATGGCTCTGAAAAGAGCCATTCACAGAAGATCTCTTGTCAACGGAGAACAAGCAGATCTTGCCCATCTGCTAATATGAAAAGTGTGGTAGCTCTGAAAAGAGCTGTTCACTGAAGACTGACCCTTATCAACAGAGAACAAGCAGACCTCGCCTATCTGCTAATGTAAAAGGTTTGGTGGCTCTGAAAATTAAAGGTTTGAATACCGTGAGTGAGCCCATGTTCAGAAACCATCTAACATACGTTCCCACGCAGTCAACACCGGGGGTAGCAATTCACATTTGCAGAGTTACGCATTCGCAATGTTTTATACAATAGATAATATGATCAAATTAGCCTATTTATCATTGGGCTATTCCAGTTGAAATTCATACGCCCCCTGTGAAAGACATGACCTTGATCTTCCACACAGGGGGTGTGCATTTTAAATTGATTTACCTGAATAGGTGATTCTATGTGAAATCTACACCCCCTGTGTGAACTATTAAAGTCATGTCTTTCATAAGGGCTGCATGAATTTCAACTGGAATAGCCCATTAGATGGAGCAATAAGACAAAACATTTTGGACAGAAAATCTTGGATAATTGTGACTTGAAAGGCAAGAAATAAACATTGGACTGTCTTTTAACTCTCTCCACGGAGTCGACTGCAGACGACAAGTTTAAAAAAAAATTCAAAATTCAAATTTCAGAAATGTAAATTTTCATGACCGTATTTGGAATCAGCATGAAAAATGCATTAAAATGAGTACAAACAAGCCTAGTATTGGTTCAGTAGTTCTTAAGATAGCTCTTGATATTTTGAGAAATTATTTCAAAACTTGGAACTTTTTTCATTGAAGCGCATGGCTAGCATGCAGAGCATTAAAGAAGCACACATATCTGAAATGTATCCTTGAAATTGGCAGGCAATGCAACCCTTTAATTTCATCAGTTGTGCAGATCAAACAAACATCAAGCTCGTGTTTGCTCTCAGTGTAAGAGATAATTCTATTGGGGAAAGAAATTGAAGCAAAAATATTTTGAAACTTTGAGCTACATCCCTAGACAAAACCAAGGAAGTAGCTTTCAAGAGGCTCTGGTGGTTTTGAATGCATAATATCGAGGGTTTATACTTACAAAAGTTTACCACAAATGTTTTTCCCCCACTTCTTTATTCCCTTGTAATATGTAAACTAGAAATTTAGGGGGCCTAAGCAGTTTGTAATTAAGGTGACACCCACACGAATACAAATAATATGCAATATGCAAATAAGCTCATTAATATTCATAACTATGCAAAAAACATGACACAAAACTAAACAGTACGACAGCAACTTAGCTCACTTCCGGTAATTTTTACCGGCGTGACCTCTGCTGTTACGTAACGCAATGTTGAAAATCAGGTGGCAAATACGGTTTTTAGAAAACATCAAAAAATGGAATACACGAAGTCGTTTCTCCCTTCATTTCCATATTGAGCCCATAGATAAGATATGAAACATGAGTATAAGGCAAAGAATAACGTGTAAAGGTTGAATTATTGTGGAAAAATGAATGCTTTTGGTGCGCGAAGTAGCCTAAAAAATGAGAGAAAATGCATGTCACGATCACTAAAATGGTTATATCTGCAGCTTTGAGGAAACGCCGGTCTAATGCTTTTCTGTTGTGATAAACATTAATTAACCACAGCTTGTATTAAAATTTCAGCGAAAATGAGCGGTGGAACAACCTAGTCGTAGGTTGAAAAGTTGCGTTCTTTGAGTTGTCATGCCGTAAGCGCTTGACGTTGCAAGTGTCACGATGCTTCACGAAATGGATCCCAGCCGGCGCTGTCTATTATACATGTTATATTGATTAATATAGCAATTAAAAACGTCTATTGTTATATATTTTCTAAATGCAAAATACTCTATTGTGTAACAAAATATTGTAGTCGTCAAAGAAGGTAGTATCATCTCATTTAACTGAAGTACAAGCAGTTTTGAAAAGATTGTTGTTGAGTGAGATCCTTGAACACGTTGAACGAGCAATAAGATAGCAAAAGAATACCCTTTGCCCGAACAAGTTGCGATGGCTTAGTGGACAGAGCGAAGGTGTGCAGTGCCGAAGGTTGAGAGTTCGATTCCCATGTTATCTTATCGATGATGTGGAATTTTTCAGTTCGTTTTTCTTTTCTTTTTTCCTCTCCCTTTGTCTTTAATAATATAGGCCTAATGAATGTCAGCTTGAAGGCCCACTTTTTTCATGATTTATTTCTTTCTTGTTCATGTTTAAGCCTAATCCTACATTCGAGCGGTTCATATCTTTTTAAAAAAATGCATTTAAGTTCAGAAGCTTTCAATATGATATAATCAAATAAAGCATGTCAAACTTAAGTAATTTTTAAAAGTTCAAGAATATATATAGGCCTAGGCCTATCAAATAAAGGAACGTCAACACAGATTTTCACGATTTTTTAATTGGACTAGACCCTCCCTATCGGCAACATATTTTATGAGCTTTTATGCATACATATCAAATCATGAGATGNACGAATTTCAAACCTAATATTTTNGCATATTTGTAATTTTTACACAATGTTCAACTTACACCTCGGATTAATATAATTGGAATCAGTCAATCCCCCATAGAACACCACAATTAAGCGGTCAAGATATTAAGTGTTTTCTTTCATTTTTATCTCGCTATACTTCTGCTTCAAATGTAACGTGAAAACCTTCCTGACAGTTATTTACTAATATTATAAATATTTTTTTATAATTTTTGGAATAACAAAACTTCAAATTTGCCCGAAATCGTATATTATGGCTTTAATAAAAATATGAAAACTAGGATTTAAAAATATGAGTTAAAATCAAATCAAAAATCAAAAGAGAGGTGCTTATGGGTTCGAACCAAGATCGAACTTCCAAATACATGTATTTACCACAAAGCCATACCAGAGACATGATTAATTCGGTGACAATAGTAGCAATGTTATTCCCACTCAGTGCCTCACTCGTGTATTCTATTTCTGGAATGAATTAACACCGTCCAAATAATGTAACACAAACCTTTATGCTGACTTTTAAAATTGTTTGAACGTTGGGAGTATTATTTTCAAGTTAAATAATCAACAATGGACAATTGACAATGAAAGTTTCTTTGCAGGAAAAACATCGGCCGTACAATATATGGCGTGACAGTAGTCATGCACAAAGATAAACATTTCAACATGTTCAATATACGACTACGAATATACCCCAACCAAAATTCACGAAATTTTCAGGCGAGCTAACTTAAGTTATTCTATAACATGTTACCCATTTTTGATTCCGGCGCTTTTTCTTGCTTGATGATATGAACATTTTTGTGTTCGTGACATGCAATTTTTCTCATTTCTCGAGCTACTTTGGACATGTTCAAGCTTCTTTTTTTCCATTTAATTCAACTTTTACACGTTATTTGTTGCTTTACACAAATGTTTGATGTCTTATCTATGGTCAGGGTACATGAATGATGCAATATCGACCCGTGTCTTCCATTTCTGGAGCTATTTTGATAAAAAGCGTTTGCCGGCTAAAATTTCAACATTGTCTTACGTAACCCGTGTTCACCAACCCGTATAAATTTTCAGTCGAACAAAAGAGGTCACGAAGTTGCTGTCGTACTGTAAACAGCATTTCAGGGCACCATATACTATCACAATACCAAGTTTAAAGTTGATCGGTTATTGTGCTTAAGTTGCACAGTGGTTTAATGAAACTGTAAGCAAAATATGCAAATAAGCTTATTAATATTCATACATATGCAAATAACATGACACAAAAGTATATAACACATCAGAATACTATATCCAATCCTCATACCAAGTTAAAAGTTGATCAGTCTTTTGCGACTTAGCTGCACAGTGGATTAATGAAAATGAAGGCAAAATATGCAAAATGCTCACAGAAAAAAATAAACTACTCATTTTTTTCTTTAATTCTCTGCGATATTTATATGATTTTTTTAAAATTTGTCTCATAGTTGTATACTATACACTGGAAAATTGAACCAAAATAGGCCTATGTATACCAAAATTGACATCACATATGGTCTCTATGGCACATTATAACTGTTGTTAAAGATGCCTCACATGACTCTAACACAGGATCCAATTATGCATGGGTGAGTGATTCTATAGTTTCTCAACTACAGATTCAAACATCCCGTAATCAACTCTTATTAATCTCTTTAACCTTGGAGGGGAGTCATCAGTAGCGTAGAGCAGGGGGCAAGGGGCAGAATGCCAAAACCCCAACAAAAAATGAAAGAGAAAATCTAGAGGGCAAAGGAAAAGAAAAGGGGCAAGGAGTCCCTTTTCCACCAAAATTCACCCTGATCATGGGCCGAAATAGTGTGAAAAAACCAGTATATGTATTGTATGATGCAATGCAATTTTTTTCATCTGTGCCCAAAAAAATTAATTTTGCCCCCCCCTCCCCCGACCAAGAAAGCTGGCTACGCCCCTGGGATTCATCCGAAGAAGAGTTAACATTTTGTGTTTGCTGAGCACTTGATTAAAGCAAAGAAAAACAACATCCTACAACTTTCTGTTGCTTCCTACTACTTCCATTTACTTTATTTAAAGTTGTCTGTGATATATTGTAGCTTTTATGATATTTCACTTTCTGCTCTTGTCACCTCATAATTTGTCTACCAACTTGTGATAATTAATTAAAATTCATGACTTACATTTGACTTAAAGGGACTTCCGTCCAGGACAAAAATGATCTACAACATTTTCTGAAACCACTTAAAAATAGTTCATAAATCAGGGAAATACACATACAGTGTTATGAACATCCTGTATGCGTTTGACTAATATTTCGATCGAGATAATTAAACGATGTACTCCATCGTTTTATTCAATATCTGAGATTTATTTTGTAACAACTACAGCACCTTAAAAGCCTTAATTTTTGTACTATATTTTAGTTTCCTAAAGTACATACAATTATGTAAAAATCAAGTATTTTTAAAACCATTGAGGGCATCCTTCTCCACAATTTTTTTTTATTAAATCAGCCAGTTTATTCTCATTAATTACAAATAGAAAGACAAATAATGATACATGAATAAAATCAGTATAGCAACAATAAAATACATAAAAAGTACAACAAACAGATACCCGACCAGCGAGTCTCCGGCAAGATAAAATATCAAAAACAATTATTAAAGGACATTATAGTTTAAACAGTGGTGGATCAATCCATGATGGTTCGGATTTTGAACAATATAATACTAAAAGATGTGCACAGGACAATTTATATGAGATTATTCCGAACATTCTTAAAAGTTTGAGTTGTATTGCTTTAAACATGTTAAAGCTGCTAACATGAAAACAATTCCACTGTCTTATTAAAATCTTGTACTTCACATAGGTCCATAACCCAAAATGCACTTAAATATGCCAAGTATTAGTCCTTATATTTTTCACTTATGTTTCCATATACCAGAAGTATAATCGGATATATTTATAAATTATTTACAAATTCATATGAAATATTCATTTGCCTATACTGTGTACTGGTTATTTTAAACCCGATTTCATATTATTTTCATCTTAGAGTAATAATCACCGATTGCAATAAATACAATTCACTGAATTCAGACCAGGCCCGTAGCCAGGATTTATTTTTTGGGGGTGCTGATTTTGAAAAAGTGGACTAAATTTTGACCTTTTTGGACCAAAAAGGCACAAAAAAACTCTATTCTATCACTTGCTACACTCTCAAATGGGACTTTTTGGGTAAAAAAGTGGACTTTTTTAGCCTTTGGCATTTTTTTGGAGTGCGTCGCACCCCCTGGCTACGCCTGATTCAGACCTTGAATTTATACTCCAGAAAAGTCAATCATGACAGGTGACTATCTAATAGCAGTAGAGTCTTTAGGCATGTTCACACAGAGGCAGAAAACTAAAGATGTCTGAGAATTTGAGGTGATTCTCCTGAGTTCTGACCAGGTATGTAACCAGTCTGCATGTTCATTCCGAGGGGATAAAAGCCTTACTTTATACTGTGTGAACACACCTGGAATGGGGTTCTTAACTTTGGTTTGGGAGGAATGCGTGGATGGGACTCCAAAAACCTACCAGACTTAAATGTGACAAAAATCAGACCAAAATTTATACAAATTTTTTCAAAATTTTCACAAATTTTGCTAAAAAACATTGAAAAACTTTAGGTTTCAGTGTCCAAAATCATCAAGTTGGTGTGTAGGGCTTGCTTGTGGTAATGACATCTTGAGTTGTCAAAACCTTAAAGCTCGTCTGAACACACCTTTTATAACATTATTGTATGTTTCTTATATTTTATTGTATTAGCATATCACCAATGCCTTGAAGGCTTTGTCTTTGTTGTTTCCATCAAAAATATGCTTTATGCAAGATACATCATGTATGTAACAGTTGCCTTGAAGCTCTTTTGAAGCCATTGTTAGAGACGATCAATGATTTGCAATGCCAGAACATCCAAACTTTGATTTTGTAAGTTTGAACCAATCATATAAATGCTAAATCAAAATAATAAACATTTGCAAATGGCAAGCCAAACATGAAAGAAATCTATGTAACAACATAATCTGACATTTAAAATGAAGATAGGATCAGTGGCAGCATCAGGAATACATTTGTTCAAAATTGTTGCAAAAAATTGAAATTTTCAAAAAAATTTTACTGGGAGGGCAACTGGGGACAGGGGGGGCAAGAGTTCTGACTGGAGAAATCCCCCCAGTGGCACCAACAATCAAACATATTGCTAAATGTATGCATTTACATTTTAATAAATCCAAAAAGTTCTTTAGATTAATTTCAATAAAGGGCCCCAAATATGCAATCAACTTTTAAACTCAAATCCAGAACAAAAATTAAATGCCCAACGGAGAGAATAATTTACAACTTTCTTTTCAATTTCCCGTCTTATTTTTAGGTAAAAGCTTGAAAAGTACCACTAATGTAATAAAACCCCGATTCATTCACTACCGTTTACGAATTTGACAATTTCTTATATAGAGTATTTAGTGGTAAAAGTTTAGAAGAGGAATACCTACTAATTCAATTATGTATCTTATGAAATCATACACTGAAAAGCCCGACATGCAGAACATTCCAATGACGTTTGTAAAGTAGTCATTTTTAAACCTAAACATTTTTAATGGGTTATTTCTACCATTCTAAAATTAGCTTGTTTAAAATGTACTTAATATAGGTTACTGTTAATTATATATTATCAATATTGACATGTGCTATTTGTTGCATATTCTTAAATTTGGGATTCAAATTGTGCATATTTAAAAGCGTAAAAATTGTGTTCTGTAAACATTCTGATCATATAGAATATGAATAGCATATTCTAATATGATTATATCAACATTTTTTCTGCAGGGGGAGATATTCATGATACCATCTATACGCGCAAGTCTTGACGCACATTCACATACATACTTACGATTATATATTTTAATCAAAAGGTTTTAAAAAATATTGATGATAAGGAATAAAAAAGAATTGGTATCTAAAAGGGGGAGATTTGCCTATGGATTTAAGGCGCCCGGATTTGACCTTCTCAAAATCAATTTAATTACAACATCTTTCCGTCTACAAATCGTTATTTATATAACACGGTTTAATCAGAATGGTTTAGATGCGCATTTCATGAAAGGTTGATGAGAAATTGCTGAATGTTTTATTAAGAATATACGTATGAAGCAACAGCAATTTTTATCTTTGCATTTTTTGTCATCTTGCACAAGTGGCACCAGAAGACAAGTACTGGTAGGGGTGAACAAATTAATGTGGGATCAATGGGCAGCACCCTTAAGTAACTGGGTTTTATCCCCTCTGAAATTCATCTGGTTTATTTGTTTGTTTATTACAAATATTTATTTGGCACTTTACAAAGTACCACTGATAATATGGTAAATATCAGAATTGGATCACTTCCTCAAAGCGGCTGACTTTCTAATTCTATGCATGTCTTTTCTGTACTTGGGCCTACAGATTGTGAATATCCACATAGCACCAAGACAGATTTGGACAGTCCGTGGTAAACACCCTACTTTTATGAAACTGACCGTGGGCAAGTACCCTGACCATTATCAGAGCATGCTCTCCCCTACCCTTAGGCCACACTCCCCCTATGTTTTGTTTTGTTTATTATTTATTTTATTTATTTCTTATTTTAACCTGGGGTGACCAATCAATGCACTAGCACTGTTCTCCCTTGGTCCCCAGGTAGCACATAGGCTAAAAATATAATACACAATAAAAACAGCATATAAAACATTATTTCATAAGATTGCACATTGCATTAAAAAAATGTCAAAAACACACGCACAGGGACAGTCATGAATGAAAAAAGAACATCCCTGAGCCCAAGACATGCTACCAGAATGCAAATACACCCAAATAGCGCCCTCAGTCGCCAAACCCAGTGCACAGACCTTATAAAAATCTGACCACCACCAACTGTTGTATGTAAAGAATTGAATTTGGTACGCTTATATGTGTATATAGAAGTTAACTTGTATAATGGCTTCTTTCAGAAACTTTGGACTGAAAAACACTGTATAATGTCTCTTCTCAGCTTCCAAAAGGACAGATGCACCTTCAGCAAACTTTTGTGTGAGTAAATTAATGGTCTTATTATATATAAAACATAAAAAGCCTCAGGAAAACTTAGTACAATAAAGCTATTAATAATAATTGTATCGTGAATATTTCATTATTATTTTTGGAACACTTTGTAAAAAGAAATTAATTGATGCTTGCTCATATGGTGAATAGCTTTCATAATTGACATGGTGAAACAAAGTAGGATTATCGTTAATTTGAAAGCATTTTGGATGATTTTTTAATGCCCCATTCAGCAAGCTTTTTCAACTACAGTAGAGTGGTTTGAAAATTATAAAATTTAAATTTTCATAACAATTTTTGAATGGGTACATTGAAAACATTCATATGAGGACTAATATGCCTATTATCGGTTCATTTGATCTTGAGATGGCTCTTGTCATTCTCAACTCCCATTGAGCACCCCATTCCTTTTTAAAGGAATTTTTATTATTTTGATACCAAAATCCTTAACCACTGGCAGTATATAGAGCCTAGGGAATTGAAGCATTTCAGCTGGAAAATTGCATGTAATTAAGTGATTAGGTAATGACTTTGTGTCATTAATTGATGTAATTCTACTTGATTTAACAGGGTTTAATATTACTTGAAATCTGCTGCAGGAATAATTATATCATAAAGCTACAAAAGACTGCAATACTTTTTATTTTTGCAGCACATGTGTTTCTATCTTTCCCAAAAAAATGTTTCAAAATAAGAAGCATATTCATCACTTTTAGCTATGGTTCATCTCATTTTAATTCATTTTAAAAAGCTAGTCTCAAATGCAACTTCAAAACTTTCACAAAATATTGAATTGAAGATGTCTGTCGTCTGCATTTAGCTATTGCATCATCTGCCCCATCGTTCATCGTCTGCTCTCTGCAGACGATAGGTCAACAAATTACATCTTTTCATTGAAACAATCTAATAAGATATGATTGTATCTTTTCATGAAAATGTTCAAAAATATCAATCATATTCATCACTTTTAGACATGTTTCCTCTCATTTTACCTGTTTTTAAAAGCTGATCTCAAATTCAACTTCAAAACTTCGACAAAATATTGAATTGAAGATGTCTGTTGTCTGCGCATTTTAGATATTGTATCATCTGCCCTATCGTTCGTCGTCTGCTCTGCAGGTTAACAAATTACATCTTTTCATGGAAACAATTTAATAATGAGCCTATTCAGCAGCCATTCACCTTTACATATTGTTATCATTACCGATTAATCACCTCGCAAAAGCTCGTTAAAAATGTTGTAATTACGCAGCCAAGAGTAACCCTATATTAACTGAAACCAGGTAAACTTAGCTGACCTTTCAAAATGCGGGTCAAAAGTTCACCTGGGCGTCTAGTGGTGAAAAACGAAAAGTGTAATCTAAGCTCTTGTTTTTGCACGTCTGCTCTCATTAGTTTATAAACACATAATGGTATTCATGTGATTCAGGTGAGGCGACTACTTGGATTAAATGACAATAACATTTACTAATGTTATGGAAGATTAGACATGGCTGAGTATCAGGTTACCATGGAAACACAATGTTGTTGTTCATTAGACACAAAACAATGATTCACAGTTTTCAGCCAAAGACTAACAATATATGGCTCAGATCCAGGGGCGTATCAGGGAGGGCCACTGATTCAAGGGGGGGGGGGCAAATTTTCCAAATTGTCCTACTGACCCACTACTGAATGACTTTACCAGGACAAATGCACATGAACAAAATTAGGACAATTGTGGCCGAAAACTTTAAACCAGGCCCCAGAAAGATTACAACTTTTGGTCAATTTTTCCTGTTTTTTTTTTTTTAATCAGGGTGTGCCCCCAGCGTGCGCCTCTTGTCAGATCATTTAAAGTCTCATATTTTTGTGTGATGGGATGGAATGGCACATATCATGAGGGAATGAAGGAGAAAGTAATGAATACAGGAATATGGCAGAGGAAGAACTGATAGAAGAGATCACACCACTAAATCAGGTCCAACCCTATCTGACTGAAGAAATAACAACCAGTGTTTCCATTCGCTGACCATACAGGGTACATTAAAATGGGGAAAAAGTTTGAAATGAAGGCAGATGTGTCAATTTTTTGGTGATAGTTGTGCTCTGTGGATGTTTTTCTTATCATCCAAGCATAAAAAGAACTTATGTCACAACATAGAGGCGCTGAGCTGTAGAGTTTGGTGTGGTTTACATCATGTTCGATGCACCACTGCGAAAAATCAAGCCGCTCAACTACCAAAAAAATTGCTGGTTCTAGGGTAGACTTTGGGCAAAATGGTGTTTTGAATGCCTTAGGACGTTATAACCACAAGAAAATGGCGATTTTAGGAACTTGATTTAGTGATCCCGGAAGGCAATATTAAGAAACACAAGTTTGGAAAATGACAATTTTTAAAGAGTTTCCGTAAACCATATTGTACAATGGAATTGTTGCTTCAAGCGTAAATGTTTGAATTATTATATTGTACCTAACCTTTACAGATGAATGACCATAAATAGGTCAAATGATCACAACAACTCAAGTTTTGCACTATAACTTTTGCCTGTAAATGTTAATAGCTTTCCTTAGCATTAACAAAACAGTGTTTGTGTGTTAATGATGGTTTTCAAATTTAGCAGCTTTGCTCTTTGGAGAATTAAATTGGCACTTACATTTAATCTAAATTCATGTTAAATGTCAGAATTTTGTTTTTATAGGATTATTTTCGCATTTAACATTTGGTTTGGGACAAAATTGCAAATCTGTTTATCACTATGTACCCCACTTTTTCTCTTATAACACATTAAGTATGTTTATTTTTCTTCCACCCACTTCATAAACCAATATTATCCTCAGATTTGTTTTAAAACTGTTGCGTTACCATGTACTGATGTTTTTCAAGAGCTGAATTTGTCATTGCACTGAATCCAGTCTTCCAACTGTCTTAGTAATGTAAAGTTTGTTACTAAACTGAAGTTTGTCATGTGGGCGCACACCACTAAATAATCGTCCCATTGAAATACACGCGAAAATACGAAAAAGTAAGTTTGTTTTTCTACCACACGTAACAATATTCTTAATATTTTGATCGAACCAATGTCTTAAATAAAGATTAAATTTTTATTTAAATTTGATTTTTCGTGACAAGTTTGAGAGATACGAACCCCTGAACAGCGCCATCCCGAATTTAAGCTGATAATTGTGCCTCCTTACCAGTTCCGGTCATGATATTGTTCCGAGAGCCTATCACCCATGCACATTCGATTCGGAACATTTTCTGAACAGATTTGTAATGTTAAGCTCCTATTCTATCGTTTTTATCAAAACAACCAAGAGTCACTCAAATTTGGTTCCCTCGAGACGCCGATATATTTTGCATAGGCCCTATTTTTTACCGGCACTATCAAGAGTTACACCAAATGTGAAACGCTTTAGTGTAGTGCACTCTAGACTTCTCCGTAGTCCACTTGCCCATTTTGCATACTCTGGCTCTTACATTTTAGCATAAAATTCTGATTTGTATTAATTTGTGTGCAATTGATAGATTTTCACATCTGATATTTTCAGTCACCGTACTCCCTCTGTTTTTAAGCTTCCCAAGTGGACTACTTACTTTGACTTGCGGTTAATATGTTTAACACAGGACTCTATGGAGAGTTAGGCCAATTTCTGGCCTAACTAAAATTGACCATGATGTAATGCATCTTTAAATGGATCTTGCTTGTGATTGGTCGCCCAGATCTCGCTATGCTTTAAAACTCTCAGTGGTGTGTATGGATGTATATATAGCGCATCTTACTACCATGCTTGGTACTTGCGGTTAAATTGGATTGATAAACAAGTATGATTGACAGTGTTTTTTAGAGACCAAAGTCCCGGGGTAAAGTTCTGCTTAAAAGTCAAAGTACATGGTCGGATTTTTTAATAAACTGGTATATTACAAAATCAGAATTGTTCAATATTAAGTGAGCAATTATAATTATGCAAGATATGTTGCATTCAATATAACTTTTATTGTCACTAATCATCTAATTATATAAACACTTTATGACCATTTTACTATTGAACAATTTAATTCTAATAAACATCAGTATAATTTTGAGTTCAACGGAATGCGTTCATCATGATTAATAATAACATTTTTTTAAATCAAAATTCGACTATGGCATAGTCTAAGTGCACTCATGTGTACAATACCTTGTTACATTATGGTCTCCTAATGATCTACATTTGTCAATGAACCTATACATTTGTCAATCATGCCAATTAGTCATTCACCAATAATAATAATTTCTCAAGTTCCAATTTTTCATATATGCCTGCAAATATTGTGAAATGACAAATTATGGGCAATTCACTTTCATGACAAATTTCTCACCCCTGTTTGACGATTTTTTTATCAAATTTGTCATTTGACTTGTCATACATTTGTATGTTTTCTCATTAACAAAGAAAAACTGTAACTTACCTATTTATTTAGTTCAAAAATGGAAGTATTGGCATCAGATAAGACAAGCCAGGTTTGCAGGATGATCAGGAATATGCAAAGAAAAGAAACAGACAAAATAATAACATTAACTAGAGCAACTGTGCCCTTTGCAAGGGCACGAGGTAAGTTAGGCGGATGACTGTGACGATCTGATCAAGCAACAATACTGTGCTGGATAGTATTAATTTTAATAAGACTGTTTCATTAATTGCGGTTTTAATATACCTTGATCGTGGAAAGCTTGCAATTTGAAAACTTGACCTTTGACCTCTGTATGACCCCCTTAATGACCTTAAATGAATTTTAAAATATTTAAAACATGTTAAGAATGTCATAAGGATCATTGCATTTAAATTTCAGCTCGAAGCATTTTGAAAACATGACCTTTGACCCCTTTATGACCCCTTAATGACCTTAAATGCATTTTAAAATGTTTTCAACATGTTTAGAATGTCTTAAGGATCATTGCATTTAAATTTCAGCTCAATTGGAGCATTTTGAAAAACTTGACCTTTGACCCCTTTATGGCTCCTTAATGACCTTAAATGAATTTTAAAATATTGTTCAAATGTTTAGAATTTCTTAAGGATCATTGCATTTAAATTTCAGCTCAATCGGAGCATTTTGAAAAACTTGACCTTTTACCTCCTTTATGACCCCTTAATGACCTTCAATAAATTCTAAAATGTTTTAAACATGTTTAGAATGTCATAAGGATCATTGCATTTAAATTTCAGCTCAATCAGAGCATTTTCGGTTAAAATGACCTTTTTTGACCCCTGTGACCTCTTGGATGACCTCTGACGTTAAACAACCCATAACTTTTGTAGCCAGCTACCCAATACTACTTGTGACTGAGTTTGGTCGAAATCCGATCAAGAATGTGGCAGTAGTAGCAAATTGTGAGAAAGAAGAAAGAAGAAAGAGGAAAGAAAGAAATGGCAAGAAAGAAATAAGTTAGGCTGCCCGCCTAACTTAAAAATGCTAGATGATTCTCTGTGTACATCTATGAAAACCTAATAAACTTTGACTGAAAATGGGAAAATCGCCAATAACACCAAATAATTGCTCTCTTTATTGCTAACCATCACTGCCTTATTCATGGCAAAATAAATAAATTATAAGCATCAAGTGAATAACAGGAAGAGTAGGTCTTTCAATAATTCAGACCAAATTCAAGCCATTCAATACCCAAATAAGCTGAAATACAACACGGATGGTATTTTGTGTTCTACATGTTCTAAGTCAAATGAAATTTTAGCTCATCTGGCCGTCCCAGTTAAAAAAAGGAGTATATGCTATGTTATGTACCTGTAGATACATCATTTTTACATTAACCCATGAGAACTACCTGCCGATTGGCCAAAAAGAAGTTTTCATTATCAATTGGACCAATCAGCAACATTGTAATAATTTCACCACACAAAAAAATTGGGGTGAATTATTTGCAAAGCTCCATTCTGATTGGTGATTAAAGTGAAGATATCATGTAATTAACCAATCAGAGGCAGTGTTAGATTGGCAGGTAGTGCTCAGGGAGTTAAGGCCGGACTGATTCAAAACACCTGCCTCCCAAGTCAACAGGCAGTATCTACTATAGTCTCTATATGCAGTTACTGTGTTCTTACTTAGAGAATGACAGTCATAGAGGAGTTGAGTTGCTCTAAATTGGTGTTGTCAATTCTCTGGGTCACTTCGTGGATAATTCAAAATGACTGTAGTTGATTGGGAAGCTATAAGAGCTTGATTGATAGGGTAAATATCACTTTGTAGTTAACTGTGGTACGCAAGAGACTGTGATAATGTCTTAGACATAATACGGTAATGTTTTGATATGATCAGTGCATGATGGCCCTATTCGCAGGAGAAAATTTGGTGATTTTTATCAAAGGGTAAGGTAATTTTAGATATGAGACAGTGAATGCAAGTTAATCTGTTGCTTTTCTTTAAACATGATATCGGTGATACAGGCAAAGTAGCAAAAAAATATATATTTTGTTTTAGGAATAGCTTGAAAGTGAAGGTAAAGTAAGTAAGTAAAATCATCATTGAGTATCTTTAAAGTGTGCGACGCTTTTAGACATATAGTCAGGACTTTTCTGGGGGGGAGGCAAGGTTTGGGCAAAAATTTTTTTAAATGTTCGAATATGGGCTAAAAAGTACAAAAAAACATACACATATGGATCAACATCTGGGTTTTGTGCATGTGTGTAACACACTTTAATTTTGTTTATTATCATTATGAAAAGAATTGCCAAAAAGAAAGAAAACAACAGTGTTGATCAATATGAAGCTCAATTGCATATGTATGGACAACACACTACAAAATTGTAAAAATCTTACTTTCAATAATTTATTAGATTATGTGATTTAGCCATTCACTAAGCACTAAGTGCCTTTAAAGTGATTTAACTTAAACCATTTTAACTTTCTCCACGTGGGTGTCGACTGCACACAAGTTTCAATTTTTTTTTTTTATTAAGAAAATTTCTGAATTGCACATTTTCATGACCATATTTGGAATCTGCATGAAAGAAGCATTAAAATGAGTACCAACAAGCTTAGTATTGGTTCAGTGGTTCTTAAGATAGCTCTTGATATTTTGAGAAAAATATCTCAAAACATGGACTTAATATTTTGAAGCCTCATATGCAAACCATTAAGAAAAAGCAGATTAAGTCAAGTATTATATGAAACACTGAGACGGTGCTCAAATATTTACACTATGCAAAAGTAGATGCAAAATTCATCTTCATTTTTAATTGTCCCTACAGTACTTAGTGAGTTCCGTTCCTTTGAATAATGGATGGTGTATGCTCTCTGTTTTCATTTCAATTCTATGTCTATTCCTGTCTTTTCAATGGAACAAAAAACACATTGATAATTTATGCAGCTAACAATTGTGAGTAAATTACAAAGGCGCTCTTTTCATATTTTAAAAGTTAAATATTTTAATCACTTTACTAATGAGTTTTTTTCATTTAAAAGTTTTGAAAATGAAGTGTTTGATCAAACTGGGAGAAAACATTATAAGGAGTTTCTAGGGGCTCAAGTTGGTTATTTTGATTAATATGTGAGAAGTATTAGTATAATTATGTTAGGCCTAGTTTCAGTGGCATGGATTTCTTTTGGACATAGGGGGATGAGGTTAGAAAAAAATGATTGAAGTATAGTGAATGCAGCACCTTTTGGTGACAGAATAAGCGTGCAAAAAAATTGACATATTGAAGCTAAACTGGTGAAATATCATGTGCAAAAGTGGAATAAATTTGTGCGAAACATGCAAAAATTGGCACTTTTAGGCTAAAATGGCCAAATATAAGCTTAATTTGGTTGGAACCCCACATGTATGGACCATCCCCAATCAAAATATTAGGGGGATTTATCCCCCATCCCCCATGATCAATGCCTATGTCTAGTCTACAAAATTGACCCCCCTCGCTGATCTACACCTATGCCTAGTTTACAAAATTGTTTTTAAACCAGGTCTTATACCACCAGTTACCAAGGAACCATAAAAAGGATCCTACACACAGTAGGACTACTTATTACTGAATAACCTACGTCATTCCATCCATAGCCTGGTTCCAGATCATCTCGTCCCTGCTATATTTGTTTTCTAATTAGCCTAGCGCTGATCCCAACCCTCATCTAAATCAAGAAGTGAGAAGTCAAAATTGATCCAAACAAGGATATACACCCCGAAACGATGCCACCATTTTATAAGAGCTGCATGGTAAGCGATCGACAACGTTGTACAATCCGAGTTTACGACACGGAATAACTAACTCAGTTGGTTTTGTAGCTATTGTGAGTGTACATTACCAAACCATCTGAATTTATTTGGCGTGTAATTCCACACTGTCTTGTTTCACACAATTGAACTGGAGTGAGTGATTAAGTTTAGGTGTGACAGATCAGTTCGGGGGCGCTGTGAATTCACAGACTCCTCTGAATTCAGAGACCCAGTCTGTGAAATCACATATCCGGCTCTATGATTTCACATACTTTTAAAATTTTTTGTGTTAAATTTATTTTTTGAAATTTTTGTGAAATTGAAATAGTGCAAGCAGCTACCAAGAAAAGAATGGTGTGCAAAATTTTCCAATACCTGTGCACATGACAATAATCCAAACTTGCAAATTGTGTATCCAAATCAAAGAGGTTGTATTAAATCGTCTGGACAAGTAAGCCAATAGATTTATAACTCGCTTCCCACATAGTGACATAACTCCCATGATATTGAACTCACCACTTAAAAACACCTCCACCCTAGATTGTGTATCCAAATCAAAGAGGCTGTATTAAATCGTCTGGACAAGTAAGCCAATGGCTTTATAACTCGCTTCCCACATAGTGACATAACTCCCATGATATTGAACTCACCGCTTAAAAACACCTCCACCCTAGATTGTGTATCCAAATCAAAGAGGCTGTATTAAATCGTCTGGACAAGTAAGCCAATGGATTTATAACTCGCTTCCCACATAGTGACATTAACTCCCATGATATTGAACTCACCGCTTAAAAACACCTCCACCCTAGATTGTTAGCACATAATGATTGAAGTGAAATTTAGAACAACAATAACAATAAAACCCAGATAATCTTGCCTATCCGGTGTGATAACGACACCTAAAAAGCACAAGAAAACATGAGAGTGGGTAAAACAACACTCTTCTCTTACATTTATAGTGTCTCAACAACCTAATATCCTTCGCTCGTACGCTGCTCAATTATACCCCTCTGCATACTGACATTGTGCACGCAGATGAGGCCAAAAAAGTCACAAAATTGTTCAAAAATATGTATATAATTCTGTATGTTTTTACCATGTTTTGCATTCTGCATGAAAATTGCATTGTAATGAGTACAAACATGCCTAGTATTGGTTCAGTGGTTCTTGATAAACCTACCTACATCATCACACTTGGATCCACAACATGCTCACCCATCAGGGCACAGTTCTTTAACCACAATACATTTGACAATTCATTGAATGACCTTTGAAAATTTGGGTACAAAAACTCATACTCTGCAACTTGAGGTCAAATTTTGCACTAATGGTTGTTTAATTGAGGTTATTGAACTATGCCATCGGGATGAGGCCATTGTGGTCCATAGGGTCTTTATTAACAGACAACCCCATATCGCTAGACAGGTAAGTCTTCATTGACCCACATTTAAGTTCCTGCATGGATGTATCATGAATTAAAATCCTTGAGCGAATAAGGTATTTTTTCACAGTATGGTAGACTGTTGATGCCTTCATCCCAGCTGAATTATCTTGACTATTTTTAAGTCTAGGCAAACATCAAACTGAGCAAAATATAGCAAACCTAATCTGTCAAAAAAGTGCAGAAAGTGCATGTTTCAGTGGAAAAAAGAGAGAAAATACAAAAGAAAACCAGTAAAAGCATGATAAGATGCTTTCATTTTAGCATAATGGGGGAGGGGATAAGTGGAAGAGGAACATTAACTCTCTTCACGCGGGTGTTGACTGCATACGACAAGTTTCAAATTTTTTTTATAAAATTCAAAAATTTCAGAAATGTAAATTTTCATGACCATATTTGGAATCAGCATAAAAAATGCATTAAAACAAGTACAAACAAGCCTAGTATTGGTTCAGTAGTTCTTAAGATAGCTCTTGATATTTTAAGAAAATATTTCAAAACTTGAACTTTTTCCATTGAAGTGCATGGCTAGCATGCAGAGCATTAAGGCAACACGATTATAACTTAGCTGTAACTTTCAAGTGGCTTAAATAGTATGCACCTTGTTCTAAGAAGAAACTGAGAATTTGAGTTAAGGTTCAAACACATTTTTTCTGAGATTGCAGCTCAAAAATTCAAATCACGAAAAGGTCAAAAGACTACAAATCAAGAGCTTTTGGCCACTGTCTGCAAGTACATAAGAACCCAATCATATTGATTACTACCTATAATGCTGGACCTACTGGCACTGCCTGTGGGAAAAAAGTATGACAAGTTGGACTTAATCAGCGAAATGTTCTCTATCTGGCATTCAAGATAGCCACCCAAACATGCTGAATGCTCTTGTCATTTGGGTTTCACCCGGTGGCAAGCATAGGAGTAAGCAGATAGGCTTTCTCAATGGGTATTCAAATATAAACTGGGCTCAAAAAGAAACTTGATTCACAGCCCAATAATTGCCACCCAGCAAAAGAAATATGTGAGAATGCGTATAAGATCCTTACACAGGTGATAATTTCCAAAGAGTAAGTAGAATAGTGTGGAACGGGCAGCTTCTGCTTTTCACACACTTTCTTCAAGAAACAGGTCTTGTTCCACACTATTCCACGTACTCACAGATTTCTTTTTGAGCCCAGTTTATTAATAAGTTATAGTATGTGTACGAGTATGCCATCAATTATCACATTTATCTGTGCAGCTGGTCTGTGTGCAGGATCAAGCTTTTGTCAGATGGGTCTCTGACTTCATCAGTCCTGATGAATTCAGATACAGTCATGACGAACTCACAGGCACATATGGCGAAAGCTTGACCACTCATGCAGGGACGGGCTGCACCGGTTCTGTGATAACCGACAGAGTACTCATTGGAGAAATACTATAAGTGAAGCATAGAAGCCCGGGCATAGAAGTATTAAAAAGAACTATGTATTAGCATCAATACTGTTCGCAAAATCAAACAACATTTTTGTTCAAAAATTCAGCCTGAAAATATCAAACGCAACATACCATTTTAAAGGAGAAAGTCTGCAAGTTGGGTTTCCCCATATTGATCCTTGTCCACGTAGACAACAATACACAAGATCATCAAAAAACAATGTCCCCATATCAAATCGTCAAAGCGAGACCCTAATGGACAATGTCGTTACTGTGTCGGTATACCAATGCTCCAGACTATTATATACAACATAATGAATATGTTGCTAAGAAAATTGGCTCACCGACATCATAGCCTTACCCTTGAGGCAATTATTGAACTTTATTCTAATATGAGCAGACATCTTTATTTTCTGCTTATGAGTGGTGTGTGCTGGAACTCCTTGTCGTTGCTCTCCTTTTTAAGCGTGATTAACATAGTTATGTTTAATGTGCAGCACAATCCTCCACCTTCCATATTAAAGGGGCAATCAGCGCTTTTCAGCATTTTTTTGGACATTTTATGTTTCGAGTCCTACTTGTCTGGTTACTTAGTCACGAGTGATGGCTTGATCTAGCAACACTGGTGGTGTTGCTATAAGAGTTCTGGGTCAAATGGTCATAAATGTGACTGACATCATAATGAAAAGATTTTATGCAACTTAAACCAAAAACAGAATGTGAAAGCCCCCCCCCCAAAAAAAAAAGGTTCTTCTCAGATGATCATGTGAAAATGTTTATTTTGTTATAGATATCAGAAAAAAAAATTGGCAATTTCTTTTCATGCATGAAAAAGCGAGCCAAAATGCATCAATAATTTTAAAAAAGAAAAGAAAAGGAATTTTAAAAATGTATTTTTCCTCTTTTGTCTGAACAAACCTATTTTTGCCTAATCACACAATTAGGAAAATTAGGACATAAATAATAATGTTTGCAGCAATTAGTGGTTTAATTTTGCAAATGGACCTCATATCTTAATTATTTATTCCCAAAATATTTCTCACAAGAAGGTCGGCACATTTCCTTTTGCAAGTAATCAAATTGATTAAACCGTGCCCTTTTATCAATACTGTTATCAGTATTCATCTGTGTCAATTCCTTAATGAATATTCATTGATATATCCGTATTCCGACTGTTTTCAAAATAACTCGTTGATATTTATCAAGCCAACAATCTTTATTCTAAAATTTAATTGTCTCAATTTGTTTCTCTCAAATTACATGCCGCATACTCCCACTACTGTTAAAATTGATTTTTTTTTATCTATGTTTATTTTTACGCTTTTCGGTCTACATGTAGCGACCGTGAAAATTGTAACATGCAAATATCGTTGATTGTGTACAGGTGTATAATATAAAGTACCTGTGAAATCATGAAACAGTTAAATTCGACAAAGTGTGAAAAATTAATTGTGTGAAATTTCCGACTTTTGCAGACTATCCACGGTATTTGTACAAGCGTATCCTGAGCTATAGCGCGATCAATCTGAAGGTCTGCAGTAGCCACGTAATCGTGTTACTGAAATAAATAAAAGATACGTAAATCTTTAGGTTCTGCAATGACACACTTTCTAGTAGATTTCACTTCATGCATTTTCTATGTGAGTTTTTGTATGGTGTATTGGATTGGAAAACCTGTAGCAAAGGATGAAGGGGACGATTGGAATGGGAGGATTGAAATAGACACTAGGATCCACAACATGCTCATCTATCAGGGCACAATTCTTTAACCCAATACATTTGTACATTCATTGAACGACCTTTGAAAATTTGGGTACAAAAACTCATACTCCGCAACTTGAGGTCAAATTTTTCACTATGATTGTTTAATTGAGGTTATTGAATTATGCCATTGGGATGAGGCCATTGTGGTCCATAGTGAGAAGGAAAGGGAGAGTTGATGTTGAGGACAGAGAACAGGATTATATGAAGATGAAATGGGCTATTCTGGTTGATATCCATACAACCCCTATGGAAGACATGACCTTCCACACTAGGAGTGTGAATTTCAAATGGTGCTACCTGAATGGGTGGTTCCATTTGAAATCTACAACCCCTGTGTGGAGATCACTAAATTCTACACCCATGTGTGGGAGATCACAGCTAGATATTGTGTTCCAATATCTGTGGGGGGAGTAAGGTCATGTCCTCCATAGGGGGTGTATGGCATTCAACTGGAATAGCACAGTGAGGGTGAAGTTTTCGTTTAGCAAATGGTGTGCAGCATCAGTTGCCAAAGTGAAAACTTTTTTGTGCAAACATTTCAAACTTTTCAGATTTTTGTCCCATCCCCAAAAATTTTCTTTGCCCCCTCCCCATTCCCCTTGAAGTAGTCTGGCATCATCCACCACCATTGGATAGGACCATCCTGTCATGCCTGTGGTATCTCTCCATGCAATCCTCCCCATCCACACAACGAGGTCAGACTACTGCAGTCAGTCAGATTGACTCATGAAGTCACATTATCCTCCTCTTGAACAGCCGCTCAAGAAGCCTGCAATGAACTCAAGAGGTAATGGAGGAGGTGTTACATGACACACGCATGATACGGGCTATTCCAGTTGAAATCCATACGCCCCCTATGAAAGGCATGACCTTAATCTCCCACACAGGGGGTGTATATTTCAAATGGAGTCACTTATTCAGGTTACTCCATTTGAAATTCACACTCCCTGTATGGAAGATTAAGCTCATGTCTTTGATTGAGGGTGTATGGATTGCAACAGGAATATCCCTATGTGCTCTCCATAGCTCTCATATCGGGTACTACAACCAAGAAGAATCACGTCAAGTTGAGCTCTTTATTTCTCCGATAGTCTGGTTGCGCAAACATTGCACCCTGCGGCAAGTAGCGCTATATACTTCCCTACTTATGGTGACGTTCTAGGAGACGGTGCTAATGAAGCTTAAAGGTGTTTATTCCCTCTGGTGTGGCGGTGTGATGATCATAAGGATTCTCAATGGTTAGATGGTGTCGGGAGTAGATGTCCAAACACATCATGGAATTTGCTCCTTTAATCGGGTGAAGTCAATCAGTGAGATTGTACAGGTGAAGATTAAAGGTGCTTTGACACATTTACCACAAAAGTGAGAAGATAATTAATAGTTGGACTAACTTCAGATGAGGAAGTTACCCACTACCATTCAAAATTATATGTTCATCACATTCTTACCCAGATTCTGAAATCTTCGGTAGAAACCGTTACTTTTCTTTTAGCGTTATGATTTTTATCTAGTAGTTTTATTGGCCAGAAGAACTCGTAGAAACAGCAAAATGAAATGCTAGTGCTGCACCTTTAATACTTTGTGTGAAGTAGTGAAAGGGTCATGATTTATTTATAAACTTATCATTCATTGAATTGTAAGAGAGAAATAATCAGTTTACTTTTTGCGCACGTATACAAACTGGTTTGATAATTAAAATTGTTGTCACGTAACAAAATGTCACCAGTTCTTGACTCTTGGTCAAGTGTGCCCTACCCTCATTTGCATATTGCATTTTAAGTGTAGCATTATCCGACCAATGAGATGATATTTCACAAGCATGGTCAATTGATCAACCTATCAAGAAATGTCTTCAGTATAGATACACACAGTAATACCAGCACCATCATCTCAATTAGTGAGTTCATATGACAATTCTGAAAAAGACAGAGGCGGAAGAGGGGAAGGGGAAGGGGAGGGGGAGGTGACACCAGGACAAATTTGCACCCAGATATGTTTAACTTTTCTTATTTCTCACAAACTTGAAATTGCTTATCGAGAGGAAGCTTTCATCCAGTATACTCTTGGACATCTTCAGCCCCAATATTTGGCACGTGGGGGCGCTGTTGGCTATTCTGAGCCACCGACACCAGACGGTGTCAGTCGGCTCAAAAGAGAGTTGTACACGGCGGGCAGGTAGTATCTCCCAGCATCTCAGATAGTTATTAACCATTAACTTCCTTGCTGATGCTGGCTCGAGGTATGATAGCAGGGATATGCGCAGGGGAGCATAATTACCTAACTGATACAACAAATGAAAACCCCAACAAAAAAATTGAAAACCTTACACTGAACTTGAAATCTCTCAAACAATCTCATACACAAAACTGGTGTGAATTCTGAAAGAAATGAGGGCAACATCATTGTCACCGTAACCATTTGAAAACAACACAATAAGTTAATTTTTCATTATCCAACAATTCACTAAGCTATAGCTGTAAATAACAGATAATGTCCCCTTAACTGTTTACATTCGCTGTAAACCAACCATAGGACTTGATCTAGAACGCTTGACTCACAAGAGGCCCATAGACGAGTCTTTATTGGCATTCTAAAGTGATCATGTCGTGTAATTTTACCCTGCTATGTTGCTGTATTCTAGACTCAATCGATTCACCGGAGCAGACGACAAATGACACTAAATCATGATTATACCAGGATCAATAACATTCCAATCCTTCTGGACTCGGTTCAATTACTAGTGCCTGTTATGAACTTTGAGCAGTGATATTGTGTTAAAAATCATCCCTCATAACTAAGGTCAAGTTTCAAATTAACACTAATGAATGGGGGGTTAATGGATTGTGTAATGAGAGATGAGGCAGATCATTTATGTTTCTTGTAGAGTGATAACATACTATTGAGACAATCCTTTGAAAACATGTCAGTTCTCTGTCAAATTATTTGTCTTTTTCTCATAACTTAAATTTTTTACATGATCTATTGGGATCGTTCAAACAGAAGGCTAACTTATAATTCAGAATGCCAGCCTTGCCATTCTGAAGATGTACATCAAAGTATATAAAGCTTGGCTTTAGCCTGGTCCCATCAGGACCCGAGTGTGTGTCTACCTGGACTGACTGGTCAAACAAACAAACAAACAAACAAACAAACAAAGAAGATAGAGCTAGAGATAGAGATAATTAGAGTAAAGCAGAGAGAAGATGATGGGAGGAAGAAGATAATTAACATTTTTCTTAACATAATTAACTTTTTCTTCAAACTTTACCTACTTCTGTGCCTACATAAGTTGTTTCTTGTCCCCCCTCTGCATACCATCTGTTTTACTCGTTTCCCTACATCAAGTTGGTAAACCTTGCTACCTCTTTTTCAATTGTTCGTATATTAAAGGTATATCCTCTTGTATCGCTATTTATACTGATCCTTAATGTGTTGTGTGTTCTTGTCTGTTGGACTCACCTTTACCTACTTTTTTCCCCTCTATAGTATATACAGCTTGGGAGCTGGGTGTCATAAGTGTAAAATTTGACCAGATACATGAACAGGTATTTACAAGACAGAAGTATAATCTTGATTTCCAAAACTGATATTCCTAAATGCAGCCAAACTGGATAGAAAATTGACGTAATTTACCCGATTTGGTCCGAGTCTAACAACTGGCCAACCAAGAGAGGCAGGTCATCGCCTCCCCTAGCTTTGCGCATGCCACAGCATTTTGGCCACGCTTCAGATACAAGATCCAGACCTCATTTTCAATCAATTTGTGCATTAGGGTTTGGATGCTGATTGAATGTATATCTTGAAGACATGCATATAATACATGTATGCCATAAATGACTTTATGATATACATTACCACTCAAAAGTGCTCAGCGAGCAGATGGAGCAGATGAGTACACTGTATGCTACATTTAATTCTGAAACATGGACATTTTTTTATATTTTTCATATTTGAGACCCATCCATTTGTAAGATGTACCTTTCTAACTCTTAACCTTCATTCATATCATTTTTTTTTTCTTTTTCTTATAGATGAAACCACAGACCCTAGAAAGAATGGAACCTTATGAATATTTTATTCTTGGTTACATTTATGGCATAGCAAAGTGAACATCAATGCAAATTACTGTGTCAAGTATACACTCGGCAACTTTAATAAACATGTTTACAACAGATATGGCTATTCCAGTTGAAATACATACACCCATACGGAAAACATGAACTTAATCTCACACACAGGGGGTGTAGATTTCAAATGGAGTCACCTAACCCCCTTTGAAATTCACAATCCCTATGTGGAAGATTAAGGTCATGTCTTCTGCAGAGGGTGTGTGGATTTCAACTGGAATAACCCGATGTGTCTATAGACATATGCATGGATCAGATGGACAGAGATGCAACAAAAGTCTATTGGTATATCTTACAGTACACAAGATGAACATAAAAATATAAAGGGAGGTCTGTGGCAAATGCTAAAGTTTGTTCGAAAAAATAAGACTCGTAACACTGTGTATTGATAGGGACCTATAGAATGGTGTGCACTCTGTTGAGCGAAGTACTTAAGCTAGGTGTGTGTTGCGTAATGCGTGACTAGTGCACACTTATGTGAATTTACATGAGCGTGAGTTGGGACTTTATTGATGCGCGCAGTAACAAAGCCGAATAATTTCCGTCTTATATAAACCGAACAAACTTTAGGAGGGGTAAACGTGTGAATGTTGCTTGCAAAAATATGTAGGCCTAAAGGCTAACAATGTTTTCATAAACCTGACAAATTATTCCAATATTCCAACGGTTCATCATTCTGAAATCAGTTTAGAATTAGCATATCATGCAAATGTGTTAAATACTTAAATTAAGCAAGATCAAATTGATGGCATACACATATTCATAAATTTTTATATCAGAATAGTACACTATGCATGTACTTTCACATTTGTGTCAAAATTGTGCGTGTTAAGATTGATGCAACATGATTATTATGTTTAAAAATTAATGCTGATGATGAGGTTGCTTGTGAAATTATAGCATATCCTAAGGACAAACTATTTTAAGTGCTATTGACAGACAGTTTAACCTTATCTACAACATGTACTAGATAATAAATTTATGATTTTTTTTTCAATCTTTCATATAGGCGAGTGAAATTATGGGAATCAATTTTTTCTTTCATAAAAATTGCCAAAAGTTAGCTTCAGTGAAACAAGTAAATATTCATGAATATTATTTCTGGTGATCTATCATCATATACCTTGTAAATTTGCGGGATTTAATTTTGTGAATTTGGGACAGATGAATAGAAAGATGGACAGACATACACCCCGACAGACGGACACACTGACAGACAGACAGACAGACAGACAGACACACAGACAGACAGACAGACATGCAGGCAGATGGATGTGTAGATATATATAAATGTAAATAGAGAAAGACAGACCGATAGAGACAAACATACAAGTACGAGACACAGAGTCCAAATAAACAGACAAGCAAACAGACACGCCGACAATGTGAAACTTGTGTGACTTTTCTTGTTTGTCTTTTTGACCCCACAGACAGCCAGACAGACAGACACCCCGACAGACAGACACACACACACACCCAGACAGGCAGGCAGATAGATATGTAGATATATATAAATGTAAATAGAGAAAGACAGATGGATATACAGAGTCTAAATAAACAGACAAGCAAACAGACAGACAGACACACAGATAGACAGACATGTATATGATAAAATGAGCGAGGAAGAAAAAAAAGTATGTGATAGTCATTGTCAGACACAGAACAAAAGAAGGGACAGTTGTCATCATACAAAATATGCATCAAACAGTAAGCATCTTGACCTGAAATAATCTTCTCCATTGTCAAATCTGCAAATTTGACAAATACACTTTTTGTCTAAGAATCCAAAATGCTTCAACTTTCACTTTCATGCTTATAATAATAAACTACCTAAATGAAAATGCATCAAATAAGTGCTAACATGCCCACTCTTGGCTCAGTGAGTTCTTCACAGGTCCACTTTTGGCTCAGTGAGATTGTTCTAGAAAACATTGTGTACAAATTCTGAATTTTGCTACTGTTACTTCGCATATGAAGTATTAAAATGGATTTAAAACAAAATGCCCTCCAGTATTTGATACAAGAAAACGTGAAGAGAATAAAAAATACTTGCGATGACAGCAGCAGCATTAGATATCTACGGATCTTGGGGGTGAACAAGTGACTTCCGATTGTAATTTCAGCTCTGCGATAATAGACTGACAAAACATACCGCTATGATAAACACACAATCTAAACGAAGCAACAAAAGTGCTTGGCAAATTTGCCTGTTGTGCCTAAACCCTCTCCTGCGTCAACAGGATTGTAAATTTTATAAAGTTTCTGAACAATTTCAAAATTTGAAGTAGTTATGCCCATATTTGGAATCTACATGTAAAATGCATTAAAATGAGTACAAACAAGCCTAGTATTGGAGCAGTGGTTCTTGAGATACCACATACAATTTCGTGAATCATCTGGTAAGCGATTGATTGGTTCCATGTTGGGATTAAAGCTGCACATATAAATGCATTAATTACTATAGCTGAGGGCAGAGATGACACACTAACAACTGCACATACTCTTTCACCCCATATCTAACAGATGTGTGAACAGGCAAACTCATTTCAATTTGGATACACCTAGTCTATCAAATTGTTTTACAATACTGCAAAAGTTGAAATTTTCGAGCAAATTTATTTTTGCGCTTCTTGAGTTCCAAGCAGCTACCGCGAAAAAACCAATGCATGAATATATTTCTTTTGTGTAAAGTTTAAAATTTAAAAATAAGTGAAACAGTACAAAATTGGCAAAGTGCAAAAAATTTATACTGTTACAGTAAGCCACTTGCATGTGGAGACTGCCCCGAAAAAGTACTTAGGCCTAATACAAAAATGTTTAAGCTTTCCAAGGCTTTAGGCCCGGGCTTTATGTTCGAAACCACTTAACCCAAATCGCAGGCCTAACTACTTGTATGCATTTAAATATACAGATGGTGCAGAAGTCAAAATGGTAAAAAAATAAAATGTAAACAAATTTGTGATTTTTAATTTTTTTTATCCCAGCCTCTTCCACATGGTATTTGGTAACACCATGAAAAAGGATATAACCTGTTTCCAATAAGCCTACTTAATAACAAACAAGAGTATGGCAACTTACAAAATGTTGTTAAAAAATGACCTTTTAAATTTTCATCACAAACTCATAAGTGTGGGCAAAAATGGAAAAATACCTTAAGATGTGTGAAATTTTGTGGAACATTTGTGGAAAAAACACTGATTCTGCTCAATCTGTTTTCAACATCTGCAAAATAATCTAAATATAGCCATAACATTGGAAAATGTTGAAATGAAAAAAAAAAAATCACACCTTTGTTTGAAAAAAAAAAATGACAATGTTTTATGCGTAGGCAAGTCTGCATTATGGGCTAAGCAAATGTTGCATATTCAGAGTCATGCCCTGATTTAAATCTTACAAACGATACAATAACATCTACCCTACCTACTCCCAATACAGGGTCCCCTCCAAACACAAGAGGTACTAGCACAGATAATTTTCCTGAGCTCGCTAACGAAGATAGCTTCCGATGCGCAGAGAGACACTTGCATATACTTTTTATTCCCTTACCATTTTTTTCTTTTTATAAACTAAAACAAAATTATCAAAATTAGCCTTAAGGGAATGTGAAAGTAATGCTTGACGTCTGTACGCAGTCGGCATTAAAGGATAAATGTGTCATCGGTTAAAATTTTGCCGAGTAAGCGAGCGAGCGAGGAGTGGATGGGACATGAGACAAGCGCCTTAGGAAATCGTGTCACCTTAGTAGCCCAATCACCTCGGTTAAGTAGTCTTTTTCCTCGGCTCTGCTTCTTTGTATGGGGCTGTTCCAGTTGAAATCCATACACCCCCTATGGATGATATGACCTTAATCATCGACACAGGGGGTGTGAATTTCAAAAGAAATCTGCACCACTGTAAGGGAGATTAAGGTCATGTCTTCTATAGGGGGTGTATGGATTTCAACTGGAATAGCCCGATGTGGCAGTAAGTTAGGTACACACATTAGATGGTCGATTAGGGAAACTTTCCAACCAGGGGTAGTTTTACTAGATTTTCAAATAAGAGGTCATACCTTTTTTTTTAAACTATGGATCAATACAATAGAAATAAGGGGTTCAAATGAGCAACCTCTAAATGGTAATTTTGTGCACCCAAAAACTGAAAATTAAAAGAATGTGCCTATGACCCCATGGTGCCAGTTAGCGGTACCCCTGTTGCCAACATATAGCACCAGTTCTATATACCTAGGCCTATAGGCCTTTAGAAATACTAAGCAGGTTTGGACTCATTTGGATGGAATGCAGCACCTTTTATATGTTTTAGTATGTGATATACCTGGTGTCCAGGAAGTTCAGCGACTCAAAATAAAAGAGCAAAATTTTTATGCTGCAAATACTTTTTTTGCACTTTTCACATCCAAAGCAACTATTGCAAAAATAATAACACTCTTTTTCTTTTCTTCTGTGTATAGGACATTGATAGAAAGCTTAAAGAACATTCAAAGATTCACACATTTTTTTTTGGCTTTCAGAATATTTACCAATGTAATAACTATAGGCCCTACAATGAATAATCTACACACTTCATTTTCTTGTTAAGTGAGACATATCTTTTTACCTGGGCATAAAGAACTCTTTGCAAATCCAATAGCATACGACGACGAACGTAACTTTTCAGGTTTCTTCATATTTTGTCGTTATTTGATAAAATCAAAATAGTTCAAGTCTGCTTTCCCGATTTTTTTTAAGCGACTTCACCAAATTTTTCACAACAGAACACTGGAAGTCCCTTTAAAAGCAAGTGAAACAGTACAAAATTGGCAAAGCACAAATAAATAATTGCGCAAAAAATTCCACTTTAACAGTGGTACTCATGTTATGTTAGTGGCAACTCGGATGAAGCCATTTTACCAAACCATGCATTTTACATTAAGACAAGAAAGTGAAGAAACTGACTCAAGCAACTATAGTCCAATGGCATGGAACTACTTTTCATCAACATGATACTCATCCTACATAGAGCATTATCACCATGATCACCAAATCTCAAGACAGAAACAAGCCATAATGAGTGGTGGCACCGTGGGGGTGTGTGGGTGTGTGTGGGGGGGGTAAGAGTTCTGACTGGGGGCATATGCCCCCATCCCCCCACAGTAAAAATCCAAAATGTTGTGCAAAATTGGTTGATTTTGCCCCTAAAATTCACTTTCCCCATGCTCCCCGAAAAAATTCCTGCTGCTGCCACTGGTGGTCATGCCTGTATTCACTCACAAGTAGTCATTTTGCTTCGCCTCTATTTTCAGCGAGTAACACTGAAAACTATGCATCATGTTGTCAACTTTTTAAAAATGCATGTTCTTAGGTTCCAGTTTGCTGTACTATCCAGTCTTAAGGACCTTAGGCCTAGTTTAACCTTTCTTCAACTGTCTACCTGGTTTCAGTAAGGTAATTCCCCTACATCAAATGTGCTGTTTTCTTTCTTTCTTTGGGCACAAATCGTCTTGATTTGTAAAATATAAAGTTGTATCTACAACACCTGCTTTTTCTTACTTTTATGAGATTTTTATCATCTTTGATTTTGTCCTATATTGCAGTCCCGGGGTTGATTAAAATTGTAATTTTTGTCTACTCCAACTACAGAATTAGAGGAGAACAAGTACTCAACCACCATCTTGATACATGCAATGCAGGCATGGAGCAAAAATTGGGGAAATTTGATTTCTCTCGGAATGTGCTTTAAGTTAAGCAATGTTATATAAGCGCGACATGGATGATGGCGCATTTGAGAGATGCACTTGATGCAACCTGCACGCGATATCAAGACATTTCAGAAGAGACGTAGAACTGTTTTTGTTTAGTCTCCACACACCCTCAGCAAGGACACAAATACCCCCAAATTTTTCCCATAGCTGACGGCTATAAATGAGTTGACTTCTGACATCAATGCCTGGCAGTATGCGCACGCACCATCACAATTTCCGTTATTTTTTCCTGGCAGTATGCGCGCGCATCATATTTTATTCAGGGCTTGTGTTTTTAAAACTCCCGCCACATGATAATATGCTATTGAACAGTATAGTGATTACATGGGGTTCACTCAAGCATATCGATATACCAGTCCCTTGCCTTTGTTGATAAGCATTGAGGTCAACTCATCTATAGGGAGTCGGCGTTTTCCTTCTCTTAAGTTTTTTAATTCCAACACATATCTTACTGTGAATTAAATATATCAAAATTACACTTACCTAATATTCAGAGGACAAATTGATGAGAAGATACATGAAAAGAAAGAAAAAAGAGAAAAATATACAAAGTTAAGCAATGTGAGTAACTAAAATATGATCAGGTACAATAGGCCTATAAGCGCTTTGTTCCCGTCACATAAATTTGCAAAATTTCTAATCTTTGCAAATGAAAATAAACAAAGTGAGCAAATTAATAACAGTCATCAGCTGTTGCAATCCACTCAGAACAAAATTATTTCAATAACAATTTCATTTTGTTACAATAATTTCATAATTTTTTTTAAAACAATAATATGCCCCTTGAATACACCACTTTGTACCCCCATTTTCTTTCTCGCCCCCTCCTTCGCTTTCCTCAATCCTAGATTAAGCTTCTTGATCAGCTACCGGCGCTTACGGTTATTTTTATAAATTAAGACCAAGCAAATATTATGTTATTATAACTAGTTAAGCACACCATCATGCAGACTTGAGACCTTAAGTTGCTGTTGGACAGACGCTTTCTGTTATATGTTTTTTTACACAGGAATCTACTTTTTCATTATGTTTACAAGACACTCCTGCTGTAAAATAAATTATTTCAACTTTATTCCCTATTTTATATGTTTAATTTACATCTGATTTGACGCCATCAAGATTTCCAGTGTATTGAAGCTTTTTCATCTTAAAGTAAAAGTTATTTAACGTAAAAATATATATTTGTAGTGCTATTATTGATTGGCATAAATGTCAAGTAGAAGTCCAGGTGCTAGAGGCTATGTCTCTCCTGAAGACCACAAGAGCTACAAAAAAAAAACTGCTTGGAGAATTGGTATTATTAAAACTGCCCAGGATATTGCTACCAAGTTAATTGGGTGTGATTTCAACAGCTTCAGCTCAAGAAATGGCCAAGTTCTTTACACAGACCCAAACTTTTCCCCACAAATTGAGTTGTGCCAAATATGCAATGCAACTTATCCTGCTAAAACTATAAATGTATGATTTCTGTCAAATTTTAATTTTATTATTCTTCACTAAAAATGATAAAATAATAGTAATAACTATCAGTTTCTCTCCATTTTAATCCAAAATAATGTGGTCAAAATTAAAGGAAATCTTACAGGCTATCTCGCTGTTTAACATGAGGCTCTATAGGGGATTTAAAATTGTAATTACGATATTAATTCAAAATCGCTCTGTTGTCCTACAAACACAACAAATTTAGCCGATTCTATTTAGGTGTAAGTTGGGACATTACGTAAACATTACAAATATGCCAAAAATTGAACAAAATTAATTCAATTAAGTTTTCATCAAGTCAAAATGCAAGAGAAATCAGCTCATTAGTACAGCCTTACTCTGACGACAAGAGTGAGATGACACATCAACTGTTTGATGCTACATCTACCAAAGGAATGAAAAAAAAATACTCCTATTCTTCCAGACACAGTTCACTACTGCCCATAACTACATACTGCAGCTGAATAAAATAATGATTGTGTATGAGACTCATGAAACCTAAACATTGATTATGAGCTTATTAATACATCTGAATATAGGTCAAAGTCCTAGGTTGTTTATCTAGTGAGTGTGTTGGCTTGGCTATGGAGACTTGATTGGTCTCATGTATGGAGTATAAATAACAATACGGCCTGTGTGCAGCTATCTACTGAAGATAGCAATGATAATATACTACTACTAGCAATATCATGAGGTTCAAAAGACTCAACTAATCATTGTGTGAGGTTGTTTGAGCTGTTTTGTCTTTTTTCTTCGCTTTTTTATTTCTCTCAACACACATTTATGAAGTTTAATTGCACATTCCATCTTTACTGATAAAGAACTTATGTCAATGTCCATGTCTAATTGCTGAAGCAGTGATTTTAGTCACAGGAAAGAAACTTACAAAATGATTCAATCATTATCGGGAGCTATCTACTGAAGATGAGTATAAATAACAACATTGCCTGTATGTGTGCATGTAGCTATCTACTGAAGATAGCAATGATAATAATGTATACTAGCAATATCATGAGGTTCAAAACTAATCAAGGCGTGAGATTGCTATAGCTGTTTTTATTTTCTCTTTTTTCTTCTCTTTTTTATTTCTCCCAACACACATTTATGAAATTTAATTGCACACTCTATCTTTACTGATAGAGAACTTTTGTCAATGTCCATGTTTAACTCCAACATGAAGTAGTGGTTTTAGTCAGGTAATGTTAAGACAACCCCAAAATAATAATATGGTTCATATCAGATTGTTATCATATGTGACATGATCTGGTCCATGGGGGCCAAAGGCGGCAAATTTGAAATTGAGATAAAGGCAAAAATATGGAGTAAAAAATCAATAAAATACATAAGAAAATACACATCACAAAGCTTCAGAACTTTAGAACCAAGTATGCTAGATCTTTGGTGTTTTCAGTATCTGATAGCCTATTGTTTGTATAGGTAATAATTATAGTAACTCAATTTTCAAAAATGCCTCCTTTGGCCCCATGGAGCAGATCGTGTCACATATTACCTTGATGATATGGCTTGCTTAAATAAGCAATATTGGGGTAAAACTATATATATATGCAAACAGTGGCGTAACTAGGGGGGCAGGGGGGCAACATGCCCGGCGCTACCCTTAGGGGCGCCTAAATTGACCAATTCTGCATCGATTCTGCGCCCCTCCAAGCAATAAAAGTCAAAATTTTCGCGCGCTTCGCGCGCATTTAATCACAAAATCAATTAAAAGAACATTTTAAGACCGATATTCAACTTATAGTAACCAAAATTAATTAATGGTAGGCCTTATTTGTCCAAAATTTTTGGCTCACAAGCAATTGTTTCAAGAATTGGGAGGGGGCGCCAATTTTGTTTCTTGCCCCGGGCGCTACCAACCCTAGTTACGCCACTGTATGCAAAATTCAGATTTGAAACTGATGAAGAATATAAGGGCCATAATTATGGGCATAACAAGTTTCTCAATAATAGCAACAGTCAGTGGCGGCGCCATGGGGGGGCATGGGGGCAAATGTCCCCCAGTCAGAACTTTTGCCCCCCCTGTTGCCCCCCAGAAAAACCCAAAATTACGTAAAATTTCCACTTTTACGGTAATTTTGGCGCAAACTTTGTTGATTTTGCCCCCCCCTGAAATTCACTTTGCCCCCCTAATGCCCCCCCCCCAAAAAAATTTCCTGGCGCCGCCACTGGCAACAGTTTGCATGCTGTAACATAATATTGCAGAGTAGCATCACCAGATACCGCGGGCAATACGAACAATGCTACAGCGAGTGTGTTAACAAAGCAAATCGATGAGCCGGTAAGCACAGCTGAACTGAAGAAATTGATACTCCGTATGGAGCAAGGCCTAACAACAAGGTTGGACAGGATGGAAAATGAACTAAAAGCAATGAAAAGTGGGCAGAAGAAAAATGAAGAGAAGATTGAAGGTATGGAACATGATGTTTCAAATATAAAAGATAGAATGAAGGTTCTGGACGATAGCGTAATTCCGTCTATTAAAGGGGATACGGAGCATAACTTCATACGTGCAAATGACAGAATAACAATGATGGAAATTCATAACAGGAAGCAAAACCTGTTATTCTATGGTGTAGAACAAAAACCAAATGAAGATTTGTTCAAGTGATGAGAAAGTGTTGGGTATCAGATTTTAACATTCCTCCAGAGGAAGTGGGTGATATTGCAGTCGTGAATGCGCACCGTTACCTCGACAATATGCAGGACAAAACCAAGGACCAGACCCAGTTATCGTTCGCTTTGTCCATATGATGGACAGAGACTGGTTCTTGACTCAAGCTAAGAAACGTCCCTTCAACAAGGAGAAAAAGCCAGTAATGGTATACACAGATCTACCGCAACATCTGAAAAGGCAGAGGGGGAAAAAGCGAAGCTAGCAAAGAAATAAGAAAAGGTGGACAGAGGCAAACAAGAACCGATGTGTTGGGACAAGCATAGTTTTGGAATTTCGAGCAAAACCGACAAACAAGGGAGATGCACCAGGACAATGGACCAAGAGTGCCTTTTGATTTAAACCAAAGGACCTTATATTTTATGTTATATAAAATGAGAAATCAGACTTTTTACAGACTTTTCATGTTAGGTTTAAAATTTATGGTATTGGAAGTGAAAAGTGAAAGTTGAAGGTTTTTGGTGAGTGTAATTTAAGTGCTCTATGTAAACAAAAAGTAACGGCAAACAAACAAAAGCGACAAATTGATAACAGTCTTTGATCAATGTTACTTAGATGTGCCGGGTGGACATGTAGCTTTTTGGTTTGTCTTCACTTTTGATAGCAGTGTGCCTAAATATATTGGAAAACGATCAGATTTAAGCCACTTTCTGAGTAGGCCTATAAACGTAACATGCATTTTTGGAAAAAATACTGATATTTCTGTATCTGTGCTACACATATCTTTCATTTCAAGAATTCGCAGACTGATTTTCCCTGATGAAGTGTTTTTGAATGATATGGAAAAAGTTTTTCCCGTCTAGAAAATATTGAGAAATATACTTGCTTACTATGTTTCTGTTCACAAATTATATTGATTCAAAAAGTAAATGAAATATGCAACCTTCAAGTTGAAGACTATAAAATAAATTGAAATTTAAAATTATCTAAAGTGAAACTGGAAAACTGTTTTTGGAGATAAACATCAATTTCGGTTAAACACGTTGGTTTTAATTATTTTGTGCTGGTCGTGGATGAAAAATTATTTCAGATTATTATTTTATTTCCTTTCATGCACTCGTGCATTGAGTGCAGGTTTTTGTGTGTATGTGTGTTTTGTTTTATTTATCACAGTGTATATTTTTGCATATTCTGTTTTGATAGGTGTCACATTTTCATGATATATCTTTGCATGCTTAGAGATAAGACTGTACAAATAGTATTAAATATGAGTTTGAATATGATAATTTGTAATTATGGGTATACGGTTAATGATGTTAAGATTTTGTCAATGAACTGTCGCGGTTTAAATGGTATACAAAAGAGGAAGGATGTTTTACATTATATTCGTAGTCTGCAAACAATATTAATACCATTGATAATTAGTAAATATGGGTAACGGTTAATGATGTTAAGATTATATCAATGAATTGTCGGGGTTTAAATGGTAAACAAAAAAGGAGGAATGTTTTACATTATATACGTAGTAAATCCGCTTCAATTGTTTGTTTGCAAGACGTTCACTTTGATAAAAATATTGAATGTATGGTAAAAGCTGAATGGGGTGGTGAAGCTTTTTTAGCTCTTTTACCTCAAATGCAAGAGGAGTAGCCATTTTTCTTAGCAATAAATTAGATTATAAAGTTCACAACACTCGTGCAGACGAAGAAGGAAATTGGTTAGCTGTAGATATATCTATTAATGATATTCGTGGTGACACTCTTTTTCGATTTATGGTCCAAATGAAGATAAACCGGATTTTTATAATGAAATCAAAAGACGTGTAGAAGAAATAAATAATGCACGCTGCATTCTGTATGGAGATTGTAATTTGGTTCAGGATCCAAAACTGGATACCTCAAATTATATTCGAATAAATAACCCGAAAGCGAGAAAAGTAGTTTTGGATATGAAAGATCATTTTGGACTGATAGATCCATGGAGACTTCACAATCAAAATATTCGTAGATACACCTGGCGTCAGCCAACCCCTTTAAAACAATCCAGACTGGACTTTTTTCTTATATCAGAAGAGCTTACAACTTATTATTTAAATTCAGAGATTGAACCTGGATATCGAACAGATCACTCTCTTACTAGTCTTTCGCTTGACATGTCACCTATCAAATATGGAAAAGGTTTATGGAAATTTAACAATTTACTGTTAAGGGATCTCGAATTTTCGGCTAGGGTAAAAGAAAAAATTAAGGAAGTTAAAATTCAATATGCTGCTTCACCGTATAACTTAAATAGTATAAGTCAAATTCCCCCAAGTGAACTTGAGCTGACTATAAGTGATCAATTATTTATGGAAGTATTACTTATGGAAATTAGGGGGGAAACGATTAAATATGCTTCAGAAAGGAATAAAAGGAAAAAAAGCAAGGAAAATTTACTAGAAAATGATATAAACAAGTTAGAAGAAGAGCTCGCTAGGTCAAATGATCCTGTTGTTCTTGAAAATATTGATACCAAAAAGTTGGAGTTAGAAGAAATGAGAAAGGAAAAAATGGAGGAGTTATGATGAGATCAAAAGCAAGATGGGTAGAACACGGAGAAAAACCGTCAAAGTATTTTCTGAACTTAGAAAAAAGAAATCATGTTAATAAGGCAATCGCCCACTTACAAAACCCACACGGTGATAATATAAATAATCAAGAACAAATAATGGAAGAAATTCTGAAGTTTTATTCAACATTATATGCATCTAAAGAAAATGATTTAAATTTGGAGGAATTTGAACAACATTTATCTAGATCAGATTTTCCGCTGTTAACTGATGATCAGCTCCAAAAACTTGAGGGGCGTCTGACTTATCAAGAGCTATTATTTGCTATTAAAAAATGCCAAATAACAAAAGTCCTGGTTCCGATGGATTCACTTCTGAATTTTGGAAGTTCTTTTTCAAGATCTAGGTGAGTTTCTATTACGTTCTCTTAATTACGCTTATGAATCAGGGGAGCTGTCAGTGACACAGAGATTGGGAATTATTACACTCCTTCCAAAAGGAAATAAAGCAAAACAGTTTTTAAAAAATTGGCGCCCAATTAGTCTCTTAAATATAACTTATAAATTAGCTTCTTCATGTATTGCTGAAAGATTGAAACATATCCTACCCAATTTAATAAATGATGACCAAAAAGGCTTTATGAAGGGCGGTATATTGGGGAAAATATAAGGTTACTTTATGATTTAATTCTGTATACCGAGTTACACGACAAGCCAGGTATGTTACTCTTAATAGATTTTGAAAAGGCTTTTAATTCCGCTTCTCACAAATTTATATTTAAAACATTAGATTTTCTCAATTTTGGAACTTCTTTTAAAAAATGGATTAAACTCTTCTACAACAATAGTCAATCTTCAGTTCTGGTAAATGGCAACGCTTCAAAACAATTTAATTTGGGTCGAGGCTGTAGACAGGGTGACCCTTTATCCCCGCATACATCTTTTTAATCTGTTCGGAGATTTTGGGCTGCCTTATAAGAAAAAAATAATTATATTACTGGTATTGAAGTCGAAAATATTCATTGTAAAATTTCTCAATATGCTGATGATTCCACAGTTATTTTAAATGGAAGCGATGAGAGTTTGGTACAAACATTGAATACTTTGGATTTGTTTGAGAGATTATCTGGTTTGAAAATAAATGAAGACAAAACCAATGTTGTGTACATCGGTTCACTTCGAGGTAAAAATCCAAACCCCAAACTAACAAACAAAAAATTGAATTGGGTGAAAAATGGTAAATTTTCTGTTCTAGGTGTTGATTTTTCAACAAATTTAATGGACATGCCAGAGATTAACTACGAAAAAATTATGGAGTCGGTGACAGGTTTAATAAAACACTGGTCTAAAAGAAATATAACTGTATTGGGAAGAATAACTGTTGTTAAATCTATTTTGATGCCAAAGTTTAACCACCTTGTTCTTTCTATTCCAAATCCATCTAAAGAATTTATTAAGGCCCTGCAAAAGCAATTTTATGATTTTATTTGGAGGGAAAGAGAGATAAAATAAGTAGAGATCAATTGTCAAATGATTACTCTGATGGTGGTTTAAGATTGGTAAAAGTAGATTTGTTTTTTGAAGCACTTAAAAGTACTTGGATCAGACGAATTGCAAATGGTAATATTGATGAAAAAGGATTGATGTTTTTAATAAGCTTACCGGCATGAACATTGATGATCTGGAAAAAGGAGCAAATCATACTTTAACAGTTGCGAAAAGGATACAAAATATTTTCTGGAAAGAGGTTCTTTTATCGTGGTCCCATATAAAAAGAATCATACTCCTCAAAAACTTGATGACGTTTTAAAATCATGTTTGTGGGACAACGAGCTATTCAAAATTGGTGGAAAAGAAATTAATTACAAGAAATGGCGCACATCGGAATTTGTTTCATTTCAGATCTGGTTCATGCCGATAGTAATCGTTTTCTTTTCTTGAATGAAATTGAAGCTAGGTATGATTTGAAAATGAATCCTTTAGAATATAATGGTGTACTTCGTGCAATTAAAAGCAATTTTAAGCATATATTCCAGGCAAATATTCAAATGTACCCAATCCCAAAACCTTTTATTCCTTTTCATTTGAGTCTGATCCTTCAGGATAAAAAAGGTTGCAAATCACTTTGTAATCAACTAATGAATATAAAGGTTTCAAAAGCAAAACAAAATTGGGGCGAAAAAATTGGGCTTCCTTTTCAAGATGATGAATGGAAGATGCACTGTTTGATACCTTTTAAATGCACAATAGGCGTAAAATTGCGGTGGTTTCAGTATAGAATTCTAAATAGAATCTTAACCACCAATACCTTTATGTATAAAATCAACCAAAGAAATAACAATTTGTGCACATTTTGTAATGAGGAATCTGAAACAATTAAGCACATCTTCACAGAATGTAAAAAGGTGAAACCAATTTGGGTTCAGCTACAAACCTGGTTTTTACAAAAAGTTGGTATTCCTGTTACCTTAAATCAAAACCATATTCTTTTTGGAACAGACATAAAAAAGAGTAATCATGCTGTAAATTTGATTATTATTTTAACCAAATTTTATATTTATAGAAGAAGATGTAGAAGAAATTGAAAATTATCACATTATGGAAAGATTTATTTATTTAAAAGACTTAAATTACCAAATTTATCAACGTAAATGGCAGGTTTGGAGGGGCCTATTTAATTAATGCATGCGATGATTTTTGTCTACACTATTATATTTGAGAATTGTGCTGTGATAAATTGTTCTGTCTATTTGTTTTGTATTGTTGTTGTTTTGTGTTGTATTAAAAACCCGGTAGAGTAAGATATGTAATATGTTTAAGAAATGAAAATTTGATTTGCCGGAGAAAAAATAATAATAATATAAAAAAAATAATATTGCAGAGTAAATGGGAAAAGGTAATCCTGCCTGGCAGTCAAACCCAGGGCCTTAGGTTTACAGGACCTATGCCCTAGCAAACATAGCCATAGGAGGTTTATGTGCAGACACACTGAAATTTGAAATATATGTCGTAAGTGAAGATTGCTACATAGCTTGTATAGGTCTGGCCAATATGAAGGAACGGTTGAGTGACTGCTTTTATGCAATGTGGATCAAATTTCACGGTGTCGAGTCATGAAGCTACTGTTGTTGATGTTATTTATTATTAAAAGTTATTTCATGTTTTTTATATCTTCAGTAGATCATTGCTGTTGTTGCTTTTGTTGTTGCTATCTTCAGTAGATAGCTCCCAATAATTATTGAATCAATTTGTAAGTTAATTTCCAGGGGGTCTCAGGTAAAACAATGCATCTTAAATTTTCAGAAAACTGACTTTAGTTCAGCTGACTTTAGTTGGAGAGGTGTTTTTTCCAAACTAAAATCTATAAATGTGCTCATTTTTTCTGTATTTTGCAGTATATTTTTTTGACCGAATTTGTGATAAAATCGTGCAGTGAGTAAATTGCAGATTCATTCTGTTTGCAACTAGTGATATATAGGAACACAATTGGATCTAAATTAATTTATAAGATTGGTAGATATAGTCTGGATAATTCAAATCTAAGTTGCTTATTTCTCAGTTATAAATTATATTATACACCTAGGTTTCATTATCATTGAGGTATACATAGGACTTTTTATTTTTTTGGAGAAGAGCAGGTAGGGCAACTACTTGATTATATTTCTGTATGTTCATACTACATACTCTGAAAATTTTAGAAAATTTGCACGATTCCATTTTTTAAAAATCACATTTTTGTTCCTAAAATGGGGGTTATAGCGCCCTCAACAGGCACTCTCTCCATAGGGCTACATGTAAAGACCAGTTATAGACAAATGGCCCTAAAATAAAACGGACTTGTGCAAATTTTCTCAAATTTTGCATATGATGTAGATTTAACATCTGGAATGTAATGCAAATGATGTCGTTGCTGCTCTTCTAAATTCATTTTTAAAATGTCCACCCCCAGACCAAGGTGATATAATGAATGGCTTTTGTGGTTAGCAAAACCAGTTTTAGTACTGGAGCACAAACTGCAGACAAAATCTGCAATATACAATCCAGTGATTAAATTTTATTTCTAAAAATACTCCTCTGTTACAATGTTTCACCATAGCCTACTAAAAATAATTTGTTAGTGTCTATGGTTTCACATACTAAAGAAAAAGGATAAGAGCAATGTAAATTTAATGAATAACTACCACATGTAGTTGTAGTAGGCCTACTGGAGCACAAATTGCAGACAAACTCTCCTATAAGCAACCCAGTGATTAGATTTTAGATCCTCCATTACACTATTTCACACAGGGGGCCCACAATTGAAACCGGAGTAAGAACACTGTAAAACAAAGCATCACATTAGGATAGCACCACACAGATACCCCGTTTTGTCTTGCAACATCCCTTTATCGTCTGGTATCCCAAAAGTAGACCAGTAGGCTGCTAATTTGCTTGGATACACTACAACTCATCGGTTCTCGTATTTTGTTACGTTAAATGTTTCTCGTGTTTCTCCTTGTTATTCTATAGCTTTTTCCTGCCATGTAGTTAAATGCTGCTTTTACTCTCAGCATCTAAAAGGGTTCATGCAATTATGACTGATCTGGGTGGTTAACTGAGGAGAACTTTACATAGCGTTTATTAAGGTGATGATGGCGATGCTGACATTATATTAGTGGGTTGTCAAATTATTTGCATTCACTTAATATGCTTAAAGGGACAATATCTGATTTGGAAAACTTCAGAAATAGCTTTAAATTCATCCAAATTGAAATTGTGATATTTTTGGAATGATTTTTGGATGATATGAACTACTAGTATGCAAAAAAGCATGCTTAAAGGGACGATAATATGTGATTTGGTAAACTTTAGAATAGCTTCAAATTCATCCAAATTGAAATTGTGATATTTGTGAAATGATCGTCTAGATGTAGTAATGAATTTTCAATTATGCAAACGGCAAATATGAAAATATTTAATTGAGACAAAATCTGACATGAAGGTATATGGATTAAAGGTATTATGTTCCTACTTTTATTTTGCGGAAGTGTTGTTGTTAATTTGGATATTATGTTTTTGTGTTGCTGGTTTTTTTTACAAACATATGTGATGTGATCAAGCAAAATCAGTTGGGAAGTCAGAAATATTGATTTCCAGAGATAGTCAAACAAAGGTATTTTGATTCTTTTGTTGTCTACTGTTTTAGATACGCTTCAATTTTTCATATCTTTGGAACCAAATGTTTGATTTCAATGAGGTTTTCTGCAAAATTTACCTTTGCAAATGCTTTATATAATCACATAAACTGAAAATTGAAAATACGCAACTTCAGACTGATTTTGCTTGATCACACCACATATCCGAGATTTTGTTGATTTTAATTAACAAAATTTCCCACATCCTAATTTCCGGATAAAGTTACATCTGTATAAATTTATTGGAATATAATGTTTAAAACACAATAAACAAGACCTATTTTGATTTTAAAACTTCTAAAAAGCAGGCTGCATGGGTCAACATTCTCTCAAGAAGCTGTTTCTGAAAATACAATTTCTTCAAACTATTCCAATATTTGTTTGTCTTAATACTGCTCTACGAATCCTACTTTTCAAAAACTTTTATTAGCTGCAGTAATTTGCTATCAGTATACATTAACTCTCTTCACGCGGGTGTCGACTGCAGACGACATGTTTCAAAAAATTTCTTAAAAATTCAAAAATTTCAGAAATGTAAATTTTCCAGACCATATTTGGAATCAACATGAAAATTGCATTAAAATGAGTACAAACAAGCCTAGTATTGGTTCAGTAATTCTTAAGATAGCTCTTGATATTTTGAGAAAATATTTAAAAACTGAACTTTTTCCGTTGAAACACATGGATAGCACGCAGAGCATTAAAGGAAGTAGTTTGTTTGCCTACCGAATGAAGCAAAACAATTTTACTTCATTTAGAAATCTAAGCCTTCACTCTTGAGACCATCATCATTTGGACAGTTTTAAATGTTAAGTAAATAACAAAAATAAACGTTTTTTGCTTTCAATTTTATCTGCTAATGCAGATCAGAAAACTGTATAAGTAAGTGAGTAATTTTCACAGACAGGGTTTAAAACAGGCAACAGGGGATTTAAAAGCTTACAAAAATAGTTTTACCCAAATAGACTTCAATTCCCTGTGGATATGTACTCATTTAAAAACAATGAAAAGCAGAACAATATGGTCAGAACAGTTCAAATAACCAGTAAAACAGTGATTTCAAGGATTTAAAATAAATCCCAAGGGATTGTGATTAGTGACCAATCAAGTATTGGATGTAAAATTAAATCTTACAGACTTAAAATAAATCTTTAAGATTTAAAATTCAAATCTATAAGATTAATTTTAAATCTAAAATTGATTGGTCCCTAATTATAATACTTAAGGATTTATTTTCAAATCCTTGTAATTTAGAGTGTACTCTATTTATTACCCATCAGTAATTAACTGAGATTTGACCAATGAGGTAATTTGTCTTTTGATGCTATGAAAAGAACAGTCCATTTAATTGGTCAACAAGAATTGTCCCTTGATGATATGAAAAGAACACAGTCATTTAATTGGTCAATTGGAGTTTGCAGAACTATTCTTGCGTACACTCAAAAATGTTGTGTTCTTTACATTTGGAATTTTGTGTCTACCTTTTTACCTGAAAATTGGGCCCTCTCCATTTCCCCCTTTTTACCTGATGACAAAAATCGTATTCCCTTAAACGTTCCCCTACCTGTGAATTGATTGGTTCCTGAGGGGTTAACAACACAGATCACACATAGTTTCAAATTACTGATATGAATTAGAGTGTTGGCTAATCCATGGTCATTAACTTCTTGCTGAATGATTGAATATCTGGTTGACAGTGATTCGCCGATTCTCCAAATTTGGCCAAATTTGCACGCTACGGTATGCTATACAGAAGTTGCCGGAATCACAAATTTGGTACCAGCATGGGCGCCGCCATCGTGGGAAAAGGGGGTGCTGGCGACCGTCGACTCGACGGTCGCCAGCACCCCCGAAAAGCGCCAGCACCATGACTACGCGTAACAGCACGCTGCGTTCCCGACTATCAATCATCAAGGGTCAATCACCTCGAGCTTGACAACGATATCTGAATAGACTATTGCCAAGTCTTACGTGTAGGCACGAAATTAAGGTTAATTTTTGTGATTGAAACAGTATTTTTCTTGTATAAATCTTGGTCTGGAGAGTGGGATTGTTGGTCGATTTGATGTATTTAATAAATTAAGTTAATGGATGCGCTAAAAATATTATTAAAAGTATTAAAAACAGCTATTCAACATTTGAAAAACTAGATGGACCGCGGTTCTCGGATGTCGCGGTTTTCGACGCACAGCGTCGACCGTGATGCCTCCACCAAAGGGAGCGATGGGGCACTCAACAGTTGATACAAAGCAGTTTTTATCAATTTGACCTCAGATAATCTCTGGGTGACCCCGGATGACCCCAAAATGACCTTCCAAATATTTGGCTCTAAATGTTGACTGTACCCACCAAGTTTCATGCACGTATGACAGTTTTTACTAATTTGACCTCAGATGTCCCCTGGATGACCCCCAGTATGACCTCCCAAAAATTTGGCTCTAAATGTTGACTGTACCCACCAAGTTTCATGCCCATATGCTAGTTTTTACTAATTTGACCTCAGATGACCCCTGGATGACCTCAAAATGACCTTCAAAAATTTCGCTCTAAATGTTGACTGTACCCACCAAGTTTCATGCCCATACGACAGTTTTTACTAATTTGACCTCAGATGACCCCTGGGTGACCCCAGATGACCCCAAAATGACCTTCCAAAAATTTGGCTCTAAATGTTGATTGTATGTACCAAGTATCATGGCCATACAACAGTTTTTGCTCATTTGACCTCAGATGACCCCTGGGTGACCTCAGGTGACCTTGACCCACTAACCAATACAAACTTGTTCTGCCTGGGGTCAAGATGCACCCACCCACCAAGTTTGAGGAACGTGCGACCCCTAGTTTCTGAGAAAAGAGGTAAATAAGGAAAATGGGCCCCCTGACCTCAAATGACCTTTAACCTCAGTATATGACCTTGAACCTCACCCAAAAAAAAGTAGCCAGAGTTTTTGACCATGACCCACCTATCCTGAAAATCTGAAGTCAATCCGCCCATGCATGCCCGAGATATAGCGTCCGGACGGAAGCACGGAAGCTCGGAAGGACGGAAGCACGGAAGGACGGAAGCACGGACATTGCAAAAACAGTATGCCTCGCGACAGTATGCCTCGCGGTGGAGGCATAAAAATATGCTGTTGCAGGCTTGAAAAGGTCTAACCTTGGTTGCAGCAAGCCGTGATTTTCACGAGTAATTTTATTTCTTGAACGCGAGCACGGGCGCGATGCAGCCGGTAGAAATCGGGTAGTGTTCCAGGCCTCACGCGATTGCAGGGTAATGGCGGCATCCATAGTTTTATTACATTTATCCTCGAGTGACGCTTCCCAATCTTTATTTATTCCCTGATATCTGTACAAGATGGTCAGCCAAAGTGAAATGATGGATTATGCTGTTACAAATCCATACTTTATTACAAGAACTGGGAGAAATTTGGAGAGAAAAATAAGCAAATATAAGAATCCAAAAAATTGGATGGGAAGGAAGTGTTGCTATACATGGGGTGTCAAAAGGTTGCTGTGTTTGTCCATTTCTTCTACTATAGATACATATAAGAAGCTATCTACTGAAGATAGCAAGTTATTGTAAGTGTATTCTTTATTGGGGTATTATATTGGAGTTAAAAAAGGTCACAGTATTTGTGCATTTCTTCTACTTTAGACATAACCTACGGAAGATAGCAAGTTATTGTAAATGTATTCTTTATTGGGGTAATCATATTGGAGTTCAAAAAGGTCACAGTGTTTGTCCAATTCATCTACATTACACTTGTATATAAGGTGCTATCTACTGAAGATAGCAAGTTATTGCAAGTGTATTCTTTATTGGGGTATCATATTAGAGTTCAAAAAGGTCACAGTGTTTGTCCATTTCTTCTACTATAGGCATATATGAGGAGCTATCTACTGAAGATAGCAAGTTATTGTAAGCGTGTTCTTTATTGGGGTATCATATTGGAGTTCAAAAAGGTCACAGTATTTGTCCATTTCTTCTACTATAGGCATAAATAAGAAGCTGTCTACTGAAGATAGCAAACTATAGTCTTTACTGAGGGTTGCATGAGATGAGTTATACAATTTTGTTTCACATAATAATTTCCAACTTGTCAGTAGAAAATCGACCTGTTAACTTATGTTAGTCATGTAAGGAGCTATCTACTGAAGATAGCAAAATAGTGTAGCTATATATTAAGGTATCACATGATTATGTCATCTACTGAAGACAGCAAAATATGAAAGCTGTATTAAGCTATCACATGGGTCATGCAAATTAATTCCTCATCGCCAATCAACTACACATGATCCTGCTTACTGAAGGTGGAGTAAACTGTATGAGAAAGCTATCTACTGAAGACAGCAAAATATTAAAGCCATTAAGATATCACATGGGTCATGCAAATTATTTCTTCATCACCAATCAACTACACATGATCCAGTTTGTTTACTACAGTGCAGGTGGAATAAACTGTATGAGAAAGCTTTCTACTGAAGATAGCAAAATATACAATGTGCAGTCATGTACAATGTTACATTCAAAAGCCAGGATCATGACTTATACTACTTCATCTACTACTCCATCCACCTGACTATGAATGAATACCCATCTCTGTCACCAATTACAGTATTCCACCAAAATGCAGAGAGTGAAAGCAGGGAGATACACAAATCTATCTCTTCATTTATATGATCAATAACACTCTCTTGTCCTCTGTAACCCCCTATTCCTCCCACTCATACTAAACATAGTGTTGCCAGAGTGGGGGTAAACTTGCCCAATTAGGTTCCTTTTAGTGATTTGCAGCTACTTGTTGTGCACTAGAGACATTGCAAAATCTTGGTGTTTTAAAATTTTGGGCTACTTTTAACTTTTTGCATGATGGCATTTTCTGCATTGGTATGCTCGCTGTAATTGTGCTTCCAAGGAATTCTTAAAATCATCAGACCTGGAAACAGTAGCGATTAAGAAGCACATTTCTGGGACATTTTGTGCTTGGAGAGACAATTTTAGGCATGAAAATATAGACATATGTAACAATTGAAGGAAATCATTGTTTTCTTGGAGGACAATAATATTTTAGTTATATTCCCAGGAAATTCACATCTCCAACTACATACAGCTAATGTTGTAACAATGAGCAGTGCCCATAAGCCCCCTGCTCAGTTTGGTGACCTGTTCCCCCTAATACCCCCTTACGGATGTCTATGGAAACTTTCCAATTTCCCACTGCGATATGGTGTGTGACCCCTTTCCCTCCCCTATTATGGAATGCTGATTACACTCTATGCACTACATACAGCAGAACATACTATTTCAATCAAACATTCTGTCATCCAAATTAAATCATTGAATAGCATGCATAAAACCATCAACATCCCAAAACAACCCAACAAAATTGTGCGCTTCACAAATATTCTTGCCAAGAGCTTGTCTTCCAAATCTAGCAACACTAATACTACCTTGATCATGACTACTAACACTTGTACTTAGCTACAAGTATAAGTACTCTTGTCCTAAAGCAAAAAAAAAATCCGCAGTTGAAGATTGATTCACTAGGTTCAAATAATTGATTTGCGCCAATTTATTTCAGATTCCATTTACTTAACTCATTCAACTACCATATATCTCATTCATTGCAATGCAATATTTTCTTGCTGAAAAATCCAGCATTTTTTGTAACTTTCCATAAATTTACTCAGAGGCACATCTGCAACCAATCCATTTTTGTAATCTTCAAAACACCATTTGAATATACCGGTTATGTAAATTGATAGTATTAACTGTGACAAATCAAATTGTCAACAATATTTGTACGCATTAAGATCAAGTGCTTTGTTGTTGGTAAAGTATCAGTATTTATCAGCATAAATAATAGGGATGATGAGAATGCAATATCCAAAACAATTTTCGAGCAATTTAACTCTTCACTTTCTATTCTGTAGTGTAGTCAAATATTTTCAACTTTTATAAAAAAATTTCATTTTGTAACTTTTTATTACTATAGTTGCAAAGAGATTTGGAAATGCATTGAAATGAGTACAAACATGCCTAGTATTGCATCAGTAGTTTTGAAAAGTGGTGATAAAATATAAATATTGAAAGAATTTTCTTCGGATTTCATGGAAGAAAAGGGTATAGAGAGATAGCTAGATAACCATCTGTATATTATATAGAGCATTAGAAGGTGAAGAATGCACTGTGCCAATAGCAATACCATGGAAATAATGAAGCTGGCCGACCTGTTCAATAATAAACAAATCAAGCCACTGAGTATACATCAAGACATGGGGATTGTGCATTCATTGTGCTGGCCATGAGCGACATGAGTGAAAAATATAACATAAAATTAGCGGCCCCTTTCTGTCGATTTTGAGTATGTGTTGTCATTATTGGAGACTGGGAAGATGTTTTTTACTTATAAAGCGTAATACTGTTGATCTTGGATTCTTTAAGCTTACTTCCACAGTTTACTTAAAGAACCTTTGAACTACATTAGGCAAGTTCAGAGCTGTAGCAGGGGTTGTGGTGCATCCCCCACCTATGTCGATCCGATAAAAAGTCCAGTTTTTTCTGTAAAAAACGCAGAGAATCAGCCCCTTTTTGAAGGAAAAATTCACAAAATGTCCACTTTTTTTCCTGGGAAAATGTTCAAATTAGCCCTTTTTTGGAAGGAAAAATTCACAAAAGGTCCGCTTACACTAAAGGTCTGGCTATGGGCTTGGGCTAGAACTTGATCAGTTCCCTAGAATTGCGATGTCCAAACAGAAAGTATGTTCACGCAAGCAGAAGTACAGATACTGAGACTTACAGCACCAAGTTGTAAAAAGGCACATAGGGCCGACATCAAGGCTGAAGGCCGCTGATCGCGATGTCCAAATAGCGAGTGCATTAGTTCGAGCAGAGACACATATTTATAGCACCCAAACCAAAGAGCACAGCGCCAAGGTTTTTTCAGCTGGAATCACCATCTTGATGCAGTTAATGGGTTAAGTGCAATGACCTATAGCACGGGGATGTTCTCATTCATGTACATGATTTCTTGCACTAGATAATGGGGCTATTCCAGTTGAATTCCACACACCCCCTGTAGAAGACATGTCCTTAATCTCTCACACAGGGTGTGTTGATTTCAAATGGAGTCCCCATTCAGGTAATCCCATTTGAAATTCACACTCCCTGTGTGGAAGATTAAGATCATGTCTTCCATAGGGGGTGTATGGATTTTAACTGGAACAGCCCAATGCTGAGTAAAGCTTACAGGTTAATGCAACTACATCTAGATTTGTCTTCACTTTTTGTATCATTCCAGTTTCATGTTGCGTACAGGGTATTTTAGGCCTGGGGTACAGCAAATGAATCTCGGTGACCCCTCAGATTATCTACTTAGGCTTTGGGCTTGATTTTGTCTGTAATATAAAAAGCTCATATTTTCCATGTGAGGTTAAAAGTGTGGCTACATTATTTCCAAACATGCACTAACATGAAACATGTTGATATTTTGTAAAGGCAGTATGTTTAAAGTAAGTGAATCACCTGTTGGAAATTGACTTTGCTAGGTAGGTGATGCAGTAAAAGTTGTATGATGTTAATGCTCTGCATGCTAGCTATAGGCTCTAACATAAAAAGTCACTTAAGTTTTGAGATATTTTCGCAAAAAATCAAGAGCTATCTCAAGAATCACTGAACCAATACTAGGCTTGTTTGTACTCATTTTAATGCATTTTTCATGCCGATTCCAAATATGGTTATGAAAATTTATATTTCTGAAATTTGTGAATCTGTAAAAGAAAATTGAAACTTGTCGTCTGCAGTCGACACCTGTATGGACTGGGTTAAGGTTGTAGGATATTAACCTTATGTGTAGTGAAGAGTGGCCATGCCACATGAGAGCACATTTCTACCTAGTCAATGCACATATCATAGAAAATTCCACTTTTGTGGCAAAAACTCCCATATTTTTTATGCACATTTTCCAAATTTAGTTCCCTGTTGAAATACACTTTTACATTCCAAGAACAATTGTGCAAAATTTGATACCGGTATTTAAAGAAAACAATCACATTTTACACCTACTGCCTGCGCAATAGTCACACTAATCTAGCAAAGGTTAAAGGTCATTTCCTACATGACCTATAATTGTACTTCTCCTCCATCACTGGATGCCAGATAATAAGTAAGAGCTAATAAGGAGCACCGCTCATCCTATTCCTTAATCAAGCAATTTGACAAAGAGCAGAAGGTTCTGAAATGACCTCCCTTCAGCGCTGCCTCTGCCTTCAGGTGTGACATGCTTCCTTTTTGTGCCAGCCTTTATTGACTTCAAACAAGATGATTGTTTTGGACGCTATTGATAAGGCAGAGGTATTACACAACAATTGGGTTGGCCAAGACGTAACCATCGCTATGCGAAGCCCAAATATGGCAGGTTCCGCAAATTTACAACATTCTATTAAAAATTTTTTTAAATGTTTAAATTTTAGAACTATATTTGAACTCGGCATAAGAAAGTAATCAAAATGAATACAAATATATCTAGTAGTGGTCCAGTGGTTCTAAGAAGAGCTATTGGTACACTCAACAGATAACTTTAAACCTTTCTCCACGGGTGTCAACTGCAGACGACAAACTTTTTTTGTTGTTAAATATTCAAAAATTTCAGAATTGTAAATTTTCATGACCATATTTGGAATCAGCATGAAAAATGTATTAAAATGAGTACAAACAAGCCTAGTATTGGTTCAGTGGTTCTTAAGATAGCTCTTGATATTTTGATAAAATTTCTCTAAACTTGGAGTTTTAATGCTGTAGCCTATGTCCAGCATGCAGAGCGTTCACATAGTAAGGACTGTCAGGTACCGGTACTGTAAGTATTAAGCAGGTGGGAATTATATAGCACTTGACTGTCTCCACTTAAAAAGGTACCACAGGGGAGCAGGTGAGATGCGACGATATTGCACCGTTAAATAGACCTGCAGCAGTCAGCGTCCGTCCGGCTCAGCTACAATGATTATTACCCTATTAAAAAGGTGGCTGAAGTCTTATAGAATAAAATTGTGTAACTTTGTTAGTGCTCCCTTGCTATGCGAACATAAACATGCACTCAAAACAAATATATTAATACATACTATATACGAAAACTATCTCTGATTAAAACCAGAACCTATGAAATACTAGTCTGATGTTCTTAAAATATCGAATGTTCAGATTAAAACATAATTGTCTTACAACAATAAACAACTACCAGATGCACTAAACCAATTCAAATCCAATTCAAATCCAGGACCTCTGATTACTTGTCTGATGCTTTACCAAGAACCAGAGAAGATATCTTACACATCCCACAATGCATTGCTTCCATTTCAATTTTTTTGTATTGATTTGCTATCCAGTGCAACATGGGTCATGTTTATCATTATGAATATTGGCCCATGTTGAGCCAGTTTATTCTTAATATGAAAACAAGTAACAGAGTGAACAAAGATTCCTGATAGGATTCGAAATATTTCTGAGTGAGTAGTATCATTTTAATTGGATCTGAAAAAGAACCTTTATCAATCAAATGAACTCTGAACGATCCTGAGTGAGGAATCTATTTCAAGAGTAACAGAGTGGGAAATTGTTTGATAAAACAAGGTGATGTATCATGTTGCAAAGGATTAAGGGAAGGGTAAGTAACTAAGTATCTTCTCTAACCCAGAACAAGCTGGCAAAAGACAGAATAATAAGTTTCTGTGTATCTTATTATCACTTGCAATCAACCTTGCATTAATTCACCCAAAAAAATTGTCAGATGGAAAAGAGCATCGCAGATTCAATCAAAGATCAAATTGAAAGAACACTAGTGTTCACATAAAGCAAATCACAAGTTGAACATCTAGATGAACAGGTCCTTAGGTATAAAACTAGAAAATATTGTATTATAAAATATATCTTGTGAAACATTTTGAAACATTGACTCAATTCTACAAATGCTTTCAACTTCCTTACCCAATAACCCACATTTTTAATGAATAAAGTGCAAAGGCCTATAAAAAAAGTGCATTTATTTCAGGGCTGCTTAACATTCATGTTTTCATTATTTAATATTACCAATGAGCGGCACTAACAAATTATATTTATTGATTCACTTATGCTTAAGTCTAATTGCTCTAGTAGCACTGATCAAGTTTGACATTTGTCAAAAAAATAAACAATAATTACAATTTCCAATTTGCCAAGCTCTATTTCACATATTATGCGCTATTTTTACTTTATTCAGCTGTATAATTTTACACTTACAGTTTCATGTTACTACCTTCAATAAAAGGGTCTAAATGAGCAACATACCTTTTAACCTATTTTTTCCAAGTATGTCAATTGATATCAACATGTCTTATTTTTTGTAACTTTTCATAAACTTTCAAAAATCACATTTTCATGACCATATTTGGCATCAGCATGAAAAATGCATTAAAATGAGTACAAACAAGCCTAGTATTGGTTCAGTGGTTCTTGAGATCATTGTTAACAATTTGGTCAACAATTTCAAAAATGTTCATACTGAATGTAGCGCTATAGACCCGAGTGTTGAAAATATTAATAACACTTTGTGATCTTGCACTGAATGGATTCTGTCACCAACAATCATGTATCATATCACAAAATTGACAGAAATTCATATCAAAAATATGACAACAGCTCCAGTCTCATCGCAAAATATCATTTTAATTGCAATTCCGTACTGGACAAAAAGAATATTTTTCCAATAAAAGGATGGCAAAGAGAATCCAATATGTTGTGTAACATTGATCTGTGCTTCAAGGTATTCTAGATATGACGTTTTGTAAAATTGGTAATTTTTGTCGCATACAAATTTCATGTGATATGAAAATTAAACGATCATTGATTTTAAAATCAATGATCTAAAATTCTAACTGTTGATTGCATTTAATCTCACTCTTCATCAATATGTTATCAATTATAAATTTAATTTTAGCGATAGAATTGACCACAGTTCAAATGTGAATATTTTGGAAGAGTGAAATATTGCGACGTATAGAATAGGATACAAAGTCTTTGATATGGTCTGCCATTCATGCACACAATCAATTTGGCGGCATATTAAAGGACTAATTCACAGGTGTATTACACACCCAAATCTGAACATGTGAGGAAAATATATTGTATCAAGGTTCTATCTACATTATTAAAACAATTTTTGTTATGAAATTTGAAAGACAACATAACATGTAGGCCTATGGAAATCATATTGGATTTTGTGCAAGTTTCCAATTTAGGCGACAAAAAATCTGAACAAGGTTTTGAAAATCCTTACATTTTTTAGAAATTTCAGTACCACAATCCACCTCGACCAAAAAAAAAAACAAATGTTTTTAATTTTTTACAGCTAATAAAAAAAAAAAAGAAAGTAAATCTGGATAGTCAGGAACAGTTTTCCCCACTCTAATTCCATATGACCATTGAACTGGGGGGTCAAATAATAAAGGAGGGGAGGCTTATAAAACAAAGACCAGAAATACACCACAAGCTGACACCTTAAAATAAATTTTATTTTCGTTTACGATATCAAAATTCCTAATGTCATCAGCATTTGTACATGTTCTGTTGAACTCCAAAACAGGTCTCATTATCTGTTGGAAAAACCTCAAAATCAGGCAGAATTCAACATTTCAAACATAAGTACCGAAGTTCAAACCAATGTCACTAATTATGTTGTTGAAATTACCCTAACCGCGGACTTTTCGTCTACCTATACCGCTGGGCGGATACAACGGACTGAGTATGTTTCCAATAACCCCTCCATAGGTCCTCTCTATATACATGCTGATTGCGCCAGTAGGAGGACCTTATTTGCGACACGTGCTGGAAATAAGTGGCGGATATTTTTAAGCTCCTAGCATGACATAAAGCATGCATCTATTGGTCTCCACTGTGAACAAATTCACTGAGTGCTACAACAAAATTTGAAAATCTGCCTTCAGATATGTATCAAAATACACACAAATCCCTTTTGGTACTCTATAATCATAACATTGGTTCAATTCAGTTCAATTTTAATAGAACACCAAACTTGTGCAACACATAATTTGATTATTGCAAAAATACTGTTAAAAAAGTAGTTTAAAAATCAAGTTGTTTAAATGTCAGGCTTAAACAACATAAAACAGGGCACCTTTTAAGTTGTTATCAAAATGGAAATTTATTTTGTTGGCAAAATGACGGTATACATGGTATATCCCTTTAAATATCCCAGTTGTTATTAATTAACTTCCATTTTAATGTAAAATTCCATTAAAAGGTCAGTTTTGTTGTACATTTTCAGTAATCATCATATATTATTCACTGCTACATTTTGAAGTGCTTGTCACTAGAAGAAATAAAAAACACATGTATTTTAATGATTTCTTAATGCAAAAATACTTTACTCTTAAATAAATCATCACAACTGCAATTGATTAGCAATAATGGACATAAGACATGTAGATTTTAAAAGGCCCAAATTTAAAAAAAAGAAAAAAGAAAAGGCCAAATAAAAAAAAAATCCTTTAAAAGGGAATGATCCATATACATGATTATTTCCTTGATGATATTCTTAATTTGAATAGGATAGTCTGGTGATCTTGGGTGAAAATATGTTTCACAAGTACAAATGGATGGTTCTTTATATCAGAGTAAAATGTTATTTGCATATTTATGAATACTAATCAGCTTATTTGCATATTCTTTGCATACACACCATAGTGTGGGGCCACCTTAATTATGAACTGCATAATTCTAGTTCAATATATTATGATAAAATATGTAAATTTTAGATTTAATTGATTGCAATAAACTTATGATTTATGTGTATGATTCATTTCAGAAAATAAAATGCACAATTTTATGACGGTGAAATAAGCTTTGAATTTTGCCATTTTGCACACTATTATGATGTGAAAGTACAATGTGAAAGTAAATAAACATCTCTATATAAATAGAATAAAAGAGGTCCATAGCTTTGTTTACCAACATCTGACATTTTCCTGTTTTCTGTTACATTCAATATACCTGAGGAAGTCAGTCACATGAATGTATTAAATCATTTCCTATCTTATTCATTTTTTTTACATTCTGAATATTGTATGACACCACATCATTTTACACAAACTCAAAAGTATAGGTACTGATTCGTTAGATGATTATTGGCAGTTTTCCTCTATTTTTTTCCGCTTCAAAAACACATGTATTATGCATTATATATCACTTGATTTCACTTCAGTAATTTCCTGAAATTGTATGATCTAAAGATTGTATAGTGGAATCAATGGTTTGTAAAAAAAACATAGTAAATGTGCTATTCCAGTTGAAGTCCTTACACCCCATATGAAAGTCATGCCCTTAATCTTTCACAGTGGGAGTGCAAATTTCAAATGGGGTTGCCTGAATGAGTAACTCCATTCAAAATTCACACTCCCTGTGTGGGAGATTAAGGTTGTGTCTTTTATAGGGGTTGCATGGATTTCAACTGGAATTGTCCAATGTTGTATACCTGCGGGATTCTTGATTTTGGATCAGGTGGGAATGTGTGCCTGCGATTCGGAAAACTAATTACCCCGAATATATTCTATATTTGCTGAAAAATACACCTCAAAATATACTAATTGTCTAGACTTATAATTCAATTAATTCCATTTTTAATTTAATTAAGGCAAATTTTAAATACCATTTTTTGAAAAAAATATTTGAAAAAAAAACCTCCTCCCGCACTAAACCAGTTTTTTAAAATTTGCAACCCAAAATCTAAATTAAAAGCCTGAAAATTCTACTTGAATCTACTACATATCTTCCGTATCCGCCTATCCACTAAAGACCTCCTCGACACAAACCTATATCACACTTTCCCAACCTTAAGTCCCATGTTTACCACACTAGGTGATGAAAGACGATAAGAAAAAACAAGTTTTTATTTGGATTTATCATCCAGAGTGCGACTCTCGACGCTCACAATACCGATTTTTTATTAGTTTTACCGCTGGTCTATGGTTACACTCTAATCAGTTATCCCAAGCCGGAGTGAAGCGCAAAACCATATTGATCTAAAATTACATTGAATATATAGCGATATTCAAACCGTTCAAATACAACATTTGTGTTTTGAATTAATATCACGAGTTGGCGATATAGTGAACAGAGCATTATTGGCAGCACATTATGATCAATGCTAGCCAGGTGCAACGATAAGCGACCACACTTTATTTCCTCCCGTGCGGACAAAAATGAAATAGACGCAATTTATATTAAAGCTACATTATTTTTGAAAAAAGAAAAAAAAATCTATGTGGTTGAGATGAAATCGTGAGATGATAATCAATCATTCATGCAAGTGGGGGGAATTATATGTGACTATTAGAATAATTGAATCATTTCCTCATACGTAGTTCAGGAACTTGTATTCGTTAGTGTAATGTTGTTAACTTAACATTGGATTTGGGGGATGAGGTTGATATCTAAAGCGCATTATGTTGGTGTGTTGATGTGGGAGATTGGACAACTTTGACTGGGGAGATTGTGTTAAAGTGGAAAACAATTTGATATTGAATAAGATGAAAATTAATGATGTGGAAAGAATAGAGCATTAGTTTAAAGCTGTGATGCATAAATAATATGCTATGATGATATAAATGAACATTGATCTAAAATGCAAAATAATTACTGGTCATGATTATCTGTATACAGTAGACACAGGTGCAAACAAATAAATGGGGAATATGTTAAATTTACACTATCACTGTAAAATTAATATGTACCGTAATTTCACAGGAATTTCCGATAGCAAAGTTCCCAGACCTGTTCCATAAAAAAATAATGTAGAAATACACAATAAAATGAAAGAATATGCAAATTATTCATATGCTTTCGGTAATTTTATGTAACTTTATGAAAGAGTTGCAGCGCATTTGCTGCTGGAAATTTTCCAGTAAAAATACAGCGCATATTGTTTACAGTGTAAAGATACACACTATGAACCACAATTGCCTCATCCCAATGGCATAGTTCAATAACCTTAATTAAACAATCATGGTACAAAATTTGACCTCATGTTGTAGAGTATGAGTTTTTGTACCCAAATTGTCAAAGGTCATTTAATGAATGTGCAAATGTATTTGGGGTCAAAGAACTGTGCCCTGATAGATGAGCATGTTGTGGATCCTAGTGACACCAGGGAACTCATAACACATTCAAATGCCAAATATTGAAACTGAGCAATATAATTCCTCTCTGCGCACCATGAAGTCCCAACAAAAACAAATCTATATGCATCATATTTTTTTCTTCAGACAAGACAAGATAAAACATACATCAAATACACGAGGGGGCAAACATACAGACGCAAATAAACCTGACAAACAAATTAACTTAAATATTATTCATAACCCACCATAATATCATTTGACTTGCACACATACAGATGTAGACACGCATTTACACATGGGATGGCAGACCGATAAACGAAGACGCAACCTTTTAGCGACCTTCGCTTTCCGGTGTTCATAATAGCCTGGTACCGAGTCAGCTGCGATGAGGCCTGGCTGGATGATACTGGGATGCTGAGCTTGACTTCAGGAGTGCTTCTGAAGATGTTTATAATAGAAAGGGAGCCTTGTGTATACCATTCAACTATATGAAGCAACTATGGAGATAGCATCATGGTATCATAAAAGATGCGGTTACCACCACCCTTCCCTCATCAACTGCGATGAGATCAGCTGTGATGAGGCCTGGCTGGATGGTACTGAGATCTGGGCTTGACTTCTGAAGATGTTTACAATAGAAAGGGAGCCTTGTGTATACAATTCAATTATAAGAACCAATGGAGATGGCATCATGGTGTCATAAAAGATGCGGTTACCACCACCCTCCCCTTATCAGCTGTGATGAGATCTGGTTGCAATGAGGCCTGGTTGCATGGATGTCCATAAATGTCCAAATCCACCCCAGTCCAAAAAGGTCCAAATTTTGGAAATAAAAGGTCAAGTTATTCAAAATCAGCACTCCCAAAATAAATCCTGGCTACGGGCCTGTTCAGGAGTGTTTCTGAAGACACTTTTAACATACAGTGAACCTTGTGTATACCATTCAAGTCTAAGGTTGCCCAACTTCAGCAACATCTTGTAGTCACTAAAATGTGTATGCAGAAATAATCCATCAAGATTTGCAATGATTTTCAGAATATATTATAGAATTATACAATTTGTCACCTTCGTTTTTTGTTTAAATTTGTTCAGGCATATAGGTGTAACACAAGACATCTCAACTCAGGTGCAAAATGACAATTTATGATTTTTAGCTAAATTTTACAATTTAGCTACAGTCAATAATTCATCAAAATTACCTTTTGATCAACAGTGCAACATAATGAATGTGCTATGAGCAATACTAACATAGGGGTAAGCAATGAATATTAATAAATGTATTACAAAGATTAACTTAGCAAACAACCTTCAACTTGACTAAATATTATGTTGAGTTCACAGAGCTGTAGATGGGATAGAGTTTATCAGTCGGTGAGATGGAAGGAGGATTTGTGAGGTGCTAAGATGAGGTGGAGCAGGGATATCTTGTTTAAATCTAACATGAGGCGATGGATTACTGTATAAAATAGGATTGATCACAGCTTAGCATGACGGATATAGTCTGTTTAATATAACATGAGACACAGGATTACTACATAAAACAGGATTGATCCACAGCTAAAAATAATCTATAATCTGTTCAATATAAAATGAGACAGGATAACCACATAACACAGGGCTGATCACAGCTAAACATAGTTTGTTCAATGTAAGTTTACCTAAAGAACTGAAGATAAATGATCAAGTCAGAACTTTAATTTTGTTAAAAAAGGGGAAATGGGAATGTGCAGTTGGTACTGTGGTGATGGGTGGGGTGTTGATGCACCCTTCCCTCCCTCCAATCTACAAAAAAGTCTGCGTTAGTTGTGCACATTTTCTAAAATATACCTCAAAAGATACTAATTTTAATGCAAAAACCTCAAAATGTGTACTTTTTTGATTGACAATGTTCAAAAAATGCTATAGCATTTAGGTGTGACAGTCCACATTTGGTCATACATGTGTTTACTTTAACACTTGAATTTCCCCTCCCCAGGAGAACCCAAACAACATCCATGACCCCTTCTCCCTCCCATTCAGGTCTGCATATCATGTGCAAAAGCTTAATTCATTGTATGATTAGCTTGCATCAACACATTGACATTACTGTGCTATATACAGAGATTCTCACCTGCAATTAACAAGACCAATTTACTCTACTCTATTTTAACCCACAGACAAATCATTGTCATTAATACTCTGCATGCTAGCATATGACATAAAAAGTCCAAGTTTTGAGTTATTTTCTCAAAATATCAAGAGCTATCTTAAGAACCACTGAACCAAAACTAGGCTCGTTTGTACTCATTTTGATGCATTTTTCATGCTGATTCCAAATGTTCATGGAAATGTACAATTCTGAAATCTTTTAATTTTTGAAACTTGTCGTCTGCAGTCGACACCCGCATGGAGAGAGTTAACACAATATCCACAAGGCACAATTCACCATCCTATGTCATTCCTACAAAATCACCTCATAATTTGCACTTTAGGCATCAACTCTCATCCTAAAATCTTCCAAGGTCAGTGTATATTCAGTCTATACTATTATGTTTGTTACTGAACTTCACCCCAGAAAATGAGATTATAGTTTAAAAACCTATTCAAGCGACGAGAAAATCGCGATGAATTATAGATACCACCCATCCGCTTTTTCCTGCTGCATGCCAACTAATATGAACACGGCACTTTATATTCTTTGTTTCAAGTTCCTGTGTGTCTGTCGGTAACACCGCCATGAATATCACCGCACACACCGAACTCATCTGATGGTAATTTGACAATTATTTCACAAATCACGTTTTGTTATGTTTGGGAAACAATGTGTTTTCTGACATGACTACTAGGTTTTGAAGAGTTTATTTTTGTGTCGTTAATAAGTTGTAGGTATTTGATGAGTAGGGGGTGGGTAGTATACATGAATTGGATCCAGTTAATAGAAAGAGTGTTATACATACTACGAATTTGATCCAGTTTAACAAGAATGACTAATGCCATACATACACATGAATTTGATCTAGTTAAGGGGAGTGCCTCAGGGATATCATTTTACCTGTTGTACAATTGTATCACAACCTTAATGTACTGTGACATACCGAGGAAAATTTCTAAGGTGGGCAAAATTTTAAAATCATCCCACTATGCACCGACGTGTCCAGGATCTGTTCCTGTGGGGGGCTCTTTAGTGTAAAGTGTGCTGAGGCTTGTGGATCAACATCTATGCGTTGTGCCTGTGCCTGTGCGTAGCGCACTATAAATCACTGCGCTTTTTTTTTTTTAATGGCTAAAATTGCCAAAAAACGGCTGATTTTACATGATTTTTAACAAAGTTCGGGGGCTTCAGCCCCCAAAAGCACCACCCTTGGACACGACACTGCTATGTGTGCTAACTTGTTCCCAACATGACTTAACCGGGACATACAATGTATGTGTGCTAAGCAAATGTCAAATGTTAATGCTAAAATGGTCCCAAATTAGGTTAAATTTGGTCTAAAACACGGATAAGATGATGATGTTCATGTCAAAATTTGGTCAATTTTGCCCTGGTATTTAGAGTCAGAGTCAGGGCAACTCCCCCCACCACCACCAACATGGTTGGTTTGCCACTGCCTTTGTACAAAATTGTAACCCTAACAAAAAATAACCCAACACATATCTAAATAAGAAACCAAAAGAGTGTTCATCAATTTTAGACCTGAAATATTATAATTATTAATATTCTTAAAAGGTGAAAGTATGGTACCATTTTTTTTTTTTGAGAAATAAATTACAAAACCATACAAAATGACAACTTTTATAAATGAACTTTTATCACCACTTATATCATGCATATTTGCAATTTCCCAATGAACATCAAATTGAAATACATATACTATGATTCCTGGGGACCAATCCCTACAGATGCTGCACATTAATGAGGATGTCAATTAAAAATACATTTCATTTACATTAAGGTAATCCATAACACATCAATAGCTCAATTTAATGTGAATGTACTTCCATATGTCCAAACCATAGATACTTCATTAAAGGAACAATCACAGATTTTTTTTTTTTACAAAAATTTAATTTGGATGAGTTTTTAGTTCTTTTAGTTCTTCCAATTTTTGTGAAAGATTGTAGCTATGTGCATGTGGCAAATGAGGAAGCTATCTTGATTTAACAAAACCATTATGTATGATTTTGGTCCAAATTTAATGTTGTTATTCTTGACAAAAATTATGAAACAATATTAGTAACAACTGTCAGGAAGGTTTTCTGGTTATTATATATATGACAAAAACAATGAGATTAAATGTAATAAACCCAATTACTATATATCTTGGCCGCATTAATTGTGGTCTTCTGTTGTATTCCCTGTTGTCCTAAAAGTGCAATGAATTTGGCTGACTCCAATATAGGTGTTACATTGGAAAATATGCAAAAATTACAAATGTCCCAAAAAATCAGATGATTGTACATTATGGCTTAATTAAAAAAGATGAAATCAGACATTGAATATGACAGTATAGGACATTCATTCACACAGAAGTCAGTTAAATAAAAAAACTATAACATATTATTCCATACGTTTAGAACTGAGAAATCTTTACTAAACTTGATGCGATGTGCAACCATTGACAAAGGACAACTTCCAGTGGCGGCGCCAGGAATTTTTTTTTAGGGGGGCTTTGAGGGGGCAAAGTGAATTTCAGGGGGGGGGGCAAAATCAACAAATTTTGGGCAAAATTGCAGTAAAAAGTATAAATTTTTACTGAGGGGCAACAGGGGGGCAAGAGTTCTGACTGGGGGGCATTTGCCCCATGCACCCCCCCTCGTGGCGCCGCCAATGACAACTTCAGAAATATTTATAACTGATCTCACAGATTCAACTTTTGATGCATTCAAACAATAAATTCATCCAATGAATAAGATGTATGAAAATGTTCCTTTAAATGCTGCCAAACATATAATTCAATAAGCTTAAATACTGGATGACACACTCCAATGTTGAAAACCAAACCCTCCATTGACCTGGTAGGAATGTTACCCCTCATAGGAATGTCAGCCTAGAGACTTAACAAACAATCAACATGTTTTTAACAACTTCATATATCACAGCTTTATATCCTCCAATGTTTTGCCGACTGATGCTTTTACATTACAAACATCCATGAATCTTCTTTCTCAGCCCTACCACGACGCAAGTTTTTCACGGTAATCATTCATGATTTCGCATATTGCGACAAGCTCTATAAAGCAATAGCACTATTCTATGCTCTCGCAAGATGAATAAGAAGATTTGTAACATTAAAACCCTCTGTATGAGAAAGTCAAGTGCATGCATATAAAGTGGCAATGTATATTCACTTTCTCATTTTCAAAAATGGACCCGAAAAAGTATGAAAATGGTAATTTTCATCACCAAATATATTCAGCATGAAAATGTCTTTCAAATGAGTACAAACATGCCTAGTATTTATAGCAGTTCTTGAGACTTTGCCTGAGATTTAATGAAGAATTACAGAATATGACACTTTTTCCCCCGTCTTCCAGTTTGAAACCAAGAGCAGTGAGCAAAGCCATAAAATCCAGAAGCAGACAAATGAAATTAAGCGTAGACAATATATCAAATTTAGGATGAACTTTATTGCTGATATCTTTAACGCTATAGCCTGTAGGGGTTGGTTAAACAATTCCTAAAAGTAACAGTGATAATGAAAACGTCCAATTTTAAAATTGCATGAATGAGAGTGTACAATTATGTAACCCATGAAAGGGAAGAGGCATTCAAATATATAAAGTCTGCACAAAAAGTAACTCAGCTGTTATAAATACGCCTGTAGCTTCAGAACTAATAATTGTTTCCACAATATTTCGACATAGAAAGGAGGACGATTTATTTACGCAGATTTTGATACCCCATTTGTCCAATATCATTCAATATTAAAATCACAGCAGTGTTTTCAAAGAAAATTACCTGAATTTAAAAGTTGCAGCTATTTGTATTGATTTGAAGTCAGCACGAAGATAAATGGAGGGTGTTACGTGCCACAATGCTTGCGTAAAAACCATTGATCGCTGTAAAGTGTAAACTGCAACTTTTAAATTCGGGTATTTTTCTTTAAAAGCACTACTGTGTTGTTAATTGAGCGACATTTGACAAATGGGGTATCAAAATGCGCGTAAATAAATCGTCCTTCTTTCTATGTCAAAATATTGTGGAAATAATTATTAGTTCCGAAGCTATACGCGTATTTATAACAGCTGAGTTTCTTTTTGTGCAGACTTTATATATATTGTATTGAAGTGATGCTTAGATATTACTGCTTAGAGGTAAAAAAAACAAAGAATTTTGATGGGAAAAAGTACTGTTGTCTTTCAGGTTGTGGCAATCTCAATACAGAGTGTTTTTTTTTTTTTTTTAATTTATTTTTAACAATTTGATTCCGAAAATGATACATTTTCTTTGGTTAAAAATGGAAAGATCTTTATACCGAGAATACACTCGTACATGTTCGAACCTTAACTTCCTTGTGGTGACATGCCTATGTGTGTTGAAAGGGAAGCACCTAGGCAAGGTTGTCAATCCTGGTGTGGGGATGTGGGACACATCCTCAGAGTGGTTTGGTCCAGTGACATAGCCAGCATTTTCTCAGAGGGTGGGCAAAGGGGGGGGGGGAGGGGGGGGGGGGGAGCAAGGGAAAAACAACTTTTAAGGGGGAATAGGCCTAATAAAAGTGCAAAAAAGGCATAATATCAGGGCAGACAGCATACCATAAAAGGGGGGGGGGCTTCTTACAGGTGGGATAGTTGACCCCTTCCCTTGGATATGCCACTGATTTGGTCATATAGGTGTCCAATGTGTTGAAAGAAGGGGAGACATCCAAGAGTGCAGCCATATTTTGTAGTATACCATGACGTAAACGTTCAAGTACGTTTGCTGGAAACATACAGTGAAATAATACATAGATTCACTATCTTGCCCTCCAAGAGTGACAAACAAACATGGTAGTGTCCAATCTCATATAACCTCATCGGAAAGAATATAGACATGTTCAAGTACAATGCAATGTTAGTATATCATTAATGTGATATATTTTGAGTAGAGCTTTTGACTCACTGGACATTGCTCTTTTCCTTCATCATCACAGAAGATATTTTACCCCTCCCAGAATCCTTTGCAACATGATACATCACCTCATTGCATCAAATGCCACTCCCGGGTTCCCTTTGTTTTCATGTTGAGAATATACTGACCAAACATGGGTCAATAGTCAAGAAATAAACATATTTTGCAAGATCTGAATTTCCTTTGTTTGTTGAGTTACATTTCATATAAACTATCAACCCATTAGCAAATCAATAGAGATAAATGAAATGGGAGAAATGCATTATGGGAAGTGTAAGATATCTTCCTTGCTTCATTATGTACATCTCTTACTGTTTCAGTGGATGGACCGAGTTGACATGCAATGATTTTATCTAAATGTTCACTTGGTCATTGGGTTATTACTTTTGAAATCCATACACCCCCCAATGGAAGATATGACTTTTATCTCCCACAAAGGGAGTGTCAATTTCAAGTAAGGTTATGAATGAGTGACTACGTTTATTATCTACACCCTGTGTGGGGGGTTAAGGGTATGTCTTCCATAGGGGGTGTATGGATTTCAACTGGAATAGCTTATTAGAAGTTAAAGGGACATTCAGATGTGATCAGTTTTTAAAGGGACATTCAGATGTAATAATTTTTTACATTTAAAATCCCAAATGTTCAATTTCCTACAGTAAGCAATTTGCTATACACGCAGACATAACAATGTTCAACACCTTGAAGTTTGCAAAGTGATACAAAGTTAATGCAGAATTCAGAAAAGGCAAATTCATTGCTTAGTACAGGTGGTGGTCGCCGTACATCCTCTAAATTCAGTAAATTTTCATCGTCAACCGTGTAATTGAATGGGATTATTTTGAAATTTTTAAACGCTTGAAATATGACAAACAAGTAGGCCTATGTTAATAAATAATATAAATACAAGCTGAAACTGTTGGGGTTCAATAATGAACCCCAGAAAAATAACCAAGTATATGGAAAATGCCATACGGCCGGGCGGTTTCACAAGTTGCCGGCTCTATCATGCCACTCGCTGCCTTGCTTAGTAGAAGAATGACGCATAGTCAGTGAAAAATTTGATTTGGAATTTGAACATTATTATTTCATGCATTTATTTCTTTGGAATATGAATGCCAAAAAAAGTGCAGAATTTCAACTAAATATTCTAGTATTTTAAAACTTTCTATTGAATAATTGCATTTGACAGTCAAACATTTATGCATTTCTATGCAAAAACTGTGATATGGAACTGTCATTTGAAATAGAAATCCAATTTGCACTTTTATAGATTTTTACGAGTCACTCCGAATGAATTCCTACATCGCACATTTAAAATACAGTCACTATGAACCACAACGGCCTCATCCCAATGACATAGTTCAATAACTTCAATTAAACAATCATAGTGCACAATTTGACCTTAAGTTGCAGAGAATGAGTTTTTGTACCCCAATTTTCAAAGGTCAGACAATAAATGTACAAATGTATTGAGGTTAAAGAACTGTGCCCCTGGTAAATGAGCATGTTGTGGATACTAGTGAGTTGCTCACTGAACAAGTTTTATCTCTGTTCCATAGAGGATTGTTAGAAAGCTTTACAAGTAGCCCACAACTGTCCATTCAGGCATCTCTAGGGGGATCTAGTATCTTCTATACTCTGTACACATGATGCTTATCTAGGCACATATTTGCTTTCGTTAAAAAATAGCGAGAAAAGAGCAATGTGGGATTCTGACCAAGCTGATATTGTTTCAAATTGTTTGCAGAGGATATAAATTATTTACATTATTTAATTAATAATTGATATTAATTTCTGATTTAAATCAATGAAATGCCACACAAAAATGGAAAAACCTTATTTTTTCAGTTCATTTTGAAATTTGAAGGGGAAACCACTGTTCATTATTTTGAATACAAAATTGTTAATAGAAAATTGATAAAATTCTATCTAAGGCCTTCAGGGAACAAATGATCAGGGATATGACATTTTCACCACGTAATTTTAGATGTATATACTGTCTCTTGCAAAACAAAGAAACTTCATGCATATCTTGATTTACAGTGATATGCCATTCTTAAACATTTTATCATTATGCACACCCACACCATAACTTCCCTTTCTCTCCCTCTTTCTTTCTATCCCTCCTGCTCTATTCGCTATCGTAGTGCACATTAGAATATGACCGTTGCTAGGTCAACTGGATCACGCTTTCTTTGTTACGAACCTCTGATCGAAATGATCACAACACAAAGCCTATGGCATATCAAAATTCGGAACAAGTGTATGAGCCCAGGCTTAAACCAGTACCGGTAACCAATGGTTACTAACGTGCACTACGACAGTGAATATCTCTCCTCTCTGTTGGTTACTCACCCTCTCATCTACCCATGTTTCTCCCTTTTCTCCCCCTCCATCCCTCCTCCCACTCTCGGACCTCCTCTCCATTGGCCGCTCTCCTTCAATATACACCCCTTTTCTCCCACTCCCTCTCCTTTCTGTTGGCCACACTCCATCCATTCATTTACCCCTCTTTCTCCGCACCCTCTCTCTCTCTCCCCCCTCTCTCCTCTCCATTGGATGGTCTCCTTTTATCCAATCTAACCCCCTTTCTTCCCCTCTCCATTTCTCTCTCCCTCTCTGTCTCTCTCTCCTGCTGTCTGTTCGCTGCTGTCCTTTTACCCCTCTTTCACCTCCTCTCTCTCCATCTCTCTTTCTCTCTTTGAACTCTTTAATTCAAATAATTGTCTGTCTTCCTACTATCTATATCTTAATCGCTAAACCAAACATTAACAGAGGGTCTTATTTCATGCCCTGGTCAGTCTAGGAAGCCTGTCGCTATCCTGATAAATTATCCGAAGACACTGCACTCACATAACTTCATTTAATTGTATTTTAATGAATATATTTCAACTTATTTGTCCTTCTCACTGTGCTTGCAAGGTTTAATTATACCGATATGATTTCATATAAAACATACTTCTTGAAATATATACTCAGCCCTTTCCTATATGCAAATTGCGTATTCACATACACTCTCTCGAATAATTTGGATATCTTCACATATATCAACTTATTGCTATCTACTGATGATAGCTCCACAAGGTTTAATTCTGTCCCAGTAACAACTGCTCCCATAAATTTAGGAGACAATTACACTAAATTTTATTATTTTAAACTACACATGTGTTTGAATTCAACAGATTTTGAAATTGATAATATTGAAATGATGGTCATTTAAAGTCACAACGTTTGTAATTCTTTTTATTTGCACAAGATACACCGGTAAATAAATATACCGGTAAGTATAAACTCTCCAGGACTTAAAATAAAACCAAGAAAACATAACTATTAATGGACTTCACCTGTGTATCTCTTCATGCTTTCGCATACAACAAAATTTGATACCTATTTTTTTCTTTTTTCTTTTGTGTGTTGTTTATTTTTTTTGCTATCTACAGAAGATAAACTGCATTCACCTAAAATCACACCACATTTGAAAACTATTATTTGAGTATAATATATCACAGAGTTTCAAATCATTATGCTTTAAAATGTCACAGATGTAAAACAATTGTTGTAATCTACTGAAGATAGCACTACAATTATTTAATTAATGCCATTTCAAATGTCAACTTACTCACACAGCTTAAATTGATATCCATTGTTTTGCTATCTACTGAAGAGAGCTCATACAAAAACTAAATTTTGACTGCATAATTCAATTTTGGAAACTGATTTATTTTTTGCTATCTACTGAAGATAGCACTACAATGATTTAATCAATGCAATTTAAAATATCAACTCACTCATGCTCAAACACAACTTAAATTGATATCCACTGTTTTGCTATCTACTAAAGAGAGCTCATATGATCATTTAATTTTGACTGCATAATTCAACATGCTTGAACATGGCACACATTTTGGAAACGGATTTTGTTTTTGCTATCTACTGAAGATAGCACTACAATAATTTAATCAATGCAATTTAAAATGTAAACTTACTCTCTAAATGTAAAAGAGTGAAAATTTCACTCGGAACTTGGAGTGATTTCATTCTCACTCTATTCGAGCGGTTAGTCGTTCTTTTAGAGTGCAAAAAAGCTTCTACTCGGTCAATGTAGATTCACTCCTTACAGAGTGATCCAAAATTACCGCTCAATTTCAGAGTGAAATTACAATCACTCTTTATGGAGTGAATCCACAGTTCGTACAGCCAATCAGAAAGCGGATTTTCACGCTGAGAGCCACGAAAAAATTGTGATTATTCATTCGGCGAATAGTCGTTGCAGCAATGGCGGTGGAGTTGTCAGTAGCAGTTTGGCGAAGAAATAGCCAATATTTTCGTTGGTAAGTATACTTTGAACTATTTTATTTATATGTTGAATCATTGCAGGTTGTAATCGACAACTAAAAATCTGATGTTACTGTTTCAAAGGTGATAATTGTAGCCGTGAAGCTTCTTCATTTGTTGAACACATTGATTCACATTGTCGGTCCGGCATTACGGTAGCACACTCATGCACTGCTATGCATACCTGGTACATGTATTACTTCATAAACCTGTAAATGATTGAGTGTACTTGTGTAATAATTGTAATGTTTGTTATACTCGCCAGCCTTTTTATTGTTAGTATGTACCCGATCACATCTCCGAGTCCGATGCGCTAGTCATGCTATACATACCAGTAGCCACAGGATCACATGCAGCAAGGCCAGGTCATACCTAGCTAGGCTTAGGCTATAGGGTCAGGCCAAAGCATAGGCCTGTTATCTCTGACCAGTCTCTAATTTATCATGTTTATATACTGCAGCACATTATATCTGCATGTGTGATGCCAAAAGTCAGAGGACTATAGGCCTCTAGCTAGGCTTAGCTATAGGGTCAGGCCAAAGCATAGGCCTGTTATCTCTGACCAGTCTCTAATTTATCATGTTTATATACTGCAGCACGTCTATCTGCATGTGTGATGCTAGGCCCATAGTCCCACGTCACTAAGCTTTTAATCATGCCAAAATTACCATTTTAATCTTAATTAACATGTAATAACACTTATTGTGTTGTAATTCCTTTGCTCACAAAAATACATGAATGAATGAACATTTTGTGCCTATTTCTGTGATTATTTTTTGTCAGTCTCATTCACTTATTTATTTCAGAGCTATTAACTCAAAAAGAGTGGTTTTTCCACTCCTCTTTGGAGCTGTATGAGTGACCACTCCTTTTGGAGTGAAATTCACTCTCACTAGAGTGATTTTATTCACTCTTTTTTTTCGAGTGAATTTCCTCACTCTTTTTGAAGAGTGAATTTCACTCTAAAAGGAGTGGTCACTCATACAGCTCCAAGGAGGAGTGGAAAAACCACTCTTTTTGAGCTGTTTTTCACTCTTTCACATTTAGAGAGTACTCATGTCCAACTTATATTGATATCCAATGTGTTGCTATCTAATGAAGATAGCTCATAGGATCATTAAATTTCAACAGCATAATTCAACATGCCTGAACAGGGCACAAATATTGGAAACTGAATTGTGTTGCTATTTACTGAAAAGTACACTACAATAATTAAATCAATGTCATTTTAATTAAATTTTAACTTACTCATGCCTGAACACACACAAATTAAAATCTAATTTGTAGCTATCTAAAGATACATGTAGCTTATAAAATATGCTTGTTTGTTTGTTTGTTTATTTCTTCTTTATACTGGGTCCATATTCAGGGGAAAATTTAAGTATTCCCCTGTTCTTCCATATGGCCCAGTTATGCTACTGAGTTCCAACTGCATATTTCATCAAAAAATGTGAAAACCTGATTTGTGTGGCTATTTACTGATGATAGCAGATTTAATGCCATTTTGAAGTTCATCTTACTCATCTCCTAATATAGGTCAAATTGTTGTTGGCTATCTACAGAGGATAGCTCATACAATGTATACTTAACACCAAGTTCCAACTCCATAATTCATCATGCCTTCATGTTACACAAATTTATTTTGAAAACATATGTTTGCTATCTTACTGAAGATAGCATTACATTAATGTAATTTAACTTACTCATGTTGTATAATATATGTGATAAGAGTTATATAATATAATTACTTAATTGCTATCTACTGAAGATAGCTAATAGAATGTAAAACTAAGTGCTAATTGTGATATCCATCATGCCTTTTTTTGCTATCTACTAAAGATAGCACTACCAAAATTATATTAATGTACAAAATGAATTTTTAATTTCAACTTATTCATGTCAAAACTCAGAACATAGCTCAAATTCAAATATAATTGTGTGCTATCTACTGAGGATAGCACATACAATGTATACATAATACGTTCCAACTCCATAATTCATCATGCCTTAACATGACAAATTTTGAAAACTTATTTGTTTACTATCTACTGAAGATAGCACTACCAAAATCAAATTAATGTAATTTTAAATTCCAACTTAAATGTCAAACTCCTAACATAGCTCACATTGAAATCTATTTGTTTGCTATCTACTGAAGATAGCACTGTAACAATTTAAATTTTCTTATATATCATGCCTTACTATATATAGCACAAGTTGACACTTCTAAAATGATTTAATGTTATTTACTTATTCAGCAATGCATCATGACATATAAACATGGTTCACAAATCAATCAACATAACATTCCTAATTATGGAATTGAAAGCAAGATTTGGCAGCCAAATATACAACCATGTATCTGATTTATCATTCAAACTTTTCTGTACTCCATTACAGACAAATAAATCTCCCTAAATAGTAGAAATTTATTCATGAGCATTAGTCGGTGATGAAGAATGTGTCCAAAAAAGTAAAAGTATTCCATTTTGAAATTTCATCGCACATTGTTAAATAAATTCTGTAATTACTCACAAATTCTAGGTTAATAAAACATACCTTCAATATCCAGTCACAAAATGTCCAGTCACAAAATGTAATCTTGCACTAAAAAGATTCTTCCGGCAGACGGCAATATCCCGCAATTTTGTATATTTATATGCAACTAAATATTACTTCCAGCCAATTGCTACATTTATCAAAAGTTGGTATATGTGACATGATTAAGGGGAATGAGTCACATGTCGACCCTGGTCGAAAATGAGTTTTACATATGTTTCTTAAGAGGACATTTAGAGCTTTCAGAAACTGAAAACCCCATGTTAATATGGCTTTTCTTTGTGAAGTTACATCAATTTATCAATTGCAGAAAACAATATAAAACAAAAGAATTTAAACACTTTCTTTGCCAATATCTCAAAATCAATATTAGCGACATCCGACTCATTCCCCTTGATCGTGTCAAATATATCTAAGTGTTACTGAATATTGAGGATAATCCCGCTGCAGCCATCCTGAACCCAGCAACCAATATGAGCATATTTCTCATCCTTAAAAACATAACATAATATCTTTGACTTATAACTTTTAAAACTGCCCATCCATGCCCTTTACAAACCAAGCATAGAACAGCATATCAACTACCAAGAAAACAAGAAGTAATACCAGCAGAGAGCCTATCCAAATACGCTGTTTTAACATCATCAACAAAAGATGCCATAAGCTTATTTATATACATAGACCAGAGGAGGATCACCTTTAAAGGAATAGACACTTTGAAATATGACTTGTGCATGATATTATGATAATAATGTGTTAAAGATTAAAGCTTAATTAGCTATATCGGAATTGAGGTGACATAGATACTATCAAAATGAAAATGGACTACATTTATTTCCGGGTTCCGCGCCTTTCATGCTCCAAGCAGTCACTGTGAAAAAAATGCAAGTTGAAAAAAATTAACATTTTTATTAAAGTGAAACAATTCAAAATCAGTAAAGTGGAAAAAAAATATTGCACAAAAATCTCCCATTCTGAATATGTGGGGCAGACAAGTCCCTGAACTAATGTGCACCCTTTGTGACAACAGGAACTTTGCTAATAGCAATAGTAGTAAAGAATTGCTAATTAAAAAATACATTTTTGTCACCAAATTTTCAACATAACAGCTCACAATTGTCATAAATTACACTATTAGTAGTATTATAAGATATTTCAACCAACTTTTACAGCTAGAAACTTTAAATGAACTAATTTTTTATTAAATTCAATTTCAAAACCACAACATTAAATTTAAAAGCTCACAGAAAATGCTTTTGACCTATTGGGTTTTAAATTGATGTAAGTTCAAAAGAAACAAAAACACTGCTCACAACTGTATAATAAATTTGAAAAAAAAAAATGCTGCTACAATATCCCATTACATGTATATAGTAGCTTTGATCTTCTCTGTAACATTCAACCTAATAATAATGATTCACAGAACATTCCTGGCCGGCTTCCGATGCAAGTGAACCGTTAGTCCTATATATACATAGATAGTACAAGACTCTTTGGTCATAAGGTAAACCAAACATTGTATATACAGTAGGGTTATACCTGCAGGATATTTAATGGGGTACAGAACATACATGTTGCATGATTTTCTACATACATGGTATTTTAGAATCTAGATTAGACCCAGATGATTTAAATCTTGATTGCGGCGAGTAGGATGGCGGGTTTTTTGTCCCCAGTTTTAGCCATTGAATTAAAAATTTGTTCTTATAGGAAATGAGTGAAAAAAGCCAATAATTGCATTTATATTTCCATAACTTTGCAGTTCTTGAGTTAAGGTCAAAATGTATATCAAAACAAAAATTGTGGGCGTTTTCATCCTTCCGAGAAAAATTATGCTCATGGGGTAGAAATGGCACCCATTTCCTCAGTATATCAAACCTTGTGAACTCTTTGCCTCTTGTATGTCAGCTTTATTTGTCTCAATATTTGAGTGCATATACACTGCTGGGTCATGCTCCCCCACCCGACCCACCTTAATGTATTAATGGGATTTGTTTTGCCAATTAAGCCACTTGTTATGCAAATCCATATTTCACTTTTTTTTGTTCAATAATCTTTCCAATTCAGAAAGCTATAATGACAATTCAATGACAATTGGATCTACATTGATATGGATGCGCATCAAACTACATTGAGATACTTTATTTGCGCACCCTATAACACAAATACTGCCGTGAATCCAAATAACGACATCGTAACTGTCAGGTAACATACACTAGGATCTTGTCAATTGCTTGTCATCAGTAGGTAGTCGGACAAACCTCGCTCTATTCCCTCGCAAAGTACGCTGACATCTAACATAATCAAAAGTGATACCGCATATCATGGGATACGATTTTGAGCATCGGCATGTACACAGCTGCTCACAGGCTGATGAAAAATTGCCTTTGTATGTAAGCTTATCTAGTAGAAAAGCATCTGAAAAGTAGCTTTCACAAGCAAAGGTGGAGTTAGAAGCATGAGGACCAACCTAGAGGGATACTTAGTACACATGACCATACAGGGATGTGCCACACACACAAGTCACATTTTTGGCCATTTGGTATCAATAACCCCTTTTTCTAAGCTAATAATTTGGGTAAATGGATGGGTAATATTTTCTAAATTTTTCCAATTTTTCCCCAAAAACTAGATCAATTTTGCCTAACTGTAGTCACAATTTTTGAAATTTACCAACAATTTTGGGAAAAGTTACAAAAACTTTAGTAATTTCCATTAACTTTGACCAAAAATTTTGACTTTTGGTATAGCAAAAGGTTAAAATATCTTGGACAATTTGGTAGATGGATCAGTCCACTTTCAAATTCTCAGCAGCACATCTCTACCCAAACCAAACTTGAGTCCCCCCTGGAATGTGGGGGCTGAGGAACCCCCTTTGGCAGTTTTGCCTTCCAAGGACCCTACCAACTTATCCAATCGGGTTAATTCCAGAGGCACTTTAGCCTGGTTGTTGAAAACATTGTCCTGTAGGTCATGTTTTTTATACTGGGCACCTAAAAAGGGTGGCTCTGTTGCATTATTACTCATCAAGACATGTTTACATGCATGTAGCTTGTTTATTTGATATTTATTATGAGCTTGTTTAGTACTATTTTTTTCCTTAGACATTGGTCTTTCAATTTCTGAAACAAAAATTAATGATTTTCATTTGTACTAATTTCTGTAACTCCTTAAGTCTAATTAGTCAGGGGTGGCTCATGTGGTGGAGGATCATGTGGTGGAGGATCACAATGCTGTACAATGGTGATCCTCCGCCACATGATCTTCAATAAACATTATTGATGGATTTCTACTTGTTTCTGTACTTGATCTCAGCCAAGTGATATCATGTTTAGCATTCATTGCCTCAGTATTTGTTAATTAGACAATTAAAAATTACCAATTACTTGTTGCTACATTAATAAAGTTCGTTGACCTCTATGTATTTCATAGGGATTTAATGTAGGCAACATTCAAAAGGATGCTACAGACAAACGAAACATGATAAAAGGCTCAAATATCTTAAGCAGACCTTGGTTGTGATCCTCTTTACTTCAGTAAACTAAAAACTATTAAAACATAGAAATTTTGCTACAAATCTGAAAGAGCGCCCTCATGCTCAATTTTGATCCAAAAAGTCCATTTTTACAAAAACGCTTTGTCAAATTCTCTTTTAACTTTCAAAACTGGATTGTTGAGCTTATTGTACATCTAGTTACATGCCTCAATCATGAAAATTTGCATCTTCAGTGCCAGATAAGGGGTGTTTTAAAGAAATTTATATAAATATTGACAGATTTTTGACCACCCTGTATCTACATAATTGAAGTACTTGACCGCTAAAAGTTCCATATGGCTAGGTGGGCAATTAAGTTAACTATATTAAACATGTGTCAAAACTTTACATTTAATATCAATGTACGTCGAGGGGTGACACCCCTAACTGAATTAATATTTTCATTCTTATTTTGCTTGTTACACCCTGTATATTATATGGGTCACCCTGTATAATTACTCCCATTGTATGGTTTCTGAAATCGTCTGAGTATATGCTCTCAGAATATATACTTTTATTGGGTTCTAATGTAAACTTTTGAAGTTATAGTACCAAACCTGTAAAAGCATGTGATTTGTTTGAAAAATACACATGCAACGTAACTGGTGCCCAACATAAAAAACATGACCTGTATGGTTTGGAGGGGGCACAGATTTCACATTTATTTTTAATTTTTCAAATATATTTTGGTCAAGGAACTCAAGTATCACACTTCCAATTCATATCATCAAAATATTCTTGAGATATGAGAGAAATAGAGATTAATTATCTATTCATTTTCTTGCCAAAGAATTTACTGGCAAATAAATTATTCATTATCCAAAAACCACAGTAATGACACCAAAAATGTGAATACTCTAGCACATGGTTTCCGATGTACCAGATGCGCATGATTTTAAAAATCAATTATTTAAACAATGTAAAACTATTTAATTGCGCATCACCTTTAGGACAGTTTCCCTAACTGAGTTGAGAAAAAAAATGCACATCGACAAATTGCACATACCCTGGGCATAGCACGCTTCTGACACAATTTCTGCATTTTTTGTTCACACACACAAATAAATGCCATACGGCAGCTATGTACTTTTTTGCATTCCCATGGTAACATATTGCCAGGTATCCCATCATATTTTTCTCCTAAGATGACTTAGTACGGATGGATGAACTTGTTAACTTCTTTCTGTCTTCATTGTTGACTTTGATTGCATGGTCGGTTGGAACAAAATTAGGCCACAATAACTGACACACGCCGGATAAGCAAACTGACACGCACAATGCTTTGTAGAGAGAAACACTTTGGGGCGATGTTTCCATTGTACTTTTTAAAATCCAGATTAATCCACTATGTCCAGATATCTAGGGTTGGTAGCGCCCCTCTCCCATTCTTAGAATAATTGCACACAGAGCGCACAAAATTTTGGACAAATAAGGCCTACCACTAATTAATTTTGGTTACTAGAAGTTGATTATCGGTCTTAAAATGTTGACTTTCATCGCTTGGAGGGGCGCATAATCGATGCTGAATTGGTCAATTTTGCGCCCGGGCACGTTGCCCCCCCCCCCCCTGCCCCCAGGAATTTAGGTAATAGCTAGGAATACAAGTTTGGGTTCGGGTTTATTAGATTGCACAACACCAACATGATATTTCGCAAGAACCAAAGGAGTCAGTATTGGGAAATATGCTGTTGTACAGCTGGTTCCAGCTAAAAAATCGTAACAATTTTACTAGATTAACACTCTTCGTACTTCATGAAAAATATATTTTGAATACTTAACACTAGATGTCAAAATACATTTCATTCATGTATGATTATTTAACATTATTACATATTCTTAAAAATACAGTATTTTACAGTCACCCTAAAGCTAACATATTTATTTTAAGTATGTGTCCTTATACCAAAGCAGTGAATACCAAATTCAATACACAAGATTTGATTCAGTGCTGACATTTGTCAAAAAAACCTTGAAGACTTAACTCTTGGGAACCAAGATTATCTTTCAAGTTCATTTATTCTTATACTTAACCTGCAATATTAAAATGTTCATTCTTTTCATGCATAATCCGATTATGTTGCTCCGAGTCCTTGATTTTTATATAAAGGTCAATGTATTCTGCTTTGCCATTCAATCATAATGCAACTTTGATAAAAATATGGAACCTGGATGCAACCGAGTACCACCTGGTACCACCGACCATACACCATGCATCAATTCACTTATTTTCACTAAATATACGTATAGAAAGTACATTTGATGATTTAACCATGAATTTTTCCTAATACTTGAAAGATCATAACCTTTTTTCCAAAATCACTTCTGCAAAAATAGTAATATCTTGATTGAAAAGAACCGAAACACTCTTTTCCACAGGAAATAATATTATCTTGAATTTGTTACCATGGTGACAAAACAAATGTACCAAACTTGGTATATTATTTAATTTCAAAACCATAATATCATTTGCAAATCAGCTTATAAGTTACAAACGAGCCGAGAGGTTTAAGGCTTGTTCATCTTTGCACTAACTTTTCCTCGCTTAACTAGTTTGGCTCCAAGGCATATATATCCCCCATAAAAGATAAATACCTGTTTCTTTGGGACTTTCTCCGCAAGGGGGAATAATATCGCGATATTACGGGCTGAAAATGAAATCTCGCAACATCCTAATAATAAAGTAAAATCTCTACGGTGCTGTAACATCGTATAATATGTTGCAAATATTTAAATGGTGAGATAGGTTATTACAGGACTCCATCATCATCCACAACATGCTCATCTATCAGGGCACAGTTCAATAACCCCAATACATTTGTACATTCATTGGATGCCTTTGAAAATTTGGATACAAAAACTCATACTCTGCAACTTGAGGCCTAATTTTGTATTATGATTGTTTAATTGAGGTTATTGGACTATGCCATTGGATTGAGGCCATTCTGGTCCATAGTGATAGTTCTCTCTCCATAGCCTCGGGGCTCTTGGGGTATTTATAATCATAATACCATTGCGATTGCACGCACAATGTATGAACCTTATGTTTCACGTATGTCCTTATTATTCATCCATGTGGTCTGGTTACTTTAAAAGCGAAATATTTTGTTTAATTATACTTTCATAATTTACTAATCATGAAATATTCAAATAATTTTTGTGACATCGAAATAAATGACGGAATAATTTCACCAAATAGCTTCCAAAATGGGAGAAGTTGACTGAAAGTAAAAACAGTTTGAAAATATTATTACAGCCATCAAAATATTTTGACACTTAAAAATATCGCTAGCGGCGAGTACTGTAAATCTCACCACGTTTTCATCACTATACCGGAAATATTTTGCTCATTCATTTTAGACAAAACTGTTTTTAATTAAATATGTTCAGCATATAACACATATCAAAATATGATAAGCTTATCTTCTAATGTCAATAACTTGGACCAAAATTAATGTTTTCACAATTTAGCATGTGCAATTGTGCATTGTATCAAAGACAGTATAGAGAATGATGATTTTTTTTTTTTTTTGGGGAGCCATGATTTAAATTCCCCAAAATGGTTGCCCACTGCAGCCAAATTGAATTTAAAATTATGTTACCAACCTCAAATTCATCCAATTTGTATGACTGGTGAACCAAAGTGGGAGTCTGTGCCCCCCTTTATGCACTCCTTCACACAGTGGCATACCAGATCTACCCGATCAAGGGAGCAAAATTTCCAATATGTCCCGCTGACCCACAACTAAAATGATTTTACTGGGACAAATGCATGCTAAGCATGTGAAAATTTGCAATTTTAATGATAAAATTGGGCAGAATTTGGACAATGGCCTAAGGAATGAACATTACAAATTTTACAGAGGGGCAACTTTCCCCAATGCCCCGCCCCCTCCCTTGATGCCTCTGGTCGGTATGCTTCTGCCTTCACACCCCAAAGTCCTATACCAACACCATAACTGCACATGCTACATGTATATATGTTCCTCTATCATCCCTGCTTGCAGTTACTTCTCACAAACCTACTGTGAATTTTTACAACTAACACTGCCGTAACCTGACAAGGTTAACGAACCAACTATAGAGTCGGTATCACCTTGCAGTCCATTCAGGTTCAATCATATACTATTACAAACGAGTGAATGGGAGATTTAGTATTGAATGATATGTGATGAGCAGAATTTGCCATGCATGGGAAGTCCGCAAATTCCCGTGTATCAAGTTACTGTTTTAATCAAACAAGAAGTAGGGTACAAAATTGGTCCTTGACGAGAAGAAGAATGTCTTTTCCATGAATGTAGTCATTTTTTTGCGAGGCATTTTTTGAATCGTAAGGTTTGCTCTTATTTAATTTCACACATTTTGTTTGGATTTACAGATTTCTTTTTTCTGATTATGGGTTAAATTTAAAGTGTGAAAGATGTGGCAACACAAAATATTGCCCTTCTTCGATAATGCTTTATTGTACTAATCAATCTAATTAGCTTTGTGCAGTCCCCGGTTGCAGTAACGCCCGCGGTTGAAATGTCCAGTTTCATAAAAATGTCCGCATTTGATGGCAAACACATACCCACATCCACCCCATGCAAACACACCCCCATGTGTAATCGCGTACGATAGAGGACATGTTTTACAAAATATATTAGACATGCAATTATTGCAGTCGTTTGCAGACCTCCTTGAACCGAGGACGGTCCACCAGTGCAGAGTGGTCCACAGTTTAAATGTGAAGTGCGATTGTGTGTCCTCATTTGCTGGCAAATACCCACGTACACCTAATTTACAACACTCTTTCACACAAATGCCTTACACATGCATTCAAGACTGCAGAAATGGCTTCTTTGACAGGCATGTAAATGCAAGTGTACAAAACAAACCCATGCTCTAAATCCCAATTATACACTTTAATTAAAATGTCTGTAGACCTGAATATCCTAATTAAAAAGTGCAACATCAAACAAGTATATCCCAATTCATAAATAGTGCAACCAATGTTACGGTCTTTATAAGGAAATTTCAAGCATGACCGACAAAACAGAATGAAATCAAATCTAGATTCCCACTAGGATATTAAACATGCTCATTATAAAGACACAGTTCTTTAACCTCAGTATGTTTGCACATGAATAGAATGACCTTTGAGTGTGTTGGGTATAAAAACTCATACTTTGTAACTTGAGGTCAAAGTTTGAGCTAACAGTTTTGAATAGGGTTCACTGAACTGTGTCATTAACAATGAGCCCATTTTGGCAAAAAATGTTTCAAACAAACTAGGCGTGTTCAGACGGTCATAGAATTTTTGAGGATTGGCTCTCCGGGGCAATATAATGGCAAGGGGGTATCAGGCGCGTCCAAAGATTCACGTAAAAAGCGTATTTTTTCACAGTCGGCCTTTGTATGTGCGTAACATGAATAGGGTATTAAATTCATGTAAAATTGGCATAAAAGGGTATGTTTGTGCGTACTCAAAAATTGCGATTCCTAAGTCAATCCCCGACTTATTAACCCCCTGACCACTACCTGCCGATCTAACATTGCCTCTGATTGGTCAATTACGTGATATCTTCACTTTAATCACCAATCACAATGGAGCTTTGCAAATAATTCACCCCGTTTTTTTTTTTGTGTGGTGAAATTATTCTAACAATGTTGCTGATTGGTCCAACTGATAACAAAAACTTCTTTTTGGCCAATCGGCAGTTAGTTCTCATGGGGTTAATAGGGATAAATTTGGGGACAAACTTAGGCATTGGTATCCTCAAGACAATTCACATGGCATATTTCCCCAACATTAACCAAAAAGCCCTTCGTATAGATGTACCAACTGCCATCCGCATCTCTATACTATAGCCACAACCTAATTCAAATTGAGATGGATAGAGTCAATGTTATTGAATATCTACTGTTAGCTCTAAAACAAACACTGCTATCGAAATCAATTTCTATCCTATCCCCAGTGAGTGCCCACAGGGTTCAAATTCCTATACATCAGCATCCACGAACGGTATTCTGGACTTATTCCCCCATCTTATTAGGTAAGTGCAACGGCAATAGTGTATATAATAAGCTTATCAAATATTGCGCGTAGGTATCCAAATTATTAAAGAATACATATTTATCTAAATTATACCAATAAAATCTGTAATTTATTACCATAACAACAAAAGCCTTGTTATAAGCTTATAAATGAATGCTATCTTATATACCCAAGTGAGAAAAAAAAAGTATCTCATTTTTTACGAATATTTATGCCTCTTTAATACTCTTAAACATAAACCTGACTCTGATGTTTAATTAACTTATAGCCGCAGCCACGGTATATATGCGTACAATGGAATCTAATACGCTGTATAATATGAAACAGTATCAAGTTTCTTGTCTATAGCTAACCACTTCCTACCACCAAAATGACATTAACACTTAAACCCTACCCTCAACTATTATTTCAAATAATGTATATACCGGAAGCAATTTTATTTTTTTCATTGAAGGTGTTCAGATCTCATGCATCCAAAAGTATCAGATTTCAGACAACAGTACATTTTCAAATGTCCTAGCCTGTAGCATTAACCCTACATTCTTAAGTATGAAAAACAAAATTATCTTCCAATTTCATAAAGCCCAAACCTATGGCATGTCCCTAACCTTAACATGCATTGCAATGTTAATGCTATAAAATAGGTTGAAAAACCTAACCTATGACATGAGAATCCTATCCTAATCCTTAATCCACTTACTTCTATCTAAACCATATCCTAACAGAGTATTCTAATATTTAATCTAAGCAAAGGCAGATCCAAAATTTGCAAGAGAAAAAAGTTGTCAAAGTGGGCAACCCCTGGACCCCATGAAAGATCAGAGGATACCTTAAAACACCCACTGAATGACTAACCCAGGCAAAAAAGAAATAAAACAAAAGCTATTACAGGCATGAGAATGATCATCCATGAAAAAACCCGAAAAGTTTGAAAAAGCCTGAAAAAGCATGTGTAATGAGGCTAAAAAGGCCAAAAATGGGCTGAAATTAAAAGAAAGTGCGGAAATTTGGACCACAAAAAAGCAGGAAATCCTGCAAAAGCAGGAAAATTCTCATCCCTGCCCAATATGCAAAATTTACTGAAACAGACTGATTGTGCAGATTTACTGGGGGCCGGCTTGCACCCCCTCCAACCCCACCCTGGATCCTCCCCCTGCTAAATCTCCATGACAATGGTTCTTCTAAGTGCATCTTACCATCTTTCTTAGCATCCTCCTTGTTGTGCTTACTACTGGTATTACTCCAGAAGCCTATGCATTGCCAATTCATAATAATCCTATAAAACAAACTATTGCACACCCTATAGAGTATCCTCCTCACATAGAGCCCCCTTGATGATGATGATAACCACGACAACGACGCAGCTGCAACCAAAAAATGGACTAATTCACAACGATTTAACGTGCGCAAACTGACGCCACGCCGACAAGTCAGTCAGGACTCTACCATAAAGTGATATGAAGCCATGCCAAGCAATATGATAAATATTCCTTCCCTATATGGCTGGTTTCCACATCAAAGAATATAAAGAGGAAGATATGCCATACATAATTATGCATATGGATGATAATATTACACTTACCATGTACTTGGCGTGAGTAACTAGCTGGCGTTCGTTATTGCACCGATCCACTTTTTTTTCTTACATAATCATACGTCGTTATCTGCTCTACCAACCGAAGAAGCCCTTTAACTACTATACCAGGTTTTTCTATCAGATCTGATTGTTAGTCGTATCCGTGCATAGCAGAGCACGCGTATCGCAATATTACTCTCCGTCCGTCACAATCAAACCAAGCACTGGTAATACTAGTCGTGCTACAAATATGCTCTGCACTTAGTGTAAAAACATGCGTGTGTGGAGTGTATATATGATGCGATGGATGGGTTTGCATGCGTTGGTAATAAAACTCACCAGTGGCTACAGACCCGGTGCACCGTCAGTATTCAGCAAGATTTTTTTTTCCACCACAATAAACTCTCCACTTCGATACTAGTACTAGAAAGAGATCAGTGCCCAGTCAACCAAATGAAAATGTACCAGTTATTAGTTTCACAGGGATTCAGTGCTGCCTGTGTAAGGTGTAACTGGACTACCGTGGCTCCATCAGTCGGGAACCGACTGCCAGTAGCTGGATATGAACGAGCACAGCCTCTCTGCAGCCAGAGATCGAGTTCACACTTCACATGCGAAGAGTGGTAAATGTTATGTTATCATAAAAATGTGTAAATGATTGCGTACAACTGTTTACAATAGTGCTAACACATGTGGCTGGCTGACTGCCTGGCAGCATGCAATGGGCCACAGTCCAGCTGTGATTGTGGTGTTGAGACGGAGATGGTTGTGTGAACTTTTAACGTGGGTGAAATATTATACAGCACTTTAATTTTCACTAGCATTTATTTTCACATGTTTAAGTTTGCAACTTAAATCTAAAATAATCACAACAAAGATGTTCAGTACCTACTATTTACACTTTCCTTTTTTCATATTGTGAAAATTTATACCAGACAAAATTTGCATTTCCTTTTTCATATTGTGAAATTTATACCAGACAAAAATTCCCCACCAATGTCAAGTTAACAGTAACACCTGGAGTTGCATACAAATGATCAATAAATATGCATAATATCACATCACATCAGCCCATTTTATCTATATTGTGAATACCGGAATTTATGAAATAGAAACAAATAAATTTGGTAATATTTATCAACTGATATTGCATCAAATTAAATATCATATATTCATATCAATATCAACATGACACAAGCCAATTAAAGCTTTAAGGCCATACCTTTGTTGTGACAACTGATAAACAAAAATCCACCAACCAACCAGGCATGCTAAAAGATTTTATGTTTTATCTATAGGGTCTGCATGTATTAATATTTCTGAATAATTTTACAAGTGAATGTGAACTGTTTGAAAGGAACCAATTTTGTCAACATTTGAGCAAAAAATTATAGGAGCACAATGCAAGTTAACTTGCAATAGCCATGGAAATAGAAAGATTTCCTTGTTCATGTTTGTTGACAATCTTTAGATCTTTTGATATAAACTTCCCATGTTTTACAGTGCATTATTGTACTAACTATACAATGTACTTCACACAGCAGACATAAAATACATTAGCCTAATGTGGTATCCAGAGCAAATGTAACCTGACATGAAAATAAACAAAGAAAGAGAGAAAACACACAATTTAACATAAAACCATGAAAGACCCAAATGAAGTAAAAGTGCATCAAACCCAGTAATTCCCACACACATCTATTGTGGACACTAACGCATTTGTCTCCATTTTTCAAGCATTTCACCAAATTGACATTTTCACAAATGATCTGTGAATTTATATGGCCGATAAAACTCTAATGTGTAAAACGTCTAACACTAGCATTGTGTGTGTAAGATGTGATTTGAGAAAAAGTGCATGGGGGAAGGAAAAAGATGAAAAGAAAGAGAGAAAGAGAGGAAGAGAGGAAAAGAAGGAAGGAAAGAAGGAAAGAAGGAAAGAAAGAAAGAAAGAAAGAAAGAAAGAAAGAAAGAAAGAAAGAAAGAAAGAAAGAAAGAAAGAAAGAAAGATAGAAAGAAAGAAAGAAAGAAGAAAGAAGTAAAGAAGTAAAGAAAGAAAGAAAGAAAGAAAGAAAGAAAGAAAGAAAGAAAGAAAGAAAGAAAGAAAGAAAAAGAGAAAGAGAGAGAAAGAAAGAAAGAAAGAAAGAAAGAAAGAAAGAAAAAGAGAAAGAAAGACAAAGAAAGAACGAACAAACAAATGAAAGAAAGAAAGAAAGAAAGAAAGAAAGAAAGAAAGAAAGAAAGAAAGAAAGAAAGAAAGAAAGAAAGAAAGAAAGAAAGAAAGAAAGAAAGAAAGAAAGAAAGAAAGAAAGAAAAATTTAAATTATATTGTCATTGACTCTACGGCCTTGACAAAACCAAATAATTACCCATGCTTTTTATACTCCAGCATTCATTTGTGGTTGTCCTACAAATGACCATATAATTAAAAATCGAATCAAACAACTAGAATCGTTAATGACTATTGTCAAGATTCAGTATTCACAAGACCAGCTAAAGTAATTCATTAAATCTACAAATATGTTTTTTGAATCAGTCAGATAACATACATGTTCAGCTTGACAAAAGCAGAGCACTTTCCAATGGGTTATACAAATCCCTTGATCACAGAGCGCATATAATGTATTCCATATGTCATGTCAAGTTCAGGAGTACAGGAAAAAGGAAGTGAGCACTTTTTTTAACCCTTTGCAGCACCACATGTACAAGGAGGAAAAGGAGCTAATAAACTCGAGTGTATAGAGTAAAAGATGGCAGTCCAAAATGAGGACAAAAAAACAAAACAGACAGAGAGATGTACACTACAAGATTCTAACTGCGCCTGCCTGCACAGGTACACTGACGCCAAGGTACCTGACTAGTGCACATAAAGTATATACATAGCACCAATACTGCTACTGCACAGGACCACCAGCAGTGGTACTGCACTGGTACTACACTGGTACTACTGCACAGTGCCATGGGCAAGTACATTGGCAATGGTGTACCTGTGCATGTGGCCCCAATACTACATTGTAGGAATCTTGTAGTGTAGGAGTCGGTCAGACACAGAGAAACAGAGAAAGAAATGCAGAAAAAAAACAGGAACAAGGTTTGACTACTAAATGAAGGTCAGAAGAAGAGCTCTATTGTTTAATTGTTAGAGAGAACAGTCAACAAATATAAAGACATGAAAGAGACCAAACTGGAGGAATGAAGGTATCAATAACACCCGAGATGAAATGAAGAGAAGAATGAGAAGTGGAACAGGAGTAAAGAAGGATGAAGAGAGACAACACAAAGAATAGATGATGTAGACATAGATTTAAGAGAGCTCATTACAGAAATGGATACAGCTGACATACCATAAAAACTCGATAGTTAGCATATGTGCTTACTATCGAGCGCTTTTGAAAACATAAAATTGTGCCAAAGTACGGCGCTTTACCAACTGAGCTAATGAGGTTGAGACACACATTTGCAGGTTGTATATAACTCTGTGTGTTGATGATTTGCTCAATACCCTTTACACTTTGGTGGATGGGGCACTTCATGTTTGCATGTTTTAAAAGCGCTTGATAGTAAGTATATATGCTAACTATCAAGTTTTTACGGTAGCAGAAAAGAGACAGACACCCCGACACACAGAAAGATAGAGACAGATACACCTCGACCAAGAAACAGAGATCAATACTTATGTAAGATACCAAATATGCATGTACCCGGCATATATGTACAACCAATTAGACACGCAACAAAGTATGGTTATCAAATTAGAGATAATATAATTTAATCATATTTGGTATGCTGAATTGAACATTTGCCATTCTCACTTTCTACCCTTTTTAAAGATGAGTAAAATGTAAGCCTAATATATTATTATCATTTTTCAACATCAAAAACATCTGTTCTAATTACCAAAATCTGACAAAAAGTGTAACTCGTGTACGGTTCAATTACTAATTAAATCTCCATATTAGCTTTATTCGAAGTTAATTACTCAGAGAAGCAAGTGCTTTTCGTAATAGATTCACGGTCGTAAACAAATCGGAGTCGTGAAATAAACTTGGCTTTTCACCGCTTCAGTTGACTGCATATGAAAGCATATTATCCAAGGGGAGAATGACAATATTGCAACCAGGGGGCTTTTCCTTGTACTTTCAACTTGAGCTCAAAATTCATGTTGCTGTTGCAAGAGACAGATACATGCAATAGCTGCCACTTGTATTTTTAGTAATATTACAAGAACGTTCTGCAGCAATGAATAGAAATAGAGAGGGAAACATTTTGACTCCCTCTACCGTCCTGTATATTGATATTTGGGGGCAGTGGCGCCACCAGGGGGGACAAATTCTCCCAGTCAGAACTCTTGCCCCACTAGTTGCCCCCAATAAAAACCCAAAAGTATGAAAATTTCCACTTTTGCAAAGATTAATTAGTTCAGTCATTTTGCCACCCTGAAATTCACTTTTCTCCCCTGAAATTCACTTTGACCCCATATAACCCCAAAAACATCCTGACACCACCACTGTTTGGGGGTATTCAGGGCCTTGCGGAGAGCCTCAAATCAATGTGCCATGAAGCATTTTAAATTGCACCTATGGTCTCTGAGCACCGTGGACATGCTGAAATTGGGCAAAACACAAATACCCACAAAATTAAAAGATGGCAGTGAGACCCGATTCTCATTTTCTATTTCTCTGGGGCAGTGGTAATTCATGGTGAATGCAGCATCACCCATCCTCCCCCCCCCCTCAGTTTCTTTCCCCCTGTCCACAACAAGATGTCACTAAAAAACACTATTCTAGGCAAAAAATGCCAAATTTTAGGCAAATGTGTGTCCATGCATACAGCAGCTCGTAAACTTTCAGACCCTTTTGTTTTTACCATGGAATCAAGCACAACACAGTTTTGACACATATCGGCAATGGATTATCCATCTGTCGTTAGCAATTGATCAATACCATCATGGGGTACAATACTTTGTCTGTTATTATTGTCATGTTTCATCATTGCTGGGGTGGGATAAATAGCACTACCAGGGTGGGATTTGTACCTGTTCTCATAAAACAATATGAGTAGCAACCACGCTATTATGGGCATACAATAGTCTTATGATCATCATACATCTGTGCAAAAATATTGAAAATATTAATACCATTATCAGTTATGCAAACAAATATTTGGAATCTGTTCGAGTAGCTTAATAGTGAATTTGTTCGAGTAGCTTAAAAGTTGATATGATTCAGAAAATATTGCCTTTAACTAAAATTAATGCTTAAAATATCTTTTCAATTTGTTGTATACATACTGGCAATGAAGTATACAGTGGCAGCACCAGGAATTTTTTTCGGTGGGGGGGGGGCATTGGAGGGAAAGTGAATTTCAGGGGGGCAAAATCGACAAATTTTGCCCAAAATTGCCGCAAAAAGTAGAAACTTCCGTAATTTTGGGGGGTTTTGCCACCACTGGAAGTGTCGTTATTAATTGATCAATACCACCATGGTGTAAAATACTTTGTCTATTATTTATTGTCAACTTTCATCATTGCTGGGGTGGGATACATAGCCCCACCAGGGTGGGATTGTTTTACACCATCGGAGCCTCATAGACCAATATCGGAATATACTATTAATTTATACCAGTGATAGGATACAATAACCTTACAATATCAAACATCTGTACGTAATTGGAAAAAAAATACATTATACTGAAAATGTATTTTTATTGTTTGTACGTATTTACTACAATTACTGGTACTTTATGTAACATACCATACACTGTTGCTTTTTAGAGTCAATGCTCCTACATTTTAACATGAATATGAATATTATATTGGAATGAATATTATATTGGAATTGATATTCATAAGCTCTATAGGATTTTTTTTAAATATTTTTTTCTCTCTTTTTAAAATTTTTGTACACTTGCATATTAAAGTTGTCATGAAACAAAGTATTTTGCTGTTGCAGTAATTCAAAGATATTTTGAAAATAGTAGTATTTTCAAATCTTAAATTCTTATTTCTGCCACAAATTTGTGTTACAAACCTTATGTCACACTGGAGTAGAAAGCTTTCCAAATATAACCCAAGCATAATTATGAATGGAACAAAATCTATACAACGTTCACCTTACATGTACAAATAACTATTTTGTCAGATTCACTCTGGACAACAATGGCATCATCCCAATGGCATAGTTCAAAATCCTCAATTAAACAATCATAGTGCAACATTTGGCCTCAATTTGCAGAGTATGAGTTTTTGTCCCCAAATTTTCAAAGGTCATTCAATGAATGTATAAATGGATTGGGGTTAAAGAACTGTGCCTTGATAGATGAGCATGTTGTGGATATAGTGAAATAACTATTTTGTCAGCTTGTGCCATCTGACAATAGTTACGTACAAATCCAATAAAATAAGACACCGGGATCCTTTATTTCCAGATTGTATCAGCATTTGCCATTTAATTTCCTCAATGCTGATATTGATTTATATCTACTGAAGATAGCACAAGAAAATGAACCACTTCAAGGCTGCATTGTGTCAATAATAGGGACATTCTGTGATCGGCTAAAACAGAATACAGTTTTCAATATTTCTGGAACAATGTGTGCAAATGGCAAATGTGATCCAATCTAAAGCTGAATTTATACTCCATCGCTGAGCGATGAGCCATTGGCATTTGACTAATAAAGTGGGTGTGCTTTTCCCAACACAACAAAAAGTGTTTACCTCATTGGCTAAAAACCAATCGCTAGCTCTCAGCAAGTAGTATAAATTCAGCTTAATAAAGACAAAATCCTGCACACAATTGCTTCTAAATGATACAGGATGTGTATATTGATAAGAAAAACTCACCTGCCACCAAAAAAAAAAAAAAAAAAAAAACAAAGTGTTTTTGATTTACAATTTTTAATCATCACTAAACCCCATTGAATTAGTACAGGGAACAGTTTTTGGCATTTTTGGCAAATTTACAAAATAGCCAAATGTAATGAAATAAAAAAAAAAGATATGTTTTAAATATATTTTCTCTCCTTTCTATCAATTGCATACGCTTACATTACAAGTGGACCTTGTTTCATTTTGCTGCTAATATATCACTGACTACTACAAACTATTTTTTATTCTCTAACTTCATGCGACTGATTAGTGAAGGATATATTTCAAAGGAATGATGGTACTTTCCATGTTTTCTTTGTTTTTCTATACACACTTAATTACCCAAATTCAAGACTATTTTGGCTAATTATTACAAAAGCAATTATTACAATTTCAACAAAACTCCAAAAATATGTGTGGGGAGTCTTTTCTTTGCTATTATTTACTACGTTTAAAATTAATAGTCATAATTTGTTATATACTTGTGGTAGCTATTTTTCTATTAGGTGAAGTATCTGAATTAGTTGCATGTACTCACGACACTGGGTGTATAGGTCATAATAGATATCAATGTGTTCCTACTACCAAGTACTTGTCAAATTACTCCAAATGGGAGCTATTCAAGTCATGACTCTTTTCCCCAGTCACCTTTCCAACAATACATGTAATGCAAAAACAAATACAACTTCATATTTGAATTTGCCAATTTATCAAAACAGCCACCAATTAATTATAACAAAACTTCTGTCAAATTAATTAATATTATCTATCAAAGTGCATCCCATTAAAGTGGCTTATTTATAAGAAGAATTTTAAGTGCTCAGATAATTTGTAAAAGAAAGTTACCATCAAAAGCAACCTGTAAAGCGGTATTATCCCAAACGAAGCCCACAGTACATACATGTAGTTGCATTCATCACTACCAGTATCCGATTTCATATCACTAGGATCCACAACAAGCTCATCTATGACGACACAGTTCTTCAATCCCAATACATTTGTACATTCATTGAATGACCTTTGAAAATTTGAGTACAAAAACTCATACTCTGCAACTTGAGGTCAAATTTTGTACTATGATTGTTTGATTGAGGTTATTGAACTATGCCATTGAGATGAGGCCATTGTGGTCCGTACTGTCTTCTAAAGAGTAAAGACAGCATCTGGAATATCAGGCCATACACTTATGAGTCAAAAATTGCCTCATTCCCAATTACACAATACAATGACCTCCATATCACAATCATAGCTCAATATTTGACCTCAAGCTGTGGAGTATGAGTTTTTGTACCAAAGGTCATTCAATGTATGTACAAACATACCAGGGTTAAAGAACTGTGCATTGATAGATGAGCATGTTTGACAGCCTAATGCTATCCGTCTCATTCAATATGCTTTTAATGCAGGTAACACACACACAATTTGCTTGCGCTATCTCCTTTGTATCAGTTGAACACAGAAATTTATTTACAGAATTGAAACGTCATCAAAAATATGTTCTACAACTCCGTAATTTTGGGGTAACAAAGTGGTATTGATTTAGCCTCTAATGAATGTAACTTGTCAAATTGCATTGCTATTTTCATATTCTTATCATTAAAATGTGTATAAATTATTATTGATTAGTTTAGTAAAATTTGTTTTAATATTAATTAAGTATAAATATTACAAATTTTTATGCTATTTTTATCAAACCTGAAGACATAATTTTATCGGTAATGAGTTAAATATAAATTTTACCACAGTTTATGAATATTGACATTTAATTTTTTAAATAGTAGCTCCTCGATGCTTGCTCCCATCATTTCAAAACATGCTATAAGCATGATAAGTGCATATTTATGAGTTGTATATGAGTAAATGTATGTCTTAGCTTTGTAGACCTATCTGCCATACTACCATAGCAATTGGTTCAAATATTTTTGGATATATCGCACTGCACTAGTACGTTCACGCGGTACCTCTGCATTGAACCATAGATGTCAAAGAACAGGGATAAAGACCTGAATCAAAAATTTATAGAATATTCATATTGATCACTCGCAACTGTAAGATTAGTATCTTTGGTATTGTATTCAATCTATGATTGCAGACTACACAGGAGATGAGAGCAACTAGCTTGTAGTGCAGGGCAATATATTCAAAAATTGTTTTAACCAATTGCTATCCTGTTACAGCGAATATTAACACCAAATAACGAACATAGCTCCCTTTTGTAAATTTCAGACATTTAAATTATGCAGAAAGTGATCTCCAGAGATTCACATTTGAACACACCTTTCATGTTTGTAAACTAGAATTGGTTGAGTTGGACAACTTGATGAAATTTGTAGTGCCAGGGAGTGTGTGTCACCTCAGCAACGGACCAGTCTATTAAAATGAGCTTGGCCAATTTGTTTTCAAAAACCTGATTTGTTGGCTTATTCGTAATGTTTACACAGGTCCCAACTTACACCAAATTGGATTTGGCTAAATTCATTGTGTTTATAAACCAACAGAGCTAGTTTGAATTCATAGCTGAGTGGCAAAGAAACTAAGTGAGTTTTCTTTCATTAGTTTGGCTTAAAATGACCAGAAATGTTTCCTAACAGTTGTTACTAATAATAATAGAATCAATCTTGGATGTAATCAAACCAACAAAATTCCACTCTATAACAAACTAGAATAAAACAAATACATTATATGCCGCAACATTTAGTAACCAAGAGAACGACTATACCTGTGATTTCCTCACATTTCACTGCGCTACGATCTTGCCCCTTGATTGATTTCCCTGGGGGCGCTGTTTATAGCGGGTTTGATTTCCCACTAGTGAGACTTAGCACACTTTCCATTAATCAATCAATTAGGTCGCATTATCTTATTCCGTGTCGTAAAATGACAAATCTGGATTAATGAGATTAAGGTCAATTTGCGCTTGAGACAAAACGTGAAATCAGACGCCTGCCAATCGCCGACGCAAATTATTTATACATCGGGATTTGTGGCGGATTAGTTGCGAATATGCGACAAAATTGGAGATGCTATGATTGTAGTTTGCTTGAAATGTCATGTTGAGATTTAAAGGTAATTTATGGTGATATTATACAGTGTAGAATGCAGGTGGTGTTTTTAGGGGGGTGGAATGGCTGATTTTGCAGATTTGAGGGGGGGGTGATACCCCTGTACTCATCACTTTTATATGTTGGGGTGAATCCAGGATTTAGGGGTGTGCTGAATTTGGGAAATAATGTTCCTTTTGTTTGTTTCCGGAGCACCATAAAAGTAAGGGTTTGACAACATCCATCCCCATATAATAATGGAAAGAAAACAACCCAAGAAATACAATAAGCCTTTCAAAGTGTCATAACTATTGCACAATTTCATTGGACGGATTAGGTGAACCCTAGATTTCCACAATTTCTAGACAAATTACACTCTAAGAAATAAAGAACTTTTTTATCCTTTTAGGAGAACCCTCCCTCTTGAACCTCTCAAAAAGGTTCTTTAATTTTGGGGAACCCTGAAAGGTTCTCTAAAGAACTAACTCTAAAGAACCAAAAACGGTTCTGTATCACACTTTTGGAGCCATTTTTGGCGGTTTTGGAACCATTTTTGGTTCTTTAGAAAAGCTCTAAGGGTTCTCCTGAGAGGACAACTTTAGAACCTAGAACCTTTATTTCTTAGAGTGTAAGGTGAGCTGAGTCAGAGTATCATCTGGATGGCTTGAAGGGTTCCCAACCTCAGAATTTCAGCTTCTGTGTGGACACCACTGTCAGCAATGTACATTTTCATGACCATATTTGGAATCAGCATGGAAAATGCATTGAAATGAGTACAAACAAGCCTAGTATTGGCTCAGAGGCTCTTGAGATATAGTTCTTGATATTTTGATAATATCAAGATGTTGAAGGATGCTATAGCATACAGAGCATTAAACAATTCCATCATGCAATTACACCTTGTAATACTGACATTGCATTTCAACAAAATAACTGGTAAGTTCTATCAACAAAATGACAAGTGAATTGACAGATCCAAAATTTTGCAAAGTTGTAAAATAAAAGAAGATAATTTTGATTTTTGTAATAAATTCTATATTAAAAGTCGAGTAAAAACATCGCTAGTACTTGTTCATTGGTTCTTGAGAATGGTCTTGGTATTGATTAGGTAAAATGTGATGTCAGTAAATAATTTTAAAAGCTTGACTTGCGATGAACACATCGAGTGTATAATGCAAAAAGCAACAGCAATAGCTGCCAGGTGTCATATTTTAATATTGTGTATGCTAGAGAATGCAGAAATGGTCAAATGCCTACATGGCAGCTATTGCAGATAGTGCCTTCTGACATGATGGATTCACCTGTCACTCCAAGTACAATCTGTGCCCAGATTTGAAAGAGCATCTTCATCATCACATCACATCACATCACATTTGAATTCAAATTCAAATAAGTCTAAAGTACAACCATATCGCTAATATATATTACTCCTTCATTGGTTCTTGAGATTGGTTTTGGTATTTTTTAGGTAAACTTTGATGCCAGTAAATCATTTTAAAAACTTGATTTGTGATGAACACATCCAGGGTTTAGGGCAAAAATTACCCAATCTGCAATAGCTGCCAGGTGTCATTATTTTAGGTTGTGTACACTAGAGAATGCAGAAATGGTCAAATGTCTATATGGCAGCTATTGCAGATAGCGCCTTCTGACATGATAGATCCACCTGTCACTCCAAGTGCAATCTGTTCCCAGATTTGAAAGAGCATCTTCATCATCACATTGCTTATTAACAAGGAGCAAACAAAACCTGTGTTATGGTTTGTTAGGGATGTTAACCTATATACAATGTGGAATTCTTTCATAATTAATCAACTTGAGCCTCATGCACATCCATTATAGAGCAGCTAGAAGGTGAGGTGTAGCATGAATTGTCTCCTAAAGGGGGAGGGGGCAGAAGTGTAGCCAGAGGGTAAGGGGCTGCCTCCCCCCCCCCCCTTTGGTCTTGCCCCTCCCTGTGGAATGCTGTAAGATTTTAAGCCAATTTTTGACCATTTTAGTCATATTTTGTCACATTGAAAGTTGTCTTGCCACCATCAAAAAAAAAAAAAAAAATGTCCTGGCTACGCCACTGAGGGAGCAGATTGAACCAGAGTTGTGGAATATATATGTGCCCAAATATGCTATTTTATAACACTAGGAAGCCTGAGCCAGAGTAAGGAAGAATGGGCCACCTTCAATTCAAATTTTTGAATTTTTATTTTTTGAGGGCATGTCACCCATGCCCCTATGACCTAATGACATAAGTTCCCTCCTACCAGATTACACAATTTGCAATGGCAAGTTTGATAGCTTTCCAAATCCCCAAGCTTTCCCAATAAGTATTATAGATGCTTCTTTGAGGCTATGAGCAAAATTTCATGATTAAACATTGATCCATGAGAATGATACAAGGCGCATCATTCTATTAATTTTGACCATGATCCTAGGGATGCAATTTTGTATACACAACTGAAAATTTATATCCACCCGCTGGTGTAGGGTGAAGTTTACCTTGGTGGGTAGGTAAAGCTTCTGATGTGCTGGAGGTAAACTGTTTGGAGATAAACTTACATTGAATCTATATGTGCTCCAGATACCTAAAGATAAACTAAATTTTACGTGTATTCTATGAGTAATATCTACTAGATGCATTATGGGATTTTGGCAAATCCTCACTGCTCCTCATGGAATGGGAACAGAGTGGAACTGCCTACAAAGAGCAGACCTCGCACTGTAAAAAACAATGGATAATACTTAATAAACACTAAAACTTTTTTATATTTATATTTGTAACGCCTCCTATACTACCTAAAAATAAACACGTTATAGTGTTTATTGTCAAATATAAATATAAACACGTTTTAGTGTTTATTGTAAAATATAAATATAAACATATTTTAGTGTTTATTAAGTGTTATCAGGTTTTTTTTACAGTGTAGGGTTGCAAAAGGGATTATAGCCCTGTTAAGTGTCCAAAATACTGTAGAATCAGCTCATTTTTGAGTATATCAATGAGAACATTCTAGAATTTCATTGTTGTTCAAGCAGTACTGAGAAGGAATTTATCTCATAAAACCTCAAAAAATGTAACAAACAAAAAGAACAGGACACATAATTGCGAAAAAATTAACCAAATTTAGGATAAAATAAAATAAATTAAATAAATTCAAATTTAAACTTGGAGAATGTTTGTACGGAAATCAGCGAGATTGTATAAAATATATTAAAACCCACTATTTTTCAACATTGTAAATAGAAATTCAAAATAAACTCTTCGTATTTGTCAATTTCAAGAGCAAATACTACATCGCCACAGTTTCCATTCATTACGCCAATTTGTTCACAATATTGATCATTTTATGGCAGTGATTTCAACTCAAAAACAGATCGAAATAAGCATTCTTATTTTCAGAAAAAATTCATTGATTGATGGTCAAAGATAGAAACAAACTAATCATGAAATTACTTGCAAATAAATACCATGACCTACAATAAGATTTGGGTGTCGTCATGGTAACCACTGAGTGTATGCAATAAATTTGATGAAATTAGATGATTACAGAATGTAGAAAAGTATTTATTGAATATTAAGGCCAGTTCTTGTGTATCTTACATCTTCAGTAGATAGCAAATTTGTTGAAATTAGATGATTACAGAACGTAGAAAGTATTTATTGAATATTGAGGCCAGATCTTGTGTAACTTACGTCTTCAGTACAGTAGATAGCAAATATATTTATGCACAGCTTTGATTGTATCAGCTGACTTTGTTTCAAATATTTTGAAGTACCCATTAAATGGGCTATTTCTGAGCAAAAACATTAGCCTATTTCATGATATTTTAATCCTTTTCATTGTGATGAAAGTGGCATGAGGCCAGATCTTATTAACTTACATCTTCAGTAGATAGCAAATATATTTATCACAGCTTTGATTGTATCAGCTGACTTTATTTCAAATAATTTTCAAAGTATCCACTAAATGAGAATTTTAGAGCAAAAATATTAGCCTATTTCAAGATATTTTAATTCTTTTGTGATGAAAGGGACAAACAACATTACGACAGATAAATCATCTAAAATGGTTCATACTAAAAATGTCCTATATGCCTTAGAGGTATTCCTGAACTCAGGGCTACTTTTTCAGTGAGAAATGTCATGGAAAATGAAGAATTGCAAAGAATCTTAAAATACATCAGTTTGAACTTGACCTAATTTATAATGCATTTAAACACACATGAAGAGTTCATGAGTAAAGCTTAATATATCAGAAGGCTGCCTTATGTCAATTTTGTAAGCACTGTTAATTTATCATGGGATATCTTAGTAACTTATTACAAGGGTTACTACATGTAATTTGGGTGGGTACAGTATAAAGCTTATGTCCATTCGAAAAAGTGATATAGGTCTACTTTATATTTCAAAATTTAAAATATAAGGGAACAAACCACAAGATCTATCATCTTAAACTATTTTCATTAGGGAGGGAGGGGGTTAGATATGTTGGTGACTTTTTTGATGTCATTAATACTCAGCATGCTAGCCCGTAGGCTTCAACATAAAAATGTCCCGAAGTTTTGTGGTTTTTTCTCAAAATATCAAGAGCTATCTCAAGAACCACTGAACCAATAGTAGGCTTGCTTGCTTGTCTGTACATGCAGATTCCAAATATTGTCATGAAAATTTACAATTCTGAAATTTGAAATTTTTTTAAAAACTTGTCATCTGCAGTTGACACCCTCTTGGAAGGTGCTATTTTGACCTACTTCCAGTTTTGATATTACATGTAAACTATGAAACAAAATTAATGTTTATAGGACGTCATCTATCTTTATGCTTTATGTTGTTCCCTATGTAATGCTTTAAATTACATTATAGATCAACAATGCCCAAAGGCAGCACATGGCATACATATATATAGCATTTTGCGCCTGAATTCTTCACTCAGATCAGAAGTCACATGTATTTGGTTTCTTGTAGCTCTACTTCCTGCTCCAATTCGATTATTTACATGTCAATTATCGTGTGAATTTAGGTCAATTATCATGATTTGCACTCTTAATTGTCAGAGAGTGGTAAGTCGCTCATTAAAGTAATTCAAAATCAGTCAAATATCACTGTTTAGAGTCACAATTTTACTTGTTTTTCACCAAATTTAGCACTGAAATGTCCTAATTTTTGACACTTTCCAATTTCATCCTTCTCGGCTGATCACTTGCTGAGTGAAATGGAAGGGACTCTTGTGAATTTCAGCAAGAGAATAAATATAGCAAATGTGCCCTTTTTTTATTAAGATTATCTGTCACTGGCGTCCCCATAGCACTGTACCTTCGACACGTTCGGAGTGCAATTTAATTTTACTCAATTATACTTCGGTGAAAGATGTCACTTGAATTTCAACTAGAAAGAAAATATACCAAATGACCCCCTTTTTGTCAAGATACTTGTCATTAATAGCCCCCAAATTTCAGGGTTGCCAAAAATATTCAGCCCGAATCACGGGTCAAATAATCGAAAAATCACCCCAACTTATCTCTTAACCATTGGTTTCTATCATGGGACAGAAAAACTATACCGATAGTCACAGGAGCCAATGTTGAAAAGTCACCAAATTCTTTTCTTAACCATCTATAGAACATGCAGGAAATGGTTAAAAGTTGTCGGCAAATTGTCAAAAGTCACCCAATTGGGCTACCAAATCACAGGTTTGGCAACCCTGCTAATTTGTCAATGGGAGAGTGTACATCACCGCTATCTATAGTTCTACACGCATTGAGCACACTTTTAAACGTGCCCGTTATACCCTGAAATAAGTTTCTGAGTATTGTTTTACAGACTGTCTTGAAACAAGCTTTGAAATGGCACCTGAACAGTTTGGTTTCTCAAGATAAAATAAAAATAGTAAAAAAAAAAAATTCTATATCAACTTCACTGACGAGTCCAGGATCTGTTCCTGCTCAGAAGGGCTTTCAGAGTTATGCGGAGGGCTTAATGGCTAAAATCGACTGATTTTACATGATTTTTAACAAAGTGCAGTGGGCTTCAGCCCCCACAGCACCCCCTGGACATGCCACTGAACTTTCCTGATGCAGCTTGTAGTGTCTTTTGATACAACAGACAAATGTGTGCCATATTTGATCTGGATTAAGTTAATGTGGATCCATCTGTATTACAACACATTGTTTTGACAGCAATGTAGCATCGTCTGAATGCACCTTTTGATTACTACTCTGTATTTATACTTAATCTGGATCAAATTAATCTGGATCACACTGTATTACAAAGCATCATTTAGACAGCCATCATTGTCTGCTTGTACAGGTGATACAACTCTTGAGTTTGCTCCAAATTAATATTTGATCTGAATTTAATTAATGCAGATTAATGTGAATTACAAAGCAAGGTCTAGACCACCAGCATCATCTGCTTGTACAGGTGATGCAACTCTCGATTTCCGCTTCAAATTTACTCCACAGAAAATATAGCGACAAATAACCACTGGGGCAGAAAAATGAGCGCCCCTCGCGGAAATTACAAGCCAAAAGATGCACGAGACAGAAGGAAGGAAAAATAAAATAAGAAACTTGTTGTAATGATGAACGTTGAGAAAGGGAGGAAATGTACGGTAGGGTAGCATGCGATACTGTGACAACCATCATTGGTAATGGAACCTGTGTGTGCTTCTAATAATAGATTTGGAGTGGGGACTGACGGCAAACGATGATTTTTCTGTGATGTTATTCTTAGATGTCTCAAGCTACACTTTGAGAGGTTATAGATGGGAATTATTTTTTGAGGGGGTTTGTGAAAGAAATAACAAAAGTGGTATACTGGATTAAGGCATGTGGTTGTGTTTGATTCAGTGTTAGCGGTAAATGTTGAAGGCAGAGGTATCTTAATGCTTTGCATGTTAGCCATAGGCTTCAACATAAAAAGTCCCAAGTTTTGGAGATATTTTCTCAAAATATCAAGAGCTATCTCAAGAACCACTGAATCAATACTAGGCTTGTTTGTACTCATTGTAATGTATTTTTCATACTGATTCCAAATATAGTCATGAAAATGTACAATTCTGAAATTTATGAATTTTTATAAAATTTTTGAAACTGGTCGTCTGCAGTTGACACCAACGTGGTGAGAGTTAAACAATACAAGAGATAATACATAATATAAACACATTTATTTGGCTTAGGGAAAGACATCTTGAAATATATGGAAGATACTGATTACATTGGTAATTTTAGTTGTAAAGTGCTTGGACAAAATAGAAGTAGGTGCAATATTTGCCCTACAAAAGCTGTTGGTTGCTGAATTTGAAGTAGGTAGAAGGTGGTAACATACAGACAGCTTCCATCCCATCAAAATGTCATTTGACTTGTCATACATTTGTATGTTTTCTCATTAACAAAGACTATAAACTGTAACTTACCTATTTAAGTTCAAAAATGGTGGTATCAGCACGAGATAAGACCAAGCCAGGTTTGTATAGGAAGATCAGGAATATGCAAAGAAAAGAAACAGACAAAATAATAGTTAAAACATATCAAAAATACTAAATATATGTATCAAAAATACTAGATATATGTATCAAACAAATTTGTTGGAAAGCAAGGCATTAGCCAGAGGGGTGTCCAGGTGTCATTTGGACACCCTGTTTTCAATTTGGACGCCCTAAAATTCTGATTTTTTAATGGAGTGAATAGGAAGTGGACACCCTGATTTTGTAGAAAAAGATATTTTGACCATTTTGGACACCCTAAAGACACCCCTCTGGCTAATGCTTTGTTGGAAAGGTTATTGTTATGACCAGTGGACTGACAATACTAGGTCATAAACTTTCAAACAAAGCATCTTGCTACCTCAAGACTGCACTAAAATTCCACAAAAGTTAGCAAAAAAAGAAGAATTTCAATTACCTGGAACATAATTTTAACATTTGTATCATGAGGAAGATGTAATATTTTTCTGGAATGATCATGTTTGTGTTCATCCAATAATATCTACTGCATGTTATGTAATCAAACCATCAAATTCCATATATATTCCATGGAGTCCTAAATCTTGGTCACTGCACTGCCCCTTTTAAAGGGATTTTTTTTATATACTAGTATTATCCACAGCACAGCTCTTTCATCACACTGCACTTTCCATTTATTTGACCAGTCCAGCCAAAAATTCCATATTTGTTTTCCACACAGTCTTTCAAACAAGGTTAATCTTGGTCGCCACACTTCCCTTTTTAAAGGGATTTTTTGGTATACTGGTACATCTATAGTGATATCATAGAACTGGTAAAAACTCTTTCATCACACTGCACTTTCAATTCATTTGACCAGTCCAGCCATCATTTATTATTAGACTTTGACTGACATTTCAGTTAGGTTTATTTTGGTATCCCACGGGGCCTTTTGAATTTCGTTTCTCAATTTACTTTGAAACCAGAGATTGCTACAGCGATGATTTCAACTATTATACCTGGAGGCTCTGTTATGGGTGAAGAACATTTTGTACGATGAATTTTTTTTTACTCGTCATGATTGTCTTGTGGTATGTTACGCTTGACAATTATTTTGTTCTAGTTTGTACGGTTTTTGGTCTGTAAAATGTCAAACTGTGGGGGGTCACTCACCACATGTTTTGCTATGCACTCGTGTTGAAGAAAAATGTTGTAAAGGGGGTCTATTTTTACTATGGTGGTGGCATTGATGTCTTTTTGAAAAGGAGGTACTTTTTCAGAAGGTATCGCGATTTAGGGGTCTTTAACAACCAAATCCTTTGATGTTTAGAGTTGATCACTATGCTGGTTGAATTGGATGGTAGAAAATGAATGGGGAAATCAATTAAATTTAATGTAAGGTTAGGTTTTCAGGTTTAAAATTGATTGTGCATGTTACACCATTTTAAGGTTTGCATTTCAGAGGTGGTTGGACACAAGCAGGTAGCATTTTTATGTGAGTGACCCACACCTAGGTGTCATATCTGCATTCAATGATACTCATGCATTTGACTTGGCAATATAATTGCACCAATTTGAAACTCTATACAATTACTCATTAAGTCAGCAATATGTTTCTTTTAAAATTATTACCAACTCTAGTGTAAAAATAAATAATTAACTCCAACTCCAAGAGAACTTACCACACAAAAACTCACTCAGCTGATGTGACTTAAATGAAAATTATCCCCTAAAATCACTACCAATAGTGCCTGAAATCACTGTAATGAGCAATAATCTCATTCTCAAGAAGATCAAACTTGCATCCCATCATGAGTTATGCAACTCAAGTTATGCAACTCACTATAAAATAACTCATCACTAAAACTTATGTCACTCAAACAACTTAACTAAATCAATATATGCATACCTTACATATCTGTGATGAGTGACATACCAAAGAACTCACACCGCATTCTGACCCCGAGTTATGCAACTCACCATAAAATAACTCATCACTTAAGTGTGTGTCACTTAAATGACTATCATCCACTATATCACTGTCAAGAGGATACCGGAAATAGTTGTGATTAGTGAGATACCATGAAACAGTGTAGTAACACAGAAACATCCTCAAAGCACCAATGGGATTTTAACTCAAGACACTGATACATTAAAAAGATCTATTCAGGACAGGAGTACAATGTACATTCAAGATTAAAATTAAAAAATTGCAAAGTACGGAGGCTATAGATTGAGCAAGAAGTGCGAGGACCCAGTGCCAAAGCAACAGAGCCTGAAAGTAGTGCTAATCATTCTTTTATCAGTATTAGACCTAGTCCACACTAGTATATTTTCGTCATCATGTCGTAATTACCTGATTACATGTATGGCACGATTATCCTAAATGAATGATGAGAGTGTCCACATGGTCAGCACCTCGTCATCGTGTTGTAATAAATCCTGGTTATACACACCTCACAGCAATTATGAAGTCCATTGAGTAAACATAAATACAACGACAAAATGCGTCCACACAGGTAATTTTCATCGGCAATTTAATATGACACGATCATGCTACAAACCGGCCCAATGATTTTCATCATTCGCAAATGATGACACATTGTAGTATACCGACAACATTGAGCGGACACATAATACTAATATCATAATATGATTATGACACAATCGTAATCGACAGGAAAAAACCCATTCGTGTGGACCGGGTCTTATTTATTGTTTATCTGCCCCCCCCCCCTGCCCCCGGAAAAAAATTCCTGGTGCCGCCCCTGTAGCTGACCAATCTAAACATTGGTTTCAAACTTTCTCTATTTTTCTCCCTATACAAGAAATTATTTGACTCAAATAACACCTCAAATCTTCCCACAGCATTGAACACCACAATCATACAAATAAACCAAGTCCTACATTTCCTTGCAGCATATTAAAAGGCCCAAAAAGTGCAACATCTGTAGGTACGTGATCACTGACACCCACCTTTAGGCAAAGACAAGATATAGGAAGCCTCCAGTAGAATTAATGTGTTTGGATTTACAAGCTCTGCTTGTTGTTATAGATTTAATGACAAATTTACTAAAAGCTTCTGCTATATCTAAATTGTTTTATATCTAAACATAAAATGTGTTGTTGCAATTAGCACAAGTGAACTCTCATTATATACCGTTAAAACCTGAGAAAAAAATGGCAAATTTTGTTTCTTTTCTGTTTTTCTTTTGAATAATTATAACATAAGTGTGAGGAATGTTGTATTTGATAGCAATTATGTTCTCCGACCAATTGGATTTACTTTTTAGAATACGATTTTGGTCTCATAAGAGCTCTTACTGAGAGGCAGTTACTATAACTGTTTTTGTAATGCTCTTCAACAAATGAAGTCTTACTCAAAGATGTTTTGTTAAATTCTATTATAAGTAAGCTCTGTGGAACATATTTATTTTGCTAAAATCATGGTAGTCAAGATCAGTACTACAAGTTGTACATTTCATTAGGTCCCTGTGTAAGTTGCTCACATTGGTGTTTCATTCCAAAGTTATCTTTCAAATTTTCATCCTTTTCACCTGCAGGCTATAATAACTAATGAAATTGTGCAAATTTTCACTTTTTTTTTCATTTTTTCACTCATTTTCTCCATATTTGTTGTATTATCATCTTTCTCTCAATCTTCTTCTTCCTTCCTTTTGTTCATTCATTTGTTCTTTCCTTTTCTTTCTTTTTATTTGAAAACCTACGTTTTATGTTTAATATCCTTCTAAAGTCATCTACAAAAATAATATTAAAAAAAAAGAGAGAAATTGGGGCGAACATATTTACAAAACCTACTTTTTATAACAGCCTTGTATCACACACGCCCATTTTAAGGAGGAAAAGGGTGAAAATTAATTCACTCACATGCAGTTCAGGTTCGCAACTCACAATGTCATAATCTACATTATTTTGAACAAAACTACAATATGTATAGCTGTGAAATAATGCAAAATCCCCACTGAAAATGACATTCAATTCTGTAAGCTCCTTAGCCTACATATCAACAGACTTTCTCACTATAATCTCCTACACAAGGCCACAGTTCAGTTAACTACATAAACACATTGAACTTACAAACTGAACTTTGGTGAAAGTGGTATCAATTCTCATACCAAACACTATCATGAAATCATTTAGCAAATGCAGATTTGTGAACTTTGGCAAGAGAGATGAGACTAGCAAAGAAAAGAACTTTTTTCAATAAATTTAAACCCTTTAAATGCTCTGCATGCTAGCCATAGACTTCAACATAAAAAGTCCCAAGTTTTGAGATATTTTCTCAAAATATCAATATCTCAAGAACCAATGAACCAATACCAGGGTTGCTTGTACTCATTTTAATGCACTTTGCATGCTGATTCCAAATATGGTATATGAAAATGTAAAATTCAGATTTTAAAATGAAACTTGTCGTCTGCAGTCGACACCCGCATGGAGAGAGTTAGCCCCTTCTACCAGTCTATGACAGAAATAACTGGATCAGATTTTGACAAATATTCGTAAAATTTTCCAAATTTTTGATTCTGGCGATAATATTTTTAAATCTCACACAAAGCAATACATTTTAATGGATACTAACATAGCCGGTATAATTCAAATAGTTGTTATAAAAGGTTTTTTTTTTTTTCAGAGAATATATTTGAAATCAGTTGACTTTGTCAAGAAAACCCTGTAGCAATGTGCTACATAGATTCAAGTATAGAGCCCTAAAAACCTAGATGTCAAATCTTGTCTGTATGTATCCCATCATAAGTAAACATCTGTCTGCATATCTCATCTATAACAAATAAGCCAAAATAGCCTCATTGCCAACGACATAGTTCAATAACCCCATATAAAAACCATAGCTCAAAATTTGACCTCAAGTTGTGAAGTATGAATTTTAGTACCCAAAACATGCAAAGTTTATTCTAAGAGTGTACACACGTTGGGATAAATGAATTTTGCCGTAAGAGATGAGCATGCTTGAGATCGTATCTACAGTGCATCAGCTATTATACGAGTCACCTATCAAGTATGTGTTATGCTTCATTGCTTGCAAATATAATCAGAACATGAAACATTACATTGCCTGAAAAGCGCTCAGCTGTTGAATCAGCAAAACATCAACATGTTGAAAATCTATCAACAAAACTATGACGTGCCAGAGAAGATCCATGAGTCCATTCCCTGAGGATCCTTTAATTCCTATCACATTCCCCTGCTTATTATATCTCTCCAAGTCCTTCCTGCATCCGATAAAATGACAGGAGAGGGGGGTATGGGGCATGAGACCCAGGCTGGGGGAGGCTGAGGCAGAGAGCATTCACATAGGGCACAAAAGAGCCCCGGTGGGTTCAGTCTTCACTGACAATGTGTACGCATGATGGTTCCAATTAGGGGTATTTTTCAAGAAATGTCCGCGGAATTTTCGAGGACAAAATTGTTCGCGATTGTCTACATTTGGAGCAAAATTGTCCTTGAAATGAAAAATAGGGTGTATTTCTAGGACTTTCGTCCGCGTTTAACTGCTACAGTTTTTGTTTTTTGTATTTTTTCTGTCCGTTTTTTAGTAGTTCCACACAAAAATTGATAGGGTATTTTTTTTGATAAAATTGTCCTCATTTCCCCGTGAAATAAGGGGGAAAATTCAAAAGCGTCCTTGAAATGGTAAAAATAGGGGTATTTAATTAGGAAAAATGTCCTTGATTCCTTGTGATAAGGAGGTGAAATGAAAATGTGTCCTCAAAATGATAAAAATAGGGGAGGTATTTGGGGGCAAATTTTCCTTGATTTCGCGCAAATTGGGGGTAAAATTGCTGCAAATGTCCTCGATTCCCTGTGAAATGGGGGTCATTTTCAAATCCTGGAATGGTCATACGTCCTACCTTTAAATACAAACTGAACCCACCGGGAAAAGAGCCTACTTCAAACAACAGGAGTGGGCAGGACCATATTGAATCAATTCTTGTACTCCAGGAAGTTGACTCTAATATGTACTCTACATGATATGTGCACTTTCTGCCTTCCAAAATTAGCTCATTTCAACATCTTGTAGGCCCAACTTCGAAGTTGGATAAAGTATTTTGACTTTATTTTGATATGAAAAACTTAAGGCATGCATCTACTATCTATCATCTTCATCCGTTGAATCACTTCAAGATGTGCAATGCATTAAGAAATGAACACAGTACTATTACTGAGCTACTTGAAAGCACTCATGATTAAAATGAACATCCCAGAAGTGAGCCCTCATGCAACAAGTCATTGATGATGTAATCTTCTAAGCTTGTTTGTAACATTGGGGGTGCATCTACTGCATGATTCTCAAGGTGAACAACATCTGACAGGAATAGTTTTTCGTTCGTGGATGCGGTACATGAAATGGTACATGACTGTGTGACGTTACCAGAAGGGCTCAGCGCAGCAGCGGCTCAGTGCAACAGCATCTTATATCCATTTTTGGCAATAATAAGATTTTGATACTACAATTTACATAAAATAACAGACTTACCAGTGACAACATCCATTCCAACCCCAGCAAAAGCTACACACCAGGGATAAATAGCTTGTAATTATACAAAAGCTTATGAGAGCAGAATTCTTTAAAATTGTCAAAATGGAGGGCCAATGTTGCACCATGCCGTCAACATGTCTAACCAAGCTGTAATCTTGTTTGCGAAACATGTTCACATACGAAACACTAATCCTGGCAATTTGACTCCCCTCATAGTTGCATACGGAAGGAAGGGCCCCCACCATCTCAGATTAATATTGGACAAAATATCTTGAGGCCCATTGACGACTACAATTTACTTTCATTATGAGCCAAAATTGAACCCATTTGGTGATTTTAGCCATTAAGCCCCCCCGCATAACTCTGAAAGCCCCTCTGAGCCCCCGCAGGAACAGATGCTGGACACACCGGTGAAGTACTCTATACACTGCACCATAATATCTTTTCTCTTTGATACAATTGCAAAATACCAGTGTTTAAAAGTAGCCAAATTAGGGCAAAATTTCCCATTTTCAGGGCTGAAAGAATGCTCAGGTGAGACACTGAACATCTGGGCTGAACATGCTGCTTAATTCACATATCACCATTACCTCTTGCCAAGCAAAATACCAAAACCAAAACCAAACTCTAAGCCTAAAATACCACCACTGAAACCCAACTTAATCTTAAATTAGCAATACAGCTATTAACACCATATAAGGGTAATCCCATATACACAGTTCAAGTTCAACATCTCTATGAAGAAGGAAGTGTTTCAGTCAATAACATTCTCTCCCCAGCCTTGGGGTCAATGACCTCTTTGGTAACCAGAACGATGACCCCTTTTATTATGTCCAAGACTTCGTAAACCATAGCTTAACTCTTTCTGGGAGGTATATAGGAGGGGTGGGGTATAATGGAGTCAAAATTGTTGCATTCAATCCAGTAAAGTTAGAAAACTGTGTAGCCCTATCTTGAAAGTTTAGGCATCTTGCAGCAGCTTTGACTTCAACAATTTATATAGGTCTGGCATTTTCCATGCATAATACTAATTCAAGTGAATTATCAAAAGCCATTGATATCAGATTTTGTCCTGGAATTAGTTCATCCTTGATGCACATCAGCTCTTGGACACATTAGGATCAGGGGCAACCATCTTGCTCTTAAAACTGGCTGTGAGTTACCATGGTTACAGATGTAAGGTTCTTTAGGTGTATAAACAGCTTCATGTGGCAAAACTTACGCACACACAGTACGCAAATTGTGGGTACACCGTATCGAACCTCATTTTGAGATGACCTTTCGATCGGCGAATAGAACAGTAAAACTAGGCCTATTTTGCCTAAAATCATTTTGCTGATAACAAAAGTTAGAATTGCAACAATATTTTCCCTTTAACATGTTTATCTTTCAGGGGAGTATTTTAGATGGAAATTCTCACTTTGAAAAGGTTAAAATAAGCCTAACAGAGCCAAAATCAACTCCTGATTCCTGAAGGCATAAAATCTTGGTTTGCACAAGCTTAATACAGTTATCTTTTACACAGGGAGGGTTGGTTATTTATTTATTGCGGTAATGGACTTGATGACAGTCTATAGCCTTTCATCAATTTTACCAAACTGAAAGTGAGGAAAATCTAACACTTTATCGTAAAACTCGCTAAATAAAAGTTACAACAAACTTGATATTATTTTATTTTTGGAAAACATTTTTTTAACAGAGAACACTAAGTTTTGTGTAATAAATCAGACAATCATGACAGATAACACTGTCAAAAAAACTTGCTTTTCCATCCACAAGCTTCAAAATCCAACTACCAACTCTTAAACCTATACATTTTCAAAATTACAAATTCTAGTCTTCAGAATATTTTCAATTTCAAAACCAATCTAGACGGTATAATAAATATTTACAATATTATATTATAGTGCTGAATATTTAATATTTCTTTTTGCTTAAAGCACTTTATTTATATAAACCTGAATCAATTTAAAAATAATTAAATAAAAAGATGAAGTGATTTTTTTGTGATTTAACTTTTTTCACGAAGTAAAAGATCACTTTTTGCTATTTTAGTTCTTTTTGCCAATATGTGACAGTCAAGTAAAATGATTCCTATGTCAGGGAGGAAAAATTATACAATTTTGAGTTATAGTAATTTCAGAAGTTGTCAAATGTCTTTGTATTTTGTTGTTTTCAGTAAACATGAAATATTATCCATATCTCAGCAATGATACTACCATTTCAAATGGAATTATCAGCAGTATTGTTGATTATAATGAAGATTGGAAAAAAAAGAATGGAAATTGTGTGCAATAAATGTGATTGTATCTCATGTATTAAATTATGTCCTGTATCATACAAATTCAGTTCTATTTATCATTGAACACACCAAATTTCCACACGAAATTGGCATAAATGGTATAAGCAAATTTTAAATTAGAAATGATTTTTATTTCATTTCATTTCGTATGTAAAAGACATGCATTACACACTAAAAACTACGGGGTTATATTTTCCGTGGTCATTTTGAATTGACCACGTTTGGGGTTGTTTTGACCCTTCAAGGGGGTTGTACTGTTTTAATTTGACCACATTCACGAGGTCATTTTAGCCACGACGAACGTGGTCAAAAACTTAGTGGTCATTTTGCCGATACCGTCGCGCATTGATATCAGTTTCAATCTTCCGCTTTGAAAATCTTAATTCATAAATGAGTTTAAACATGAGCTGCAATTAATGTTTGTTGATTAATAAATAAAACTCATTTTTTGACCGAAGTTACCCAATTTGTCAACTTTATAATGACTTGCATTTCGGAACTATTTGCACACATGGTGTGCATCGGCTCACGTGGTCACATCAGCGCCATATTTGTTCTGATTGTGCAGCTCAGCGGATTGTCGTGTGTGCTTGTCTGCATGATGGAATATGAAAAGTTAGTTGAAAAGTGAGACTGCAAGGATGCATAGACCCTTGTCTATGCACGCAGATTCATTCCAATTTCATGCTGTCGTGGCTGGTGTCTTGGCTGCAGTTGTTAAGCTTATATCATGTAAGCTTATAATACGTGAACTGTCATAGGCGATGACTGACTGTGTGTGAGTGTGATACACAGATGCATTTTGCAGTTTGCTGTTTATGTAATGCTTTCTCTGTGCAGAAACACACTTATGTCCTGGTGGGACCAGCATGACCATAGGCCTACTAGAAAAATCCAAACAACCCCTAAATGTGGTTATTGAGTAACCCTATAAAACAACCCTTTCAAATGGGTCATTTCATTTGACCCGAAATGAGGTCATTAAGTAACCCAATAAGGCAACCCTTTTGAAGGGGTCATTTCATTTGACCCGAAATGTGGTAATATTTTGACCCCAATGGGGTTACTATTTGACCCAAATACGTAGTCATTGCAATGACCCGACCAATGGGGTCAAAATGACCCCGTTAGTGGTATGGTGTTTAGTTGATAACTATGCTGGGGTCAAAAATGACCCCGTTTGGGTCATTTTTTGACCCCGTAGTTTTAAGTGTGTAGATAAAAGATCACATTTTGATATACTGTGCTTCATACATTGTACATGCATCATTCAAAATATCATCATTAGCAAATGTGTGTATTTATTTACCATATTGAAAAATCAATTAATAAACATGTAACACCAATAAATGCTTACTCATGTATACATTAATTTGTGTATTTGAGACAACTCAATTGATTTTTATAACATTGACACAAATGTGTTTCCAGTAAATATCTCAGTTTGGACTGTGAGACACAATCAGGTGGTGGCCGCATTGCATTCTCTAAATTCAGTAAATTTTCATCGTCAACCGTGTAATTGAATGGGATTATTTTGAAATTTTAAAACACTTGAAATATCACAAACAAATAGGCCTATGTTGACAAATAATATAAATACAAGCTAAAACCGTTGGGGTTCGATAATGAACCCCACAAAACTAACCGAGTATATTGGAAAATGCCATACGGCCGGGCGGTTTCACAAGTTGCCCGCTCGATCATGTCATCCGCCGCCTGGACACAATTACAGCAAGTCCATACATACCTATATAGTCAGTCTACACTGAAGTACAAAGTACCGACGCGGACTCACACATTGTGCCGACTTTCAAGGCACGCATACCTGCAGCAGAGACGCAGCACTGCGCACTGTTTACGTCCTGTATACGGATACGCGCGCGTTGTCACTTTGTACTTCAGAGTGGACAAACTGTAGTCTGTCACTGCCAGATTCCTATTGCTGCCACCCCAGAAGTACACTGCTGCCCAGCTACTTTATGGCTACTCTAGAGTATCAGTGCAGTGCTGCCTCAGTTCAGTATATGTAATGTAGGTGTGATTCCGATGTGTGTACTCTATAGAGTACCAATGAAGTTGCTGGGCAGCAGGGTACCTCTGGGGTGGTAGCCATTAGTGGAAATAGAAAAAAATGTGTAATTTTGCCGAAAGAAGTGTGGGCACCCCCCTGAATTGATGGCAGCAAAAGGAATCTGGTAGGCTTATTCAAAGATGCTTGGGTGTGGGTGTTTCTGCACTGATGGTGTGACAGCGAGGACAAAGCCTGAGCAGCTCAATTTCGACCATGCTATACTCATACGCAAGATTTGCTCAAGAGGATGCCTTACTTACTTATTTCTGATTTTTACACATTTGTAATGTAATTTGATGAACTAAAATACTCTAAAAAAAATCTTGGTATCCAAAAATTTATTCAGTCAATCATATTTACTGATACATGCATTCACAAGCTATATAGGCGCAGGAATGATATAGCAATTTTCTTTCATTTTACGTCATTCAAAATTGGTAAAAACAATCAAATTCATTATCATCACAAACAGTTCTTTCTAAGTGCAAACAAAACTAAAACCATTCTTGACCATCTGTACACTTCAACTTCCTAAAATCTAGTTTTTAATTGAAAATACAACAGATTAGACAAATTTAAAAGTTCAAGTAGGCTTCCAAACACACAATAAATATGTTATTTAATTACATTGGAACCAATAAATACCCTTCAAGTTCTTTTCATGCAGTAAAAATAAAGGCCAACTCCTGCTCAAACCAATAATCCTCAATTTGTTCCGAATTAATTTTGTTGTAAATGATTTAATAAAACGGACAATAATAAAAATGAAGAGAAAACAAACAAACAGTGCATTAACAAATCACAAGACAAATGATAGTATATGGTCAGTCAGGCTAGCTCCCTGACTATTGGAAAAGAAAAAAGATTGAGCGAGATCATACACTGATGAAAAAAATAAAGCAGAGGCATTTACGAGGGTAACTTAAAATTGCCCCTGTATGAACATGTACCGTATAGGCTATATGTTTTACAGGTTGGATTTGGTGCAAAGAAGAATCAATGTCTATAATAAATATCTGCTAGGGCAGACACGGGAGGGAAGGGAGAGGACAATTCCCCACACACAAAACATATACTGGTCATAAAAAGAACTTAATGAGGTTGAGGTTTTGAGAAAACTGGTTTTTGCACGAGACTTCCAATTCATTACATGAAATTGCTGTAAATTAAATTCATTAATTGCTCCTTTGCTGCATAAGCTACAACAAGAATTTAATGGGTCTATGGCGACTGAGGGAACCCAATTTAATCATTATTTCCCCTTGATTGTGACAATGTATAGTTTCTCCTTCAATAATTCACCGATTTATAACAGTTTGAAGTCAATATTTTTCACCCATCCATTACAGCTACCTGAATGAGGGCCTCTGTCAATTCACTTCCGATACCTGTCTGGCACATTAGTTACTAACCATTGCTAATTGTGCTGTATTCAGTCCAGTTCAGTTTTAATGTCAAATCGATATAAGGGCTTCCTTTAATGTTTACCTAGTTCCCATGCTGCTTGTAATATTAATATTTTATATTTGATATTATATAGTAATAATTCTCATAAACTTGATAAAGAAATTTACCACAATTCTGGAGAGTCTTACTTTTGACTTGATAATTTGTCACTACAAACAGGCAAATCAGACATTCTTGGATTTGGACGTAACCCTCCAACTTCACATGTTGATGTTGATTGCAGACGACAAGTTCAAAATTGAATTTCTTGAAAATACAAACATTTGAGAAACAATGATACATTTGCATGACCATAGGAATCAACATGAGAAATGCACTAAAATGAGTACAAACAAGCTAAGTATTGGTTCAGTGGTTCTTGAGACACTTCAGGACTTTTTGTGTTGAAGCCTATGGCCAAAATATAAAGCAGTAGGCCTACTCCCTATTCCAGAAAAATACAGAACTGATTTTTTGGAATTAAAAAAATATTATCCTGTTTTGCCAAATGAAATATAGCTAAATCCTAATCCTTTAGGTAGTCCTAACTGGCAAAGTCATATTTTAATATTTTTGCAATTTGAGGTAAAATGGTCCAAAAACATGCAATTTTGCATGTTTTCTTACAATTGCAATGACAAAATTGTAAGATTTGGCACAAGTCTAAGCATTCAAAATCTTGAGTATATAGGCTAAGAGTTAGCTTATAATTTTAATAGTATATCTTATTTTTGCTAATTGATTATGAAAAAGATTGGAAAATGTATTTTCCAAAATTTAAAATGCGTAACTTGAAATTAGTCTTTGTTCAAGTCTTTAGGCATGATAGGAAAAAGGTTGAAAAACACCCTTAAAATGTATATTTTTGGCCCTTATTTCCAAAAATTGACCAAATACTAAAATTTGACTTTAATTGCCAGTTAGGACTACCTAAAGGATTAGGATTAAGCTATGTTTCATTTGGCAAAACCGGATATTTTTTTGATCCAAAAAAACCCCCCATTTTTCTGGAATGGGGAGTAGATCCAATTTGATAAGCTTTATTTGGAACACAACAAAGTTCTTCCTGTTTTTTGAGTTGTTTGGGAGTTTTCTCATTTTTTTTATTTTATAAAGATTATGATTTGATAATTCTACACATTATTCACTCTTCACTCACCAGATTCAAAACTATGTTCATTAATCTCACTCACCAAGCTTATATCTGCTGCATGTTGTCATTATACAGGAGCTTACACAATGTACTAGAATCGAAAACATTCTCATCCTTCTCGATACAGTTCATAAACCCAAATTTGTTTGTACATTCATATAATGACCTTTTAATGTGTTAGGTACAAAAACTCATACTCCATAACTTGAGGTCAATGTTGGAACTATGGTTGATGAATGGAGGCTAATGGACTGTGCCTTGAGATTGAGACCATTTTGGATCATAGTCATAGTATAGAAAATATTAAAGAGTGGACATTTTTGCGGAATATTAATTTTGGCATATGTCATGCTCAACCCCACTTCCGTGAAATTAAAAACACACAAATATTTTCTTTTACGTAAATAGGCCTATATCACAGTGGGCCTACATATGAAAACTCAAAATCGCAAATCTAGCAACAAGCTAAGTAGTCCGAAATCATCAAAACATGAAAAATTACATGCGTGAAAATTATCATTTTTCAGTAGAAATGGGTAGGGTCATTGGCCTACTCATCCAGGGAAATACTTTGTCATCAGCTTATAGTTCATTTGCCTTGGAATCATGAAAGCAGCAAAAAAAACATCAGGCAACCAACTCTGGGGAACTAAAATGAACTAGATTCATATTCCATGCATGGATAACCATGCTCTTATTATGAGTGGCTGTATAATTATTATGATATTATATTATGCACAAATTTCATCAGACAAGAGGCACCTTCCGGTGATCAATCTTGTGGGGTTCGTTAAATTTGGGATATTTCTAAGGATGGCTGAAAATAATAAATTATAAAAGCACGCAAAATCATAATTGATGCATTTATGATATCAATATCAATATTCATGAAAACGTTATGTTGGTTGTTTTAACAACCAACATAACGTAAATAATGTTTACTGTTTATGTTGGTTGTTTTAACAACCAACATAAACATTCAAATGTTTTATTGTCTTTGTCCATCTGTTCTGGGTGTTTCCATACCACGTATCAGGATGCGCCACAAACATACGTCTCATTTTCAGGGCTCTGGTTTAACAACAGCTTCTTTTCTGTATGTCAATTTTGGTATAAAAATGTTAAGAGAAAAAATTACCTTAATTTCACTTGACAATAGTAGAAATTTGCCAAACTGTGTTTTCTTCTAAAGAAGTATCATAAAGGGCAGGATATTGTGGCCACTATCACCTGAGGTTCTTTTCCTATTTCTTGAATACCATCACACTTTGTATTCAGCCCTACAATGCAACTCCCAACAACCCACTTCCCCAACAAGAAAAATGTTACTTCCTTGATTCAGAACAACTTGTAAAAGAGCGATCACTACCCAAACTATAAACCATAATACTATCTTAGCCCCAAATCATTTAGGCCTAATCATAACCCTAATCTTAACCCTAGCTCTAAAACCTAACCCTAATCAGGATAAGGCAGGTTTGTGTGGCAGTAGTTATTCTATAGAGCAGGAGTACCGTACTCAACTAAATTCGTAAAGTGCCCCTTTATGTATAGAATTTAAAGCCCCACTCTCCATGAGAGCGGAGGGGATTGCACTTAATGGGTGGTGTTCATGGGCTTGCTTGAAGGCCTATGGTGGGTCCATATAACTCCTGGGGTGGGTCCAGCCCCCCCCCCTTACATTTTCTATTCTTTTTTTTTTTTTTTTTGGATGGCTTTCCTTGGACAGGATTTCTTGAAAGAAATAAAAAAACAACATCTTTTTCTCGCTTGTGCAATGTGGCACTGCATCGCAAGTGCCAGTTGTAGATCCCTACTATTCAATTTTGCCTTTTCTTGGTTGTTGTTGCTTAAACATCCATGACAAAATAGATGGATCTTATCATTCGACATTCCATACCTTCAAAAGATCCACTTTAAAATAAGCCTAAATAGATTGATTTTCAAATAAGTGAATGGATTCACTTTCATATACAAAGATGAATATCAATAATCAACTTCATATGCGTAACAAATATCGATTGACCATCTCTGCCGAATCACCCTTGTCAAGTCAATACTCTTCATCCATCCCCTTCCCCACCACTGTCCCCAATATAAATCCCCGGAGGACATAAGAATATATTACCTTTAAATTGAATTTACGTGTTAGCTACGGCCACTAGTCACACACAGGTACTCATCACAGGCTTTGGCGTTAGCCTGATCGTGCTAAAATGGCTATTAAAGCCAGCGTAACATTTCTCTCTTACCTAGATATTTTACCTCCTATATATACGTGGTTGTGATGACAACGGAGCATCAAGTTTGTTCTGCATCCCAAGGAGCTGTTACAATTCATTTATTCCTCATCTGTTCATACTGGTGTTAACCAATGATTATCCTCCCATCTCATCTCTGAGCCAGACAAACTCCCACACAATCCCAGTCTGTGCTGAGATTGACAACAAACTGAAAAGCTTGACCAGACCATTAAATCTCATGTTATATGCTTGGGTTGATTCAAAAATAACAAACCAAAAAGTTTGGCCTGGTTAGTCCTGCCTCTTTCTCGGACAGCCTTGCACTGGTGCATTCATCCCCAAATCCTCTTCACTTTACAAGGATGGTAGCATCTTATTGGTGTGCCCTTTAAACATTTGCAACACAAAACTTTTGGGAACTGTTCAGCATTTAATGAATAACATCATTACAAGAATGCCCAGATCTATTATTTTGTATTTTTTTTATTAATAAAAGGCTGTCTCAATTCAGAAAAAAAACTTTTAATCTACTCTATAACACATTTAACAGGAAATTTTCACAGGGGTTTCATTATCACACTTTTTTGCTGTTAAATAGGCAACCGTATAATTATGTAAAATCCTGCAAAAATACTTGTGATGGATGGCATGCTTCAATATGAAGTCATTTCACAAAAGAAATCACAAACTGTTTTTAAATAACAGTTAAAATTGCGTAAAACTGTGAAAACAAAATTGACAAACAAATTACAAATAGTGATGTAGCCAGATATATGATGACACCACCCCCCTTTTTTTCTGTAAAAACATTGAAAATAGTCCAAAACTATAATGTTTTGTATGATATGACAACTTTCCTGATATGAGATTCCTGGCTTCATTATGGATTCAAAAGACCAATCCAACATGAGCATCAGCAAGTAAACTATTAAGGTATGTCAAGAAGGGTCTCTCTTTAAAAGGTCTGTATTTTCAGGTGAAATAATCCGTTGAATTGGACAACTTGACAACTGGAAGTGGAGATCAGTAGGTATTAAGGCAGAATACCATTTCAAGGTTTTTGTGTGTAAATAATGACCAATGCGTGTAGAAATAAATAGGTCATTCAGAATACAAAAGGTTGAATTTAATCTAGAACAAGATTGGCAGACTGGCATCTGTTTGAGTGAGCAATTTGTCACAATTTGTCACATTTTGTAACACTCTATAAGCCCTGACTCTAGAAACTTAAAAATACAAAGTCTATAAATAGTTTTAAAGCATGGAGAAACCCAATTGGGTGACTTTTGAATACTTTTCCTGCCACTTTTGACCATTTCCGAGACTTTTCTTGCCATTTGTAACCATTTCGAAGACTTTTTCTGCCACTTTTGACTATTTCCAAGACTTTCCTGCTACTGTTGACAATTTTCCAAGACCTTTCTTGCCACTTTAGACCATTTTCAAGACTTTTCCTGCATATGTTGACAATTTCCCAGACTATTCCTGCAAATTTTGACCATTTCCAAGACTTTTCTTGCAAATTTTGACCATTTCCAAGACTTTTCTTGCAAATTTTGACCATTTCCAAGACTTTTCTTGCAAATTTTGACCATTTCCAAGACTTTTTCTGCAAATTTTGACCATTTCCAGACTTGTAAGACTTATTGACATTGGCCATTGGGAGAATTTTCGACAGTGGCCCCTGAAATTTTCTGTCCAAACTCTTATGCATACATAAATATTGGATGACTTTTCAGTGATTTGACCTGCCATGATTTGGGCTGAAATGTTCTGGCCACCCTTTTTAAAGTAAGACTTGTTTAATTTAAGGAAGAGCTGATAAATTATACAAAGTTTGATATCTATTATTCAAGGACAACATCATCTATTTCATCTGTAAAGTAAATAAAAGTAAAGAAGGAATAATGTGAGGGAGGGTCTTCTGATCAATATTTTATTGGATATTGATCACTTCCTGAAACTATTATACCAATATGAGCCAGCATAGGACCAGTTAGTATGATGATTTTCAGTGCATGCTTTTAATGCTGCCATTTGCCTGTGTGAATTTCACCGGTCACCTGTCAAATGACAGGGCAAATGAAAAAGAAAAAAGAAAAAAGTAAAGAATATAATGAAAATGTTTTCCCAACTGGGGTTGACACTCCTCATAAGACAAAAGACCCGTCTCATATTTTGTGTCTTTTCTGCATTTCAAAAACAAAAGAATGTGCCCCCACCAGATGGTGTCATATGGAAGAGAAAAAGTCGGAAACATGTGACAGTGGTATACCACAATATACTTCCAAAGCTCCGTGGTTCAGCTATGGTGCAGTAACCGCTAGTCTAGTTTTCCTTCTGCAGCCAACCACATAACAGCAACTTATGAAACGACTAACTGTACATTGCAAATTATGTGACATAAATTAAGGCCTATTCAGCAATTTGTTCATTTGGACAGTTTTTGGCACCTTTTTTAGTAGCACAGATGTGCTGATGTAGGCTATAGCTTGCTGAGCCGAAAGCAGTGTATTAAAAGCAACATAGGACATTTTCATGCATGAGAATGATCATCAATAAAAAAACCTGAAAAGTATGAAAAAGCATGTGAAATGAGGCTAAAAAGGCCAAAAACGGGCTTAAATTAAAAGGAAATCCAGCTAAAGCAGGAAAATTCTCATGCCTGCATTTTACATGAAATAGAGGAATTAGTAGACTTCTCCGTAGTCCACTTGCCAATTGTGCACTAATCTGGCTATTACATATAAGCTTAAAACTCTGATTTAATTAATGAGTGCACAATTGATAGATTTTCACAACTGATCTTTTCAGTCACCGCACGCCCTCTGTTTGTTAGCTTCCCAAGTGGACTACTGACTTTGCCTTGAGAGTTAGGCCAATTTCTGGCCTAACTAAAATTGGTGATGATGTAATGCATCTTTAAAAATGAATCTGGCTTGTGATTGGTCGCCCAGATCTCGTTATTGTTTAAATCCTCCCGACGCGTACTGGTACCATTATAACTATACATGGTACACAACTATCTAGGGAATGCGGCGCTTTTGTGCTGGTGGATGAACGATGCATCTAGCGTATTGTACCACCATGCTTAGTCTTGTGGTTAGATTTTATTGATAAACAAGTATGATTGACAGTGTGTGAGTCCCGGGGTAAAGTTCTGCTTTAAAGTGAAAGTCCATAGTCAGTTTTTCGGATAATAAACTGGCAGATTCTAAAATTAGAATTGTTCAGTATTGAAGTGTCATTATAATTATGCCATTATGATATGTTGCATTCAATAATATAAGCCTCACGTAGGGCCTATACTTTACTTTTACTGTCACAAATATAATTATATAGCCTAAACTTTTTCATAACCATTTTATACTAGTATTTTGATGTAGGCCTACTAAATATCAGTATAATTTCGAGTTCAACTGAATGCGTTCATCATGATTAATAACATTTTTATTTATCAAAAATCGACTATGGCATAGTCTAAGGAATTAGCTACATGTATTTGAATGGGAGGATCAACTTTGTTATACTCCTACTTTCTGCCCAATTTGTTTAATTTAAAAAACAATTTTCGACTTATCATTCACACATTTTTTTTACACTTTCACTGGGATCAGTGAATGGGCCTTGAAGGAAACATATAATATTTGATCCAGGATGTTCCTATTAATTCAATGTTAGAAAAGTTACAGAATCTAAACATGGAATGTATCAATGTCAAATTACATGATAATAGTGACACAACTCATATATAACCATGACAAATTATTGACACTGATGCATAGGCCTATCAGTATCAAGTCTCATGATACACATATTTTCATTTTCTAGTGACTTTACTGCATGTAACCTCTAGATTGAGAAGCACAGCAAATTTTTCCCTGCAAAATCAAGGTTTTACTTACAAAGTAGCCTGTCAACCATTTTCACTGAAGTTTGACACCAAGGAGTGACCACTCCCTGACTCAAAACCCTACCACACTTCTAAGGTTAATTTTTACTTGAAAACTAAATTTTCTCTTTTTGGACAATTTTTCAAATGGACCTATTAGGGATTTTCTGTGAAGAAAAAGACCATTTGGGCATCACGTCTCGCTAAACTTCAACATAGAAGTCCCTCCTCCCCGACCTCTAGGATCCATGGCATGGATACACCCAACCAATTTCTTATTTATGGTTTCCATGAATTGGGATACAGCCAACCAATGTCAAATAGGCCTAAATACTTTTCATGGTTATACTAATCATTATTCATGTATGGGTGATGTTGAGATGAGCAATGACAATGAACACGGAATACATGACCTTTTAAAGCCATCTTTACATCCCCTTTCACATGTACCTCATCAGGTGAAGGTAAAGCATGTTATGAATGATTTGATTATTGAATATCTCTATGAATACACCTGTAGCATTGAGTGTGTAAGTCATCTCCAGGCACTGTCACACAAATGATCTCATTGTCAATGACATAGCTCAATAACAGAGGAGATATTTTACCCTTCCCAGAATCCTTTGCAACATGATTCATCACCGCATTTATACAGCAAACAGGTTCCCTTTGTTTCATGTTGAGAATAGACTGGCTAAACATGGATCAATAGTTAAGAAATAGGCCTAAGCATCGTTTGCAAGATCTGGATGCAGTCTGTTCATTAATGAGGTCCTTTTTGTCACTATAAAGTATAAACCCATGTTTCACCAGATAGCAAATCAGTACAGAAAACTGAAATGGAAGAAATGCATTGTGGGAAGTGTAAGAAATCTTCTCTGGTTCAATAACATGCATTTAAAGGTAAATTTCATGATTTTTTAGTATCCTCATTTTTTTTAAATTTTAAGGTATGGTTCAATAGATATCCACATAAAAACCCAATTTCCAAAATATCAGTTGATTCACATGTTGAATTTGCAAGTTATGCAATGTACATGTATTACAGCCCCTGCGATGTTGTAATGTTGGGCTGCCAACCGGAAAATTGGAAGATATATTAGTCAAACTACTTATCTGCAAGAAAATGTATGCACACAAACATAATTTAGGTAGGTCTACACCGAGCTTTTTGATGGCATAAAAATCTCAACATTTTACGAGTAAGTTGGAGAGGATGAAACTGTGAATCACAAAGTGCCTCGTTAATTTGTGAAGAATAGTTTTGGTACACAAGACACTAAAAGGTTGATCTATGAATGTACACATATATCAGGGTTAAAGAACCTTGCCTTGGTAGAGGAGAATGTTTGAAATTCTAGTGAGGGTCTCTTTTGAGACGAGAGTTAACTGCCCTGACAACGCAAGGTGTTTGTCCCCTTATGGCCGATGCACTCAGACTACTAAAAGGCCATAGCCTATCTGTTGCAAGGGGTACCATGCGAGGAATCTATGACATTGATTGTCAATGATCAGACATTTGTGTCAACTATTTTGACTTAGTTTTGTAAGATAAGGTAAAAGAAGGGGTAACCAAACAGTGCGGAACATCAGGAGGGGCAAAGTGTCTGCTCATTGTGGCTCATACTACAAATGGCCTTAAAGATTGTACCATTCAGAGGTACTTGGGCTGTGATGAGGCACCTTTATACAGAGGCGTTCTACATTATATAATGACTGCATGTAGAGTGAGTGTTAAACATTTAGATTTCTTTTGGACACACAAAAAGTGGGAGGCAAGCTTCAAAATAACCAGGCACCCAGGAGCCATTTACCCAATGGTCATAACATTTTGGTGCCTGGTCCACACCAAAATCATATGAACCAGGCTCTACATTTTGTTTTTAAATAGCGCCTGGTAGTTAAACCAGGTTTTGTAGCTTTTTGTATTTAATGTGTACAATTGAAATTTAAATGACTCTTAGCTCTTCAAAAATGGCTCCTGGTTCACTAGATAATGATCTCAGGACCAGGAGCTGCTTTTTCCAAATGTGTGGCTCCTGGTCCAGATCTGCTTATTTTGAGGCTTAGTGGGAGGGGAACAAAATGTCCTTTTGGCTAAATGAGGCAGAACCAAGCAGGTCATGAGATGTGAGATAACATTATGGGATGTATGGTCCGTATAATTCTTTAGATATTCATCAATTCAGTCATGACCTAGAAACTCTGTCACTACAGGTGATGCCTTTAAATTGTAATAACTTAATTAGCAAGGAGGCTAATGGATCTTTGCATATTGTAATGTTGCAACTGCAGCAGGCCTAATAACAATATTGCGATCTGCGTATACACTTTGGTACATCCAGGTACGTGTGTATATAACCAAAACTACTTTGCTTTGACTACGTCAAATCTATCCAATCATCATGTCCTTGCTCTTTTATTAATGATACCACTGATTGCGTACATCATAATTTAGTGTTCTAGATAACCCCATTATGATTTCATAAAAACATTGATCGCAATAGGAAGTCAATCTCAAACTATGCTGGGATACGTCATACCATCATCCGTATATTAACATGCAAATTGTGACTGATACGATACTGTAAATAGAATAGTTTTTACTGAATTTATTTTTACATTACTTTATCTATTTTCAGATTGCCGACACTACATGCTATCGCAAAATGTATATTCATAATCTCTATAGGAAATACAAATATATTTATTATAAAAAATTAGCAAATTGACAATGTGTCAAATTATTGATAAATTGAATTTTAATTGGGTGAAAATTGTTTTCTGTATAAAACATTAATAAACTGGTAAAGGTAAATTTGACAGGTCTTTTTTAAACCATGCTGCTGCAAAGCTAACACAAAATGAAAAGCTAAATTAACCAGTGCCCTGATTATGTCACATTGTTATTTTTCTTCATTTTAAAATTTGATGAGGTGAGATATGCAAATTACAATGACAATTTAAAAAGCTTGCATTTTTTTGAGGTCAGCAAAAATGAGAAGAATAATCCAAAATGATTTGTTGTATTTTTGTTTATTTGTTTCAGAACTGTTTATTGGACAAAACGTTGATATACATGTATATATGCTCAAATTATGAGGTAGAACCAAAGAGTACCAACTCTATTATGTTAGGTATCGCTCATGGAGGGCAAATATACCTCCGGATAAGTTCACCATGCACCCAGCAACTTTGATTCGAAGTGCATTGTTGTTTGAGTGCAGAGTTTAATGCATTGGCAAAAATGCATCTTTGTAACACTCAAGCTTAAAGATGCAAATTATTATTCAATTTCGGACTTTTGCCAAAAAACACACAAGGTACACTACTTGCCCTCCATAGCAACAAACCAAATAGCAGATTTACCATAGCATTACACACAGGGCAATTTGAGTCGGTAATCTTTGGGCAAAATCTCTTTGACCACGGTATTATGCAATTTTTTTTCCATCGGAAAGTTCCCACCCAGTTAGTTGCGCATGTGCCACACACAAAAAATTACTAGCATTCCAAGTACTTGTCAATGTAAAATTATGAAACATGAACTTCCTCCATGGTGTTGTCTTTTTTTAAGACATTTCTTGTTTTCCATTGGAAATAAATGTTATATTACTAACCACCCAATCAAGCTTTTGTAAATTACAAATGTTATACATTATAGAAATGATCTATGATGGTAATATCATTTTATTATTAACTCCCATAAATCATAACCATAGTTTAATAAACTAGGTCTTGGTGTCATAGGTAAGTACAAGTAGCATCAATACTCATACATTTTTCATCTCTCCTTGTCTACCACTCACTGGTGGTGAAGGAGAGATCCTATATTAAATATAATTATTTGCAAAACACTCATCCTTCATTGCTGTCAGTTAATTCAATGGTTTAATAGATCACTATATATGGCGCTGTCATTAAATGTCATGTCACCTTTTTAGTGGAAATATATGCCACCAGGATGAATTGTACATGTAAAAGGGCAACTATTTATAGTTCACAACCAATAAAATATATACCAATATTATTTTATTGTTCTTTGACGAGGGTATATAAATGTCATTTTAAAATTTAGGGGGGAAAATCTCTGACAGAGGCGTTGAACATGTTTTTATACTGAACACTTCCCACAACAACAGACCCTGCCACCACCACAGACCCTGCTACATGTACCACCATGCTTTTATCATAGACCCAATTTCTAGGGTCTATGCTTTTATTCCCAACTAGTAACAGGACAATCATGCAATTAAAAAAGTATTTTGCAAAAAAAAAAAAAAAAAAGGAAACCTCAAATTGAGTAAAACAGTTAAAGATCAGGAAAGCGCAAAAATAAATCATGCCGGTATTCCTACTTATAAAGTAAGCATGATCTTGTTATGGAACGTCAATGGTCAATGGATCGATCATTGAAGTGGGTAGGAGTCGGCCACTTAGTCGGCACAATTCATACACAAAGCTGATCAGACCCTACAAGTGTGCACACTTGTGACAAATATAGAGCTTTAAAGTGGCACGTTCACACTTCCAATTGAAATAACGGAGAGTCTCATGGCCACAAGTCTTCAACATCTTCTGTATGGTTGTCGGCACACGTAAAATGGAATTGTTTATGATCAATTAATTGAAATTCCTATTTCTTTTACCTCCCCCCCCCAATTGGAAGGAAACATAACAATTAATTATAGTATCTTAATATTTCATCGGAACCCTAAACTGACTAATTTTGAACTTAAAACAAGTAAAGATTATACAGGGTATTCAACAAGAAAATGCAAGGTGAAAGGGCAGTATTCAACAAGAAAATGCAAGGTGAAAGGGCAAATTTCAGTATTCTGAAGATTAGTTAAGGTGGTACTTACTTGTCACCAATGCACTATAATTTTTGAGAAAAAATGCAAAAATAGGCACAAAATTGGGCAGGGGTGTAGTACCCCCTTAAAGCTGAATAAGATAAATAAAATAAACAAACACACAATGGCAGCCAACCAAGAGCACTAGATAAAAACAATATAAATCCATGCTTGCAAAGTCATGTTGAAGAACAAAATTTCATACTCTTATTTCAACAACCCCCATTTCTCCCTGCCCACCCCACCCACCCCAACCCCCATTCCATCCACCTGACCCTACCTCACACCCCAACGGTGTCCAGGGTACACCCATGCTCCCTTACCTTTTCGGTTCTACATGTAAAAGCCATTGCCTTTGATATCTGAGTTTATTGAATTTTAATAATTGAATTTAATAAAGAGTGTCAATCAAGCACCGCTTGCTGTTATGTAAAAATTTGACATTTAATTGTTGATTAGAAAAAAATTAGCCCTGCCCATTGCTTTCTAAAATGTCGACTAATTTAATTAACCTATATCTGATGATCATCAAAGATGGAGATGTCAGGTTTCAAATTATTGACGTCAAAAGTCATCTTCATATACCGGTAATACACAATAGACATCAAAAACAAAGCATACCATTATGTATGATTGAAAATATGATACATTGTATGTATTCAAGTGCAAAGTAATCTGGAAAAAAATTAATATTTCAAAAATGTCTTCCCATATTTCAATTTAGCAAATTTCGGAACCAGAGGCATATCAATATATGTGCCGATCCTAGCCCCTAGCTTTGGTCAATAAGAGACCCTTTACTGCAGCAAGTAAAATTGAAGAGTTTCTTTGGTATAATGAAATGCCTTCCGACATTCCACTATCTTACAATATGATACTTTTTGATCAAAAATATATTCCGTAAGTGTCTGTGGTATCATAGCCTTGCCTAGAGGGAGGAGATGAATGGAATAGAGCACTGCCACCGAAGACGGCAGACTATGGACAGCTGGCGGGTCGCACAGATACACTGTTTCTGATGCCGATAATGCACTTTTATTGCGGGAAAAATTGAATCACAATTTGCTTACTTTGTTGTTATCTGATGTTGATGGCGGAGTATATGGAGAACGGAAAACTTAGATGTGGAACCAGGGGGGGGATGAGGACATGGGTGAGCAAAGGAAAAGGATAGTATGGCCAAAGGAGAAAGAGGAGGGGAAAATGAGAAGTACATTTTTGTACAGATCAAAGAGGAGAGAGGGAGAGGAGGGGGAAATGAGAGGAAAAGTGCTGTAAATCAATGTGCCCACTGTGAGCAATGTTAAAAAGACTTGATTCTGTTCCCTCTGATAAGTTGATTTCCTTCCATGGATGTATCATCTCACTTCAGACCTTCCCCCTGCTGCATTAATAGCACATAAGGCTTTGATCTTCCAGTCAGGCCCCTCTATGAACTGGTATTATACAAGTGCTGGTGGAAATGGTCTAGTTTGCCTGTTTTTGATGTATTTTGAGCAATAAAGAAAATCCAACTACAAACTATAGCTTATTGTCAACACATTTCACCCATAATGAATATTAAGCCTAAATATGACTTTATGAAAAACAGAAAAAGTGCAATGCCAGGTGGTGAACTTGACCTTATTTCTAAAGCTATCTTTTTCTGAACTGGAAACCATCAGAAAAGAAACTGTTAATTATAACAGAATACCACAATAAATAATTGATTAGGTACATTGAAAAAGGTGGCAAAATATATTTATTACAATTAGCAGGGAAATGTCTCCTCCCATCCCCCATCAGGGAGTTTTAAGCTAATTTGCAGATTTTTGCCTCCCCTGAAATTCTATTTCCATCAATCTCTCCCCATCAGTGGTGGTGCCATTCTCCCCCCAGTAAAAACCCGAAATTACGAAAATGTCCAATTTTTGCGGCAATTTGGAGCAAAATTTCTTGATTTTGCCCCCCACCCCTGAAATTCACTTTGTACCCCTCCCCATCCCCACAAATTCCTGGTGCCACCAGTGCTCCCCCATTCAGACCAGGGAAAAATAATGGTGCTCCCACTGCTAGCATGGCTATGCTGCAACCCTTGCCTCTCTCATGATTGCAGCTGATATATATATTAGCACCACTGGATAATGCCTGGTCAATAATTAAAGATGCTTAAAACTCTTCTCATCAATTAACTGGTCAAGCAGACACTAAAGTCTCCTGACCTGATTATATGAATGCTTATTTGATTGAGTGATGACATGGATGATTGGGAATTGACTTTTAAGATGGTGAGGAGAGAATTCCCAACAGGATTGCCAATAATTTTCAGCCCAAATCGCTGGTCTAATCATCAGATCATAGACCATCAATGGTCTACACTCTAAGCAATAAAGGTTCTAAAAAGGTTCTAAAGTTGTCCTCTCAGGAGAAACCTTAGAGGTTCTCTAAAGAACCAAAAATGGTTCCAAAACCATCGAAAATGCCCAAAAATTGTGACAAAGAACCGTTTTCGGTTCTCTCCCAAATTAAAGAACCTTTTTTAGAGGTTCAAGAGGGAGGGTTCGCCTATAGAGAAGACAAAAACGGTTCTATCTAGAAGTATTTCTTAGAGTGTTTGCCATATACATTGGTGATGCTATGATATCATAAAATTAGTCATGCTAATTTCACACAGACAAAACATTTTCGGTGCACATTAAAAAATACAATGTTCAATCACGACCATGAGGGTAGAGGCGAACATGGTATCTCCTTGGCAGTTCTTTCTTAGACAAAACAAAATTGGAAAATGTTCAACCTTTGGTGAAACTTTTTTTCCTTTATTACAATATAGTCTTCAAACATCACAGACTATACATAACATAATACACATCACAAAATGGACTTGAGGTATCAAATTTGACATTTACAAAATTCTTATCATTTTTACATGTCTTGTTTTGATACGGAATTACGAAATTTGGACGTAGAGAAGGTATATGTTTACCCCATGTCTACATGACAAGCTATGATATCAACACCCCCTCAAGTCATTCTTGGCAAGGTTTCGGCATTTTGTCAAAACGTCTACGATTTCTCGATTTAGGCTTAAGTTTCATGGATGTCTGGGAGCTATTAACAAAGGTGTAGTTAACCTGAACATGGGGGTCAGCAACATAAGCTAGTAGAGCTCTCCTGGGTTTCTTAGCCCTGCCCATATCATGTGTGCCAGAAATGAAGAAAGTCAAAAAGGCTTGTTCAGATAGCATTTAGAGTTAGAAGACGGACACCTCCGAGGTTAGGCGTCGAGGTATAGGTTCGAGTTAGCTCATTGGGCAATTTAGATCAACAGTGGCATATCCAGGACTCTTTACATGTATGAAGGTGAGGGGGCAAGGGGGGGGGGGGACAACTTGCAGGTGGTAAATTTTAACAAAAATGGGTCAAAAGTATTATAAATTGCTAAAATCTTATATATCAGGGCAGTCAGCAACCCACAGGGAGAGGGGAAGGGGGCCCAGGAAGACAGCTGCCTCCCATCCCATTAGCTACGTCACTGTAGGTCAACAATTGTGAGAAGGGTTGTATGGACAAGTACCCATGCAGGGTCGCAGGCCCGTATGCAAAAAAGTCCCAAAATATCACGGCACAATCAGGATTTTTTACCCTTTTTTGGTCAAAAAAGGTCAAAATTTTGGATAGAAAGTCCACTTTTCACAAAATTGCACCCCCCTTGGAAAAAAGGTCCACTTTTTCAAAATCAGCACCCCAAAAAAAATCCTGCATACGGGCCTGTACCCACATCTAGGAATTACCCTATTACCCAGAAGTAAAGTAACTCTGAGTTAACTCTGATGTATTTAATGAGTCTCTGTGATCATATCTAATGTAAACTCAACCAATGTTGTTTGTCCAAGAAATGGTGTTCTTTCCTGAGTGAATTTGACAGTGAATTTATTTGACTGAATGGAAACTAAGCACACCCTTGAGATGCATTATTACATTGTGTTTGGTTTCTGTTTTGTCTGCTGTTTGTTTTTATCAAGTATACTTTCAACCCATATAATGGGAGCCATTCCTCTAAGGCTGAGAAGAGGCATCATATTCAGATTTCCTTTCAGTGTCATACTGTTCATGCTTATCATGCTGTTGAAGAGGTAAATGATGGGGAAACACTGAAGTGTTATGGAAAGGCCTGTTTTGCACATGGGACTAATACATTGTACACTATCCAAATTGAAATTTTTAATGTTCCATTATTTTTACGTGTAATTAGAGGACTAAACACATATGTGACCATCCTCCACAACTGAGCCCGGATGTCGCCAGTGCCACTATTGAGATATGCTCCATCGAACTTAACAATAAACAATAGGAAACAAAGGATTTATTGACTGTTTTATTGATTTTTCACTACTTAAATGTCAAGTACTATAGACATGATATACATCATTTTAAAGCTAATTTCAAGCAGAATATTTTGGTTGAATATCTCAAAAATGATGATTGGCGACTTCAGGGCTCAGTTGTGCTGAGGGGTCACATATGTATGCAGTACTATGCACGCCTACATGCATGAGGATTATTAGAATGTATATCTTCTTCTTGAGTTGAAACAAGTAACTAGATGCATATGACCGAGTCACAAATTGATGAGTTTAGACAAATGGTGGTTGAGTTATACAAGTTGAGTCACTGATTAGCTTGAGTCAAATGTTTCGACTTGAAATTGACTCAAATCAAGTCCAGTCAACAAAATGTGATTAAAAAAAGAGTGCATTGATTTATAGTGTAGTTACACAGACATACATTGTAACTTCCCACAAGCCTCAGCACACTTTACAGGAATACCTAGATTCCGGGCATGAGTCACCAATTACAATATTGTTGGTTTGCTTACTTACACCTCAGTAAATATCTATTGTAGATCGGATACATAAATTTGCAGAAGAATATTAAGTATCAATCAGTGCATGGACTTGGACCCAGTGGAGGTCCTGGGCTCAAATCCAGTACCCTTGGGCATGTTGAAAGTGGTATGAGCAATCTATGACCGAGCTAAAGTATTTTTTGATACATTCACAGATTATACATTCCAAAATAAGCTGGTGAACTTGCTATCTCCTTTTTCTGACAAAGTACCTCACAGACTCCCGCGTACCTCTCGTCAGTAACACTCGTTATTCATTCTCTCATTATTTTCATCAAGAGAATTTCACTTCTACTGATGATAGATAGTGATTAGATTGATGAAACCCAGCACGCCAGCTTTAGCGCTTAGTCTAAGCCGGGTTTAAAGAGGAAATTTTTATTCCATGTTGAAATTTGCACCTTCACGTCTGGTTCACTTACCAGCCAATGTGAAATTTAGGCTAAAAGATGCAGAAGAACTGAGTTTAGGGACCAAGAACTTATGTTGGGGAAGGGGGAAATACTAAGGGGTTTAAGAGAACACAATTTTTTTTAATATTTTCCAGAATAGATTTCAGATAAAAAAGAATTGATGGCAATTTTAAGCAAATACGAGGGAGGGGGGCAACAACAATTTATGAATTCTCTCATCCTCCATTTTGCATATGAAATTTGTGATACTGTATTTGTTATATATACCCTAAATTCATTGTTTCTACTTGTTTTTTACAGATGCAAGACATGATATATTAAAATATAAAAAAGCACATAAACAAATGTAGGTAACACTCAGTATGTTTTCAAAGCATTTGTTGGTAGAGTATATGATCAACACTTTAAATGAGTGAAAATATTTCAATATGTGTATAAGAATGGGAGTTTTGACAGTTCTTAGCATCTAAAGCTTATTTTGACTGGGTTTAAGCCAGAGAGAACAAATAAAGAGGGATAAAACCAAATTCCACGTTGGATTTGAAGATCTTTGCAAGCTTACATATAATGGTGGCCAGCTTCCCTTTTAAAGGACATTTTTATTTTCTTTGCCTTTAATATAAGAAAGGCAGAACCAGTCAACTTCATCTTAAGAAACCGTATCCCTCCTCCTCTTATCTCATCTCTGAGATGTTAACACCAACACCGCATAGTGATGCTTTTAAAATAAGCGAGCATTACACAAATACTGGGTCATAGCGGGGGTTCTGTGGCAATTATTTCCATCTATTTTTGTTGGTTGCGTATTTGAAGTAGGAGATTGTTTTCTTGCAATTGAGAGGATCTAGCTTCCATAAGTATGCAAGTCAGCGTAATTATTGATGACAGCAAAACAAATAGTATTTCTGAGCTTTAAGAAAGAAATGATAAAGCCCTATACTTTTCAATCGGATTCATTTTGTATACAATTTTTGATGTAAACCATCTTGATAGTTTGGAGATTCAAGCTGGTGTGGACTAGCACTATTTTGGGGCTCTGTTGCTATTACGGTAGTAGGCCTACATGTATATATGTGTACTATCCAGAGAGGTTGCGCTCGTTGAATGGCGCTTGGTTGCTCACGGTACGCGCTCACTAAGTCCGTGAGGGTCACATGCTGCGGCTAGGGTGGACTGGCAACCAAACTGGGCTAATCCAGTTGAAATCCATACACCGGATACACCCTCTATGCACAGATTCTCTGTGTTGAGAATCTGTGCTCTATGGAAGACATGACCTTAATCTTCCACACAGGGAGTGTGAATTACAAATGGGGTTAACTGAATGGGTGACTCCATTTGAAATCAACACTCCCTGTGTGGGATATTCAAGTCATGGCTTCCATGGGGTGTACGATTTCAACTGGAATAGCCCATTGTCTCATTTCCAATAGCTCAGTTAGTTCCATCATGGAGGTAGTAGAGACTACCTCCACGGTTCCATCACTTCCATTCTTTGATCTTGACTCATAATTTCAAATTTGACCTGAGTTTTTTGTAGCCAACACATTTAAAGGTCATTCTATAATGTGCAAACTGTGGCCCGAGTCCTGACAAGATCATAGTACTGGTTGGACTTGAACCAGCACCCCTACTGATCTCAACTTGGTTGGGAGCAATACCACTTCCATATAAATTGGTTTGCATGTCACAGCAGCCTATGACATCTTTGAATTTAATAATATATAATTACATCAAATTATTATTTGACTGATTAGCCAATATTATCATGCTAATTAGATTTAATATTTATCACATTGCTTCAATTCTTTCTCACACTTACAATGTTATTTGTAATTGCTTTTTTGTTTTTTTTACTTTTTTAACCAATTTTAGCAAGAACATTTCACAATAAGTTAACAAAAAGTTGAGAACATGGCAATGTTGTATATTACATATACATGTATAAGTTGTGGCATTAGAACTTGTGTTTGCATTGTGTTTCTATAAGTAAACACAAATATAAATCAACTTCCAAGTTCCAAATGTCATGACCACAAACCACAAAGTCTGTGATATCATGAGTGTGATCACACCACATCCATGCTCAGATTATGCAAAAAAAAATTTAGTGCACATGGTCTGATCAATTACGATTAGGCCTACAATTTAATTTTCCCAAATTTACAAAAGTTGAGGAACCACAGAATGTTATCAGAGCTGTTTGGGCAATGATTCACAGCAATTTCTTCAAATGCTGCCTTATGTATAGTACATGTATAACAAGATTTAAAACAGCCGATGGCACTTGCTGTCCATCAAGAATTATGATACGGCAGCCAAAATGAATATGATGTTATAAACAAATACATAACAAATTACTCAAAAATTGGGGCAGCCATGGCTGTCCCTATACTGCCCCCACTTGTAACAACCCCCGATTTTTAGAATCAACCACATTTTTACATTTTTACACTGTGATTAAAACAAAAATGGTTGCTTATGATGTTCATGGATGGTTCATAAAATGTAGTAAACATCAGCAATCTGAAATTTGTAGTTTACAATTAAAATAGCGTACAAAATGGAGCTACAATCATATTATTGCTGGTAATACATGTACCAGTACATGTAGGAGGTAAAGTAAGAAGGAGATGATCGACATGGTGCTTCAAATTAGGCCTACCCAATGGTTTTCAGCAAATGACAAATTGATCTATCACCTATTTCAACAAAACAATTTATTTTGACTGGTTTCCATCTCAAAGCTATGTATAAATTTCCATTTCCGGATAAACATGATCCAATCCTGTAGTTTGATCCTAAACAATTTAAGGTTCAATGAAAAAATGGTTAAAAATATATTGACTTAGACATAAAGTTGTGTAATCAAACCCTGACATCTATAAACAAAGACTCACACAGGTGGGAGAGAACATTTGAGGGGTTCCCACGGTAACGAGCGGCCATTTTGAAATTAAAGAATGCAATTATGGGTAATAATAGAAGGTCTAAATTTTTGATGGCATATTGAATTGATTGATCTATGTGCAAATATATGTATAAATGCCATATTATGTTCAATGTTTATACTATAATTTTATTCATTTTGTGAAAATTATTATGTGTGTGTCATAACAACAATAGACAGTGATCATTCATACAATTCAGTGCATTTCCTGTTTTGTAATTTAGTCTTTTCAATTTATTTATGGTTTTCCCCTTTTGTTTGAATGCTTTTGTACATTTGGATTTTTATTTTCTAGTTGTAACTACCAATTGAATATCTGCCATACGAAATTCTTAAATAGGCCTTTATTCTCAAGCTCCAACATGTACATTTTGTACATACATTTTACATGTTCAGATGCTGGGGATGGGAGGTGTGCAAATAGCATGTGATCCCCTTAAATATGAATGACCATCCTCTTTATGATTTTTTGTGTGCCCAATGATCATTATTTTCCATCATCTAATGACCAAAATGCAAATAACTCTAAAATCACAAAAGCAAAAGTATTGTAAAACTCTGATAACCTGGGATGATAATCTTTTCTTTCATTCGCCTTCAGTGGCGTGAGGGGGGGGGGCGCAAATGTTTTAACAGTTGGGGGAATCAAGTCCCACTTTTGAAAACCTGCAGACATTTACTGCTCATCTTCGTTTCTCTTCAAGCATGATTTACTACATGTATTTTTTTTGTATGAGGTGAAGTCACTGTATCTTGTCATTTCGCTGGTCATTTCATCTTCAGCAAACACTGTACATTACATAGTTCTTTATGTGGATGATCCCCTTCTCAGCTTTGGCTTTATAACATTATCTTTATTATACTCAGTATTAGATTTACAGAATTCTCTGTATAATCTAATTTGCACCAAATGTAAATCCTTCTTTTTAAAGGCCCATGTTCACCATGTTCTCAACAGGCATCCATTACAAGGTTTACAAGTGACCTTCAAATATGACATTTCAAAGAGGTTTTTTATAATTTCAGAAATATTGATCAGCTTATTTGCCTTTCCTGTCTCTATAAATGACACCAACAATCTTCTTATAAATGATTAATTTTGACATTTCATTGTAGGACATTGTAGTTGTATCCTCACCAAAAAATATGCAAAAATCAACAAATATAAATTGCTTTTCAATTATATAGATTATTGAAAAGGGCACCTAGATTCCAGACCAATCAATCTGGTCATTTTATTGAATTTCATAGTATGCTTGTACTCAATGTGTATCTATTGTTGTTGTTTACTACTGCCCAGCCTCATGCCATCTGCTTCTCATGTACAATTTCCATACAAGTTAGTCCTACACGAAAGACAACCTATTTTTATTTTTCTCTCACTGTTTTTTAACTACTCGTTGATTCATAGTCATACACTACATAGGGGGGATCTAGTGAAAATGTTTGTACAGGGTAGGGCTGTTGTCGACAAAGCTGTCATGTCATGCAGTTGACGGTAATATTTTGATGTAAATAAACAACACATAACAATACATGGTCTCTGAACATAATATTTGGACTTTGTCGACAACATGCCTAACATCGGATGTTGAGATGAGATTTGACAATTGTCGACAATGAAAGTTTTACTCGACAACAGCCCTAGTAGTACCATAGATGTAGATGATATCTATTGCATTTAAACTCTTAGTTTTCATAATTTGGTGCAAAAATTACAGAGATTTAGATACAGTTTCTAAGGTCCCTAGAGATTCAGAAAAAGATGGAAATTATGCTCATTTTGTCATTATTTTTATAGGAAAGTTTTTGTTTTTTTAAATTAAATCCGAAATTTCCAACTCGAGACATTTCATTATATTTTTTAAATGTACATGTAGTCAGAGTGGGAAAGTAAGTGACAAATATTAAGTTGGACTACTTGCAATTATTACATCTATAAATGATTAAAATAAGTACTTACATGTACATGTATAAGAATGCCACAGCGTGTGTAATTGCAATTCACAACATAACAATATCAAAATATTTATTAAATTATATCTGAATGATGTCGAGATTGTTAATAATTAATATTGAACTGCATGTTTATTTATTCTGCCTATTTTATTTAGACCTACTTATGTATTTTTGTTTGTGTCTTTGCTTTGCCTAGATTTTGTTTGCTTGTTTCTTAAAATTAAAAATTAAAATTGTTTTATAAATTTTAATGTTGAGAGATACATATCACGATATGTTGTGTGTAGGCCATATAATTGTGTAATAATTGCACATGTACCATAGCAAATCAATATTTTCATAATTTGTAAGCTTTATAAAAAATGGCATATTAAAAATATTGGGGAAAACATGTATTGTATAAACATGTAAACAAGAAGCATCAGGAAAGCAACAATTAATTTCCCCAAATCTATTTCCTTACCAGGAAGGACTGATGAAGTTCATAGCTGTCTGTCCCTTCACAAAAGTGATCTTTAGGAAAAACCATTGCGGATCTTCATTTTATTTCAGAAAAACACATTTTGATACATATTCATACACTCTTTGATAGCGAGAACCAATCAGAGCAAGCATTAGAAAAATCCAAAACATGCATTGATTGTGTCTAATGCACTCCGCGTACTACGCAAAGTGCTTTTACACGCGTTCGCATCGCGTAGGATTGATTCATTTTTCGGGCGGGTTCATGCATTTATATTTGGTTCTATTTTCCAACATTATTAGTAATAATTTTGCAATAAAAACAGTAAAATCATGTGTTTGTTTTTCTTCTTGTGTATGAAATAGGTTAAATAATGAATGTGTATTACTTGTTGGGAGAGAAATTAGACAAAATAATGCACTTGCGCTGATGTTGATATACGTCTATTAAATGCACTCCCCTCTTTGGGGCTCATGCATCAGATGCATCAACATCAGCATGCGTGCATTATTTTGTCTAATTTCCATCCCAACAAGTAATACGTGTTCATTTACCTATAAAAATTAAAACAACGGCACATTATGAATTGATGCAGACGCCAATTAATCCATTTTGACATAATTAAGCTATACCTGTGACAGGATACCTACAACGTATGATGGACACCATCTGTGCTTAATATCCATTGGTATTTCATTATTATTCACATCATTTATTTTATCCCACCACAGCTCCCGCCAGGTGTCATCCTCACATTTTCCTCTGCATGGTAAATTGTACATAGCACTCCGTTGAATTAATGGTGCAACATAGCGCTATATGTTACATTAATGGTATGCAATATCATCATATCAATACTTAACACCAAGTGGGAGGGGACATAGGGGGAATTTCCTGGGAAATTTAAGGTAAGACACATGCTATGACAGCTCTTCATATACATTGAAAGTAAAAATGTTTCAGAAAGTACTATCCGATCTATTTCTGCATTAAGTATTTTTAGAATTGGGACTTTCATCTTCTAAAATGCTAAGAGCTACGAGGGGAAAAGGCCCTGAAGGTGTGCCTCTGACCCCAATCATTGTGCTTGCTTGCAAAAGTGTTGCCCCCTCCCAATAGTCGCTTGTCCCCACCCCCCTACACACACTTACACATTTTCAAGTGATACCACCCTTGCCTGGACCTATTGGGATGTACATGCACATAAACAAAACATGCCTACACACATACATGTACACCAATGCTTACACATCTGCGTGCACCCCCCTACACCCCCTCCCCCACACACCTACATTGTGTATGCAGAGCCAATCCCAGTACCCCCTAGTAATCCATCACTAATGGTAATGATGTGAAACACCCAAAACAGCCAATCAAAACATTCCTTCATCTTGAATGACTGTAAACTTATCACAACATAATACTGCCATTTAAGTACTACTAGTCATGATATTTCCCCTACTTACGTTGCATAATTGCAGACTTATTCAATTGTCCCTCCAGTCAAAATCATCCACACTTCATTCAAGTATTTATCCCTCTTCGTTATTCGTCACGTCTCAGGTAGCTTCACAGGGCAACCGTTGCTAACCAAGATGAGTATAAAATCCACTAGATATAGTTCCAAAGAGTTATGATCCTCAAGTGAGCAAATACAAGAAAGTGTTAAAGCATCTAAAATAAAATCCTCAAGAGTCTCCTCTACAAATACAAACAGTAAAGTTTAGAGCATCAGTATTTCAATGCATCGTTGGAGCACAAGTCGGCTCTTATGTATCCAAAGACCTTGACGAGTTACTGCAACATTGGTGGACACACGTGTGTACATACGTACGTATGCCTGCTTTGAGTTTGAGGCAAGATATCACAGCAGGCTAGCACTAGTCGTGACCATACACGGTCTATTTACCTACACCACATGCATGTGGCGGACAGAGCCTCACCGAGCTTGAAAAGCGTGCAAGGACAAGTCACTTCTCTATAGACAAGCTGAATAAAGAATACTATAGTGTGTGTGTCGAGATGTATACATCCTGCACATGAAAGTTGAAAAGAGAGGTAACGATTCCCCTACAGCAGTGTCTGCACAGAGTTTCCACAGTAAGCGGCAACCTTCAGCTTTCTACACCAGCCATAGCTTCAAGAGTAAACTCCACAGTCGATGACCCTCACACTACCAACAAGCCGATGGCCTTGCTACGACCCTGTCTGACTCTATTTGCTAACTCCGATTCTAATTGCTCAATTTTCCCTCCAAATCATTAACCACTGCTTTGTTCAATCATTAATAGTATACCACTTCACACAATTATCATCCATGCCAAGGTTGTGTTTATTAAATTTATCCCAAAAAGATATTTTCCATTTTGGATAGCTCAAATCCACTACCACCATCATCAATGCCAACTGTGTGTCAGTTGTGGTAAACTAAAACTGAGTCACACTCCACATGGAGGGTTCCCTTATTGTGTATTTCATTTCAATCATTACTGGGCTTTTGTAATCTTTTGTCTGGACTCAGCGGCCTCTGTGCCAATTTTATGCTTTGTTGCCTGTAAGCACACTCTACATGAACCCATGTAAGTGGTTGAACTTTTTATTTTATTTCATTAATTATTTGATTACTGTAGCTACATTCAGGGTTGAAGTACACTCTCTGTCAATATATTGATTCATTGGAAAATTGGATCAAGGATAAATGATATTGTGCTTCCATGATGATATCTATCTTTCTATTTATCATGTCAGTGGTTATCAATATAAAATAAACATTGAACCAGACACTGATATGTCTTCCTGTTCAAGGGGAGGAAGTTGTTGAGAAACATTTTAATATACAAATTATATATTACAGTGTAAACTATTTTAGTTTGAATACTCAAACTATAGGCCTATATAATAAAATGTAAACCATTTTCCCCCGGCATTTTTCTTGGCACTTTGAAGCCACATCAATTATGTGTTATAATTATTTATCATTATTATCATTATTATAATTATTGTTATTATTATTATTATTATTATTATTATTCTATTATTATTATTATCGATTATTATCAGTTGTTGTTGTTGTTGTTGTTGTTGTTATTATTATTATTGTAAAAAATAAAATATTTTACTGTTATTATTATAATTATTATTAATTATTATTATTAGAATGTTCATTATCATCATTATTATTATAAATATAATATATTACAAATAAAACTTTATGGCCATGCACGTGATGCAGGCTAAAAATAATAACAACTAAAAATAAACTAAATAAATGAATAAATGGAAGCAACAGAATGCTGCATGCAGGTGCTGTCAGTGTATTGAGTACAATAACTACATCAAGTCCAAATATAAAATGGAAAATAATCACTGAAATAAGTCCAATTGTGAAATATAAATGAATTATATCAATCAATCAATATATAAATAATAAATAGAGGTAAAAAAGTAAAATAAATAAATAAATAAGCAAAATAAATAAATAAATAAATAAATAAATAAATAAATAAATAAATAAATAAATAAATAAATAAATAAATAAATAAATAAATAAATAAATAAATAAATACAATCAAACCAATCTTAATCAATTAACATATGAAAATGTATAAAATGAATCATGAATTTTTTTATTTTCAATCAGGCAAGGGGAATGAAATAAATAAAAATAATTAGAAATCCAAACCTAACACTAAATAAGTCACCTCCACCCACTGCATAAAAAACCACATATAATACTGTGTTGCAAATTCTATAAATAAAAAAAAATTAATCACCTAGATTTTTTTATCTGGTTTTCACCTGTAACGAGTATTAATAATGTGCATGTCCACAATAGCTACATCAGGTCAAATGGCCCACAAAACATGCCAATTGATTTGTGAATAATTAATAAAGATTAGCCGTATAGATTAGTCTCCCAACAACAACAACATCAATCAATATTTCAATGAAATTTATTAATTATTCATTCAGGGAGGTCTTTTAAGTTTTGTTTACATGTGCCATAGACCGGAAGTTTAGCATATTTCCCTGATAGAAAATTAACTTGATACACGGTTTACTGGAGCTTAACTAAAGGGTTTGATCTAGAAGCAAAAACCTTTGAATAGTTAATATGGCATAACACCAATCTCAAATGATAGCTTCTGTCATCTGCATTTCCTTGTAACGAGGAAGAGGAAGGGTGAGATGGATACACAGAAAATAAAAAAAAAAAAAAAAATTGGTAGGGAGGTTTTGCTGAAAATTTGAAAGTGGACTCCTCGATATACCAAGAAATTTGGACCTTTCGAAATAATCTCCGGCCAAATTTAGCACAAATTATCAGGGTTTGAGAACATTTTTGCTACATTTGGCCAAGTTATGCTATTTTCCACAAAATTTCCACAGTGTGATGAGAATTTTCACGGCCAAGCTCATAAAAACTCAGATTTCATCACTTTATAAACCATTAGCTACCATTTAGCAGAAGCCAAGGAGAACCCTAGTTAGCCTACATATAATAACCATCACAGTCAGGATCAGCTCCCTGAGTTTCATACAGGTAAACCAGGATAATTAGCAGTGTGTTCTTGTACTACAGGTGAATTTCAAGCTACAATCTTAGAATTATTGTGTTGGGACATGTGGTCAATTTTACTCCTTGTTTCCATCCCCAGTCACGTAAATTTTGATGGACGTTTTTCAAACAATGTTCTATGTGTAGCTTCAAGCCTCCTGTAAGCTATATCCCTCCCCTTCCCCACCAATCAATGTTGCAGAATCCAACACGGAGCCTGATGATAAGACCCGATCAACATTGTTACCGGGGAAGATTTTAGTTCATGGTCCTAAACTGTCCCAAGACTAAATTCTATGATTGTAGCTCAATTTTTCAACAAGAGCAGAAACAGATACTTATTCCATCCAGTACTCATGCACTTTACCCATTGAGCTATCTGGACAAAACAACTTAAAAATAGTAGTATAGCACATTATTTGGTTGACCTGCATCAAGGGGGTGACACTAAATTCACGGTTGTTCTATTAGCAACGCAAAATCTATGAAAAATTCAGCTGGTTTACTAGCTAGAAAGTGAGGCCAGTTATCGATCTGTTATAGCTCGTTATGAATAATTCATGTTCGACCCCTTGGATCATGTTAATTGAGTTTGGCAAATAACAACGTTGTTAGTTTTGCGAACTTTGCCTGTTCAATGAGAGCATAGCGCGCACTCAATACATCTGGGCACAAAACAGGCGTAAAACGATCCAGTTTAATGAAATGGCGGACGGGTATTCCCATCAGGCACCAGTGATATGTTTTTCAAAGAAAGTCTACTACCGTACTGACGCGAGTATAGTCCCACCTTCGAGTAAAGTCCCACCCCCAAACTTTCGGAAAATTTCAGAAATTAAAAAAAAAAAAAAAAAAAAAAAAAAAAATTTAAATTTTTTTTTAAAGGTGAACCTCATTGAAAATAAAGTTATATATCAATGGAAAGCTTATGATGCCAGGAAGCAGAAAAGAATATTTTTTTTTTTTTTAACGCACCAGGATAAACATAATCTCCATGCAAAGATTGGATATTGGCACCCCCTAAATTACAAAACGAAATCGCTCAAATTGGGCGCTTTCGATGATGACGTCAACACGGGACACACAGTTACTTCGGGTTTGATTGTAAACACAATGTCCATGCATTACTGTGGCATGCATCGGGCCAATGCACGAACTCAGTCATTGCCAACTTACTTTACATGAAAAATATCTTCAATAAAATAAGAATAACATGAAGGAAACATCATGATCAAATCAAGAATGAAGTTCCTGAATAAAGTGTGTGGATTAAAAAATGGGAAAAGTGCTGGCCGGGGCAGTGATTTGGGATAGGCCAAGCCATCCACGATATGCAGGGAATATTACAGTAAAGCATGAAGAGCGAAGATTCGCCGAAGAACCGGAATGAAAACAGATTGCAAAAAATAACTGCTAGTGCTCCCAGTTCAGATCGTCACACCAAGTTGAGATGAACTTATCACAATGAGAAAATGAAGGAATAGAATAAAGTACATGTACGGGATTTTTTAATTATTTCTTAACTTTACAACCGGTCATGTATGATAGGCGAACTCGTAGATACATACGGGGCGGGTGAACTCACTCAGTCGCCGAGTGTTCCGTATCCGCGACTGTACGTACTGTACTTGCAGACAAAATGACTGATTTGATATTCACATTCTGATATTTCCAACTTATTGCTACTTCATCAGCAAAATTTATTCCTGTAGATGTTCCAAATATAAGGGAACGATTAATCTGCTGAAACACGGCGCAACTTGAACTTGTGCTACCGGAGAGACGAAGCGAGTCGCTGTGTTTGCCCACCTTGATCGGCGCGGCTGCCTGTAATTTCTTCAGCATAAAAGCAGCAATTTACGATCGTGTTCGGTAATCCATAAAACATGAATGTTTCACTTTTTCAGTACACTGATGGTAGTATCATTAAAAGAATCGTGACACAAGTGACAATATTTTAATTTTATTCAGATTTCAGAATTCCATCAAATAACAGTCTACTAAGCCTAAATTGTATTTATTTTATAATAAAGTATCTGTTTCTTTCAATCGTGATTGTGTGGAAAGAATGTACCGGAGAATGTATTACGCAATGCGCTAATATGAAAACCTTTATGGGCTGGATTTGATGAAATCGGCGGTTTTTTTAATTAATTTTTGATTACTACAAGACGATATTTTTAAAAATCAGATATTTTTAAATGAATCAAGAATAGGGAATGTCACAAACAAGTTATTTAATTTGTTATTCGATCATGTTTATTCAGTCCATGACATGAACGGTATACATGGTAGCAGCAATCATTTGCGCATGGAATTGATCCCAGCGAAATTCAAACTCAATTACCCAGTTATACCAAGCCAGTTATGACTGATTTTGTCAAAAAATTTACGGAACATTTTCGTGTTGACAATAATTCTATTATTTCTAATATATATAGAAGGAATCAGCAACTTGAAGATTCTTCTCATTTGAAGCTTTATTGTGAAAATCAGACTTGCCGGGCAGCTTGCAAAGTACAGGAAGCGCGCCTTTCCGAGTAGGATCACGTGACTGCGAACCCTGAGCTTACGTCACGAGCATTCTCAAGGTCAAAGACGATTGATTTGGGTGCTGCTTTTTGGGCGCCTTTAAAAAAGACCAAAAATTCATTCATTTTTTAATTTTTCAGCTTTATTGGCCATCAAAAAAATCGGAAAAAATTATTTTTAATATCCTGATATCATAAGCTTTCCATTGATATATAACTTTATTTTCAATGAGGTTCACCTTTAAGTTATTTATTTTTTCGGATTTGGAGTGTCCCAGGACCTAGACCTAAATGCTAGGATCATTCATGGTTGACCTAAAAAAAAAAAAAAAAAAAAAAAAAAAATTCAAGATGTTTTGTTATTTTTTATATGAAAATTGATAATTTGTATTCATGTCATACTCTATTAATGATTTCAAAATGCATTCAAATTCAATTTTTTTTTTTTTTTTTTAATTCAGTATAGTCCCACCCCCAATTTTGAAAAATGTTCACCCAAAAACGGGTGGGACTATACTCAGCTCAGTACGGTAATTTGATATGAAATGACATTTTGCAATAGCAAAGTCAAAATTAGGACTTGCTGTCAATAATATGAAGGAAATATGTGACAGAGGCAAGGTGGGAAATACAAGTAGTATTTAAGTTATAATAACCTTTGATACCCGACCTGACCTTCCATCATGGCGCCTTATTCGTCTTTATGTATTTCTATTATGCTCTCAAGTAAAATAAAATACCAATTTGCACTGAGCAGGCAATGTTACTTGGCTCCCAGCATGAATTATTGATTTTATACGGAAGTAAAGAAATGCACAGTGTATGTGCATGATGTGCAAGCATACTCCAAATATTTACGGTAAATATGAATAGTGGTCACATGTCACAGAGGTCGGTATACACAAGAGTCGCATAAGTTTACATGTTCACGTAACCTCCTTCAACTCATTTGCATAGCATTGGATACCAGGATCGTATTCTGATTCGTCGTGCCTTCTAACCTGTTCTAATTAGCATACTTTTGGATACCTCCATATTTGGTATTACCTAATTCATTATTTATACCTCTATGTTGTTTACATAGTGACGTCATTAGAGCTGGTCACTTCGTCAAACATCCGACGAACGAACGTTTGCAGTTTTCTTTTAATTACTGTTATATCGTGAAATACCATATAGCTGAGGTGTTAGTCCAATATGCATAGGAAAATATTTCTGGCGATGACCCATGTTCACATTGGCTAAATAAGCTGTATTTTCGCTGGAAAGGGCGAGGGACGAGTCGGCCATTTTGTTTGCAAAGGCATGTTCTTCTCCGCGTTACCCGGAAGTGGCAGCACCAGAACAAATGACGTCATTTCTGGATTTAAGCCGGAACGGTTACGTTCACTGCCGTGCATCAGTATAGGCATCAGCTTATCTAGGTTTTACTAAAGTAAAACATCTTTGTCACATGTGGACATATCATGTGTCGGGAAATCACGTGGCAACATTTTAAGATTTCAGGCTTGTTTACTAGTTAATTGCCATTTGTACTCTTTATTATTTATCTTTGTTAATTAACATATATTTTAAATGCTGATAAATCGTGGTTGGCTACCAAAAATATCTGTTAAATTCAATGTTTTATGAATATAATTCTACCACGCAGAGGGGGTCACGCAGCAGAATTTCACATCACCTGACTTAGCTACATTTCAAGCTATGCTCTTCAAATTCATGTAAATTTCAAAGTTTATACATTTAATATATTTAATATGATACTAATTTTTTGTTATAACCAACTGGTACACGAAATATACAGAAAGGTGATTATCAGCCTTCACTCAGCAAATTGACATGCCCGGCATATGCAGCCATTCTCCGCCTGGATAACATGACTGTCGCCCTCAATACGTCTGGGCACAAATTAAAATAACAATACGCTATTTACATATCAATGCGGCCTCATGCTAATTAAAGCTGCCCCATCCAGGAGATCATCCTTGCCTGCATTTTTGTGACATGTTACAACCCTGATAACAAAACTAACCATTCATAGCCTAAACCCAACCTTAATACCCCTAACCATAAGCCCAGTATCATGTGTGCTCAAATTAGGCAGAAGGCTTAGAGTATAGCCAAGCACAATCCTGTATCATGTAGACAATATCATAACCAACTGACTAACCCTAAATATGCACTAACCCTAATTCTAAACCTATTAGCCTATTACTACAGGGCCTTTTAAACATGTTACACACGAGAACTGCTAAAACCCAGAGCAGCCACTGGGTTTAGCAGTTGTAACTGAGTTTATCAGTTGTAACTGAGTTAAGCGGTTGTAACTGGGTTTAGCAGTTATAACTGGGTTTAGCAGTTGTAACTGTGTTTAGCAGTTGTAAATGGGTTTAGCAGTTGTAAATAGGTTTATTAGTTCACTGGGTTTAGCAGTTGTAACTGACTAACTGGGTTTATCAGTTGTAACTAGGTTTATCAGTTGTAACTGGGTTTAGCAGTTGTTAGTTCTCTGTATAAATGCATGTATTTTGGGATTGCCATAATCAAGGCTAAAACCTAACATCTTAGGTTAGTGGCAGTTTAGGCCTTATTATATTCTGAAGTCTTGAATGTTAAAAATATTATTTTTAAAGGTAAAATAACAGCTAGGACTATATGATGACTGCTGTTGTCTGAAAGAAAGTTTTAAATCCTGAAGAGAGCTGATCATAGAATAGATATCCTGGGGAAATGAATACAAAAACAGTCTGATTCACTATATGCCCAGGATATATGTGTATGCATACCATCACAATCACAGACACACACTAAGAATTCCACCATCTCAAATAGACAGGAAAAATAATGCACACAATGAACTTGAGTGATCTCGTATTTTTATCTCGCCAATGGCAAACAAATTACTCATTTCCAAATGGCAACGGGCAATATAATAAAATCTATTGTCTGGTCAAAATATTGAGGTTTGTGGTCAGTAGTGACCGGCAGCAATTATGATTATGAAGAAGGAGATACTCCATTACAGATATTGCAACCATATTCTTTTACTTTGCACATTACTATATTAACTCTCTCCATGCGGGTATCGACTGGAGACGACAAGTTTCATGACCATATTTGGAATCAGCATGAAAAATGCATTTTTGAGTAGAAACAAGCATAGTATTGGTCCAGTGGTTCTTAAGTTAGCTCTTGATTTTTGAGAAAATATCTCAAAACTTGGACTTTTTATGTTGAAGCCTAAAGCCCGATCCTGACTCCACATCGCAGCGCGATGCGATGCTGCGATGCTATAAAAACTGTAATCTGAGCCAGGTTTTTACGAGCTCAGCGGTGAAAATTCTCATCGCGGTGGAAATGTTGGTCCATGAAAAAGTTGAACAATGTTCAACTTTTTCGCATCGCTGGCGATATCGCAGCCGTGCACGCTTCTGATTGGCTGCTGGAAAATCAAGGTCGGTAGAATGACCTTAAAAGGAGATGCAGACCCCACATGCTTTTAAAACAGCGCAATATCGTGCGATTAAATTAAAATGTACATTTTAATTTCATCGCGCTTGATACTGCGATGTTTGAAAAGCATAGCAGCATCGCATCGCGATGCGAAGTGGAGTCAGGATCGGGCTTTATGCATATTATTTTACTTATCACATTTGCCTTCCAGGTGAGATAAATTGGTTTCAAAATAGGTGTTCTTTCCCATGCTTTAGGACATTTCAAAAAAATGATGAATGAAGACACATTGGGCATTTTTTTCAAAAGCGTGCCAGCCTGGGAAAAAAAACAAGGAGATGTCGCAACAAATTTGAGCTTTTCCAGTTTATATCCCCACACCCTCTGTGGAAGACATGACATTAATCTTCCACACAAAAAGTGTGAATTTCAACTAGTGTTACCTAAATCCAATTTACAACTCACATTCCCTGTGTATAAGATTAAGATCATGTCTTCCATAGGGGGTGTATGGATTTCAACTGAAATATCCCAATGCTAAAATTAATCTCAGCAAATCTCAATTTTCAGTTCCAAATATAGGTCTCATTTCCCCTATGGATAATACAATGAACAAATTGATTGATTTGGTGTATAGGTATCTAATTTATCTGATCAACTGATGGTAATCATGCTTCTAATTTGTAACAACTTTCTGCATCATTTGTAATTTGATCAAGGTTTGAGCAAATTAAAGTCTCACTGTCTCAAATACAAATTTGTGAATACAAAAAAAGAGCAATTTTCAACATGTCATTCTTTCTAGTTTCTCTGAGTTATTTTCAAACAAGAGGTACATATTGTTTTACTGTGTATCTGCTTTACAATTTTATGACTCTTTGTCAGTTGATAGCTGTTGGTAGTTAATTATAATTTTTTGTACATTGTATAACATGTCACAGTTCTGGTGCATTTTGTTTACACACATACATTTAGATTCTCAATGTGTTTAGGCTTTCATATGGTATGAAATAAATCCTTCTAATTTTAAAATAGATAAAGTTATAAAATTATCTTTATTGTAGGAATATTATTATGATAGCTTTAAATTCAAAAATTAGTTTCACTTAAAAAAGAAAGAGAAACCCTCAAATAGCAATATAAAATTTATTGACCACAATACAAAGAGGACAAATAGCCATAACATCCTTTTATATGATTATTAAAAAAAATTATCCATATCCATAAAAATACAGTTGTTGTTTACAGTAATAGTTCAAAATATGAGAGAAACAAACTATTGATCAATTTTGTCAATTTGTTTTTCCTTTTTCCTATCCACCGATACTATTTTTTGCCATTTCATTAGGTTTTTGTGTCAAAAGATACCTGGAGCATTCAATGAGAAACAACGGAAATGGTTGGGCTGTTACCATAACAATATTCTATTGTTGCAAGACCACGCCTGAACTTTTCACCTTCAATTATCAAGGTCTCCGCCCGCCTCTGGTATACACTTTTAAGAGTAACAAGAAATGTCTTTAAAAAGACAACGCCATGGATGAAGATCATGTTTCATAATTTTGCATTGCAAGTACTTGGAAAGCTAGTAAATTTGAATGTTTGGCACAACTAACTGGTGCTAAATATTGGCACTTATTGGTAAATACCACCAATGACATAGGCCTACTAGGAAATACTCAAAATTTTCATGTCGAAAGCTAAATTGGAAAATGTGTGCTAAATTGGTCTACATTTAATTCATACTTGTAACAAACGGCTCAATTGAAATCACATCCTCTGAGTTTTACAACAATCCAACAATCTATATTCAGATAACCTTAAGAATGTTTGCTGCTTAATTAAGGGATTTCATATCAACCACATTTCATGACAATCCAATTATCTATTATCAGTAACTGTTAACCTTGATATTGAAGCATGGTAATTAATTTCAGATATATTTATTCGCAATGTATAGTTTACTGGTAGTTACAATCACATCATAAGGCCACTAACAGTCAATTTTGAGTTTCCCGTCACATCTGAAAACAAGTGAGGTAACTTTTTCATTATTCATTATTTTTCTGCCTTTCGTTATATGACTAACACGAATGTAAAATGTGTTGTTATTTGCCACTCACTCACTTGAAGATGGATGTTTAGCCCTAATGAGATTCAAAAGTATATTAAAAATAGTCACAATAATGAATTCAAATGAGGGTCAGAAAATGAAGTGAGGGCGGTGACGGAAACTCAAAATCGACTTTCATTGGCCTAATCAAAAGACTGATTTCTCAATCCCAGGGATTCCCGGTTGCTCTACACGTACCAAAAATGTATAAAACCAAAGCCACTATCTACCCCAATTACTGGTCCCCCCCCCCCCCTCGACGACTAGTGTCACTCCCAACATCAATTAGTGTTGGTAGTAGTGCACTATTTATACCCAGCTCTGGTCAGATCAGGGAATGGTCAGATAATGCTCATTATTATTGTTTAATTAGTGGTCACACTTTACTTGTCAATGCTTGTTGACAGCTTATCAGTAGTCAGATCAGCAGGGGTGCAATTGTATCCTTTTTCATAGAGCAAAATTGTTCAAAATGTTCTAAAAACCTTATTTCTGAACGGATTTTAATCGTTAACAAAGCAAAATGTATGTTTAATATATTAATTATTTCATTAATAGCAATTTCCTAAGTTTCCATCCATAAATAACCACAGAGCATTATCTGTTTACAAAATAAGTGTTTATTTTCAATTAGCCATCTTATCAGTAAAATTGATAGGAGGCCAAATTATAGTCAAATCAATTAGCCATCTTATCAGTAAAACTGATAGGAGGCCAAATTATAGTCAAAAAACAGATTCTTTGTCTGGTAGTCCCGGCAACCCAGTCTATATGTGGCTCAGTTGTAAACATACACAACACAAACCGACTGTGAAGGAGCCTATATGCACGTAAACAACTTTCTAGTACATGTATAATAAAATCCGTTTTTGAGTATAATAAAGAAAGTCATGCATTGGCAACATGAAGGAAATACCTATTGCTAACTTGGTAAAATGCATACTGTAGCCCAATCTTGTACATCATAGCACCCAGTTTGGGTTTGTAGTTTGAAATGTTGCAATTAAACATAAGTTCTTTCAAATATGAAACGCTAAAACACAAATCTAGAACAAACAATCATTATATTTAGAAAGATATAGCAAACTTTCCATGATAGAGATTGGACCCAAGACAAAGTACACCCAAATTAGGTGACAATTCGGAATTAAGCCATGGCTGGAAAAATAACGTGAAATGGATTCAAGTTGGGGTCTTCCATCAAATATCCATACTCCCTAGAGAGATGGTTTCCAATAATACCATCATTTCACCAGCATTATCTCCGTAATTTCCTCAAACAGAAACATTAATGCTCTGCCTGCTAGCCATAGACTTAAACATAAAAATATAAAAAAGTTATGAGATATTTTCTCAAAATATCAAGAGCTATCTTAAGAATGACAGAACCAATACTAGGCTTCTTGTTTGTACCAGGGATATGTTTGTACTCATTTTAATACATTTTCCATGCTGATTCCAAATATGGTCATGAAAATTTACAATTCTGAAATTTTTGAATTTTTAGAAAAAAATTGCAACTTGTCGTCTGCAATCGACACCCGCATGGAAAGAGTTAAGAGTAAAAATATCATAGAATGGATTCAAGTTGGGATCTTCCATCAAATATCCATACTCCCTAGAGAGATGGTTTCCAATATACTATCATTTTACCAGCATTATCTCTGTAATTTCCTTAAAAATATCAATGCTCTACCTGCTACATAATTTATCGCCATATGCTTCAACTCAACATAAAAAGTCTGAGAGTATCAAGAGCTATTTCAAGAACCACTGCATGCTACTCATAGGCTTCAACATAAAAAGTTTGAGATTTTTTCTCAAAA